>NW_027361921.1:27089714-27831929 GCF_039654945.1 Dendrobates tinctorius
AATATACTGAAGACAGAGCTACAGGCAAAAGGAGATTCAGCTCACCCCAGCAGGGAATGGCAGAATACTGAAAAGCAAGGAAAACAAAAAACAAAACAAAAAGCTAACAGGCAAAACAGAAACTTAGCTTTAGAGGAAAAGGAATCAGACTGGTGTCCTAGAAGTCCACAGAGAAATCACCCGCAGGGCAGAAGGGCGTCGGCAGCCTTATATCCAGTCCGAGACTCCACTCAGCCAGTCATCCTCATTAGACTCAGGTGCCTGATAATCAGGCTCATTACCTTCCTTTACCAGAATAGGGAGTTCACCAGACCCCAGTGACGAAGGGGAAAATGAACTCACAACAGTACCTCCCCCTTGAGGAGGGGTCACCGAACCCTCAACCACGACACCAGGGCGATCAGGGTGAGCCCGATGAAATGCACGCACCAATCTTTTGGCATGAATATCAGAGGCAGAGACCCAGGAATTATCCTCCTGACCATAACCCTTCCACTTAACCAAATACTGGAGTCTCCGTCTAGCCAGACGGGAATCCAGTATTTTCTCTACCTCATATTCCATGTTACCTTCAACCAATACAGGGTCTGGAGGTGCCACCCCAGGAACAACTGGTTCAACAAACCTCTTCAACAAGGACTTATGGAACACATTATGGATTTTAAATGTGACAGGAAGAGCCAAACGAAAAGAGACCGGATTAATAATCTCCAAAATCTTGTAAGGTCCAATAAATCTAGGCTTAAACTTAGGAGAAGCCACCTTCATAGCAATATTTTTTGATGATAACCACACCATATCACCAATCTTAAACTGGGGACCAATGGTCCTATGTCGATTGGAAAACCGCTGGGCCTTTTCCTGGGAGAGAGATAACTTATCCACCACTTGGTCCCAGATCTGGTGCATTCTCTCCACCACAGTGTCAACACCTGGGCAGGCAGAAGGCTCCACCTGCCCTGAAGAAAATCGAGGATGAAACCCAAAGTTACAAAAAAAAGGTGACATCAAAGTGGCAGAACTAGCTCTATTATTTAAAGCAAATTCGGCCAAGGGCAAAAACGAAACCCAATCATCCTGATCAGCGGAAATAAAACATCTCAAATACGACTCCAAGGTCTGGTTTGTTCTCTCTGTCTGCCCATTGGTCTGGGGGGTGAAAAGCCGAGGAGAAGGACAAATGAATTCCCAGCTTGGAACAGAAAGTCCTCCAAAATCTAGACACAGACTGAACTCCTCTGTCAGACACAATGTTCTCAGGAATCCCGTGTAAGCGAACCACTTGTTGCAAAAACAGGGGCACCAACTCACAGGAAGATGGCAACTTAGGGAGTGGTACAAGATGAACCATCTTAGAGAACCTATCACAAATCACCCAAATAACAGTCTTTCTTTGAGAGACTGGCATATCAGAGATGAAATCCATTGAAATATGGGTCCATGGCCTCCTGGGGACCGGCAAATGCATCAACAACCCACTAGAGCGAGAACAAGATTTAGACCGGGAGCAAGTCCCACAGGACTGCACAAAATTCCTGACATCATGAGACAAGGTGGGCCACCAAAATGAGGGACTCACCAGATCTCTAGTACCAAAAATACCTGGATGACCAGCCAATGCAGAGCAATGAACTTCAGACATCACTCTCTTCTTCCACTGGTCAGGAACATACAACTTTCCACTGGGACAACGCTCAGGTTTGTCCTCCTTGAACTCTTGCTGAGCAAGTCTCAAATCGGGCAAGATGGCAGAAAGAACTACCCCTTCGCCTAAGATGGTAGCAGGCTTGGTCACCACAGGAGAATCAGCAAAGAAACTCCTAGAGAGGGCGTCTGCCTTGACATTCTTAGTTCCAGGAAGAAAAGAGACCACAAAATCAAAACGTGTAAAAAACAAGGCCCACCTAGCCTGTCTAGGGTTCAAGCGTTTAGCCGACTCTAGGTAAATCAAATTCTTGTGGTCAGTGAGGACCACAACTTGATGTTTAGCTCCCTCCAACCAATGTCTCCACTCCTCAAATGCCCATTTCATGGCCAACAGTTCCCGATTCCCCACATCATAGTTACGTTCAGATGGAGAGAACTTTCGGGAAAAGAAAGCACAGGGATTCATTTTAGATGTTACAGGATCCTTTTGGGACAAAACAGCTCCTGCACCAATCTCAGAAGCATCCACCTCTACCTGGAACGGGAGTGAGACATCAGGTTGCCGCAAAACTGGGGCGGAGGTAAATCTTTGCTTCAGCTCCTGAAAGGAAGCAACAGCCTCAGGAGACCAATTCAACACATCAGCACCCTTCTTAGTCAGATCAGTCAATGGCTTGGCAATACTAGAAAATTTTGCTATAAATTTCCGATAAAAATTAGCAAAACCCAAAAACTTCTGGAGGGCCTTCAAAGAAGTGGGCTGAACCCAATCATAAATGGCCTGTACCTTGGCCGGGTCCATTTCAATAGTTGACGGAGACAAAATCAATCCCAAAAATGAAATCCTCTGTACTCCAAAAAGGCATTTCGATCCTTTGACAAACAGGGAATTCTCCCTCAAGATCCGGAACACAGTCCGAATATGTTCCACATGAGAATCCCAATCCTTGGAGAAGATCAAAATATCATCGAGATAGATAATCAAAAATTTATCGACAAAGTCTCGGAAAATATCGTTCATGAAGCACTGGAAGACAGAAGGGGCATTAGTGAGCCCAAAAGGCATCACCAGGTACTCAAAATGTCCCTCCGGAGTATTAAACGCCGTCTTCCATTCATCCCCCTGCTTAATGCGGATAAGATTATACGCCCCCCTGAGGTCAAGCTTGGTAAACCAGCAAGCACCTCTAACTCTAGAGAATAGATCCGAAATCAGGGGTAACAGATACTGATATTTAATAGTAATTTTATTGAGGGCACGATAATCAATACAAGGCCTTAAAGAACCATCCTTTTTGGCCACAAAAAAAAACCCGGCACCTAAGGGTGAAGAGGATGGTCTAATATGACCCTTCTCCAACGCCTCCTTAATATAGGACCGCATAGCCTCGTGCTCGGGTACAGATAAATTGAAGAGCCGACCCTTGGGAAATTTACACCCCGAGCTTAGTTCAATTGCACAGTCATAACTCCTATGAGGAGGCAAGGACGCAGACTCATTCTCACTAAATACATCATAAAAGTCCGCCAAATAGTCAGGAACATCATGCAACTGAGGAGAGGTGGAAAAAAACGGAGCCTCACTAAAGGCACACGGACAACCCCAACTCACCACAGACACAGATTTCCAATCCAAAACTGGATTATGAATTTGCAACCAGGGAAACCCCAGAACAACAGCATCATGCAGACCATGCAATACCAAAAATCTGCAATTTTCTTGATGGTCTGGGGCGACCCGCATGACTACCTGGGTCCAAAACTGAGGTTTATTTTTAGCCAAAGGAGTAGCATCAATCCCCCTCAAAGGGATAGGCATCTGCAGAGGTGTCATCGGAAATCCACAACGTTTAGAAAAATCCAAGTCCATTAGGTTTAGCGCTGTGTAAGGTACTCCTGGGGTGGACCCACTAGACCGTGGCAACGAACCCCCCAAGGGCGAGCTGACCAGGTGGACCACCCCCTATACAGGGAGTGTATGGGGCAGGCCCACGGGGGACTATCACCACGGTAGCCGGTACCCGGGAAGGTCAGGGCGGTCAGAGAGGTGGATCCGAAGGGCAGGCACTGGACAGACGACACGGCTCGGAGACACAGGAGAGACGGCAAGTCTTGGCGAGACAGGAGGAATGGCAAGGCTTGAAGACACAGGAGGGAAACGGGCGAGGACTGAAGCCACAGAACCTAGGAGAGGAAACACAAGAGGAGCAAGGTAAATGCACGGAAAAGGCAGGGGAGCGCTAGGAGAGCGGCCAGAGTCACTAGCAAATACTAATGATAGTCAGGCATCGCCTCCAGAAGGAGGCGGCCTGATATAGGGAGAGCGAAGGCCTTCCGGGTCATGACCTCCAGCTGGAGGAGGAGACGCGCGTCCTCAGGCGGGGGAGAGCGCGCGCCCGGCCATAGTGAGGAGACGCACCCGCCGAGGAGGAGGAGCGGGAGCGCGCACCAGGGGGCCGGACAGAGGCAGGCGTGGGCCGTGGACGGGGGACCGGGAGAGACCGCGCCGAGGCCCGCAGCGGCCGGTGAGGCAGAGAGGTGACCCCCGGAGAGCGGGTGAGCCGGGGCCGGAGGGAGGTAAGAGAGGAGGTCCGCGGCAGCCGCCGCGTGACAGTACCCCCCCCTTACGCGCCCTCCCCTGCAGAACGGACAAAAATTTAGCCAGGATTCGAGGAGCTTGGATATTCTCCTGGGGTTCCCAGGATCTCTCCTCAGGACCAAAGCCCTTCCAATCAACCAAGAAAAAGGTTTTCCCTTTTTGCTTTCTCATGGCCAAAATATCTCTCACCTCAAATACATCGTCTGCGGCGGCAGGCGGAGGTGAGTGAGGAGCTTCAGAAAGGAAACGATTGAAAATAACTGGCTTAAGCAAAGACACATGGAAAGCATTAGGGATGCGGAGAGAGGCGGGAAGACGCAATTTATAGGAGACATCATTAATACGGGACAAGACCTCAAAAGGTCCAATATAGCGGGGACCCAGTTTGTGGGATGGGACCTTGAGGCGAATAAACATGGAGGCTAGCCAAACTTTGTCACCTGGGTGATATGGTGGGACATCCAGGCGCCTCTTGTCTGCGAATCCTTTTACCCGGTTACGCACCAACTCGAGAGCGGTCTTGGTCTCCTGCCAGATCCTGGAGAATTCGCCGGACAGAAGATCAGCCGCCGGTACACCCGAGGCGGGGGGAATTGGTAGAGGTACACCAGGATGTAGACCGTAGACAACAAAAAACGGGGATTTGCCAGAAGATTCACTGATGTGGTTATTATAGGAAAACTCAGCCCACGGGAGTAATTCAGACCAGTCGTTCTGGTGGATATTAGAAAAGTGCCGGAGGTAGTTCACCAAACTCTGATTCGTCCGTTCTGCCTGACCGTTGGACTGTGGATGATAAGATGAGGAGAAGTCAAGGGTGACATCCATCGATTTGCATAGAGCTCTCCAGAAGCGAGAGGTGAATTGGACTCCTCTGTCCGAGACAATATGTTGGGGCAGACCATGGAGACGAAAGATGTGCTGGACGAAAATCTTCGCCAAGGCGGAAGCCGATGGCAAGCCAGGCAAAGGGATGAAGTGGGCCATTTTAGAGAATCTATCCACTACTACTAAGACGACAGTACACTTGGCAGAGGAGGGTAAGTCCGTAATAAAGTCCATGGCAATGTGTTGCCAAGGCGACGAGGGTACTGGAAGTGGATGTAGAAGACCAGAAGGCAGCTGCCGAGGCACCTTGATCTTGGCACACGAGAGACAGGAGGCGACGAAATCCCGGACATCCTGGGAAAGGGTCGGCCACCAGTAATAGCGGGACACCAGAAGAAGTGTCTTTTTATGGCCGAGATGACCTGCCAGTTTAGAAGCATGGCCCCAGTGGAGGATTCGTCTTCGGTCCGTCTCAGAAACAAAAGTCTTACCAGGTGGGGTAGCGAGGAGAGAAAGCGGAGCCACGGTGATGAACCTGGATGGATCCAAAATATGTGCAGGTTCCTCCTCGACATCCGTGGAAAGAGAGGACCTGGACAAGGCGTCGGCTTTGAGGTTCTTGTTGCCTGGACGAAAATGCAGATCAAAATCGAATCGGCCAAAGAACAGAGACCACCTGGCCTGCCGAGGGTTGAGTCTTTGTGCAGACCGCAGGTACGCCAGATTCTTATGGTCTGTGTAGATTGTGAAGGGATGTGCGGCGCCCTCCAACAAGTACCTCCACTCTTCTAGCGCTAACTTGATGGCAAGCAGTTCTCGGTCTCCGATGGAATAATTCCGCTCTGGGGTGGAGAAGGATTTTGAAAAGAAACCGCACGTAACGAGCTTGCCGGAGGAGGACCTCTGAGACAAAACAGCTCCGGCTCCTGTTGCGGATGCATCCACTTCAAGGACGAATGGTTTGTTGACCTCAGGGCGACGGAGTACGGGGCCGTGGCAAAGGCACGTTTCAGAGATAGAAAGGCTTCTTCTGCTTCAGGGGTCCAGACGTGTGGGTTGGCTCCCTTACGGATCAAAGATGAGATAGCGCCAGTCAAAGAGGAGAAATGGGAGATGAACTGCCGGTAGTAGTTTGCGAAGCCGAGAAAACGCTGAATGGCTTTCACCCCTTGAGGACGTGGCCAGTTAAGCACGGCCGAAACCTTCTCAGGATCCATACGCAGACCAGAGTCGGAGATGATATAGCCCAGAAATGGGAGAGAGGACTGCTCAAAGGCACACTTCTCCAACTTGGCGTACAGACGATTCTCCCTCAAACGGAACAGGACGCGCCGGACATCTCTTCTATGAGTGGACAGATCAGGAGAAAAGACCAGGATATCGTCGAGGTACACAACCACGCAGGAATACAGAAGGTCTCGGAAGACGTCGTTCACAAATTCCTGAAAGACTGCGGGAGCGTTGCATAACCCAAAGGGCATGACGAGATACTCATAGTGTCCATCTCTGGTGTTGAAGGCGGTCTTCCACTCATCTCCAGAGCGAATACGGATGAGATTATAGGCTCCACGGAGATCCAATTTAGAAAAGATTCGTGCCCCACACAGCCGGTCAAACAACTCGGGGATGAGAGGTAGCGGATATCTATTCTTAACGGTAATCTCGTTGAGACCACGATAGTCAATACAGGGGCGCAGGGACCCGTCTTTTTTCTTGACAAAAAAGAAGCCCGCTCCAGCGGGGGAGGAAGACTTTCGGATGAAGCCCCTAGCCAAATTCTCCTGTACATATTCGGTCATGGCCTGGGACTCGAGTGGACTCAACGGATAGATCCGCCCTCGGGGCGGAGTCGAGCCAGGAACAAGCTCGATGGGACAATCATATTGCCGGTGCGGAGGAAGGACCTCTGCTTCCTTCTTATCGAAGACGTCCGCGAAGGCCCAGTAAGCCGAAGGCAAGTCCGCAGGGCCCGAGACAGGAGACGAGCATTTGAGGGGTCGTACTGGGCGGAGACATCTGGTCTGGCAGAAACGGCCCCAACGAAGGATGTCTCCGGAGCGCCAATCCAGAACAGGTTCATGCATCCGCAACCACGGAAGACCCAGAAGCACGGTGTGGGACAAAGACGGCAGCACGAAGAAGGTTATCTTTTCACGGTGCAAGACCCCGATCTGTAAGTCCAGCTCTTCAGTGACCAGGGTAACGGCTTCGCGCAAGGGAGCACCGTCGACAGAGGCTAACTGCCGGGGAACCTCCAAGGACCTGACAGGTATCCCTAATCTCTTCACCGCCTCGAGTTGGATGAAGTTTCCCGCAGCCCCCGAATCAATATAGGCTAACTCCGAAAAACGTTTGGAGCCCAGGAAAAACACAACAGAAAGGGTCAAGGGTAGAGAGGTGTCAGTGACACCTAGGGAGGCCTCTCTTACCTGTCCTAGGCGGAGGAGTTTCCCGGCCTCACAGGACAGGAACGTAGGAGATGGGAGGCGCTGCCACAATAGAGACAAAGGCCATGAGCGAGTCTGTCCTGGCGGCGAAGCTCCGCGGGCCTTAGTCGGTCCACTTGCATGGGTTCGGGAGCTGTGGCTGCGGCGGAGGACCGTGAGCGTGGTGGGCTGTGTGTAGGAGGAGAAAAATGATTGGGCCTTCTCTCCCTGGCGATCTCGCGGGAACGCTCCCGGAAACGCAGATCAACTCGTGTTGCCAGCGAGATGAGGTCCTCCAAAGTCGAGGGTGTATCCCGGCCTGCCAGCTCGTCCTTGATTCGGGATGATAAGCCTCGCCAAAAAGCCCCAACCAGGGCCTCATTGTTCCACCCCAGCTCCGAGGATAACGTACGGAACTGGATGGCGTATTGTCCAACCGAGAGGGTACCCTGGCGCAGGCAGAACAAAGACTCGGTAGCAGAGACCAGGCGACCGGGCTCATCGAAGACCTTACGAAAGGTCTCCAAGAAAGTCGCGAGCTGGGAGACAATCGGGTCATCGCGTTCCCACAAGGGATTCACCCAGGAAAGTGCCTCACCCTCAAAGTGAGAAATCATAAAGGCCACTTTGGCCCGGTCGGAGGGATACTGTAGGGGAGCCAACTCGAAATGCAACTGGCACTGGTTGATGAACCCCCGACAGAGTTTGGGATCTCCGCTATAACGTGGGGGTTTAGCCAACCGGGGAGAGGCGTGTGGAACTGCCACAGGTGCCGGTACTGCGGCTGCCGCCTGTAGGGCTAGTAAGCGGTTATCTACAGAGGCGATGTAGTTCAAAATATGGGCCTGGGTGTCGCGCTGCTGGGCCAGTTCCTGCTGCAGGCCGGAGATCTGGGAGGCAACTCCCGGATCGGAGGTCTGCAAAGCGGAAAGTCGGGAATCCATCGATTTGAGGAACGACATGATCCTCGCCTGGTTCTCACGAAGGAACAAAAGTTCCTTTTGGGTCGGGGTCGAGGTACCAGCGGGATCCATGGCCTGACTATACTGTAAGGTACTCCTGGGGAGGACCCACTAGACCGTGGCAACGAACCCCCCAAGGGCGAGCTGACCAGGTGGACCACCCCCTATACAGGGAGTGTATGGGGCAGGCCCACGGGGGACTATCACCACGGTAGCCGGTACCCGGGAAGGTCAGGGCGGTCAGAGAGGTGGATCCGAAGGGCAGGCACTGGACAGACGACACGGCTCGGAGACACAGGAGAGACGGCAAGTCTTGGCGAGACAGGAGGAAT
The DNA here is from genome assembly GCF_039654945.1 of Dendrobates tinctorius. NCBI lineage: Eukaryota > Metazoa > Chordata > Amphibia > Anura > Dendrobatidae > Dendrobates > Dendrobates tinctorius. Next base: position 27,098,509 of record NW_027361921.1, read on the forward strand.
GGCAAGGCTTGAAGACACAGGAGGGAAACGGGCGAGGACTGAAGCCACAGAACCTAGGAGAGGAAACACAAGAGGAGCAAGGTAAATGCACGGAAAAGGCAGGGGAGCGCTAGGAGAGCGGCCAGAGTCACTAGCAAATACTAATGATAGTCAGGCATCGCCTCCAGAAGGAGGCGGCCTGATATAGGGAGAGCGAAGGCCTGCCGGGTCATGACCTCCAGCTGGAGGAGGAGACGCGCGTCCTCAGGCGGGGGAGAGCGCGCGCCAGGCCATAGTGAGGAGACGCACCCGCCGAGGAGGAGGAGCGGGAGCGCGCACCAGGGGGCCGGACAGAGGCAGGAGTGGGCCGTGGACGGGGGACCGGGAGAGACCGCGCCGAGGCCCGCAGCGGCCGGTGAGGCAGAGAGGTGACCCCCGGAGAGCGGGTGAGCCGGGGCCGGAGGGAGGTAAGAGAGGAGGTCCGCGGCAGCCGCCGCGTGACACGCTGCTCCCGAATCCACAAAAGCCTTGGCGGAAAATGTGGACAGGGAGCAGATCAGAGTAATTGCCAGAAGAAACTTAGGTTGAACACCACCAACAGAAAACGTGTGTGCAAAGCGTTTCTCTCGTTTAGGACAAACAGAAATAATATGCGAGGCATCTCCACAGAAAAAACATAGCTTATTACGCCTTCTGAACTCCTGACGTTGCGCCTTAGACAAAACTCTATCACATTGCATAGGTTCAGACGTCTGTTCAACCGGTGGCAACACCTCTCGTGCAATCCTGCGTTCATGTAAACGCCGATCAACCTGAATGGCTAATGACATAGAATCGTCCAGACCAGAGGGAACAGGAAATCCCACCATAGTATCTTTTACGGCTTCTGACAAACCCTTCCGAAAGAGAGCAGCCACGGCATTATCATTCCAGGTAGTAAGGACCGCCCACTTTCGGAACTTTTGACAGTACAACTCTGCAGAATCTCGACCCTGGTTCAATGCCAACAGGGTCTTTTCAGCCTGATCAATAGTATTAGGTTCGTCATACAACAACCCCAAAGCTTGAAAGAATGCGTTCACATTAGTCAGAATAGGATCATCTGGTTTCAAAGAAAACGCCCAATACTGGGGATCGCCACGCAGCAAAGAGATGACAATTTTAACCTGCTGCGCGGAGCTCCCTGATGAGTTAGGCTTCAAGGCAAAAAATAATTTACAACTATTTTTGAAACTCAAAAATTTAGATCGATCCCTAAAAAAATACATCAGGTGTAGGGATCTTTGGTTCAACAGCATGCGAACGAGCAAGGTAGGCGGAAATTCCCCGCACTTCCGCAGCGAGCTGCTCCACACGATCAGACAATTGCTTTATCTACATTGAGAGAGAAAAAAAAATTCCCCCTACGGCCTCAGAGATATAGAGGAAAGAATATACACACCTTTTTTTTTTTTTTTAAACACAATTCTTTCCTGCTATTGAGTACCCTAGGATCTGCGGTATGGCAGGTGATTCTGTTATGATTGAGTCACCGTAGGAGGCAAAAACAGAAGTGCTAGCTAAGTCCAGAAAACCAGAGAAGTTGGCAGCTATCGGATTGCAGACCCCTGAACCTATCAACACAACTAGCAGTAGCCGTGGGGGGTTCCTACGATGCCCTAGACCCCTCGATCACAGCCGGAGAATTAAATAGGCCTAAAGAAAGGGGAAATCTAAACTGCCCCAGAGCAGACCTCAAAGCAATAGGCAGCCCCCAACATATAATGACGGTGAAGCAAGATGAAAATACTAACACAGACAGAAAGATAGACTGAGCAAAGAGGGGCCCAAGCTAACTAAATAGAAAAGGACAGGAAGGCTGCTGTCTGCAATCCGTGAAAAACCCTATGAAAATAAGAGCCAACAGACTGACAGTAAAAAAGGCCCTGAAGACGCTAGGCTTCAAAAAAGCTATGTCAGTACTCAGGAATATACTGAAGACAGAACTACAGGCAAAAGGAGATTCAGCTCACCCCAGCAGGGAATGGCAGAATACTGAAAAGCAAGGAAAACAAAAAACAAAACAAAAAGCTAACAGGCAAAACAGAAACTTAGCTTCATAGGAGCAGGAATCAGACTGGTGTCCTAGAAGTCCACAGAGAAATCATCCGCAGGGCAGAAGGGCGTCGGCAGCCTTATATCCAGTCCTTGACTCCACTCAGCCAGTCATCCTCATTAGACTCAGGTGCCTGATAATCAGGCTCATTACCTTCCTTTACCAGAATAGGGAGTTCACCAGACCCCAGTGACGAAGGGGAAAATGAACTCACAACAGTGGATGTAGCAGAGCCGTGTGTGTACTTTCTGTGGGGTTAGGAGGGTTTTACAAGGTGGATGTAGCAGAGCCGTGTGTGTAGTTGTGTGGGATCAGGAGGGGTTTTACAAGGTGGATGTATAAGAGCCGTGTGTGTACTTGTGTGGGGTCAGGAGGTGTTTTGCAAGGTGGATGTAGCAGAGCGAGCCGTGTGTGCACTTGTGTGGGGTCTGGAGGGGTTTTACAAGGTGGATGTAGCAGAGCCATGTGTGTACTTGTGTGGGTCAGTAGGTGTTTTACAAGCTGGATGTAGCAGAGCCGTGTGTGTACTTGTGTGGGTCAGGAGGGGTTTTTACAAGGTGGATGTAGCAGAGCTGTGTGTGTACTTGTGTGGGTCAGGAGGTGTTTTACAAGGTGGATGTAGCAGTGCCGTGTGTGTACTTGTGTGGGGTCAGGAGGTGTTTTACATGGTGGATGTAGTAGAGCCGTGTGTGTACTTGTGTGGGGTCAGGAGGGGTTTTACAAGGTGGATGTAGCAGAGCCGTGTGTGTTCTTGGGTGGGGTCAGAAGGGGTTTACAAGGTGTATGGAGCAGAGCCGTGTGTGTACAAGGTGTACGGAGCAGAGCCGTGTTGTGTACGAGGTGTACGGAGAGGAGCCGTGTGTGTACGAGGTGTACGGAGCAGAGCCGTGTGTGTACGAGGTGTACGGAGCGGAGCCGTGTGTCTATGGAGCGGAGCAGAGCCGGGGGATGTACGAGATGTATGGTGGGGAGCATTTATACCTCCCGAGTCCCAACCGTCCCGGATCCAGTGAGACAGTCCCGATTTTGAGAGAGAGACTGCCCCAGCCGGGAGCATACTTTCCCCACGGGACACAGGAGTACACAGAGGAGCCCCAAAAAGCAATTTAAAACTTGCACATAACTTTCTACCAGAAGTGATGTGCTAGAAGCTGACCAGAAATGAAGTAATTTCGGGAGGAGATTGTGACGGAACCATGGAGGCACTTCAGGGAATGCTTCAGATCCATCACCGTGTCCTCCTCTGACAGAGCGGACAGCGGGATCGCCTTGGAATCGGGGATGCAGGCCATGTGAGCGGATCATGATATGTCCTGCACCAGGAGGCTCAGGTGGGCACTACAATGGGAGCTGGGCTGCTATAGTATCTTTATAGAATTTTTCTTTCTCTGTTTCTCTTTCTCTGTTATCTTTCTTTCTTTCTTTCTTTCTTTCTTTCTTTCTTTCTGTCTCTGTTCTTTCTCTCTCTCTCTCTGGCCCCGCCCACCAAATTGGCCCCCGAGTGGCCCCCACAGTTAAAACGGATCCTGAGTTGAAAGTCTTGCAGAGGCAGCAGGCAAGTCTCTCTTAAAGGGGCAGCCCGGGCACCATTTCAAACCACTATCTGTACTATCTTCAGGAAATACACATCTATTTATATAGTGGTTTGAAAAAACCACTATCTTGTGATCCGAACGCTGCTAACTTATTATAATGGTTTGAAAAAACCACTATATTGTAATCCGAACGCTGCTAACTTATTATAGTGGTTTGAAAAAAACCACTATATTGTAATTATATATATTTAAAAAACCACTATATTGTAATTATAGTGGTTTGAAAAAACCACTATATTGTAATCCGAACGCTGTTAACTTATTCTTCTTCTTATTATTATTAAGTTGATTTCCGCAATTAATGCGGCCCGAACTGCTACACGCACAGACTCTGTTGAGGTGTCGTTTCGAAGCCAGCGTCCATGAGAGGTGTGCTAAGTATTTTTCGTGTCGATCGGATTTGTAGTTTTTGCGCAATTTGCGTTTGAAAATTTTTTTTCCCGTAATTGGAATGCACTGTCTCCAATGCTTTTCAATAGGAAATGGCAAAACATGCCCTGAGGCGATTGAAATGGCAGTTGAGCTCATTGATATGCGCAGGCACACCCAGTTACTATGCCAACGCCTACGAACTTCACCTGAACCCCAGCACAGAGCCTCTGCCACATAATATCAGCTCTTAAAGCGAAACCCACAGCACAAATGCAAATATAGCTTCATCACATGACACATGCCCCTGAGAGAGAATGTGTGCGCCAAAGTGGATTTAAAAGAAGCCCAGTGAGCCAAACTAGCTCTTAAAGCGCCAACGCGCCAAAGTGATTGTTAAAGGGCCAGCGCACCCAAATGAGTCTTAAAGGGCCGACACAACAAATCGGAGACTGAGCCACCCCGGCCTCCAAATCGGACGCTGAGCCACCCCGGCCTCCAAATCGGACGCTGAGCCACCCCGGCCTCCAAATCGGAGGCTGATCCACCCCGGTCTCCAAATCGGAGGCTGATCCACCCCGGTCACCAAATCGGAGGCTGATATACCCCGGGCCTCCAAATCGGAGGCTGAGCCACCCCGGCCTCCAAATCGGAGGCTGAGCCACCCCGGCCTCCAAATCGGAGGCTGAGCCACCCCGGCCTCCAAATCGGAGGCTGAGCCACCCCGGCCTCCAAATCGGAGGCTGAGCCACCCCGGCCTCCAAATCGGAGGCTGATCCACCCCGGCCTCCAAATCGGAGGCTGATCCACCCCGGCCTCCAAATCGGAGGCTGAGCCACCCCGGCCTCCAAATCGGAGGCTGAGCCACCTCGGCCTCCAAATCGGAGGCTGAGCCACCCCGGCCTCCAAATCGGAGGCTGAGACACCTCGGCCTCCAAATCGGAGGCTGAGCCACCCCGGCCTCCAAATCGGGGGCTGAGCGACCCCGGCCTCCAAATCGGAGGCTGAGCCACACCGGCCTCCAAATCGGAGGCTGAGCCACACCGGCCTCCAAATCGGAGGCTGAGCCACCCCGGCCTCCAAATCGGAGGCTGAGCCACCCCGGCCTCCAAATCGGAGGCTGAGCCACCCCGGCCTCCAAATCGGAGGCTGAGCCACACCGGCCTCCAAATCGGAGGCTGAGCCACACCGGCCTCCAAATCGGAGGCTGATCCACCCCGGCCTCCAAATCGGAGGCTGAGCCACCCCGGCCTCCAAATCGGAGGCTGAGCCACCCCGGCCTCCAAATCGGAGGCTGAGCCACCTCGGCCTCCAAATCGGAGGCTGAGCCACCCCGGCCTCCAAATCGGAGGCTGAGCCACCTCGGCCTCCAAATCGGAGGCTGAGCCACCCCGGCATCCAAATCGGAGGCTGAGCCACCCCGGCCTCCAAATCGGAGGCTGAGCCACCCCGGCCTCCAAATCGGAGGCTGAGCCACCCCGGCCTCCAAATCAGTGGCTGAGCCACCCCGGCCTCCAAATCGGAGGCTGAGCCACCTCGGCCTCCAAATCGGAGGCTGAGCCACCCCGGCCTCCAAATCGGAGGCTGAGCCACCCCGGCCTCCAAATCGGAGGCTGATCCACCCCGGCCTCCAAATCGGAGGCTGATCCACCCCGGCCTCCAAATCGGAGGCTGAGCCAATCCGGCCTCCAAATCGGAGGCTGAGCCACCCCGGCCTCCAAATCGGAGGCTGAGCCACCTCGGCCTCCAAATCGGAGGCTGAGCCACCCCGGCCTCCAAATCGGAGGCTGAGCCACCCCGGCCTCCAAATCGGAGTCTGATCCACCCCGGCCTCCAAATCGGAGGCTGAGCCAACCCGGCCTCCAAATCGGAGGCTGAGCCACCCCAGCCTCCAAATCGGAGGCTGAGCCACCCCGGCCTCCAAATCGGAGGATGAGCCACCCCGGCCTCCAAATCGGAGGCTGAGCTACCCCGGCCTCCAAATCGGAGGCTGAGCCACCCCGGCCTCCAAATCGGAGGCTGAGCCACACCGGCCTCCAAATCGGAGGCTGAGCCACCCCGGCCTCCAAATCGGAAGCTCATCGACCCCGGCCTCCAAATCGGAGGCTCTTTGACCTCGGCCTCCAAATCGGAGGCTCTTTGACCTCGGCCTCCAAATCGGAGGCTCTTTGACCTCGGCCTCCAAATCGGAAGCTCAACGACCCCGGCCTCCAAATTGGAGGCTGAGCGACCCCAGCCTCCAAATCTTACCCAGAGTGGCCACACCCACCAAATCGGACCCTGTGGGGCCCCGCTCACCAAATCGGACCCTGAGGGGCCCCGGCCACAAAATCAAACCCAGAGGGGCCCCACCCACCAAATCGGACCCTGAGGGGCCCCGCCCACAAAATCGGACCCTGAGGGGCCCCGCCCTCAAAATCGGACCCTGAGGGGCCCTGCCAACCAAATCGGACTCTGAGGGGCCCCACCCACAAAATCGGACCCTGAGGGCCCCCAACCACAAAATAGGACCCTAAGGGGTCCCGCCCTCAAAATCGGACCCTGAGTAGACCCGGCCACAAAATCAGACCCTGAGGGGTCTCGGCCACAAAATCGGACCCTGAGGAGCCCCAGCCACAAAATCGGACCCTGAGGGCCCCCACCCACAAAATCGGACCCTGAGGGGCCCTGCCCACCAAATCGGACCCTGAGGGGCTCCACCCACCAAATTGGACCCTGAGAGGCCCCGCTCACCAAATCGAACTCTGAGGGACTCCGCTCACCAAATCAGACCCAGAGTGGCCCCCGCCCACCAAATCAAACCATGAGGGGCCCCGCCCACCAAATCGGACCCTGAGGGGCCCAGCCCACCAAATCGGACCCTGAGGGGCCGTGCTCACAAACTCGAACTCAGAGGGGCCCCGCTCACCAAATCGGATGCTGAGGGGCCCCGCCCACCAAATCGGATTCTGAAGGGCCTCAACCACAAAATCGGACCGAGGGGCCCCGGACACAAAATCGGACCCTGAGGGTCCCCACCCACAAAATGAGACCCTGAGGGGCCCCAGCAACAAAATCGGACTGTGAGGGGCCCCACCCACCAAATCGGATCCTGAGGGGCCCCGCTCACCAAATCGGACCCTGAGGGGACCGGCTCACCAAATTGAACTCTGAGGGACCCCGCTCACCAAATCGGGTTCTGAGGGGCCCCGCCCAGCAAATCGGTTTCTGAGGGGCCCCGCCCACCAAATTGGACCCTGAGGGGCCCCACCCACCAAATTGGACCCTGAGGGGCCCCGCCCACCCAATCGGACCCTGAGGGGCCCCGCCCCAAGAAATCGGACCCTGAGGGGCCCCACCCACCAAATCAGACCATGTGGGGCCCCGCCCACCAAATCAGACCCTGAGGGGCCCCAACCACTAAATCAGACCCTGAGGTGCCCCGGCCACAAAATCGGACCCTGAGGGGCACCAACCACAAAATCGGACCCTGAGGGGCCCCAAACACTAACTCGGACCCTGAGGGGCCCCGACCACAAAATCGGACCCTGAGGGGCCCCAACCACAAAATCGGACCCTGAGGGGCCCCAAACACTAACTCAGACCCTGACGGGCCCCGACCACAAAATCGGACCCTGAGAGACCCCGGCCACAAAATCGAACCCAGAGGGACCCCAGTCACAAAATCGGACCCTGAGCCCCAACCCACAAAATCGGACCCTGAGGGGCTCCACCCACAAAATCGGACCCTGAGGGGCCCTGGCCAAAAAATCGAACCATGAGGGGCCCCGCCCACCAAATCGGACCCTGAGGGGCCCCGCCCACCAAATCGGACTCTGAGAGATCCCGCCCACCGAATCGGACCCTGAGGGGCCCTGCTCACCAAATTGAACTCTGAGGTGCCCCGCTCACCAAATTGAACTCTGAGGCGCCCCGCTCACCAAATCGGATTCTGAAAGGCCCAGACCACCAAATCCAATTTGGTGGGTGGGGCCCCTCAGGGTCTGATTTAGTGCGTGGGGCCCCTCAGGGTCCTATTCGCCCGCCCACCAAATCAGACCCTGAGGGGTCCCGCCCACCAAATCGGACCCTGAGCGGCCCAACCACAAAATCGGACCCTAAGGGGCCCCGGCCACAAAATCAGACCCTGAGAGACCCCGGCCACAAAATCGAACCCAGAGGGGCCCCGCCCACCAAATCGGACCCTGAGGGGCCCCGCCCTCAAAATCGGACCCTGAGTGGCCCCGCCAACCAAATCGGACTCTGAGGGGCCCCACCCACAAAATCGGACCCTGAGGGCCCCCAACCACAAAATCGGACCCTAAGGGGTCCCGGCCACAAAATCAGACCGAGAGACCCCGGCCACAAAATCGAACCCAGAGGGGCCCCGCCCACCAAATCGGACCCTGAGGGGCCCCGCCCACAAAATCGGACCCTGAGGTGCCCCGCCCTCAAAATCGGACCCTGAGGGGCCCTGCCAACCAAATCGGACTCTGAGGGGCCCCACCCACAAAATCGGACCCTGAGGGCCCCCAACCACAAAATAGGACCCTAAGGGGCCCCGCCCTCAAAATCGGACCCTGAGTAGACCCGGCCACAAAATCAGACCCTGAGGGGTCTCGGCCACAAAATCGGACCCTGAGGAGCCCCAGCCACAAAATCGGACCCTGAGGGCCCCCACTCACAAAATCGGACCCTGAGGGGCCCTGCCCACCAAATCGGACCCTGAGGGGCTCCACCCACCAAGTTGGACCCTGAGAGGCCCCGCTCACCAAATCGAACTCTGAGGGACTCCGCTCACCAAATCGGACCCTAAGGGGTCCCGCCCACCAAATCGGATTCTGAGGGGGCCCCAACAACAAAATCGGACCCTGAGGGGCCCCGGACACAAAATCGGACCCTGAGGGTCCTGACCCACAAAATCAGACCCTGAGCGACCCCAACCACAAAATCGGACCCTGAGGGGCCCCGCTCACCAAATCAGACCCAGAGTGGCCCCCGCCCACCAAATCAAACCATGAGGGGCCCCGCCCACCAAATCGGACCCTGAGGGGCCCAGCCCACCAAATCGGACCCTGAGAGGCCGTGCTCACAAAATCGAACTCAGAGGGGCCCCGCTCACCAAATCGGACGCTGAGGGGCCCCGCTCACCAAATCAGACCCAGAGTGGCCCCCGCCCACCAAATCAAACCATGAGGGGCCCCGCCCACCAAATCGGACCCTGAGGGGCCCAGCCCACCAAATCGGACCCTGAGGGGCCGTGCTCACAAAATCGAACTCAGAGGGGCCCCGCTCACCAAATCGGACGCTGAGGGGCCCCGCCCACCAAATCGGATTCTGAAGGGCCTCAACCACAAAATCGGACCCTGAGGGGCCCCGGACACAAAATCGGACCCTGAGGGTCCCCACCCACAAAATGAGACCCTGAGGGGCCCCAGCCACAAAATCGGACTCTGAGGGGCCCCACCCACCAAATCGGATCCTGAGGGGCCCCGCTCACCAAATCGGACCCTGAGGGGACCGGCTCACCAAATTGAACTCTGAGGGGCCCCGCTCACCAAATCGGGTTCTGAGGGGCCCCGCCCAGCAAATCGGTTTCTGAGGGGCCCCGCCCACCAAATTGGACCCTGAGGGGCCCCACCCACCAAATTGGACCCTGAGGGGCCCCGCCCACCAAATCAACCTCTGAGGGGCTGTGCTCACCAAATCAGACCCTGAGGGGCCCCGCCCACCAAATCGGACCCTGAGGGGCCCCGCCCCAAGAAATCGGACCCTGAGGGGCCCCACCCACCAAATCGGACCACGTGGGGCCCCGCCCACCAAATCAGACCCTGAGGGGCCCCAACCACTAAATCAGACCCTGAGGGGCCCCGGCCACAAAATCAGACCCTGAGAGACCCCGGCCACAAAATCGAACCCAGAGGGGCCCCGCCCACCAAATCGGACCCTGAGGGGCCCCGCCCTCAAAATCGGACCCTGAGGGGCCCCGCCAACCAAATCGGACTCTGAGGGGCCCCACCCACAAAATCGGACCCTGAGGGCCCCCAACCACAAAATCGGACCCTAAGGGGCCCCGGCCACAAAATCAGACCCTGAGAGACCCCGGCCACAAAATCAAACCCAGAGGGGCCCCGCCCACCAAATCGGACCCTGAGGGGCCCCGCCCTCAAAATCGGACCCTGAGGGGCCCCGCCAACCAAATCGGACTCTGAGGGGCCCCACCCACAAAATCGGACCCTGAGGGCCCCCAACCACAAAATCGGACCCTAAGGGGCCCCGGCCACAAAATCAGACACTGAGAGACCCCGGCAACAAAATCAAACCCAGAGGGGCCCCGCCCACCAAATCGGACCCTGAGGGGCCCCGCCCACAAAATCGGACCCTGAGGGGCCCTGCCAACCAAATCGGACTCTGAGGGGCCCCACCCACAAAATCGGACCCTGAGGGCCCCCAACCACAAAATAGGACCCTAAGGGGCCCCGCCCTCAAAATCGGACCCTGAGTAGACCCGGCCACAAAATCAGACCCTGAGGGGTCTCGGCCACAAAATCGGACCCTGAGGAGCCCCAGCCACAAAATCGGACCCTGAGGGCCCCCACCCACAAAATCGGACCCTGAGGGGCCCTGCCCACCAAATCGGACCCTGAGGGGCTCCACCCACCAAATTGGACCCTGAGAGGCCCCGCTCACCAAATCGAACTCTGAGGGACTCCGCTCACCAAATCGGACCCTAAGGGGTCCCGCCCACCAAATCGGATTCTGAGGGGGCCCCAACAACAAAATCGGACCCTGAGGGGCCCCGGACACAAAATCGGACCCTGAGGGTCCTGACCCACAAAATCAGACCCTGAGCGACCCCAACCACAAAATCGGACCCTGAGGGGCCCCGCTCACCAAATCAGACCCAGAGTGGCCCCCGCCCACCAAATCAAACCATGAGGGGCCCCGCCCACCAAATCGGACCCTGAGGGGCCCAGCCCACCAAATCGGACCCTGAGGGGCCGTGCTCACAAAATCGAACTCAGAGGGGCCCGGCTCACCAAATCGGACGCTGAGGGGCCCCGCCCACCAAATCGGATTCTGAAGGGCCTCAACCACAAAATCGGACCCTGAGGGGCCCCGGACACAAAATCGGACCCTGAGGGTCCCCACCCACAAAATGAGACCCTGAGGGGCCCCAGCCACAAAATCGGACTCTGAGGGGCCCCACCCACCAAATCGGATCCTGAGGGGCCCCGCTCACCAAATCAGACCCAGAGTGGCCCCCGCCCACCAAATCAAACCATGAGGGGCCCCGCCCACCAAATCGGACCCTGAGGGGCCCAGCCCACCAAATCGGACCCTGAGGGGCCGTGCTCACAAAATCGAACTCAGAGGGGCCCCGCTCACCAAATCGGACGCTGAGGGGCCCCGCTCACCAAATCAGACCCAGAGTGGCCCCCGCCCACCAAATCAAACCATGAGGGGCCCCGCCCACCAAATCGGACGCTGAGGGGCCCCGCCCACCAAATCGGATTCTGAAGGGCCTCAACCACAAAATCGGACCCTGAGGGGCCCCGGACACAAAATCGGACCCTGAGGGTCCCCACCCACAAAATGAGACCCTGAGGGGCCCCAGCCACAAAATCGGACTCTGAGGGGCCCCACCCACCAAATCGGATCCTGAGGGGCCCCGCTCACCAAATCGGACCCTGAGTGGACCGGCTCACCAAATTGAACTCTGAGGAGCCCCGCTCACCAAATCGGGTTCTGAGGGGCCCCGCCCAGCAAATCGGTTTCTGAGGGGCCCCGCCCACCAAATTGGACCCTGAGGGGCCCCGCCCACCAAATCAACCTCTGAGGGGCTGTGCTCACCAAATCAGACCCTGAGGGGCCCCGCCCACCAAATCGGACCCTGAGGGGCCCCGCCCCAAGAAATCGGACCCTGAGGGGCCCCAACCACTAAATCAGACCCTGAGGGGCCCCAACCACTAAATCAGACCCTGAGGGGCCCCAACCACTAAATCAGACCCTGAGGGGCCCCGGCCACAAAATCAGACCCTGAGAGACCCCGGCCACGAAATCGAACCCAGAGGGGCCCCGCCCACCAAATCGGACCCTGAGGGGCCCCGCCCTCAAAATCGGACCCTGAGGGGCCCCGCCAACCAAATCGGACTCTGAGGGGCCCCACCCACAAAATCGGACCCTGAGGGCCCCCAACCACAAAATCGGACCCTAAGGGGCCCCGGCCACAAAATCAGACCCTGAGAGACCCCGGCCACAAAATCAAACCCAGAGGGGCCCCGCCCACCAAATCGGACCCTGAGGGGCCCCGCCCACAAAATCGGACCCTGAGGGGCCCCGCCCTCAAAATCGGACCCTGAGGGGCCCTGCCAACCAAATCGGACTCTGAGGGGCCCCACCCACAAAATCGGACCCTGAGGGCCCCCAACCACAAAATAGGACCCTAAGGGGCCCCGCCCTCAAAATCGGACCCTGAGTAGACCCGGCCACAAAATCAGACCCTGAGGGGTCTCGGCCACAAAATCGGACCCTGAGGAGCCCCAGCCACAAAATCGGACCCTGAGGGCCCCCACCCACAAAATCGGACCCTGAGGGGCCCTGCCCACCAAATCGGACCCTGAGGGGCTCCACCCACCAAATTGGACCCTGAGAGGCCCCGCTCACCAAATCGAACTCTGAGGGACTCCGCTCACCAAATCGGACCCTAAGGGACCGCCCACCAAATCGGATTCTGAGGGGGCCCCAACAACAGAATCGGACCCTGAGGGGCCCCGGACACAAAATCGGACCCTGAGGGTCCTGACCCACAAAATCAGACCCTGAGCGACCCCAACCACAAAATCGGACCCTGAGGGGCCCCGCTCACCAAATCAGACCCAGAGTGGCCCCCGCCCACCAAATCAAACCATGAGGGGCCCCGCCCACCAAATCGGACCCTGAGGGGCCCAGCCCACCAAATCGGACCCTGAGGGGCCGTGCTCACAAAATCGAACTCAGAGGGGCCCGGCTCACCAAATCGGACGCTGAGGGGCCCCGCCCACCAAATCGGATTCTGAAGGGCCTCAACCACAAAATCGGACCCTGAGGGGCCCCGGACACAAAATCGGACCCTGAGGGTCCCCACCCACAAAATGAGACCCTGAGGGGACCCAGCCACAAAATCGGACTCTGAGGGGCCCCACCCACCAAATCGGATCCTGAGGGGCCCCGCTCACCAAATCGGACCCTGAGGGGACCGGCTCACCAAATTGAACTCTGAGGGGCCCCGCTCACCAAATCGGGTTCTGAGGGGCCCCGCCCAGCAAATCGGTTTCTGAAGGGCCCCGCCCACCAAATTGGACCCTGAGGGGCCCCACCCACCAAATTGGACCCTGAGGGGCCCCTCCCACCCAATCGGACCCTGAGGGGCCCCGCCCCAAGAAATCGGACCCTGAGGGGCCCCACCCACCAAATCGGACCATGTGGGGCCCCGCCCACCAAATCAGACCCTGAGGGGCCCCAACCACTAAATCAGACCCTGAGGGGCCCCGGCCACAAAATCGGACCCTGAGGGGCCCCAACCACAAAATCGGACCCTGAGGGGCCGAAAACACTAACTCGGACCCTGAGGGGCCCCAACCACAAAATCGAACCCAGAGGGACCCCAGTCACAAAATCGGACCCTGAGCCCCAACCCACAAAATCGGACCCTGAAGGGCTCCACCCACAAAATCAGACCCTGAGGGGCCCCGGCCACAAAATCGAACCATGAGGGGCCCCGCCCACAAAATCCGACCCTGAGGGGCCCCGCCCACGAAATCGGACCCTGAGGGGCTTCGCCCACGAAATCCGACCCTGAGGGGCCCCGCCCACGAAATCGGACCCTGAGGGGCCTCGCCCGCGAAATCAGACTCTGAGGGGCCCCGCCCACAAAATCGGACCCTGAGGGGCTCCAACCACAAAATTGGACCCTGAGAGACCCCGGCCACAAAATTGAACCGAGGGGGGCCGGCCACAAAATCAGACCCTGAGGGTCCCAAACCACAAAATCAGACCCTCAAGGGCCCCGGCCACAAAATCGGACCCTGAGGGCCCCCAACCACAAAACTGGACCCTGAGGGGCCCCAACCACAAAATCGGACCCTGAGGGGCCCCAACCACAAAATCGGACCCTGAGGGGCCCCGGCCACAAAATCGGACCCTGAGAGACCCCGGCCACAAAATTGAACCCAGAGGGGCCCCATTCACAAAATCGGACCCTGAGGGTCCCCACCCACAAAATCGGACCCTGAGGGGCCCCGTCCACCAAATCAGACCCAGAATGACCCCCGCCCACCAAATCGGACCCTGAGGGGCACAGCTCACCAAATCGGACCCTGAGGGGACCCGCTCACCAAATTGAACTCTGAGAGGCCCCGGCCACCAAATCAGACCCTGAGGGGCCCCGACCAGAAAATAGGACCGTGAGGAGCCCCGGCCACAAAATCGGACCCTTAGGGGCCCCACCCACCAAATCGGATCCTGAGGGCCCCCACCCACCAAATCGGACCCTAGGGGCCCCGCCCACCAAATCGGACCCTGAGGGGCCTCGCTCACCAAATCGGACCCTGAGGAGGCCCGCCCACCAAATCGGACCCTGAGGGGCCCCGCCCACCAAATCGGACCCTGAGGGGCCCCGCTCACCAAATCGGATCCTGAGGGGCCCCACTCACCAAATCAGACCCTGAGGGGCCCCGCCCACCAAATCGGACCCTGAGGGGCCCCGCCCACCGAATCGGACCCTGAGGGGCCCTGCTCACCAAATTGAACTCTGAGGGGCCCCGCTCACCAAATTGAACTCTGAGGGGCCCCGCTCACCAAATCGGAATCTGAAAGGCCCAGACCACCAAATCCAATTTGGTGAGTGGGGCCCCTCAGGGTCTGATTTAGTGCGTGGGGCCCCTCAGGGTCCTATTCGCCCGCCCACCAAATCAGACCGAGGGTCCCGCCCACCAAATCGGACACTGAGCGGCCCAACCACAAAATCGGACCCTAAGGGGCCCCGGCCACAAAATCAGACCCTGAGAGACCCCGGCCACAAAATCGAACCCAGAGGGGCCCCGCCCACCAAATCGGACCCTGAGGGGCCCCGCCCTCAAAATCAGACCCTGAGGGGCCCCAACCACAAAATCAGACCCTAAGGGGCCCCGGCCACAAAATCAGACCCTGAGAGACCCCGGCCACAAAATCGAACCCAGAGGGGCCCCGCCCACCAAATCGGACCCTGAGGGGCCCCGCCAACAAAATCGGACCCTGAGGGGCCCAGCCCTCAAAATCGGACCCTGAGGGGCCCTGCCAACCAAATCGGACTCTGAGGGGCCCCACCCACAAAATCGGACCCTGAGGGCCCCCAACCACAAAATAGGACCCTAAGGGGCCCCGCCCTCAAAATCGGACCCTGAGTAGACCCGGCCACAAAATCAGACCCTGAGGGGTCTCGGCCACAAAATCGGACCCTGAGGAGCCCCAGCCACAAAATCGGACCCTGAGGGCACCCACCCACAAAATCGGACCCTGAGGGGTCCTGTCCACCAAATCGGACCCTGAGGGGCTCCACCCACCAAATTGGACCCTGAGAGGCCCCGCTCACCAAATCGAACTCTGAGGGACTCTGCTCACCAAATCGGACCCTAAGGGGTCCCGCCCACCAAATCGGATTCTGAGGGGGCCCCAACAACAAAATCGGACCCTGAGGGGCCCCGGACACAAAATCGGACCCTGAGGGTCCTGACCCACAAAATCAGACCCTGAGCGACCCCAACCACAAAATCGGACCCTGAAGGGCCCCGCTCACCAAATCAGACCCAGAGTGGCCCCCGCCCACCAAATCAAACCATGAGGGGCCCCGCCCACCAAATCGGACCCTGAGGGGCCCAGCCCACCAAATCGGACCCTGAGGGGCCGTGCTCACAAAATCGAACTCAGAGGGGCCCCGCTCACCAAATCGGACGCTGAGGGGCCCCGCTCACCAAATGAGACCCAGAGTGGCCCCCGCCCACCAAATCAAACCATGAGGGGCCCCGCCCACCAAATCGGACCCTGAGGGGCCCAGCCCACCAAATCGGACCCTGAGGGGCCGTGCTCACAAAATCGAACTCAGAGGGGCCCCGCTCACCAAATCGGACGCTGAGGGGCCCCGCCCACCAAATCGGATTCTGAAGGGCCTCAACCACAAAATCGGACCCTGAGGGGCCCCGGACACAAAATCGGACCCTGAGGGTCCCCACCCACAAAATGAGACCCTGAGGGGCCCCAGCCACAAAATCGGACTCTGAGGGGCCCCACCCACCAAATCGGATCCTGAGGGGCCCCGCTCACCAAATCGGACCCTGAGGGGACCGGCTCACCAAATTGAACTCTGAGGGGCCCCGCTCACCAAATCGGGTTCTGAGGGGCCCCGCCCAGCAAATCGGTTTCTGAGGGGCCCCGCCCACCAAATTGGACCCTGAGGGGCCCCACCCACCAAATTGGACCCTGAGGGGCCCCGCCCACCAAATCAACCTCTGAGGGGCTGTGCTCACCAAATCAGACCCTGAGGGGCCCCGCCCACCAAATCGGACCCTGAGGGGCCCCGCCCCAAGAAATCGGACCCTGAGGGGCCCCACCCACCAAATCGGACCATGTGGGGCCCCGCCCACCAAATCAGACCCTGAGGGGCCCCGGCCACAAAATCGGACCCTGAGGGGCCCCGCTCACCAAATCGGACGCTGAGGGGCCATGCTCACCAAATCAGACCCAGAGTGGCCCCCGCCCACCAAATCAAACCATGAGGGGCCCCGCCCACCAAATCGGACCCTGAGGGGCCCAGCCCAACAAATAGGACCCTGAGGGGCCGTGCTCACAAAATCGAACTCAGAGGGGCCCCGCTCACCAAATCGAATGCTGAGGGGCCACGCCCACCAAATCAGATTCTGAAGGGCCTCAACCACAAAATCGGACCCTGAGGGTCCCCACCCACAAAATCGGACCCTGAGGGGCCCCGTCCACCAAATCAGACCCAGAATGGCCCCCGCCCAGCAAATCGGACCCTGAAGGGCCCCACCCACCAAATCAGACCCTGAGGGGCCCCGCCCACCAAATCGGACCCTGAGGGGCACAGCTCACCAAATCGGACCCTGAGGGGACCCGCTCACCAAATTGAACTCTGAGAGGCCCCGGCCACCAAATCAGACCCTGAGGGGCCCCGACCAGAAAATAGGACCGTGAGGAGCCCCAGCCACAAAATCGGACCCTTAGGGGCCCCACCCACCAAATCGGATCCTGAGGGCCCCCACCCACAAAATCGGACCCTAGGGGCCCCGACCACCAAATCGGACCGAGGGGCCTCGCTCACCAAATCGGACCCTGAGGGGCCCCGCCCACCAAATCGGACCCTGAGGGGCCCCGCTCACCAAATCGGACCCTGAGGGGCCCCACTCACCAAATCAGACCCTGAGGGGCCCCACCCACCAAATCGGACCCTGAGGGGCCCCGCCCACCAAATCGGACTCTGAGAGATCCCGCCCACCGAATCGGACCCTGAAGGGCCCTGCTCACCAAATTGAACTCTGAGGGGCCCCGCTCACCAAATTGAACTCTGAGGGGCCCCGCTCACCAAATCGGAATCTGAAAGGCCCAGACCACCAAATCCAATTTGGTGAGTGGGGCCCCTTAGGGTCTGATTTAGTGCGTGGGGCCCTTCAGGGTCCTATTCGCCCACCCACCAAATCAGACCCTGAGGGGTCCCGCCCACCAAATCGGACACTGAGCGGCCCAACCACAAAATTGGACCCTAAGGGGCCCCGGCCACAAAATCAGACCCTGAGAGACCCCGGCCACAAAATCGAACCCAGAGGGGCCCCGCCCACCAAATCGGACCCTGAGGGGCCCCGCCCTCAAAATCAGACCATGAGGGGCCCCGCCAACCAAATCGGACTCTGAGGGGCCCCACCCACAAAATCGGACCCTGAGGGCCCCCAACCACAAAATAGGACCCTAAGGGGCCCGCCCTCAAAATCGGACCCTGAGTAGACCCGGCCACAAAATCAGACCCTGAGGGGTCTCGGCCACAAAATCGGACCCTGAGGAGCCCCACCCACAAATCGTACCCAGAGGGGCCACACCCACAAAATCAGACCCTGAGGGGCCACACCCACAAAATCGGACCCTGAGAGGCCCCATCCACCAAATCAGACCCAGAGTTGCCCCACCCACAAAATCGGAACCTGAGTGGCCCCAACCACAAAATCGGACCCTGAGGAGCCCCGGCCACAAAATCGGGCCCTGAAGGGCCCCACCCACAAAATTGGACCCTGAGGGGCCCCGGCCACAAAATCGGACCCTGAGGGGCCCCACCCACAAAATTTGACCCTGAGGGGATCCGGCCACAAAATCAGAATCTGAGGGGCCCCGGCCACAAAATCGGACACTGAGGGGCCCCATTCACAAAATCGGACCCTGAGGGGACACACCCACAAAATAGGAGCCTGAGGGATCCCGGTCAACAATTCAAGCCCTGAGGAGCCCAGGCCAAGGAATCAGATCGTGAGGGGCCCCACCCACCAAATCAGACCCTGAGGCCAAAGTGGCCCCTGAGAGGCACATACAGTTAAAACAGATCCTGAGTTAAAAGTCTTGCAGGGGCAGCAGGCAAGTCTCTCTTAAAGGGGCAGCCCGGTCACCATTTCAAACCACTATCTGTACTTCCTTCAGGAAATACACATCTAGTATTATTATTATTCAGTTGATTTCTGCAATTAATGCGGCCCGAACAGCTACATGCACAGACTCCGTTGAAGCGTTGTTTCGAAGCCAGCATCCACGAGTGGTGTGCTAAGTATTTTTTGTGTTGATTGGATTTGTAGTTTTTGCGCAATTTGCATTTGAAAAAACATTTTCCTGTCATTGGAATGCATTGTCTCAATGCATTTTAACGGGAAAATGTTGCAATAGGGAAAACATGGGGCAGTCGTGAGGTGGCAGTTATGCTCATTGATATGCGTAGGCCAGGGCCGGCATCAGCACCTGGGCAAGTGCGGGGCCCTGACGAGATGGGAGGGCCCACTCACGCTGTCTGGGATACCCGCCGGCCGCCGCCACTCCCCCATGTACTGACCCCATCTTGCGCCCTCCGCGAGGGACCCACACAGTGACACAGCCCCTTAGGCTGAGTGCAGACGACTTTTTAGCCCTGCGGATTTTTCCGCTCAGAATGGAAGAAATCCGCAGGTCAAATGACCTGCATTTTTCCTGCGGATTTCTTCCATTTTTCCTGCGGTTTTATTGCGGTTTTTGTATGGTTTTCCTCCTGCGGATTTGGTGACAGGGGAGATGGAAAACCGCACAAAAGAAGTAACATGCTGCAGATTTTGTACCACAGGAAAACCGCACGGAAAAATCCGCAGTGTCTGCACAGCAGTTTTTTTTTTCATTGATTTTAAGGCTACTGTACATCACAATGCGGATATGCAACATTTCTGCTCGGTAAAATCCGCTGCGGATCCGCTGCAAATCTGCATCGTGTGCACACAGCCTTACTGCCAGCAATGATCATCGCTTCCTTCGGCTGTAATCTTGTGTGCAGCGCCGACACAGGACCTGTGATGAGGTCACAGGAGGGGAGGAGTCAAGGGTCACATGATCAGGGCGGCTGCAGGACTCTGCTGTGCTGGTCGCTTGTCATTATGGTGCTAGTCTGGATTGCTGAGGTAACGTTTATGTGTGGGACAGTGGGGTCAGGGAGCTGTTTACAAGGTGGATGTAGCAGAGCCGTGTGTGTACTTGTGTGGGGTCAGGAGGGGGTTTACAAGGTGGATGTAGCAGAGCCATGTGTGTACTTGTGTGGGGTCAGGAGGGGTTTACAAGGTGTACGGAGCAGAGCCGTGTGTGTACGAGGTGTACGGAGCAGAGCCGTGTGTGTACGAGGTTTACGGAGTGAAGCTGTGTGTGTACGAGATGTACGGAGTAGGGATGGGCGAATCTACTCGTTAGGACTCGTTACTCTGCGAGTAGTAGGGGACTCGCAGGAGTCGGTACTCTGCGAGTTTCCAAGCGATTACTCGCACAGTAACGAGTCCAATGCAAATAAGGCTAAGTGCACACGTACCGGAACTCTCGCAGAAATTACCGCGAGAATTCCGGAATTCCATTCCGCGGGAAAATCGCATTTTAAATTCCCGCGATTTTCCCGCGGTAAAACTAGCATTTTGCAAGCGTAATTAGCTTGCAAAATGCTAGCGTTTTCCAAGCGATCTGTAGCATCGCTTGGAGAACTGATTGACAGGTTGGTCACACTCGTCAAACATAGTGTTTGACAAGTGTGACCAATAGAGTTGAGCGAAACGGGTCGAAAAATTTCAAAAGTCGCCGACTTTTGGCAAAGTCAGGTTTCATGAAACGAAACCCGACCCTAGGATGAGGTCGGCCACGAGGTCGGCGACTTACGCGCCAAAGTCGCGTTTCAAAAGTTTGTTTTGCGCTCTTTTTCAGCCAATCAGGATCCATGGACACTGTGGGCAACGTGATGACATAGGCAGGGGTCACCACCATCTTTCAGAAGGGCATGCAAGTGATTGGCTTGCTTTGGTGGGCATCACAGGGGGTATAAAAGGGCGTGCACGCCGACCCCCATCTTACTTCTGCCGATCTCAGTATAGGGAGAGGTTGCTGCTGATTCTGTAGGGAGAGCGTTAGGCAGGGAAGAAGACAAAAAAAACTGCTTCTGCTGTTAGCGATTTGGCCTGCACAACACACCAGTCACTGTGTGTGCAGTGCAAGGGGAGGCTATATAGTGGTGTATCAGTGGTGTTGGTTGTTGGGCTGCCTTCTAAGGCTTCCTGACATTCCTGCATTGCTGTTTACCCACTGCTCCGCAAACTGCTTTTTTAAAAGCAATCCCAATTTTTTTTTTTTGTCCTGCTGAGAAGAAAAAAAAACTGCTTCTGCTGCTAGCGATTTGGCCTGCACAACACACCAGTCACTGTGTGTGCAGTGCAAGGGGAGGCTATATAGTGGTGTATCAGTGGTGTTGGTTGTTGGGCTGCCTTTTAAGGCTTCCTGACAGGCTGGCATTGCTGTTTACCCACTGCTCTGCAAACTGCTTTTTTAAAAGCAATCCAATCTCCCTTATCCTCTAGTCACTTTTGTCACAGCTGTGCCATCGAGCCTGTGACATAGCGCTCAGATATCAGTGGGCCTCACACAATCCAAAAGTGTCCAGTGTCCACAAGTGTCTGCAGAAATTCAAAATCTCCCTTATCTTCTCGTCACTTTTGTCACAGCTGTGCAATCGAGCCTGTGACATAGCGCTCAGATATCAGTGGCCCTCACACAATCCAAAAGTGTCCAGTGTCCACAAGTGTGTGCAGAAATTCAAAATCTCCCTTATCCTCTAGTCACTTTGGTCACAGCTGTGCCATCGAGCCTGTCACATAGCGCTCAGATATTCATTGGGCCTCACACAATCCAAAAGTGTCCAGTGTCCACAAGTGTGTGCAGAAATTCAAAATCTCCCTTATCCTCTAGTCACTTTGGTCACAGATGTGCCATCGAGCCTGTCACATAGCGCTCAGATATTCATTGGGCCTCACACAATCCAAAAGTGTCCAGTGTCCACAAGTGTGTGCAGAAATTCAAAATCTCCCTTATCCTCTAGTCACTTTGGTCACAGCTGTGCCATCGAGCCTGTCACATAGCGCTCAGATATTCATTGGGCCTCACACAATCCAAAAGTGTCCAGTGTCCACAAGTGTGTGCAGAAATTCAAAATCTCCCTTATCCTCTCGTCACTTTGGTCACAGCTGTGCCATCGAGCCTGTCACATAGCGCTCAGATATTCATTGGGTCTCACACAATCCAAAAGTGTCCAGTGTCCACAAGTGTGTGCAGAAATTCAAAATCTCCCTTATCCTCTCGTCACTTTTGTCACAGCTGTGCCATCGAGCCTGTGACATAGCGCTCAGATATCAGTGGCCCTCACACAATCCAAAAGTGTCCAGTGTCCACAAGTGTCTGCAGAAATTCAAAATCTCCCTTATCCTCTCGTCACTTTTGTCACAGCTGTGCCATCGAGCCTGTCACATAGCGCTCAGATATTCATTGGGCCTCACACAATCCAAAAGTGTCCAGTGTCCACAAGTATGTGCAGAAATTCAAAATCTCCCTTATCCTCTAGTCACTTTGGTCACAGCTGTGCCATCGAGCCTGTCACATAGCGCTCAGATATTCATTGGGTCTCACACAATCCAAAAGTGTCCAGTGTCCACAAGTGTGTGCAGAAATTCAAAATCTCCCTTATCCTCTCGTCACTTTTGTCACAGCTGTGCCATCGAGCCTGTGACATAGCGCTCAGATATCAGTGGCCCTCACACAATCCAAAAGTGTCCAGTGTCCACAAGTGTCTGCAGAAATTCAAAATCTACCTTATCCTCTCGTCACTTTTGTCACAGCTGTGCCATCGAGCCTGTGACATAGCGCTCAGATATCAGTGGGCCTCACACAATCCAAAAGTGTCCAGTGTCCACAAGTGTCTGCAGAAATTCAAAATCTCCCTTATCCTCTCGTCACTTTTGTCACAGCTGTGCCATCGAGCCTGTGACATAGCGCTCAGGTATCAGTGGCCCTCACACAATCCAAAAGTGTCCAGTGTCTGCAGAAATTCAAAATCTCCCTTATCCTCTCGTCACTTTTGTCACAGCTGTGCCATCGAGCCTGTGACATAGCGCTCAGATCTCAGTGGGCCTCACACAATCCAAAAGTGTCCAGTGTCCACAAGTGTGTGCAGAAATTCAAAATCTCCCCTGTCCTATAGACACCTTGTACCTTGTTTTACATTACTATATAGTTTGTTGGATTTTGTCTACATTTCTACCAAAAATGAGGAAGGCTGGTGGAAGAGGCCGTGGAATTGGGCGGGGGTTGGCAGCTGGTAATGATGGTGTTGGTGGTGGATCTGATGGTAGTGGCAACAGCAAAATAGGACCGAATGCAGGAGGTGTTGAGCCTGCGTCATCGTCTGGCTACATAAGGCCTCAAACACTTAGTTTTCTAGGAGTTGGCAAACCGCTTTTAAAGCCAGAGCATCAGGAAAAAGTTTTGTCTTACATTGCTGACTCAGCCTCCAGCTCTATCGCCTCCTCTTCTTCAGTTGTAAAAAGTAAAAGCACTGAGTCGTCATTGGAGGCTCATGTTCACGAACCACACCTTTCCTTGTGTCCTTCACCCCAACCAAGATTGAAGGATGACGCAGGCCATACTACTGATTACTCCATGGAGCTGTTTTCACATACCATGCCTGGATTATCAAGTCAAATGGAGAATTACCCAGGCCAAGATGAATCTGACATGGAGTGCACTGATGCACAGCCGCTGATGGATGATTCTGCTGGTACATTCACTCAGAGTACTACATTGTCCTCGCAGTGTACAGAGCCAGATTCTGACCCTGATGAGACTCAGGTGCCCCTTCCCGCACACTATACCACCATACACGGTGACACAGAGGAAGGTGCACATGACATAGAAGAGGAGGTGATGGATGACCCAGTTGTTGACCCAGATTGGCATCCATTGGGGGAAGAGGGTGCTGCATCCAATAGCTCAGATGAGGAGCATCCACAGCTGACATCGACATCGCAACAGCTGTTATCTGGCAGGCCCGGAGCACTCCAAAGACAGGTTCCAAACATCAAAAGAGTTGCTGGCCAGCTTGTCCAGAGGGTAAAAAGATCACAGCGTGCTAGGCCGCGAAATGTCTGCCAAAATAGGAAGAGTGCAGTGTGGCACTTTTTTGACCAAAATCCTCATGATCAGGCCAAGGTTATCTGTAAGAAGTGCGCAAAGACCTTTAGCCGAGGGAAAAATCTGAAAAATTTGAATACCAGTTGCATGCTTAGACATTTAACCAGCATGCACTTGCAAGCGTGGACACAACACCAAACCTCAAGTGCCACATGTGCAACTGATCACAACGAAGGTAGTCAGCAACGCTACATTGTTTCCCCCACTGTAAGCCCACCGGTTAGCACAGCAGCAAATGTTGAGGTGTCGTTGCAAGGCCACAGCAGTCAGGGAATCCCACTGTTATATCAACGAAAGACTGATTCTAGGCCATCAGAAAGAACACCAACTCCATCACCATCATCAACCCTCTCTCAGTCCGCCCTGTCCACCGCTACTTCCACCATATGCAGCTCTCAAGTCCAGCTCACCCTCCCAGACACTATGAGTAGGTCAAGAAAGTACTCAGTCTCTCATCCGCGTACACTGGGTTTGAACGCCCACATTGCCAAACTAATCTCGTTTGAGATGATGCCCTTTCGGTTGGTGGAAAGCACAGCTTTCTGCGAACTCATGGCCTATGCAGTACCACGCTATGACCTACCCAGTCGCCACTTCTTCTCTCGCAAAGCCATCCCAGCCCTCCACCATCATGTGAAAGACCGCATTGTCCATGCACTCAAGCAGTCAGTGAGCGGAAAGGTGCACCTCACAACTGATGCATGGTCCAGTCGGCATGGCCAGGGCCGTTACGTGTCCATCACTGCGCACTGGGTTAATGTGGTGGATGCAGGGTCCACAGGGGACAGCGGTGGTGGGACAGTGCTGCCTAGCCCATGGTATAGGAAACAGTTGGCTGTAGGCGTTCGACCCTCCTCCTCCTCCTCCAGAAGCGAAAGCTCGTCCACAGAGCGCAGTCGTACGAGCACTCCATCTGCAGCTGCCACTGTTACACACGACGTGTCCCCCTATCGAGCAGCTAGTGGAAAGCGTCAGCAGGCTGTGTTGCAGATGATGTGTTTGGGCAACAGACACACCGCCGAGGTGCTGGCCGAGTACTTGAAGCGACAAACTGAGTCATGGCTGGGCAGTGTACATCTTGAGGCAGGCAAGGTAGTTAGTGATAACGGCCGTAATTTTGTGGCAGCCATAGCCCTTTCAAAACTCAGCCATATACCTTGCTTGGCTCACACCTTGAACCTGGTGGTGCAGTGCTTCCTCAAAAATTATCCGGAGTTAACAGCCCTGCTCCAGAAGGTGCGAAGACTGTGCGCGCACATCCGCCGGTCGCCTGTACACTCCGTTCGTATGCAGAAGCTGCAGCGATTGCTCCACCTTCCCAACCACCGCCTCATTATCGACATTGCAACAAGGTGGAACTCCACCCTGCACATGGTGGAGCGGCTGTGCGAGTAGAGGCAGGCCATAATGAATTTGTGGGAGGACACACGGCCAGGCACTTTGAGAGCAGACATGGAGTTGACAGGTGTGCAGTGGTCGAAGCTGAAAGACCTCTGTAAAGTCCTTCAGTGTTTTGAGGAATGCACACGGCTGGTAAGCGCAGACGACGCCATCCTAAGCATGAGCATCCCACTTATGCGTCTGCTCATGCAAACTTTGACGCACCTTAAGGAGCAGGCGTTTGCAGCCAGTGTTGATGAGGAGGAAGAGGAGGAGGGAATCCTTGATGACATTCAGCCATTGTCTGCTCAGGGACCTCTCCTGGACGAGGTGGAAGAAGAAGAGGAGGAGGATGATGGGGATGATTACTTAGGGGAGGAGGATGCATCTCGTGGGGCAAGTGAAAATGTTGGCGTGGCAAGGTCTGGTAAAGGGTTTGTGCGTGACTGGAGGGATGTGGATTTGCCAGAAAGTGCTCCTCCAACCAGCACTCGCAGTGCATCATTGACACCGGGAACATTGGCCTACATGTCAGATTATGCCTTGCAGATCCTAAAAAGGGACCCACGCATTGCCAAAATGATGAACGATGACGACTACTGGTTGGCCAGCATCCTGGATCCACGCTATAAAGGCAAATTACAAAACATCATGCCACAGGAGAACCTTGACCTAATATTGGCTAATAAACAAGCAACTCTGGTAAATCTGTTGCTTGAGGCATTCCCAGCACACAGCAGCGGTGATGGTTCTCACACGAGCCGTACGGGCCGGGGGCAGCTTGGCAGAGGTGTTCGTGGTGCACACAGCAGAAGTGGCGTTGGAGACAGGGGTTTCATGACAATGTTGTGGACTGATTTTTCAAGTACCGCTCACACAACTGGTAATACTGCATCGATGGAAAGTGACAGGAGACAGCAGTTGTCAACTATGGTTACAAACTACTTTTCCTCCCATATCGATGTTCTCCCACACAGGTCATTCCCCTTTGACTATTGGGCCGCTAAACTGGACACCTGGCCTGAATTGGCACAATATGCCTTACAGGAGCTCGCTTGCCCAGCTGCAAGTGTGCTA
Source organism: Dendrobates tinctorius (assembly GCF_039654945.1). NCBI lineage: Eukaryota > Metazoa > Chordata > Amphibia > Anura > Dendrobatidae > Dendrobates > Dendrobates tinctorius. The sequence continues at coordinate 27,124,780 of NW_027361921.1, forward strand.
TCGGAAAGAGTCTTCAGTGCAGCTGGATCAATCCTGACAGAAAAAAGGACCCGTCTGTCAACCCAAAATGTGGATGATCTAACCTTCATTAAAATGAACCACGCATGGGTTTCCAAGGATTTTGGCCCACCTTCCCCTGATGACACATAGGGTGACAGAAAAATGGCTTGCTTTGGTCCACCTCTTCCTGGGACTTGACCTATTTCACCTTTTGCATCAGCTGAATGTCCAACATCAACATATGCCACTTTCTAAAACTCCCTAACTGTGCTGCCTCCCCCCCATGGCCGGGGTCACCACCTAGTGCATGACACCGTGCGAGTGCCGTTGCCCTGGACAGGTGGGTAGGCCGACTCTTGGGCGCGGGCACTGGCACAGGGTCCTTCATAGTGCAATCAAGTGTCTCTGACGGTGGTGGTGCACACCCGCCGTCAGACACACCGCCGTACTATGAGGGGCCCAGTGCCAGTACCGACGCCCACGAGTGGGCCCCCCTTGCTTGGGCAGGGCCCCAGCATTTGCAATCTTTACCTCTCCCTGCTCCTCCGCTGTGTAGTCTGGGCCGTCAAATCCATACTGTGCTTGACACCGTCTGAGCCTGCCTCCTGATGTATAGACATATATTTTGAATGTGTACGCTATCCATACATGTTATCTGGGGATACGGTACCCTTTCTAACCTTTGTGCAATCACGTGCAATCCATACTGGGCCTAACACCGTCTGAGCCTGCCTCCTGATGTATAGACATATATTTTGAATGTGTACGCTATCCATACATGTTATCCGGGGAAACGTTACCCTTTCTAACCTTTGTGCAATCACGTGCAATCCATACTGGGCCTAACACCGTCTTCCTGCCTCCTGATGTATAGACATATATTTTGAATGTGTACGCTATCCATACATGTTATCTGGGGATACGGTACCCTTTCTAACCTTTGTGCAATCACGTGCAATCCATACTGGGCCTAACACCGTCTGAGCCTGCCTCCTGATGTATAGACATATATTTTGAATGTGTACGCTATCCATACATGTTATCCGGGGAAACGGTACCCTTTCTAACCTTTGTGCAATCACGTGCAATCCATACTGGGCCTAACACCGTCTGAGCCTGCCTCCTGATGTATAGACATATATTTTGAATATGTACGCTATCCATACATGTTATCTGGGGATACGGTACCCTTTCTAACCTTTGTGCAATCACTTGCAATCCATACTGGGCCTAACACCGTCTGAGCCTGCCTCCTGATGTATAGACATATATTTTGAATGTGTACGCTATCCATACATGTTATCTGGGGATACGGTACCCTTTCTCACCTTTGTGCAATCACATGTAATCCATACTGGGCGTGAGAACGGCTGGCGAGCTGTTAAGCAAGCTACAGCACCTGTGGTTTGCACACGTAAGTTTTTCATTTTTTCAGGAATGACGGTTAGGCCTAATTCCGGAACTGCGGTTGACCTGCACTTACTGGGAAATCATTGTTCACGGGTAATAATTGTAATCAGTGATCCCCATCACTAACGTTGTTCAGCGGGTTATCTGCACCTGTAAGCGACAAACGCTGGCCTTTTCAGTGTAGCGCACATGCAGCCACGGACATGTAAGGGCATGACACACCAGTTATTGGCCAATCTCATATGCCAGAGCCTCACGTGTCCCTCTAGTAAGCCGGACTCGGACCGCGGGGCATGACGGAGTCTCGTTCGTTAACGGAATTAAGCTTGCAATGTGTGCATCTGTTCTGTAGCTGGCATGGTTGAGGTTTCCCAGGTGGAGTCGAATTTAACCGTAGGCTCCACTCCTGGTGGTGCCCTTCTGGACATTCCTTTAAGGTTCAGCTTTGCAACCATACTGCCCACGTAAAACAAACACTTTGCCTTCATGAACGCTGTTTGGAGGGTCATGACTCGTGGGAATAACGCCGCCCAATCAGTTAACCTGCTAGAGAGATCGTTCGTTGCTCCCAAGCATGACATCACACTCCCTAGGAAGAAGGTAATGCCACTGTGGCGACCGTACTCCTGGGGGCGACACAAGTGCACTGATGCCCAGCCACTGCTCGATGAATCTGCTGGTACATTGACCCAGACCACTACATTCCCCTCGCACGCTACACGACCTGAATCTGACCCTGATGAAACTCAGGTTACCCTTCCCATATACAGTTCCATCTTACACGGTGACAAAGAGGAAGCTGCAGATGAAAGTGCAGGTTCGGCCCATCCGCCATCAGACACACCACCGTACTATCAGGGGCCCTGTGCCAGTGCCGTCGCCAACGAGTGGGCCCCCCCTGCTTGCTCAGGATCACAGCACTTGCAAAGTTGAAATACTGTGCAGTGAGATGGAAGATGGGGACGACGAGGAGTCCAGACAAGTACAGGGATTCCCTAGCGAGGAGACTTATTTGATTGTTTTCAATGTTGGGACAGCAATTTTTGGGGAGCACTATACTCTGGAGAATGATAGATGGGGCCACCATACACTGGAACATTCCAAAGGTGGACATCAGACACTGGAGCAGCATTTACAGGGCCCATTATACACTAGAGCATTAGAAATGGGGCCCATTATGTTTGGAGCATTATTTGGGCCCATAAGACAGTGGAGCTTCATCCATGGGGACCAACATATACTGTAGCATTATGTGGAGCTCATCATATACTGTTTCAAACATTATATGGGACCAATGATTTTGTATGGAGAAATAGATGGGCCTCGTCATGAGATGTAAAAAGTGAGGTATTTTTCATTGTACTATACCGCTATTTCTCTGCCGTATCGGAGCATAATGAGTTGTGGTATGTGTTAAAGGGGCGCTCTTTCACCCAGGGCACATGAAAACCTGCAGCCAGCCCTCCCCCCCCACAACTTTAGCCAAATAACCCCCATTTTTCAGTGCGTAACTTGTATTATGAAGTTAATTAAGGCTGACAAGCTTAAGTAAGAAGAATTTATGCTTTTGACATTCAAATGGGCACTGTAGGTGTGTCTCCTGTCCTCCTCTCACTGCCAACTTTTATTCCCCATTGACTTACATTGGGTTTCGTGTTTCGGGACGACCCCGACTTTTCCCTATAATCGGACGATCTTGCTCGACCCGACTTTTGGAAAAGTCGGGTTTCACGAAACGAAACGCAACCCTAAAAAAACAAAAGTCGCTCAACTCTAGTGACCAACTTTTTACTACTGAGGCTGCCTATGCGGCATCAGTAGTTAAAGATAAAATGTAAAAAAAAATAAAAAATGGTGTTATTCTTACCCTCCGACGTCCCGCACAGCCTTCCCACCTCTCCACGCATCCGTTCCCAGTAATCCTTTGCGAAAATGACCGCGATGACGTCCGTTCTCGTGGGATCGCGATGTCTCGCGGTAATTCGCGATGACGTCGCGCGAATGACCGCGAGACTTTGCGATCCCGCGAGAACGGACGCCATCGCGGGCATTTTCGAAAAGGACTACTGGGAACGGATGCGTGGAGAGGCGGGAAGGCTGCACGGGACACCGGAGGGTGAGAATAACAATATTTTTTATTTTTAAATTCTATTTTTTACAGGGATATGGTACCCAAAGCCCGGAGGACAGTCTCCTCCTCTCCTCCGGACCGTGGGTACCATCCGCAATTGTTCTGCTTACTTTCTGCATGGTGTGCACAGCCACATGCGGGAAGTAAGCGGAACAATGCATTCCTAAAGAGTAAAAAAAATGGCAGCACAGGAATCGCTGCAATACTCGCATCCCCATTCATTAACATTGGACTCGCTAGACTTGCAACGAATAGCGAGTTTCCGAGTCGGACTCGTTAGAGTCTAGCGATTCCGAGTATTTCAGGATTCGCCCATCCCTAGTACGGAGCAGAGCCGTGTGTGTACGAGATGTACGGAGCAGAGCCGTGTGTGTACGAGGTGTACGGAGTGAAGCCGTGTGTGTACGAGGTGTACGGAGCAGAGCAGTGTGTGTACGAGGTGTACGGAGTGAAGCCGTGTGTGTACGAGACGTACGGAACGGAGCCCTGTGTGTACGAGGTGTATGGAGCGGAGCCGTGTGTTTATGGAGCGGAGCCGTGTGTTTATGGAGCGGAGCAGAGCCGCGGGTGTACGGAGTGAAGTCGCGTGTGTACAAGGTGTACGGAGCGGAGCAGTGTGTGTACGAGGTGTATGGTTGAGAGCATTTATACCTCCCGAGTCCCAACTGTCCCAGATCCAGCGAGACAGTCCCGATTTTGAGAGAGAGACTGCCCCAGCCGGGAGCATACTTTCCCCGCGGGACACAGGAGTACACAGCGGAGCCCCAAGGAGCAATTTAAAACTTGCACGTAACGTTCTACCGGAAGTGACGTGCTGGAAGCTGACCAGAAATTAGGTAATTTCAGTAGGAGATTGTGACGGAACCGTGGAGGCACTTCAGGGAATGCTTCAGATCCATCAACGTGTCTCCTCTGACAGCGGACAGCGGGATCGCCTTGGAATCGGGGATGTCGGCCATGTGAGCGGATCATGATATGTCCTGCACCAGGAGGCTCAGGTGGGCACTACAATGGGAGCTGGGCTGCTATGGTATCTTTATAGAATCTTTCTGTCTCTGTTCTTTCTCTCTCTGGCCCCGCCCACCAAATCGGCCCCCGAGTGGCCCCCACAGTTAAAGTGGATCCAGAGTTGAAAGTCTTGCAGGGGCAGCAGGCAAGTCTCTCTTAAAAGGGCAGCCCGGGCACCATTTCAAACCACTATCTGTACTTCCTTCAGGAAATACACATCTAGTATTATTACTATTCAGTTGATTTCCGCAATTAATACGGCCCGAACCGCTCCACGCACTGACTCCGTTGAGGTGTCGTTTCGAAGCCAGCGTCCATGAGAGGTGTGCTAAGTATTTTTCGTGTTGATCGGATTTGTAGTTTTTGTGCAATTTGCATTTGAAAAAACATTTTCCTGTCATTGGAATGCACTGTCTCAATGCATTTTAACGGGAAAATGTTGCCATAGGGAAAACATGGGGCAATCGTGAGGTGGCAGTTATGCTCATTGATATGCGTAGGCCAGGGCCGGCGTCAGCACCCGGCGCACTCGGGCAAGTGCGGGGCCCTGGCGTGATGTGAGGGCCCACTCACGCTGTCTGGGATACCCGCCGGCCGCCGCCACGCCCCCCATATACTGACCCCATCCTGCGCCCTCCGCAAGGGACCCACGCAGTGATGCAGCCTCTTACGCTGAGTGCAGACGACTTTTTAGCCCTGCGGATTTTTCCGCTCAGAATGGAAGAAATCCGCAGGTCAAATGACCTGCATTTTTCCTGCGGATTTCTTCCATTTTTCCTGCATCTTTTGTGCGGTTTTCCCCCTGCGGATTTGGTGACAGGGGAGATGGAAAACCGCACAAAAGAAGTAACATGCTGCGGATTTTGTACCACAGGAAAGCCGCGCGGAAAAATCTGCAGCATCTGCACAGCGTTATATTTTTCATTGATTTTAAGGCTACTGTACATCACAATGCGGATATGCAATGTTTCTGCGCGGTAAAATCCGCTGCAAATCTGCATCGTGTGCACACAGCCTTACTGCCAGCAATGATCATCGCTTCCTTCGGCTGTAATCTTGTGTGCGGTGCCGGCACAGGACCTGTGATGAGGTCACAGGAGGGGAGGAGTCAGGGGTCACATGATCAGGGTGGCTGCAGGACTCTGCTGTGCTGGTCACTTGTCATTATGGATGAGGTAACGTTTATGTGTGGGACAGTGGGGTCAGGGAGGGGTTTAACAAGGTGGATGTAGCAGAGCCGTGTGTGTACTTGTGTGGGGTCAGAAGGGGTTTTACATGGTGGATGTAGCAGAGCAGTGTGCGTACTTGTGTGGGGTCAGGAGGTGTTTTACAAGGTGGATGTATCAGAGCCGTGTGTGTACTTGTGTGGAGTCAGGAGGGGTTTTTCAAGGTGGATATAGCAGAGCCGTGTGTGTACTTGTGTGGGGTCAGGAGGAGGGGTTTTACATGGTGGATGTAGGAGAGCAGTGTGTGTACTTGTGTGGGGTCAGGAGGTGTTTTACAAGGTGGATGTAGCAGTGCTGTGTGTGTACTTGTGTGGGGTCAGGAGGTGTTTTACAAGGTGGATGTAGCAGAGCCGTGTGTGTACTTGTGTGGGGTCAGAAGGAGGTGTTTTACAAGGTGGATGTAGCAGAGCCGTGTGTGTACTTGTGTGGGGTCAGGAGGGGTTTACAAGGTGGATGTAGCAGAGCCGAGTGTGTACTTGTGTGGGGTCAGGAGGAGGTGTTTTACAAGGTGGATGTAGCAGAGCCGTGCGTGTACTTGCGTGGGGTCAGGAGGTGTTTTACAAGGTGGATGTAGCAGAGCCGTGTGTGACTTGTGTGGGGTCAGGAGGGGTTTTACAAGGTGGATGTAGCAGAGCCGTGTGTGTACTTGTGTGGGGTCAGGAGGTGTTTTACAAGGTGAATGTAGCAGAGCTGTGTGTGTACTTGTGTGGGGTCAGGAGCGGTTTTACAAGGTGGATGTAGCAGAACCATGTGTGTACTTGTGTGGGGTCAGGAGGTGTTTACAAGGTGGATGTAGCAGAGCCATGTGTTTACTTGTGTGGGGTCAGGAGGAGGGGTTTTACAAGGTGGATGTAGCAGTGCCGTGTGTGTACTTGTGTGGGGTCAAGAGGGGTTTAACAAGGTGGATGTAGCAGAGCCGTGTGTGTACTTGTGTGGGATCAGAAGGGGTTTTACATGGTGAATGTAGCAGAGCAGTATGTGTACTTGTGTGGGGTCAGGAGGTGTTTTACAAGGTGGATGTATCAGAGATGTGTGTGTACTTGTGTGGGGTCAGGAGGGGTTTTTCAAGGTGGATGTAGCAGAGCCGTGTGTGTACTTGTGTGGGGTCAGGAGGGGTTTACAAGGTGGATGTAGCAGAGCCGTGTGTGTACATGTGTGGGGTCAGGAGGAGGTGTTTTACAAGGTGGATGTAGCAGAGCCGTGCATGTACTTGTGTGGGGAAAGGAGGTGTTTTACAAGGTGGATGTAGCAGAGCCATGTATGTACTTGTGTGGGGTTAGGAGGGGTTTACAAGGTGGATGTAGCAGAGCCGTGCGAGTACTTGTGTGGGGTCAGGAGGTGTTTTACAAGGTGGATGTAGCAGAGCCGTGTGTGTACTTGTGTATGGTCAGGAGGTGTTTTACAAGGTGGATGTAGTAGAGCTGTGTGTGTACTTGTGTTGGGTCAGGAGGGGTTTTACAAGGTGGATGTAGCAGAGCCAAGTGTGTACTTGTGTGGGGTTAGGAGGGGTTTACAAGGTGGATGTAGCAGAGCCGTGCGTGTACTTGTGTGGGGTCAGGAGGGTTTTTTTAAGGTGGATGTAGGAGAGCCGTGTGTATACTTGTGTGGGGTCAGGAGAGATTTTACATGGTGGATGTAGCAGAGCCGTGTGTGTACTTGTGTGGGGTCAGGAGGTGTTTTACAAGGTGGATGTAGCAGAGCCGTGTGTGTACTTGTGTGGGGTCAGAAGGGATTTTACATGGTGGATGTAGCAGAGCCGTGTGTGTACTTGTGTGGGGTCGGGAGGGGTTTTACATGGTGGATGTAGCAGAGCCATGTGTGTACTTGTGTGGGGTCAGGAGGGGTTTTACAAGGTGGATGTAGCAGTGCCGTGTGTGTACTTGTGTGGGGTCTGGAGGGGTTTACAAGGTGAATGTAGCAGAGCCGTGTGTGTACTTGTGTGGGGTCAGGAGGGGTTTACAAGGTGGATGTAGCAGAGCCGTGTGTGTATTTGTGTGGGGTCAGGAGGGGTTTACAAGGTGCATGTAGCAGAGCCGTGTGTTTACTTGTGTGGGGTCAGGAGGTGTTTTACAAGGTGGATGTAGCAGAGCCGTGCATGTACTTGTGTGGGGTCAGGAGGTGTTTTACAAGGTGGATGTAGCAGAGCCGTGTGTGTACTTGCGTGCGGTCAGGAGGGGTTTTACAAGGTGGATGTAGCAGAGCCATGTGTGTACTTGTGTGGGTCAGGAGGTGTTTTACAAGGAGGATGTAGCAGAGCCGTGTGTGTACTTGTGTGGGGTCAGGAGGGGTTTACAAGGTGGATGTAGCAGAGCCGTGTGTGTACTTGTGTGGGGTCAGGAGGAGGTGTTTTACAAGGTGGATGTAGCAGTGCTGTGTGTGTCCTTTGTGTGGGGTTAGGAGGGGTTTACAAGGTGGATGTAGCAGAGCTGTGCATGTACTTGTGTGGGGTCAGGAGGCGTTTTACAAGTGGATGTAGCAGAGCCGTGTGTGTACTTTGTGTGGGGTTAGGAGGGGTTTACAAGGTGGATGTAGCAGAGCCGTGCGTGTACTTGTGTGGGGTCAGGAGGGGTTATTCAAGGTGGATGTAGGACAGCCGTGTGTGTACTTGTGTGGGGTCAGGAGGGGTTTTACATGGTGGATGTAGCAGAGCCGTGTGTGCACTTTTGTGGGGTCAGGAGGTGTTTTACAAGGTGGATGTAGCAGAGCCGTGTGAGTACTTGTGTTGGGTCAGGAGGGGTTTTACATGGTGGATGTAGCAGAGCCGTGTGTGTACTTGTGTGGGGTCAGGAGGGGTTTTCCAAGGTGAATGTAGCAGTGCCGTGTGTGTACTTGTGTGGGGTCCGGAGGGGTTTACAAGGTGGATGTAGCAGAGCTGTGTGTGTACTTGTGTGGGGTCAGGAGGGGTTTTACAAGGTGGATGTACAGAGCAGTGTGTGTACTTGTGTGTGGTCAGGAGGTGATTTACAAGGTGGATGTAGCTGAGCCGTGTGTGTACTTTGCGTGGGGTCAGGAGGGGTTTACAAAGTGGATGTGGCAGTGCCGTGTGTGTACTTATGTGTGGGTTCAGGAGGGGTATACAAGGTGGATGTAGCAGAGCCGTGTGTGTACTTGTGTGAGGTCAGGAGGGGTTTACTAGATGGATGCAGCAGAGCCGTATGTGTACTTGTGTGGGGTCAGGAGGGGTTTACAAGGTGGATGTAGCAGAGCCGTGAGTGTTCTTATATGTGGGGTTAGGAGGGGTTTCCAAGGTGGATGTAGCAGAGCCGTGTGTGTACTTGTGTGGGGTCAGGAGGGGTTTTTCAAGGTGGATGTAGCAGAGCCATGTGTGTACTTGTGTGGGTCAGGAGAGGTTTACAAGGTGGATGTAGCAGAGCCGTGTGTGTACTTGTGTGGGGTCAGGAGGTGTTTTTCAAGGTGGCTGTAGCAGAGCCATGTGTGTAATTGTGTGGGTCAGGAGGTGTTTTACAAGGTGGATGTAGCAGAGCCGTGTGTGTACTTGTGTGGGGTCAGGAGGGGTTTACAAGGTGGATGTAGCAGAGCCGTGTGTGTACTTGTGTGGGGTCAGGAGGGGTTTACAAGGTGGATGTAGCAGAGCCGTGTGTGTACTTGTGTGGGGTCAGGAGGGGTTTTACAAGGTGGATATAGCAGAGCCATGTGTGTACTTGTGTGGGTCAGGAGGTGTTTTACAAGGTAGATGTAGCAGAGCCGTGTGTGTACTTGTGTAGGGTCAGGAGGGGTTTAACAAGGTGGATGTAGCAAAGCCGTGTGTGTACTTGTGTGGGGTCAGGAGGGGTTTACAAGGTGGATGTAGCAGGGCCGTGTGTGTACTTGTGTGGGGTCAGAAGGGGTTTAACAAGGTGTATGCAGCAGTGCCGTGTGTGTACTTCTGTGGGGTCAGGAGGGGTTTTACAAGGTAGATGTAGCAGAGCCGTGTGTGTTCTTGGGAGGGGTCAGGAGGGGTTTACAAGGTGTTCAGAGCAGAGCCGCGTGTGTACTTGTGTGGGGTCAGGAGGTGTTTACAAGGTGGATGTAGCAGAGCAGTGTGTGTACTTGTGTGGGTTCAGGAGGGGTTTACAAGGTGGATGTAGTAGAGCCGTGTTTGTACTTGTGTGGGGTCAGGAGGGGTTTACAAGGTGGATGTAGCAGAGCCGTGTGTGTACTTGTCTGGGGTCAGGAGGGGTTTTACAAGGTGGATGTAGCAGAGCCGTGTGTGTACTTATGTGCGGGGTCTGGAGGGGTTTAACAAGGTGGATGTAGCAGTGCTGTGTGTGTACTTGTGTGGGGTCAGGAGGGGTTTTACAAGGTGGATATAGCAGAGCCGTGTGTGTTCTTGGGAGGGGTCAGGAGGGGTTTACAAGGTGTTCGGAGCAGAGCCACGTGTGTACAAGGTGTAGCAGAGCCGTGTGTGTACTTGTGTGGGGTCTGGAGGGGTTTACAAGGTGGATGTAGCCGAACCGTGTGTGTACTTATGTGCGGGGTCAGGAGGTGTTTACAAGGTGGATGTAGCAGAGCCGTGTGTGTACTTGTGTGGGGTCAGGAGGGGTTTACAAGGTAGATGTAGCAGAGCCGTGTGTTATGATTGAGTCACCGTAGGATGCAAAAGTAGAAATGCTAGCTAAGTCCAGAAAACCAGAGAAGTTGGCAGCTATCGGATTGCAGACCCCTGAACCTATCAACACAAATAGCAGTAGCCGTGGGGGGCTCCTATGATGCCCTAGGCCCCTCGATCACAGCCGGAGGACTACATAGCCTAAAGACAGAAAGGGAAATCTAAACTGCCCCAGAGCAGACCCCAAAGCAAAAGGCAGCCCCCCACATATAATAACGGTGAAGCTAGAAGAAAGAACAAAACACAGACAGAAAGATAGACTGAGCTAAGATGGGGCCCACGCTAGCTTAGATAGGAAAGGACAGGAAGGCAGCTTTCTGCAATCCTTGAAAATCCCTATGAAAATAAGAGCCAACAAACTGACAGTAAAAAAGGCCCTGAAGACGCTAGGCTTCAAAAAAGCTATGTCAGTACTCAGGAATATTCTGAAGACAGAGCAACAGGCAAAAGGAGATTCAGCTCACCCCAGCAGGGAATGGCAGAATCCAGAAAAGCAAGGAAAACAATACACTAATGCAAAAATGCAAAGCAGAAATCTTAGCTTTAGATGAGCAGGAATCAGACTGGCCTCCTAGAAGTCCACAGAGAAATCACCCGCAGGCCAGAAGGGCGTCGGCAGCCTTATATCCAGTCATTAACTCCACTCAGCCAGTCATCATCATCAGCCCCAGGTGTTTGACAATCAGGCTCACTACCTTTCTTCACCAGAAGAGGGAGTTCCTCGGGCCTCAGTAGTGAAGGGGAAAATGAACTCACAACAGTACCTCCCCCTTGAGGAGGGGTCACCGAACCCTCAACCACGCCACCAGGGCGATCAGGGTGAGCCCGATGAAAGGCACGCACCAATCTTTTGGCATGAATATCAGAGGCAGAGACCCAGGAATTATCCTCCTGACCATAACCCTTCCACTTAACCAAATACTGGAGTCTCCGTCTAGCCAGACGGGAATCCAGTACTTTCTCTACCTCATATTCCATGTTACCTTCAACCAATACAGGGTCTGGAGGTGCAACCCCCGGAACAACAGGTTCAACAAACCTCTTCAACAAAGATTTATGGAACACATTATGGATTTTAAATGTGACAGGAAGAGCCAAATGAAAAGAGACCGGATTAATAATCTCCAAAATCTTGTAAGGTCCAATAAATCTAGGCTTAAACTTAGGAGAAGCCACCTTCATAGCAATATTTTTTGATGATAACCACACCATATCACCAACCTTAAATTGGGGACCAATGGTCCTATGTCGGTTGGAAAACCGCTGGGCCTTTTCCTGGGAGAGAGATAACTTATCCACCACTTGGTCCCAGATCTGGTGCATTCTCTCCACCACAGTGTCAACCCCTGGGCAGGCAGAGGGCTCCACCTGCCCTGAAGAAAATCGAGGATGAAACCCAAAGTTACAAAAAAAAGGAGACATCAAAGTGGCAGAACTAGCTCTATTATTTAAAGCAAATTCGGCCAAGGGCAAAAATGAAACCCAATCATCCTGATCAGCAGAAATAAAACATCTCAAATATGACTCCAAGGTCTGGTTTGTTCTCTCTGTCTGCCCATTGGTCTGAGGGTGAAAAGCAGAGGAGAAGGACAACTGAATTCCCAGCTTGGAACAGAAAGTTCTCCAAAATCTAGACACAAACTGGACTCCTCTGTCAGATACAATGTTCTCAGGAATCCCGTGCAAGCGAACCACCTGTTGTAAAAACAAGGGCACCAATTCAGAGGAAGACGGCAACTTAGGGAGTGGTACAAGATGAACCATCTTAGAGAACCTATCACAAATCACCCAAATAACAGTCATCCTTTGAGAGACAGGAATATCAGAGATGAAATCCATTGAAATATGGGTCCATGGCCTCTTGGGGACAGGCAAAGGCATCAACAACCCACTAGAGCGAGAACACGATTTAGACCAGGAGCACGTCCCACAGGACGGCACAAAATTCCTCACATCACGAGACAAGGAGGGCCACCAAAAAGACCGACTCACCAGATCTCTAGTACCAAAAATACCTGGATGACCAGCCAAAGCAGAGCAATGAACTTCAGACATCACTCTTCTTCCACTGGTCAGGAACATACAACTTTCCACTGGGACAACGCTCAGGTTTGTCCTCCTGGAACTCTTCCAGAGCACGTCTCAAATCGGGCGAGATGGCAGAAAGAACTACCCCTTCGCCTAAGATGGCAGCAGGCTTGGTCACCACAGGAGAATCAGCAAAGAAGCTCCTAGAGAGGGCGTCAGCCTTGACATTCTTAGTTCCAGGAAGAAAAGAAACCACAAAATCAAAACGTGTAAAAAACAAGGCCCACCTAGCCTGTCTAGGGTTCAAGCGCTTAGCCGACTCTAGGTAAATCAAATTCTTGTGGTCAGTGAGGACCACGACTTGATGCTTAGCTCCCTCCAACCAATGTCTCCACTCCTCAAATGCCCATTTCATGGCTATCAGTTCCCGATTCCGCACATCATAGTTACGTTCAGATGGAGAGAACTTTCAGGAAAAGAAAGCACAGGGATTCATTTTAGATGTTACAGGATCCTTTTGGGACAAAACAGCTCCTGCACCAATCTCAGAAGCATCCACCTCTACCTGGAACGGAAGTGAGACATCAGGTTGCCGTAAAACCGGGGCGGAGGTGAATCTTCGCTTCAGCTCCTGAAAGGAAGAAACAGCCTCCGGAGACCAATTTAACACATCAGCACCCTTCTTAGTCAAATCAGTCAATGGCTTGGCAATACTAGAAAATTTTGCTATAAATTTCCGATAAAAATTAGCAAAACCCAAAAACTTCTGGAGGGCCTTCAAAGAAGTGGGCTGAACCCAATCGTAAATGGCCTGTACCTTGGCCGGGTCCATTTCAATAGTTGACGGGGACAAAATAAATCCCAAAAAAGAAATCCTCTGTACTCCAAAAAGGCATTTAGATCCTTTGACATACAAGGAATTCTCCCTCAAGATCCGGAACACAGTCCGAATATTTTCCACATGAGAATCCCAATCCTTGGAGAAGATCAAAATATCATCCAGATAGATAATCAAAAATTTATCGACAAAATCTCGGAAAATATCGTTCATGAAGCACTGGAAGACAGAAGGGGCATTAGTGAGCCCAAAAGGCATCACCAGGTACTCAAAATGTCCCTCCGGAGTATTAAACGCCGTCTTCCATTCATCCCCATGCTTAATGTGAATAAGATTATACGCCCCCCTGAGGTCAAGCTTGGTAAACCAGCAAACACCTTTAACTCTGGAGAATAGATCAGAAATCAGGGGTAACGGATACTGATACTTAACAGTAATTTTGTTGAGAGCACGATAATCAATACAGGGTCTTAATGATCCATCCTTTTTGGCTACAAAAAAAACCCGGCACCTAAGGGTGACGAGGATGGTCTAATATGACCCTTCTCCAACGCCTCCTTAATATAGGATCGCATAGCCTCGTGCTCGGGTACAGGTAAATTGAAGAGCCGACCCTTGGGAAATTTACTTCCCGGGCTCAGTTCAATAGCACAGTCATAACTCCTATGAGGAGGCAGAGACGCAGACTCATTCTCACTAAATACATCATAAAAGTCCGCCAAATAATCAGGAACATCATGCAACTGAGGAGAGGTGGAAAACACCGGAGCCTCACTAAAGGCACACCGACAACCCCAACTCACCACAGACACAGATTTCCAATCCAAAACTGGATTATGAATTTGTAACCAGGGAAACCCCAGAACAATAGTATCATGCAGATTATGCAACACCAAAAACCTGCAATTTTCTTGATGGTCTGGGGCGACCCGCATTACCACCTGGGTCCAAAACTGAGGTTTATTTTTAGCCAAAGGAGTAGCATCAGTCCCCCTCAAAGGGATAGGCGTCTGCAGAGGTGTCATCGGAAATCCACAACGTTTAGCAAAATCCAAGTCCATTAGGTTTAGAGCTGCTCCCGAATCCACAAAAGCCTTGGCGGAAAATGTGGACAGGGTGCAGATCAGAGTAATAGCCAGAAGAAACTTAGGTTGAACACCACCAACAGAAAACGTGTGTGCAAAGCGTTTCTCGCGTTTAGGACAGACAGAAATAATATGTGAGGCATCTCCACAGAAAAAACACAACTTATTACGCCTTCTGAACTCCTGACGCTGCTCTCTGGAAAAAACTCTATCACATTGCATAGGTTCAGACATCTGTTCAACAGGTGGCAACACCTCTCGTGCAGCTCTGCGTTCGCGTAAACGCCGATCAACCTGAATGGCTAAAGACATAGAATTGTCAAGACCAGAGGTAACAGGAAATCCCACCATATTATCTTTTATGGCTTCTGACAACCCCTTCCGAAAGAGAGCAGCCAAGGCATTATCATTCCAGGTAGTAAGTACTGCCCACTTTCGGAATTTTTGACAGTACAATTCTGCAGAATCACGACCCTGGTTCAATGCCAGCAGGGTCTTTTCAGCCTGATCAATGGCATTAGGTTCGTCATACAACAACCCCAAAGCTTGAAAGAATGCGTTCACATTAGTCAGAATAGGATCATCTGGTTTCAAAGAAAACGCCCAATCCTGGTGATCGCCACGCAGCAAAGAGATGACAATTTTAACCTGCTGCGCGGAGCTCCCTGACGAGTTAGGCTTCAAGGCAAAAAATAATTTACACTTATTTTTGAAATTCAAAAATTTAGACCGATCCCCCAAAAATACCCTTCAGGGTCCAATTTGGTGGGCGCGGACACTGAGTCTGATCTTGTGGGTTGGGCCCCTCAGGGTCCGATTTTTTTTGGACGGGGCCCCTCAGGGTCCGATTTTGTGTCCGGGGCCCCTCAGTGTCCGATTTTGTGGCCGGTGCCTCTCAGGGTCCGATTTTGTGGTTGGGGCCCCTCAGGATTTGATTTTGTGGCAGGGGTCCTTCAGGGTCTAATTTTGTGGCCGGGGCTCCTGAGGGTCCAATTTTGTGGGTGGGGCCCCTCAGGGTCCGATTTTGTGGGTGGGGCCCCTCAGGATCCGATTTTGTGGGTGGGGCCGCTCAGGATCCGATTTTGTGGTTGGGGCCCCTCAGGGTTCAATTTTGTAGGTGGGGTCTCTCAGGGTCCGATTTTGTGGCCGGGACCCCTCAGGGTCCGATTTTGTGGCCGGGGCCCGTCAAAGTCCGATTTTGTGGCCGGGGCCCCTCAGGGTCCGATTTTGTGGTTGGGGACCCTCAGGGTCTGATTTTGTGGCCGGTTCCCCTCAGGGTCCGATTTTGTGGGTGGGGCCCCTCAGGGTCCGATTTTGTGGCCGGGGCCCCTCAGGGTCCGATTTTGTGGGTGGGGCACCTTAGGGTCCGATTTTGTGGGTGGGGCCCCTCAGGATCCAATTTGGTGGGTGGGGCCACTCTGGGTCCGATTTGGTGGGCGGGGCCACTCTGGGTCCAATTTGGATGCCAGGGTTGCTCAGCCTCCTTTTTGTAGGCCAGGGTCTATCAGCCTCCGATTTGGAGCCTTGGGTCACTCAGCTTTCGATTTGGCGCGCTGGCCCATTAAGACTCATTTTGGTGCGCCAGCTCTTTAAGAATCACTTTGGCGCGTCGGCCCTTTAAGAGCCATGGTGGCTCACTGGGCTTCTAAATCCACTTTGGCGCACACATTCTTTCTCAGGGGCATGCATCATGTGATGAAGCTATATTTGCATTTGTGCTGTGGGTTTTGCTTTAAGAGCTGATATTATGTGGCAGAAGCTCTCTCCTGGGGGCGTCATGTGGTGTTCGTAGGCGTTGGCATAGTAACTGGGTGTGCCTGCGCATATCAATGAGCTCAACTGCCATTTCAATCCCCTCAGGGCATGTTTTAAGCTTCCCATTGAAAAGCATAGGAGACAGTGCATTCCAATGACGGGAAAAATAATTTTCAAACGCAAATTGCGCAAAAACTACAAATCTGATCGACACGAAAAATACTTATCACACCTCTCATGGACGCTGGCTTCGAAACGACACCTCAACGGAGTCTGTGCGTGTAGCGGTTCGGGCCGCATTAATTGCGGAAATCAACTGAATAATAAGAATAACTAGATGTGTATTTCCTGAAGGAAGTACAGATAGTGGTTTGAAATGGTGCCCGGGCTGCCCCTTTAAGAGAGACTTGCCTGCTGCCCCTGCAAGACTTTCCACTCAGGATCCATTTTAAATGAGGGTGCCTCTCAGGGGCCACTTTGGCCTCAGGGTTTGATTTGGTGGGTGGGGCCCCTCAGGATCCGATTTGGTGGCCTGGGCTCCTCAGGATTTGAATTAATGGCCGGGATTCCTCAGAGTCCAAATTTGTGGGTGGGGCCCCTCAGGGTCTGATTTTGTGGCTGTGGCCCCTCAGGGTCCGATTTTGTGGGTGTGGCCCCTCAGGGTCCGATTTTGTGGGTGGGTCCCCTCAGGGTCCGATTTTATGGGTGGGGACCCTCAGGGTCCGATTTTGTAGGTGGGGCCCCTCATGGTCTGATTTTGTGGGTGGGGCCCCTCAAGGTCTGATTTTATGGCCGGGCCCCTCAAGGTCTGATTTTATGGCCGGGCCCCTCAGGGTCTGATTTTGTGGGTGGGGCCACTCAGGGTCCGATTTTGTGGCCGGGGCCCCTCAGGGTCCGATTTTGTGGGTGTGGCCCCTCAGGGCCCGATTTTGTGGGTGGGTCCCCTCAGGGTCCGCTTTTATGGGAGGGGACCCTCAGGGTCCGATTTTGTGGGTGGGCCCCTCATGGTCTGATTTTGTGGGTGGGGCCCCTCAGGGTATGATTTTGTGTCCGGGGGCCCTCAGGGTCCGATTTTATGGCCGGGGCCCCTCAGGGTCTGATTTTATGGCCGGGCCCCTCAGGGTCTGATTTTATGGCCGGGCCCCTCAGGGTCTGATTTTGTGGGTGGGGCCACTCAGGGTCCGATTTTGTGGCCGGGGCCCCTCAGGGTCCGATTTTGTGGCCGGGGCCCCTCAGGGTCCGATTTTGTGGCTGGGGCCCCTCAAGGTCTGATTTTGTTGGTTGGGCCCCTCAGGGTCCGATTTTGAGGGTGGGGCCCCTCAGGGCTTAAATTGTTGGCCGGGATCCCTCAGGCTCCTATTTTGTGGGTGTGGCCCCTCAGGGTCCGATTTTTTGGGTGGGGCCCCTCAGGGTCCGATTTTGAGGGCGGGGCCCCTCAGGGTCCGATTTTGTGGGCAGGGCCCCTCAGGGTCCGATTTGGTGGACGGGGCCCATCAGGGTCCGATTTGGTGGGCGGGGCCCTTCAGGTTCCAATTTTGTGGGTGGGGCCCCTCAGGGTCCAATTTTGTGGGTGGGGCCCCTCTGGGTTCGATTTTGTGGCCGGGGTCTCTCAAGGTCCGATTTTGTGGCCAGGGCCCCTCAGAGTCTGATTTTTTGGTTGGGGCCCCTCAGGGTCCGATTTTGTGGTTGGGGCCCCTCAGGGTCTGATTTTGTGGATGGGGCCCCTCAGGGTCGGATTTTGTGGCCAGCGCCCCTCAGGGTCCGATTTTGTGGCCGGGGCCCCGCAGTTTCCGATTTTGTGGCCGGGACCCCTCAGGGTCCGATTTTGTGGTTGGGCCGCTCAGGGTCCGATTTTGTGGGTGGGGCTCCTCAGGTTCCGATTTTGTGGCCGGGGCCCCTCAGGTTCCGATTTTGTGGCCGGGGCCCCTCAGGGTCCGATTTTGTGGGTGGGGCCCCTCAGGGTCCGATTTTGTGGCCGGGGCCCCTCAGGGTCCGATTTTTTGGTTGGAGCCCCTCAGGGTCTGATTTTGTGGCCGGGTCCACTCAGGGTCCGATTTTGTGGTTGGAGCCCCTCAGGGTCTGATTTTGTGGGTGGAGCCCCCTGGGTCCATTTTGGTGGGCGGGGCCACTCTGGGTCTGATTTGGTGGGCAGGGCCCCTCAGGGTCTGATTTGGTGGGCGCGGCTCCTCGGGGTCTGATTTGGTGAGTGGGGCCACTCTGAGTCTGATTTGGTGGGCGGGGCCCTTCAGTGTCCGATTTGGTGGGCTGGGCCACTCTGGGTCCGTTTTTGGTGGGCGGGGCCACTCTGGGTCCGATTTGGATGCCAGGGTGGCTCAGCATCCGATTTGGAGCCTGGGCTCACTCAGCTTTCGATTTGGCGCGTCGGCCCTTTAAGACTCATTTCGGTGCGCCGGCCCTTTAAGAATCACTTTGATGCTTCGGCCCTTTAAGAGCCAATTTGGCTCACTGGGCTTCTAAATCCACTTTGGTGCACATTCTCTCTCAGGGGCATGCGTCATGTGATGAAGCTAGATTTGCATTCTTGCTGTGGGTTTTGCTTTAAGAGCTGATATTATGCGGCAGAAGCTCTGTCCTTGGGGCGTCATGTGACATTCGTAGGCGTTGGCATAGTAACTGGGTGTGCCTGCGCATATTAAGGAGCTCAACTGCCATTTCAATCGCCTCAGGGCATGTTTTGTCTATGGCAAAATTTCCCCATTCAAATGCATTGAGACAGTGCATTCCAATGACGGGAAAAAAAAAATTCTAACGCAAATTGCGCAAAAACTACAAATCCGATCGACACGAAAAATACTTAGCACACCTCTCGTGGACGCTGGCTTCGAAACGACACCTCAACGGATTCTGTGCGTGTAGCGGTTCGAGCTGCATTAATTGCGGAAATCAACTTAATAATAATAATAATAAGAACTAGATGTGTGTTTCCTGAAGGAAGTACAGATAGTGGTTTGAAATGGTGCCTGGGCTGCCCCTTTAAGAGAGACTTGGCTGCTGCCCCTGCAAGACTTTCAACTCAGGATCCGTTTTAAATGTGGGTGCCTCTCAGGGGCCACTTTGGCCTCAGGGTCTGATTTGGTGGGTGGGGCCCCTCAGGATCCGATTCGGTGGGCGGGGCCTCCAGGGTCCAATTTTGTGGGTGGGGCCCCTCTGGGTTCGATTTTGTAGCCGGGGTCTCTCAGGGTCCGATTTTGTGGCCGGGGCCCCTCAGGGTCCGATTTTGTGGCTGGGGCCCCTTAGGGTCCGATTTTGTGGTTGGGGGCCCTCAGGGTCCGATTTTGTGGGTGGGGCCCCTCAGGATCCGATTCGGTGGCCTGGGCTCCTCAGGATTTGAATTAGTGTCCGGGATTCCTCAGGGTCCAATTTTGTGGGTGGGGCCCCACAGGGTCTGATTTTGTGGGTGTGGCCTCTCAGGGTCAAATTTTGTGGGTGTGGCCCCTCAGGGTCCGATTTTGTGGGTGGGGCCCCTCAGGGTCCAATTTTGTGGGTGGGGCCCCTCTGGGTTCGATTTTGTGGCCGGGGTCTCTCAAGGTCCGATTTTGTGGCCGGGGCCCCTCAGGGTCTGATTTTGTGGTTGGGGCCCCTCAGGGTCCGATTTTGTGGTTGGGGCCCCTCAGGGTCCGATTTTGTGGTTGGGGCCCCTCAGGGTCCGGTTTTTGTGGCCGGGGCCCCTCAGGGTCTGATTTTGTGGGTGGGGCCCCTCAGGGTCCGATTTTGTGGCCGGGGCCCCTCAGGGTCCGATTTTGTGGTTGGAGCCCCTCAGGGTCTGATTTTGTGGCCGGGTCCACTCAGGGTCCGATTTTGTGGGTGGGGCCCCTTAAGGTCTGATTTTGTGGGTGGAGCCCCCTGGGTCCATTTTGGTGGGCGGGGCCACTCTGGGTCTGATTTGGTGGGCAGGGCCCCTCAGGGTCTGATTTGGTGGGCGCGGCTCCTCGGGGTCTGATTTGGTGGGCTGTGCCACTCTGGGTCCGTTTTTGGTGGGCGGGGCCACTCTGGGTCCGATTTGGAGGCCAGGGTGGCTCAGCCTCCGATTTGGAGCCTGGGCTCACTCAGCTTTCGATTTGGCGCGTCGGCCCTTTAAGACTCATTTCGGTGCGCCGGCCCTTTAAGAATCACTTTGACGCTTCGGCCCTTTAAGAGCCAATTTGGCTCACTGGGCTTCTAAATCCACTTTGGTGCACATTCTCTCTCAGGGGCATGCGTCATGTGATGAAGCTAGATTTGCATTCTTGCTGTGGGTTTTGCTTTAAGAGCTTATATTATGTGGCAGAAGCTCTGTCCTTGGGGCGTCATGTGACATTCGTAGGCGTTGGCATAGTAACTGGGTGTGCCTGCGCATATCAAGGAGCTCAACTGTCATTTCAATCGCCTCAGGGCATGTTTTGTCTATGGCAAAATTTCCCCATTCAAATGCATTGAGACAGTGCATTCCAATGACGGGAAAAAAAAATTTCTAACACAAATTGCGCAAAAACTACAAATCCGATCGACACGAAAAATACTTAGCACACCTCTCGTGGACGCTGGCTTCGAAACGACACCTCAACGGAGTCTGTGCGTGTAGCGGTTCGAGCTGCATTAATTGCGGAAATCAACTTAATAATAATAACTAGATGTGTATTTCCTGAAGGAAGTACAGATAGTGGTTTGAAATGGTGCCCGGGCAGCCCCTTTAAGAGAGACTTGCCTGCTGCCCCTGCAAGACTTTCAACTCAGGATCCGTTTTAACTGTGGGTGCCTCTCAGGGGTCACTTTGGCCTCAGGGTCTGATTTTGTGGGTGGGGCCACTCAGGGTCCGATTTTGTGGCCGGGGCACCTCAGGGTCCGATTTGGTGGGTGGGGCCCCTCAGAATCCGATTTGGTGGGCGGGGCCACTACGAATCCAATTTGGTGGGCGGGGCCTCTCAGGGTCCGATTTGGTGAGTGGGGCCCCTCAGGGTCCGATTTGGTCGGCGGGGCCCCTCATGGTCCAATTTTGTGGGTGGGGCCCCTCAGGGTCTGATTTTGTGGGTGGGGCCCCTCAGGGTCTGATTTTGTGGTTGGGGCCTTTCAGAATCCGATTTGGTGGGCGGGGCCCATCAGAATCCGATTTGGTGGGTGGGGCCCCTCAGAATCTGATTTAGTGGGCGGGGCCCTCAGAATCCGATTTGGTGGGCGGGGCCCTTCAGAGTCCGATTTGGTGGGCGGGGCCCCTCAGAGTCCGATTTGGTGGGCGGGGCCCCTCAGGGTCCGATTTGGTGGGCGTGGCCCCTCAGGGTCCGATTTGGTGGGCGTGGCCCCTCAGGGTCCGATTTGGTGGGCGGGGCCCCTCAGGGTCCGATTTGGTGGGCGGGGCCCCTCAGGGTCCAATTTGGTGGGCGGAGCCCATCAGGGTCCAATTTGGTGGGCGGGGACACAGTCTGATTTGGTGGGCGGGGCCCTTCAGGGTTCAATTTGGTGGACGGGGCCACTCAGGGTCTGATTTTGTGGGTGGGGCCACTCAGGGTCCGATTTTGAGGCTGGGGCACCTCAGGGTCCGATTTGGTGGGTGGGGCCCCTCATGGTCCGATTTTGTGGCCGGGGCCCCTCAGGGTCTGATTTGGTGGTTGGGGCCCCTCAGGGTCCAATCTTGTGGCCGGTGCCCCTCAGGGTCCGATTTTGTGGCCGGGGCCCCTCGGGGTCCGATTTGGTGGGTGGGGCCCCTCAGGGTCTGATTTTGTGGGTGGGGACCCTCAGGGTCTGATTTTGTGGCCGGATCCCCTCAGGGTCCAATTTGGTGGGCGGGGACACAGTCTGATTTGGTGGGCGGGGCCCTTCAGGCTACAATTTGGTGGGCGGGGCCACTCAGGGTCTGATTTTGTGGGTGGGGCCCCTCAGGGTCTGATTTTGTGGTTGGGGCCTCTCAGAATCTGATTTGGTGGGCGGGGCCCCTCAGAATCCGATTTGGTGGGCGGGGCCCCTCAGAATCCGATTTGGTGGGCGGGGCCCTCAGAATCCGATTTGGTGGGCGGGGCCCTTCAGAGTCCGATTTGGTGGGCGGGGCCCCTCAGAGTCCGATTTGGTGGGCGGGGCCCCTCAGGATCCGATTTGGTGGGCGTGGCCCCTCAGGGTCCGATTTGGTGGGCGTGGCCCCTCAGGGTCCGATTTGGTGGGCGGGGCCCCTCAGGGTCCAATTTGGTGGGCGGAGCCCTTCAGGGTTCAATTTGGTGGGAGGGGACACAGTCTGATTTGGTGGGCGGGGCCCTTCAGGGTTCAATTTGGTGGACGGGGCCACTCAGGGTCTGATTTTGTGGGTGGGGCCACTCAGGGTCCGATTTTGAGGCCGGGGCACCTCAGGGTCCGATTTGGTGGGTGGGGCCCCTCAGGGTCCGATTTTGTGGCCGGGGCCCCTCAGGGTCTGATTTGGTGGTTGGGGCCCCTCAGGGTCCAATCTTGTGGCCGGTGCCCCTCAGGGTCCGATTTTGTGGCCGGGGCCCCTCGGGGTCCGATTTGGTGGGTGGGGCCCCTTAGGGTCCGATTTTGTGGTTGGGGCCCCTCAGGGTTCAATTTTGTAGGTGGGGTCCCTCTGGGTTCGATTTTGTGGCCGGGGCCCCTCAGGGTCCGATTTTGTGGCCGGGGCCCCTCAGGGTCCGATTTTGTGGCCGGGGCCCATCAGGGTCCGATTTTGTGGTTGGGGCCCTTCAGGGTCCGATTTTGTGGTTGGGGCCCTTCAGGGTCCGATTTTGTGGGTGGGGCCCCTCAGGGTCTGATTTTGTGGCCGGATCCCCTCAGGGACCGATTTTGTGGCCGGGGCCCCTCAGGGTCCGATTTTGTGGCCGGGGCCCGTCAGGGTCCTATTTTGTGGCCGGGGCCCCTCAGGGTCCGATTTTGTGGCTGGGGCCCCTCAGGGTCTGATTTTGTTGGTTGGGCCCCTCAGGATCCGATTTTGAGGGTGGGGCCCCTCAGGGTCCGATTTTGTGGCCAGGGCCCCTCAGGGTCCGATTTTGTGGTTGGGGCCCCTCAGGGTCTGATTTTGTGGCTGGGTCTACTCAGGGTCCGATTTTGATGGCGGGGCCCCTCAGGGTCTGATTTTGTGGCCGGGGCCCCTCAGGGTCCGATTTTGTGGCTGGGGCCCCTCAGGGTCCGATTTTGTTGGTTGGGCCCCTCAGGATCCGATTTTGAGGGTGGGGCCCCTCAGGGTCCGATTTTGTGGCCGGGGCCCCTCAGGGTCCGATTTTGAGGGTGGGGCCCCTCAGGGCTTAAATTGTTAGCCGGGATCCCTCAGGCTCCTATTTTGTGGGTGTGGCCCATCAGGGTCCGATTTTGTGGGTGGGGCCCCTCAGGGTCCGATTTTGAGGGCGGGGCCCCTCAGGGTCCGATTTTGTGGGCAGGGCCCCTCAGGGTCCGATTTGGTGGGCGGGGCCCCTCAGGGTCCGATTTGGTGGGCGGGGCCCCTCAGGTTCAAATTTTGTGGGTGGGGCCCCTCAGGGTCCAATTTTGTGGGTGGGGCCCCTCTGGGTTCGATTTTGTGGCCGGGGTCTCTCAAGGTCCGATTTTGTGGTCAGGGCCCCTCAGGGTCTGATTTTGTGGTTGGGGCCCCTCAGGGTCTGATTTTGTGGTTGGGGCCCCTCAGGGTCCGGTTTTTGTGGCCGGGGCCCCTCAGGGTCTGATTTTGTGGATGGGGCCCCTCAGGGTCCGATTTTGTGGCCGGCGCCCCTCAGGGTCCGATTTTGTGGCCGGGGCCCCTCAGTTTCCGATTTTGTGGCCGGGACCCCTTAGGGTCCGATTTTGTGGTTGGGCCGCTCAGGGTCCGATTTTGTGGCCGCGGCCCCTCAGTTTCCGATTTTGTGGCCGGGACCCCTCAGGGTCCGATTTTGTGGTTGGGCCGCTCAGGGTCCGATTTTGTGGCCGCTGCCCCTCAGGTTCCGATTTTGTGGCCGGGGCCCCTCAGGTTCCGATTTTGTGGCCGGGGCCCCTCAGGGTCCGATTTTGTGGGTGGGGCCCCTCAGGGTCCGATTTTGTGGCCGGGGCCCCTCAGGGTCCGATTTTGTGGTTGGAGCCCCTCAGGGTCTGATTTTGTGGCCGGGTCCACTCAGGGTCCGATTTTGTGGGTGGGGCCCCTTAAGGTCTGATTTTGTGGGTGGAGCCCCCTGGGTCCATTTTGGTGGGCGGGGCCACTCTGGGTCTGATTTGGTGGGCAGGGCCCCTCAGGGTCTGATTTGGTGGGCGCGGCTCCTCGGGGTCTGATTTGGTGGGCTGTGCCACTCTGGGTCCGTTTTTGGTGGGCGGGGCCACTCTGGGTCCGATTTGGAGGCCAGGGTGGCTCAGCCTCCGATTTGGAGCCTGGGCTCACTCAGCTTTCGATTTGGCGCGTCGGCCCTTTAAGGCTCATTTCGGTGCGCCGGCCCTTTAAGAATCACTTTGACGCTTCGGCCCTTTAAGAGCCAATTTGGCTCACTGGGCTTCTAAATCCACTTTGGTGCACATTCTCTCTCAGGGGCATGCGTCATGTGATGAAGCTAGATTTGCATTCTTGCTGTGGGTTTTGCTTTAAGAGCTTATATTATGTGGCAGAAGCTCTGTCCTTGGGGCGTCATGTGACATTCGTAGGCGTTGGCATAGTAACTGGGTGTGCCTGCGCATATCAAGGAGCTCAACTGCCATTTCAATCGCCTCAGGGCATGTTTTGTCTATGGCAAAATTTCCCCATTCAAATGCATTGAGAAAAAAATTTCTAACGCAAATTGCGCAAAAACTACAAATCCGATCGACATGAAAAATACTTAGCACACCTCTCGTGGACGCTGGCTTCGAAACGACACCTCAACGGAGTCTGTGCGTGTAGCGGTTCGAGCTGCATTAATTGCGGAAATCAACTTAATAATAATAACTAGATGTGTATTTCCTGAAGGAAGTACAGATAGTGGTTTGAAATGGTGCCCGGGCAGCCCCTTTAAGAGAGACTTGCCTGCTGCCCCTGCAAGACTTTCAACTCAGGATCCGTTTTAACTGTGGGTGCCTCTCAGGGGTCACTTTGGCCTCAGGGTCCGATTTTGTGGGTGGGGCCACTCAGGGTCCGATTTTGTGGCCGGGGCACCTCAGGGTCCGATTTGGTGGGTGGGGCCCCTCAGAATCCGATTTGGTGGGCGGGGCCACTACGAATCCAATTTGGTGGGCGGGGCCTCTCAGGGTCCGATTTGGTGAGTGGGGCCCCTCAGGGTCCGATTTGGTCGGCGGGGCCCCTCATGGTCCAATTTTGTGGGTGGGGCCCCTCAGGGTCTGATTTTGTGGGTGGGGCCCCTCAGGGTCTGATTTTGTGGTTGGGGCCTTTCAGAATCCGATTTGGTGGGCGGGGCCCCTCAGAATCCGATTTGGTGGGCGGGGCCCCTCAGAATCCGATTTAGTGGGCGGGGCCCTCAGAATCCGATTTGGTGGGCGGGGCCCTTCAGAGTCCGATTTGCTGGGCGGGGCCCTTCAGAGTCCGATTTGGTGGGCGGGGCCCCTCAGAGTCCGTTTTGGTGGGCGGGGCCCCTCAGGGTCCGATTTGGTGGGCGTGGCCCCTTAGGGTCCGATTTGGTGGGGCCCCTCAGGGTCCGATTTGGTGGGCGGGGCCCCTCAGGGTCCAATTTGGTGGGCGGAGCCCATCAGGGTCCAATTTGGTGGGCGGGGACACAGTCTGATTTGGTGGGCGGGGCCCTTCAGGGTTCAATTTGGTGGACGGGGCCACTCAGGGTCTGATTTTGTGGGTGGGACCACTCAGGGTCCGATTTTGAGGCCGGGGCACCTCAGGGTCCGATTTGGTGGGTGGGGCCCCTCAGGGTCCAATTTTGTGGCCGGGGCCCCTCAGGGTCTGATTTGGTGGGCGGGGCCCCTCAGGGTCCGATTTGGTGGGCGGGGTCACTCTGGGTCCGATTTGGTGGGCGGTGCTCCTCAGGGTCTGATTTGGAGGGCGTGGCCACTCTGGGTCTGATTTGGTGGGCGGGGCCCCTCAGGGTCCGATTTGGTGGGCGGGGTCACTCTGGGTCCGATTTGGTGGGCGGTGCTCCTCAGGGTCCGATTTGGAGGGCGTGGCCACTCTGGGTCTGATTTGGTGGGCGGGGACACTCTGAGTTTGATTTGGTGGGCGGTGCCCCTCAGGGTCTGATTTGGTGGGCTGTGCCACTCTGGGTCCGTTTTGGTGGACGGGGCCACTCAGGGTCTGATTTTTTGAGCGGGGCCACGCTGGGTCCGATTTGGAGGCCAGAGTGGCTCAGCCTCCGATTTGGAGGCCGGGGTGGCTTAGCCTCCGATTTGGAGCCTGGGGTCACTCAGCTTTCAATTTGGCGCGCCGGCCCTTTAAGACTCATTTCGGTGCGCCGGCCCTTTAAGAATCACTTTGGCGCGTCGGCCCTTTAAGAGCCAGTTTGGATCACTGGGCTTCTAAATCCACTTTGGCGCACATTCTCTCTCAAGGGCATGCGTCATGTGATGAAGCTAGATTTGCATTTTTGCTGTGGGCTTCGCTTTAAGAGCTGAAATTATCTGCCAGAAACTCTGTCCTGGAGAGGTCATGTGAAGTTCGTAGGCGTTGGCATAGTAACTGGGTGAGCCTGCGCATATCAATGAGCTTAACTGCCACCTCACGACTGTCCCATGTTTTCCCTATGGCAACATTTTCCCATTGAAATGCATTGAGGAAAATGTTTTCTCAAACGTAAATTGCGCAAAAACTACAAATCCAATTGACACGAAAAATACTTAGCACACCACTCGTGGATGCTGGCTTCGAAACGAGGCCTCAACGGAGTCTGTGTGCGTAGCGGTTCGGGCTGCATTAATTGCGGAAATCAACTGAGTAGTAATAATAATACTAGATGTGTATTTCCTGAAGGAAGTACAGATAGTGGTTTGAAATGCTGCCCAGGCTGCCCCTTTAAGAGAGACTTGCCTGCTGCACCTGCAAGACTTTCAACTCAGGATCCGTTTTAACTATGGGTGCCTCTCAGGGGCCACTTTGTCCTCAGGGTCCGATTTTGTGGGTGGGGCCCTCAGGGTCCGATTTGGTGGGTGGGGCCCCTCAGGGTCCGATTTGGTGGCCGGGTCCCCTCAGGGGCTGATTTGGTGGGTGGGGCCCCTAAGGGTCCGATTTTGTGGCCGGGGCCCCTCAGGGTCTGATTTGGTGGTTGGGGCCCCTCAGGGTCCAATCTTGTGGCCGGGGCCCCTCAGGGTCCGATTTTGTGGGTGGGGCCCCTCAGTGTCCGATTTTGTGGCCGGGGCCCCTCAGGGTCCGATTTGGTGGGCGGGGCCCCTCAGGGTCCGATTTGGTGAGCGGGGCCCCTCAGGGTCCGATTTGGTGAGCGGGGCCCCTCAGGGTCTGATTTGGTGGGCGGGAACTATCAGAGACCGATTTGGTTGGCGGGGCCCCTCAGGGTCCAATTTGGTGGGCGGGGACCCTCGGGGTCCGATTTGGTGAGCGGGGTCCCTCAGGGTCTGATTTGGTGGGCGGGGCCCCTCAGGGTCCGGTTTTGCAGGCGGGGCCCCTCAGGGTCCATTTTGGTGGGCGGGCCACCTCAGGGTCCGATTTGGTGGGCGGGATCCCTCAGGGTCCGATTTGGTGGGCAGGGCCCCTCAGGGTTTGATTTGGTGGGCGGAGCCCCTCAGGATCCGATTTGGTGGGCGGGCCACTCAGAGTCTGATTTGCTGGGTGGGGCCCCTCAGGGTCCTATTTTTTGGGCGGGACCCCTCAAGGACCGATTTGGTGGTTGGGCCTTTCAGAATCCGATTTGGTGGGCGGGGTCCCTCAGGATCCGATTTGGTGAGCGGGGCCCCTCAGAGTTCAATTTGGTGAGCGGGGCCCCTCAGAGTTCAATTTGGTGAGCGGGGTCCCTCAGAGTTTAATTTGGTGAGCAGGGCCCCTCAGGGTCCGATTTGGTGAGCTGGGCCCCTCAGGGTCCGATTTGATGGGCGTGATCTCTCAGAGTCCGATTTTGTGAGCGGGGCCCCTCAGGGTCCGATTTTGTGGGCAGGGCCCCTCAGGGTCCTATTTGGTGAGCGCACTGCTCGGGGCCCCTCAGGGTCTGATTTGGTGGGCGGGGCCCTTCAGGGTCTGATTTGGTGGGCGGGGCCCCTCAGGGTCCGATTTGGTGGGCGGGGGCGCACTTTGGCGCACATTCTCTCTCAGGGGCATGCGTCATGTGATGAAGCTAGATTTGCATTTGTGCTGTGGGTTTCGCTTTAAGAGCTGATATTATGTGGCAGAAGCTCTGTCCTGGGGGCGTCATGTAACATTCATAGGCGTTGGCATAGTCACTGGATGTGCCTGCGCATATCAATGAGCTTTACTGCCATTTCAATCGCCTCAGGGCACGTTTTAAGTTTCCCATTCAAATGCATCGAGACAGTGCATTCCAATGATGGGGAAAAAAATTTTTCTAATGCAAATTGCGCAAAAACTACAAATCTGATCGACACGAAAAATACTTAGCACACCTCTCAAGGACGCTGGCTTCGAAACGACACCTCAACTGAGTCTGTGCGTGTAGCCGTTCGGGCTGTATTAATTGCGGAAATCAACTTAATAAGAAGAAGAAGTTAGCAGTAGAGTTGAGCGAAACGGGTCGAAAAAATTCAAAAGTCGCCGACTTTTGGCAAAGTCGGGTTTCATGAAACGAAACCCGACCCTAGGATGAGGTCGGCCACGAGGTCGGCGACTTACGCTTCAAAGTCGCGTTTCAAAAGTTTGTTTTGCGCTCTTTTTCAGCCAATCAGGATCCACGGACACTGTGGGCAACGTGATGACATAGGCAGGGGTCACCACCATCTTTCAGAAGGGCATGCAAGTGATTGGCTTGCTTTGGTGGGCGTCACAGGGGGTATAAAAGGGCGTGCACGCCGACCGCCATCTTACTTCTGCCGATCTCAGTATAGGGAGAGGTTGCTGATTCTGTAGGGAGAGCATTAGGCAGGGAAGAAGACAAAAAAACTGCTTCTGCTGCTAGCAATTTGGCCTGCACAACACACCAGTCACTGTGTGTGCAGTGCAAGAGGAGGCTATATAGTGGTGTATCATTGGTGTTGGTTGTTGGGCTGCCTTCTAAGGCTTCCTGACATTCCTGCATTGCTGTTTACCCACTGCTCCGCAAACTGCTTTTTTAAAAGCAATCCAATCTCCCTTATCCTCTAGTCACTTTTGTCACAGCTGTGCCATCGAGCCTGTGACATAGAGCTCAGATATCAGTGGGCCTCACACAATCCAAAGGTGTCCAGTGTCCAAAAGTGTGTGCAGAGATTCAAAATCTCCCTTATCCTCTAGTCACTTTGGTCACAGCTGTGCCATCGAGCCTGTCACATAGCGCTCAGATATTCATTGGGCCTCACACAATCCAAAAGTGTCCAGTGTCCACAAGTGTCTGCAAAAATTCAAAATCTCCCCTGTCCTATAGACACCTTGTACCTTGTTTTACATTACTATATAGTTTGTTGGATTTTGTCTACATTTCTACCAAAAATGAGGAAGGCTGGTGGAAGAGGCCGTGGAATTGGGCGGGGGTTGGCAGCTGGTAATGATGGTGTTGGTGGTGGATCTGATGGTAGTGGCAAGATCAAAATAGGACCGAATGCAGGAGGTGTTGAGCCTGCATCATCGTCTGGCTACATAAGGCCTCGAACGCTTAGTTTTCTAGGAGTTGGCAAACCGCTTTTAAAGCCAGAGCATCAGGAAAAAGTTTTGTCTTACATTGCTGACTCAGCCTCCAGCTCTATCGCCTCCTCTTCTTCAGTTGTAAAAAGTAAAAGCACTGAGTCGTCATTGGAGGCTCATGTTCATGAACCACACCTTTCCTTGTGTCCTTCACCCCAACCAAGATTGAAGGATGACGCAGGCCATACTACTGATTACTCCATGGAGCTGTTTTCACATACCATGCCTGGATTATCAAGTCTAATGGTGAATTACCCAGGCCAAGATGAATCTGACATGCAGTGCACTGATGCACAGCCGCTGATGGATGATTCTGCTGGTACATTCACTCAGAGCACTACATTGTCCTCGCAGTGTACAGAGCCAGATTCTGACCCTGATGAGACTCAGGTGCCCCTTCCCACACACTATACCACCATACACGGTGACACAGAGGAAGGTGTACATGACATAGAAGAGGAGGTGATGGATGACCCAGTTGTTGACCCAGATTGGCATCCATTGGGGGAAGAGGGTGCTGCTTCCAATAGCTCAGATGAGGAGCATCCACAGCAGACATCGACATCACAACAGCTGTTATCTGGCAGGCCCGTAGCACTCCAAAGACAGGTTCCAAACATCAAAAGAGTTGCTGGACAGCTTGTCCAGAGGGTCAAAAGATCACAGCGTGCTAGGCCGCAAAATGTCTGCCAAAGTAGGAAGAGTGCAGTGTGGCACTTTTTTGAACAAAATCCTCATGATCAGGCCAAGGTTATCTGTAAGAAGTGCGCAAAGACCTTTAGCCGAGGGAAAAATCTGAAAAATTTGAATACCAGTTGCATGCTTAGACATTTAACCAGCATGCACTTGCAAGCGTGGACACAACACCAAACCTCAAGTGCCACATGTGCAACTGATCACAACGAAGGTAGTCAGCAACGCTACATTGTTTCCCCCACTGTAAGCCCACCGGTTAGCACAGCAGCAAATGTTGAGGTGTCGTTGCAAGGCCACAGCAGTCAGGGAATCCCACTGTTATATCAACGAAAGACTGATTCTAGGCCATCAGAAAGAACACCAACTCCATCACCATCATCAACCCTCTCTCAGTCCGCCCTGTCCACCGCTACTTCCACCATATGCAGCTCTCAAGTCCAGCTCACCCTCCCAGACACTATGAGTAGGTCAAGAAAGTACTCAGTCTCTCATCCGCGTACACTGGGTTTGAACGCCCACATTGCCAAACTAATCTCGTTTGAGATGATGCCCTTTCGGTTGGTGGAAAGCACAGCTTTCCGCGAACTCATGGCCTATGCAGTACCACGCTATGACCTACCCAGTCGCCACTTCTTCTCTCGCAAAGCCATCCCAGCCCTCCACCATCATGTGAAAGACAGCATTGTCCATGCACTCAAGCAGTCAGTGAGCGGAAAGGTGCACCTCACAACTGATGCATGGTCCAGTCGGCATGGCCAGGGCCGTTACGTGTCCATCACTGCGCACTGGGTTAATGTGTGGATGCAGGGTCCACATGGGACAGCGGTGGTGGGACAGTGCTGCCTAGCCCACGGTATAGGAAACAGTTGACTGTAGGCGTTCGACCCTCCTCCTCCTCCTCCAGAAGCGAAAGCTCGTCCACAGAGCGCAGTCGTACGAGCACTCCATCTGCAGCTGCCACTGTTGCACACGATGTGTCCCCCTATCGAGCAGCTAGTGGAAAGCGTCAGCAGGCTGTGTTGCAGATGATGTGTTTGGGCAACAGACACACCGCCGAGGTGCTGGCCGAGTACTTGAAGCGACAAACTGAGTCATGGCTGGGCAGTGTACATCTTGAGGCAGGCAAGGTAGTTAGTGATAACGGCCGTAATTTTGTGGCATCCATAGCCCTTTCAAAACTCAGCCACATACCTTGCTTGGCTCACACCTTGAACCTGGTGGTGCAGTGCTTCCTCAAAAATTATCCGGAGTTAACAGCCCTGCTCCAGAAGGTGCGAAGACTGTGCGCGCACATCCGCCGGTCGCCTGTACACTCCGTTCGTATGCAGAAGCTGCAGCGATTGCTCCACCTTCCCAACCACCGCCTCATTATCGACAATGCAACAAGGTGGAACTCCACCCTGCACATGGTGGAGCGGCTGTGCGAGCAGAGGCAGGCCATAATGCATTTGTGGGAGGATACACGGCCAGGCACTTTGAGAGCAGACATGGAGTTGACAGGTGTGCAGTGGTCGAAGCTGAAAGACCTCTGTAAAGTCCTTCAGTGTTTTGAAGAATGCACATGGCTGGTAGGCGCAGACAACGCCATCCTAAGCATGAGCATCCCACTTATGCGTCTGCTCATGCAAACTTTGACGCACCTTAAGGAGCAGGCGTCTGCAGCCAATGTTGATGAGGAGGAAGAGGAGGAGGGAATCCTTGATGAAATTCAGCCATTGTCTGCTCAGGGACCTCTCCTGGACGAGGTGGAGGAAGAAGAGGAGGAGGAGGATGATGATGGGGACGATTACTTAGGGGAGGAGGATGCATCTCGTGGGGCAAGTGAAAATGTTGGCGTGGCAAGGTCTGGTACAGGGTTTGTGCGTGACTGGAGGGATGTGGATTTGCCAGAAAGTGCTCCTCCACCCAGCACTCGCAGTGCATCATTGACACCAGGAACATTGGCCCACATGTCAGATTATGCCTTGCAGATCCTAAAAAGGGACCCCCGCATTGCCAAAATGATGAACGATGATGACTACTGGTTGGCCAGCATCCTGGATCCACGCTATAAAGGCAATTTACAAAACATCATGCCACAGGAGAACCTTGACCTAATATTGGCTAATAAACAAGCAACTCTGGTAAATCGGTTGCTTGAGGCATTCCCAGCACACAGCAGCGGTGATGGTTCTCACACGAGCCGTACGGGCCGGGGGCAGCTTGGCAGAGGTGTTCGTGGTGCACACAGCAGAAGTGGCGTTGGAGACAGGGGTTTCATGACAATGTTGTGGACTGATTTTTCAAATACCGCTCACACAACTGGTAATACTGCATCGATGGAAAGTGACAGGAGACAGCAGTTGTCAACTATGGTTACAAACTACTTTTCCTCCCATATCGATGTTCTCCCACACAGGTCATTCCCCTTTGACTATTGGGCCGCTAAACTGGACACCTGGCCTGAATTGGCCCAATATGCCTTACAGGAGCTCGCTTGCCCAGCTGCAAGTGTGCTATCGGAAAGAGTCTTCAGTGCAGCTGGATCTATCCTGACAGAAAAAAGGACCCGTCTGTCAACCCAAAATGTGGATGATCTAACCTTCATTAAAATGAACCATGCATGGGTTTCCAAGGATTTTGTCCCACCTTCCCCTGATGACACATAGGGTGACAGAAAAATGTCTTGCTTTGGTCCACCTCTTCCTGGGACTTCACCTATTTCGCCTTTTGCATCAGCTGAATGTCCAACATCAACATATGCCACTTTCTAAAACTCCCTAACTGTGCTGCCTCCCCCCCATGGCCGGGGTCACCACCTAGCGCACGACACCGTGTGAGTGCCGTTGCCCTGGACAGGTGGGTAGGCCGACTCTTGGGCGCAGGCACTGGCACAGGGTCCCTCATAGTGCAATCAAGTGTCTCTGACGGTGGTGGTGCACACCCGCCGTCAGACACACTGCTGTACTATGAGGGGCCCAGTGCCAGTACCGACGCCCACGAGTGGGCCCCCCTTGCTTGGGCAGGGCCCCAGCATTTGCAATCTTTACCTCTCCCTGCTCCTCCGCTGTGTAATCTGGGCCGTCAAATCCATACTGTGCCTGACACCGTCTGAGCCTGCCTCCTGATGTATAGACATATATTTTGAATGTGTACGCTATCCATACATGTTATCCGGGGATACGGTACCCTTTCTAACCTTTGTGCAATCACGTGCAATCCATACTGGGCCTAACACCGTCTGAGCCTGCCTCCTGAGACATATATTTTGAATGTATACGCTATCCATACATGTTATCCAGGGATACGGTACCCTTTCTAACCTTTGTGCAATCACGTGCAATCCATACTGGGCCTAACACCGTCTGAGCCTGCCTCCTGAGACATATATTTTGAATGTGTACGCTATCCATACATGTTATCCGGGGAAACGGTACCCTTTCTAACCTTTGTGCAATCACGTGCAATCCATACTGGGCCTAACACCGTCTGAGCCTGCCTCCTGATGTATAGACATATATTTTGAATGTGTACGCTATCCATACATGTTATCCGGGGATACGGTACCCTTTCTAACCTTTGTGCAATCACGTGCAATCCATACTGGGCCTAACACCGTCTGAGCCTGCCTCCTGATGTATAGACATATATTTTGAATGTGTACGCTATCCATACATGTTATCTGGGGATACGGTACCCTTTCTCACCTTTGTGCAATCACGTGTAATCCATACTGGGCGTGAGAATGGCTGGCGAGCTGTTAAGCAAGCTACAGCACCTGTGGTTTGCACACGTAAGTTTTTCATTTTTTCAGGAATGACGGTTAGGCCTAATTCCGGAACTGCGGTTGACCTGCACTTACTGGGAAATCATTGTTCGCGGGTAATAATTGTAATCAGTGATCCCCATCACTAACGTTGTTCAGCGGGTTATCTGCACCTGTAAGCGACAAACGCTGGCCTTTTCAGTGTAGCGCACATGCAGCCACGGACATGTAAGGGCATGACACACCAGTTATTGGCCAATCTCATGTGCCAGAGCCTCACGTGTCCCTCTAGTAAGCCGGACTCGGACCGCGGGGCATGACGGAGTCTCGTTCGTTAACGGAATTAAGCTTGCAATGTGTGCATCTGTTCTGTAGCTGGCATGGTTGAGGTTTCCCAGGTGGAGTCGAATTTAACCGTAGGCTCCACTCCTGGTGGTGCCCTTCTGGACATTTCTTTAAGGTTCAGCTTTGCAACCATACTGCCCACGTAAAACAAACACTTTGCCTTCATGAACGCTATTTGGAGGGTCATGACTCGTGGGAATAACGCCGCCCAATCAGTTAACCTGCTAGAGAGATCCTTCGTTGCTCCCAAGCATGACATCACACTCCCTAGGAAGAAGGTAATGCCACTGTGGCGACCGTACTCCTGGGGGCGACACAAGTGCACTGATGCCCAGCCACTGCTCGATGAATCTGCTGGTACATTGACCCAGACCACTACATTCCCCTCGCGCGCTACCCGGCCTGAATCTGACCCTGATGAAACTCAGGTTACCCTTCCCATATACAGTTCCATATTACACGGTGACAAAGAGGAAGCTGCCGATGAAAGTGCAGGTTCGGCCCACCCGCCATCAGACACACCACCGTACTATCATGGGCCCTGTGCCAGTGCCGTCGCCAACGAGTGGGCCCCCCCCTGCTTGCCCAGGATCACAGCACTTGCAAAGTTGAAATACTGTACAGTGAGATAGAAGATGGGGACGACGAGGAGTCTAGACTAGTACAGGGATTCCCTAGCGAGGAGACTTATTTGATTGTTTTCAATGTTGGGACAGCAATTTTTGGGGAGCACTATACTCTGGAGAATGATAGATGGGGCCCAGCATACACTGGAACATTCCAAAGGTGGACATCAGACACTGGAGCAGCATTTACAGGGCCCATTATACACTAGAGCATTAGAAATGGGGCCCATTATGTTTGGAGCATTATTTGGGCCCATAAGACAGTGGAGCTTCATCCATGGGGACCAACATATACTGTAGCATTATGTGGAGCTCATCATATACTGTTTCAAACATTATATGGGACCAATGATTCTGTATGGAGAAATAGATGGGCCTCGTCATGAGATGTAAAAAGTGAGGCATTTTTCATTGTACTATACCGCTATTTCTCTGCCGTATCGGAGCATGATGAGTTGTGGTATGTGTTAAAGGGGCGCTCTTTCGCCCAGGGCACATGAAAACCTGCAGCCAGCCCTCCCCCCCACAACTTTAGCCAAATAACCCCCATTTTTCAGTGCGTAACTTGTATTATGACGTTAATTAAGGTTGACAAGCTTAAGTAAGAAGAATTGATGCTTTTGTCATTCAAATGGGCACTGTAGGTGTGTTTCCTGTCCTCCTCTCACTGCCGACTTTTATTCCCCATTGACTTACATTGGGTTTCGGGTTTCGGGACGACCCCGACTTTTCCCTATAATCGGACGATCTTGCTCGACCCGACTTTTGGAAAAGTCGGGTTTCACGAAACGAAACTCGACCCTAAAAAACCAAAAGTCGCTCAACTCTAGTTAGCAGCGTTCGGATTACAATATAGTGGTTTTTCAAACCACTATAATAAGTTAGCAGCGTTCTGATTACAATATAGTGTTTTTTTCAAACCACTATAATAATAATACTAGATGTGTATTTCCTGAAGGAAGTACAGATAGTGGTTTGAAATGGTGCCCGGGCTGCCCCTTTAAGAGAGACTTGCCTGCTGCCCCTGCAAGACTTTCAACTCTGGATCCACTTTAACTGTGGGGGCCACTCGGGGGCCGATTTGGTGGGCGGGGCCAGAGAGAGAGAGAAAGAACAGAGACAGAAAGATTCTATAAAGATACTATAGCAGCCCGGCTCCCATTGTAGTGCCCACCTGAGCCTCCTGGTGCAGGACATATCATGATCCGCTCACATGGTCGACATCCCCGATTCCAAGGCGATCCTGCTATCCGCGCTGTCAGAGGAGGACACGGTGATGGATCTGAAGCATTCCCTGAAGTGCCTCCATGGTTCCGTCACAATCTCCTACTGAAATTACCTAATTTCTGGTCAGCTTCCAGCACGTCAATTCCGGCAGAACGTTACATGCAAGTTTTAAATTGCTCCTTGCGGCTCCGCTGTGTACTCCTGTGTCCCGCGGGGAAAGTATGGTCCCGGCTGGGGCAGTCTCTCTCTCAAAATCGGGACTGTCTCGCTGGATCCGGGATGGTTGGGACTCGGGAGGTATAAATGCTCCCCACCATACACCTCGTACACACACGGCTTCACTCCGTACACCTTGTACACACGCAGCTTCACTCCGTACACCCCGACTCTGCTCCGCTCCATAAACACACAGCTCTGCTCCATAAACACACGGCTACGCTCTGTACACCTCATACACACACGGCTCTGCTCTGTACACCTTGTAAACCCCTCCTGACCCCACACAAGAACACACATGGCTCTGCTACATCCACCTTGTAAAACCCCTCCTGACCCCACACAAGTACACACACAGCTCTGCTACATCCACCTTGTAAACCCCTCCTGACCCCACCCAAGAACACACACGGCTCTGCTACATCCACCTTGTAAAACCCCTCCTGACCCCACACAAGTACACACACGGCTCTGCTACATCCACCTTGTAAAACCCCTTCTGACCCCACACAAGTACACACACGACTCTGCTACATCCACCTTGTTAAACCCCTCCTGACCCCACACAAGTACACACACGGCTCTGCTACATCCACCTTGTAAAACACCTCCTGACCCACACAAGTACACACACGGCCCTGCTACATCCACCTTGTAAACCCCTCCTGACCCCACACAAGTACACACACGGCTCTGCTTCATCCACCTTGTAAACCCCTCCTGACCCCACACAAGTACACACACGGCTCTGCTACATCCACCTTGAAAAACCCCTCCTGACCCCACACAAGTACACACACGGCTCTGCTACATCCACCTTGTAAAACCCCTCCTGACTCCACACAAGTACACACACGACTCTGCTACATCAACCTTGTAAAACCCCTTCTGACCCCACACAAGTACACACACGGCTCTGCTACATCCACCTTGTTAAACCCCTCCTGACCCCACACAAGTACACACATGGCTCTGCTACATCCACCTTGTAAAACACCTCCTGACCCACACAAGTACACACACGGCCCTGCTACATCCACCTTGTAAACCCCTCCTGACCCCACACAAGTACACACACGGCTCTGCTTCATCCACCTTGTAAACCCCTCCTGACCCCACACAAGTACACACACGGCTCTGCTACATCCACCTTGAAAAACCCCTCCTGACCCCACACAAGTACACACACGGCTCTGCTACATCCACCTTGTAAAACCCTCCTGACTCCACACAAGTACACACACGACTCTGCTACATCAACCTTGTAAAACACCTTCCTGACCCCACACAAGTACACACACGGCTCTGCTACATCCGCCTTGTAATCCCCTCCTGACCTCACACAAGTACACACACGGCTCTGCTACATCCACCTTGTAAACACCTCCAGACCCCACACAACTACACACACGGCTCTGCTACATCCACCTTGTAAAACACCTCCTGACCCACACAAGTACACACGGCTCTGCTACATCCACCTTGTAAACCCCTCCTAACCCCACACAAAGTACACACATGGCTCTGCTACATCCACCTTGTAAACCCCTCCTGACCCCACACAAGTACACATACGGCTCTGCTACATCCACCTTGTAAACCCCTCCTGACCCCAAACAAGTACACACACGGC
The DNA here is from genome assembly GCF_039654945.1 of Dendrobates tinctorius. NCBI lineage: Eukaryota > Metazoa > Chordata > Amphibia > Anura > Dendrobatidae > Dendrobates > Dendrobates tinctorius. Next base: position 27,163,012 of record NW_027361921.1, read on the forward strand.
TCTGCTACATCCACCTTGCAAACACCTCCTGACCCCACACAAGTACACACACGGCTCTGCTACATCCACCTTGTAAAACAACTCCTGACCCACACAAGTACACACATGGCTCTGCTACCCCTCCTGACCCCACACAAGTACACACACCGCACTGCTACATCCACCTTGAAAAACCCCTCCTGACCCCACACAAGTACACACACGGCTCTGCTACATCCATCTTGTAAAACCCTCCTGACTCCACACAAGTACACACACGGCTCTGCTACATCCACCTTGTAAAACACCTCCCTGACCCCACACAAGTACACACACGGCTCTGCTACATCCACCTTGTAAACCCCTCCTGATCCCACACAAGTACACACACGGCTCTGCTACATCCACCTTGTAAACACCTCCAGACCCCACACAAGTACACACACGGCTCTGCTACATCCACCTTGTAAAACACCTCCTGACCCCACACAAGTACACACACGGCTCTGCTACATCCACCTTGTAAACCCCTCCTAACCCCACACAAAGTACACACACGGCTCTGCTACATCCACCTTGTAAAACACCTCCCTGACCCCACACAAGTACACACGCGGCTCTGCTACATCCACCTTGTAAACCCCTCCTGACCCCACACAAGTACACACACGGCTCTGCTACATCCACCTTGTAAACCCCTCCTAACCACACACAAAGTACACACACGGCTCTGCTACATCCACCTTGTAAAACACCTCCCTGACCCCACACAAGTACACACACAGCTCTGCTACATACACCTTCTAAAACGCCTCCTGACCCCACTGTCCCACACATAAACGTTACCTCATCCATCCAGACTAGCACCATAATGACAAGCAACCAGCACAGCAGAGTCCTGCAGCCGCCCTGATCATGTGACCCCTGACTCCTCCCCTCCTGTGACCTCATCACAGGTCCTGTGCTGGCACCGCACACAAGATTACAGCCGAAGGAAGCGATGATCATTGCTGGCAGTAAGGCTGTGTGCACACGATGCAGATTTGCAACGGATCCGCAGCAGATTTTACCGCGCAGAAAGGTTGCATATCCGCATTGTGAAGTACAGTAGCCTTAAAATCAATGGAAAAAAAAAACCGCTGTGCAGACGCTGCGGATTTTTCCGCACGGTTTTCCTACGGTACAAAATCTGTAGCGTGTTACTTCTTTTGTGCGGTTTTCCATCTACCCTGTCTCCAAATCCGCAGGGGGAAAACCGCACAATAACCGCAATAAAACCACAGGAAAAATGGAAGAAATCCGCATGAAAAATTGAAGAAATCCGCAGGGCTAAAAAGTCGTCTGCACTCAGCTTAAGGGGCTGAATCTTTGCGTGGGTCCCTCGCGGAGGGCGCAAGATGGGGTCAGTACATGGGGGGCGTGGCGGTGGCAGGCGAGTATCTCAGACAGCGTGAGAGGGCCCTCCCATCTCGCCAGGGCCCCGGCACTTGCCCGGGTGCTGACGCCGGCCCTGGCCTACGCATATCAATGAGCATAACTGCCACCTCACGACTGCCCCTGTTTTCCCTATGGCAACATTTTCCCGTTAAAATGCATTGAGACAATGCATTCCAATGACAGGAAAATGTTTTTTCAAAAGCAAATTGCGCAAAAACTACAAATCCGATCGACACAAAAAATAATTAGCACGCCTCTCGTAGACGCTGGCTTCGAAACGATACCTCAACGGAGTCTGTGCGTGTAGCGGTTCGAGCCGCATTAATTGCGGAAATCAACCGAATAGTAATAATAATACTAGATGTGTATTTCCTGAAGGAAGTACAGATAGTGGTTTGAAATGGTGCCCGGGCTGCCCCTTTAAGAGAGACTTGCCTGCTGCCCCTGCAAGACTTTCAACTCAGGATCCGTTTTAACTGTGAGTGCCTCTCAGAGGCCACTTTGGCCTCAGGGTCTGATTTGGAGGGTGGGGCCCCTCAGGATCCGATTTCTTGGCCTGGGCTCCTCAGGGCTTGAATTGTTGGCGGGGATCTCTCAGGCTCCGATTTTGTGGGTGTGGCCCCTCAGGGTCCGATTTTGTGGGTGGGGCCCCTCAGGTTCTGATTTTGTGAGTGGGGCCCCTCAGGGTCCGATTTTGTGGCCGGGGCCCCTCAGGGTCTGATTTTGTGGCCGGATCCCCTCAGGGTCCGATTTTCTGGCCGTGGCCCCTCAGGGTCCGATTATGTGGGTTGGGCCCCTCAGGGTCTGATTTTGTGGCCGGGGCCCCTCAGGGTCCGATTTTGTGGCCGGGGCCCCACAGGGTCCGATTTTGTGGCCGGGGTCCCTCAGGGACTGATTTTGTGGTTTGGACCAATCAGGGTCCGAATTTGTGGTTGGGGCCTCTCAGGGTCAGATTTGGTGGGTTGGGCCCGTTAGGGTCTGATTTTGTGGGCGGAGACCCTCTGGGTCCAATTTGGTGGGCGGGGCCACTCTGGGTCCGATTTGGTTGGTGGGACCACTCTGGGTCCGATTTAGTGGGGGGGCCCCACAGGGTCCGATTTGGTGGGCGGGGCCCCTCAGGGTCCGGTTTGGTGGGCAGGGCCTCTCTGGGTCCGATTTAGTGGGCAGGGCCACTCGGTAAGATTTGGTGGGCGGGGCCAATCTGGGTAAGATTTGGAGGCCGGGGTCAATGAGCTTCCGATTTGGAGGCCGAGGTCAAAGAGCCTCCGATTTGGAGGCCGAGGTCAAAGAGCCTCCGATTTGGAGGCCGGGGTGGCTCAGCCTCCGATTTGGAGGCCGGGGTGGCTCAGCCTCCGATTTGGAGGCCGGGGTGGCTCAGCCTCCGATTTAGAGGCCGGGGTCGATCAGCCTCCGATTTGGAGGCCGGGGTCGATCAGCCTCCGATTTGGAGGCCGGGGTCGATCAGCCTCCGATTTGGAGGCCGAGGTGGCTCAGCCTCCGATTTGGAGGCCAGGGTGGCTCAGCCTCCGATTTGCAGGCCGGGGTCGCTCAGCCTCCGATTTGCAGGCCGGGGTCGCTCAGCCTCCGATTTGCAGGCCGGGGTGGCTCAGCCTCCGATTTGGAGGCCGGGGTGGCTCAGCCTCCGATTTGGAGGCCGGGGTGGCTCAGCCTCCGATTTGGAGGCCGGGGTGGCTCAGCCTCCAATTTGGAGGCCGGGGTCTCTCAAGCTCAGATCTGGAGGCCGGGGTGGCTCAGCCTCCGATTTGGAGGCCGGGGTGGCTCAGCCTCCGATTTGGAGGCCGGGGTGGCTCAGCCTCCGATCTGGAGGCCGGGGTGGCTCAGCCTCCGATTTGGAGTCCGGGGTGGCTCAACCTCCGATTTGGAGGCCGGGGTGGCTCAGCCTCCGATTTGGAGGCCGGGGGGTCGATCAGCCTCCCATTTGGAGCCTGTGGTCACTCAGCTTTCGATTTGGCGTGTTGGCCCTTTAAGACTCATTTCGGTGCGCCGGCCCTTTAACAGTCACTTTTGCACTTCGGCCCTTTAAGAGCCAGTTTGGCTCACTGGGCTTCTAAATACACTTTGGCGCACATTCTCTCAGGGGCATGTGTCATGTGATGAAGCTAGATTTGCATTTGTGCTGTGGGTTTCGCTTTAAGAGCTGATATTATGTGGCAGAAGCTCTGTTCTGGAGATGTCATGTGATGTTCGTAGGCGTTGGCATAGTAACTGGTTCTGCCTGCGCATATCAATGAGCTCAACTGCTATTTCAATCGCCTCAGGGCATGCTTTGCCATTTCCCCATTCAAATGCATTGGAGACAGTGCATTCCAATGACGGGAAAAAAAAATTTCTAACGCAAATTGCGCAAAAACTACAAATCTGATCAACACGAAAAATACTTAGCACACCTCTCATGGGCGCTGGCTTCGAAACGACACCTCAACGGAGTCTGTGCGTGTAGCAGTTCGGGCTGTATTAATTGCGGAAATCAACTTAATAATAATAATAAGAAGAAGAAGAATAAGTTAGCAGCGTTCGGATTACAATATAGTGGTTTTTTCAAACCACTATAATAAGTTAGCAGCGTTCGGATTACAATATAGTGGTTTTTTCAAACCACTATAACTAGATGTGTATTTCCTGAAGGAAGTACAGATAGTGGTTTGAAATGGTGCCCGGGCTGCCCCTTTAAGAGAGACTTGCCTGCTGCCCCTGCAAGACTTTCAACTCCGGATCCGTTTTAACTGTGGGTGCCTCTCAGGGGCCACTTTGGCCTCAGGGTCTGATTTGGTGGGTGGGGCCCCTCACGATCCGATTCGGTGGCGTGGGCTCCTCAGGGTTTGTATTGGTGGCCGGGATGCCTCAGGTTCCAGTTTTGTGGGTGGGGCCCCTCATGGTCTGATTTTGTGGGTGGGGCCCCTCAGGGTCCAATTTTGTGGGTGGGGCCCCTTATGGTCCGATTTTGTGGGTGGTGCCCCTTATGGTCCGATTTTGTGGGTGGGGCCCCTCAGGGTCCGATTTTGTGGCCGGGGCCCCTCAGGGTCCGATTTTGTGGCCGGGGCCCCTCAGAGTCCGATTTTGCGGCTGAGGCCCTTCAGGGTCCGATTTTGTGGGTGAGGCTCCTCGGGGTCCGATTTTGTGGCCGGAGCCCCTCAGGGTCCGATTTTGTGGCCGGGGCCCCTTAGGGTCCGATTTTGTGGGTTGGGCCCCTCAGGGTCTGATTTTGTGGCCGGGGCCCCACAGGGTCCGATTTTGTGGCCGGGGCCCCACAGGGTCCGATTTTGTGGCCGGGGTCCCTCATGGTCTGATTTTGTGGTTGGGACCAATCAGGGTCCGAATTTGTGGTTGGGGCCCCTCAGGGTCAGATTTGGTGGGTTGGGCCCGTTAGGGTCTGATTTTGTGGGCGGAGACCCTCTGGGTCCGATTTGGTGGGCGGGGTCACTCTGGGTCCGATTTGGTTGGTGGGACCACTCTGGGTCCGATTTAGTGGGCGGGGCCCCACAGGGTCCGATTTGGTGGGCGGGGCCCCTCAGGGTCCGGTTTGGTGGGCAGGGCCTCTCTGGGTCCGATTTGGTGGGCAGGGCCACTCGGTAAGATTTGGTGGGCGGGGCCAATCTGGGTAAGATTTGGAGGCCGGGGTCGATGAGCTTCCGATTTGGAGGCCGAGGTCAAAGAGCCTCCGATTTGGAGGCCGAGGTCAAAGAGCCTCCGATTTGGAGGCCGGGGTGGCTCAGCCTCCGATTTGGAGGCCGGGGTGGCTCAGCCTCCGATTTGGAGGCCGGGGTGGCTCAGCCTCCGATTTGGAGTCCGGGGTCGATCAGCCTCCCATTTGGAGGCCGGGGTCGATCAGCCTCCGATTTGGAGGCCGGGGTGGATCAGCCTCCGATTTGGAGGCCAGGGTGGATCAGCCTCCGATTTGGAGGCCGAGGTGGCTCAGCCTCCGATTTGGAGGCCAGGGTGGCTCAGCCTCCGATTTGCAGGCCGGGGTCGCTCAGCCTCCGATTTGCAGGCCGGGGTGGCTCAGCCTCCGATTTGGAGGCCGGGGTGGCTCAGCCTCCGATTTGGAGGCCGGGGTGGCTCAGCCTCCGATTTGGAGGCCGGGGTGGCTTAGCCTCCGATTTGGAGGCCGGGGTGGCTCAGCCTCCGATTTGGAGGCCGGGGTCAATCAGCCTCCGATTTGAAGGCCGGGGTCAATCAGCCTCCGATTTGGAGGCCGGGGTGGCTCAGCCTCCAATTTGGAGGCCGGGGTCTCTCAGGCTCAGATCTGGAGGCCGGGGTGGCTCAGCCTCCGATTTGGAGGCCGGGGTGGCTCAGCCTCCGATCTGGAGGCCGGGGTGGCTCAGCCTCCGATTTGGAGTCCGGGGTGGCTCAACCTCCGATTTGGAGGCCGGGGTGGCTCAGCCTCCGATTTGGAGGCCGGGGGGTCGATCAGCCTCCCATTTGGAGCCTGTGGTCACTCAGCTTTCGATTTGGCGTGTTGGCCCTTTAAGACTCATTTCGGTGCGCCGGCCCTTTAACAGTCACTTTTGCACTTCGGCCCTTTAAGAGCCAGTTTGGCTCACTGGGCTTCTAAATACACTTTGGCGCACATTCTCTCAGGGGCATGTGTCATGTGATGAAGCTAGATTTGCATTTGTGCTGTGGGTTTCGCTTTAAGAGCTGATATTATGTGGCAGAAGCTCTGTTCTGGAGATGTCATGTGACGTTCGTAGGCGTTGGCATAGTAACTGGTTCTGCCTGCGCATATCAATGAGCTCAACTGCTATTTCAATCGCCTCAGGGCATGTTTTGCCATTTCCCCATTCAAATGCATTGGAGACAATGCATTCCAATGACAGAAATTTTTTTTTCCCAACGCAAATTGCGCAAAAACTACAAATCTGATCAACACGAAAAATACTTAGCACACCTCTCATGGGCGCTGGCTTCGAAACGACACCTCAACGGAGTCTGTGCGTGTAGCAGTTCGGGCTGTATTAATTGCGGAAATCAACTTAATAATAATAATAAGAAGAAGAAGAATAAGTTAGCAGCGTTCGGATTACAATATAGTGGTTTTTTCAAACCACTATAATAAGTTAGCAGCGTTCGGATTACAATATAGTGGTTTTTTCAAACCACTATAACTAGATGTGTATTTCCTGAAGGAAGTACAGATAGTGGTTTGAAATGGTGCCCGGGCTGCCCCTTTAAGAGAGACTTGCCTGCTGCCCCTGCAAGACTTTCAACTCCGGATCCGTTTTAACTGTGGGTGCCTCTCAGGGGCCACTTTGGCCTCAGGGTCTGATTTGGTGGGTGGGGCCCCTCACGATCCGATTCGGTGGCGTGGGCTCCTCAGGGTTTGTATTGGTGGCCGGGATGCCTCAGGTTCCAGTTCTGTGGGTGGGGCCCCTCATGGTCTGATTTTGTGGGTGGGGCCCCTCAGGGTCCAATTTTGTGGGTGGGGCCCCTTATGGTCCGATTTTGTGGGTGGTGCCCCTTATGGTCCGATTTTGTGGGTGGGGCCCCTTAGGGTCCGATTTTGTGGCCGGGGCCCCTCAGGGTCCGATTTTGTGGCCGGGGCCCCTCAGGGTCCGATTTTGTGGCCGGGGCCCCTCAGAGTCTGATTTTGCGGGTGAGGCCCTTCAGGGTCCGATTTTGTGGGTGAGGCCCCTCGGGGTCCGATTTTGTGGCCGGAGCCCCTCAGGGTCCGATTTTGTGGCCGGGGCCCCTTAGGGTCCGATTTTGTGGGTTGGGCCCCTCAGGGTCTGATTTTGTGGCCGAGGCCCCACAGGGTCCGATTTTGTGGCCGGGGCCCCACAGGGTCCGATTTTGTGGCCGGGGTCCCTCAGGGTCTGATTTTGTGGTTGGGACCAATCAGGGTCCGAATTTGTGGTTGGGGCCCCTCAGGGTCAGATTTGGTGGGTTGGGCCCGTTAGGGTCTGATTTTGTGGGCGGAGACCCTCTGGGTCCGATTTGGTGGGCGGGGCCACTCTGGGTCCGATTTGGTTGGTGGGACCACTCTGGGTCCGATTTAGTGGGCGGGGCCCCACAGGGTCCGATTTGGTGGGTGGGGCCCCTCAGGGTCCGGTTTGGTGGGCAGGGCCTCTCTGGGTCCGATTTGGTGGGCAGGGCCACTCGGTAAGATTTGGTGGGCGGGGCCAATCTGGGTAAGATTTGGAGGCCGGGGTCGATGAGCTTCCGATTTGGAGGCCGAGGTCAAAGAGCCTCCGATTTGGAGGCCGAGGTCAAAGAGCCTCCGATTTGGAGGCCGGGGTGGCTCAGCCTCCGATTTGGAGGCCGGGGTGGCTCAGCCTCCGATTTGGAGGCCGGGGTGGCTCAGCCTCCGATTTGGAGTCCGGGGTCGATCAGCCTCCCATTTGGAGGCCGGGGTCGATCAGCCTCCGATTTGGAGGCCGGGGTGGATCAGCCTCCGATTTGGAGGCCGGGGTGGATCAGCCTCCGATTTGGAGGCCGAGGTGGCTCAGCCTCCGATTTGGAGGCCGAGGTGGCTCAGCCTCCGATTTGGAGGCCAGGGTGGCTCAGCCTCCGATTTGCAGGCCGGGGTCGCTCAGCCTCCGATTTGCAGGCCGGGGTGGCTCAGCCTCCGATTTGGAGGCCGGGGTGGCTCAGCCTCCGATTTGGAGGCCGGGGTGGCTCAGCCTCCGATTTGGAGGCCGGGGTGGCTCAGCCTCCGATTTGGAGGCCGGGGTGGCTCAGCCTCCGATTTGGAGGCCGGGGTGGCTCAGCCTCCGATTTGGAGGCCGGGGTGGCTCAGCCTCCGATTTGGAGGCCGGGGTCAATCAGCCTCCGATTTGCAGGCCGGGGTCGCTCAGCCTCCGATTTGCAGGCCGGGGTGGCTCAGCCTCCGATTTGGAGGCCGGGGTGGCTCAGCCTCCGATTTGGAGGCCGGGGTGGCTCAGCCTCCGATTTGGAGGCCGGGGTCAATCAGCCTCCGATTTGCAGGCCGGGGTCGCTCAGCCTCCGATTTGCAGGCCGGGGTGGCTCAGCCTCCGATTTGGAGGCCGGGGTGGCTCAGCCTCCGATCTGGAGGCCGGGGTGGCTCAGCCTCCGATTTGGAGTCCGGGGTGGCTCAACCTCCGATTTGGAGGCCGGGGTGGCTCAGCCTCCGATTTGGAGGCCGGGGGGTCGATCAGCCTCCCATTTGGAGCCTGTGGTCACTCAGCTTTCGATTTGGCGTGTTGGCCCTTTAAGACTCATTTCGGTGCGCCGGCCCTTTAACAGTCACTTTTGCACTTCGGCCCTTTAAGAGCCAGTTTGGCTCACTGGGCTTCTAAATACACTTTGGCGCACATTCTCTCAGGGGCATGTGTCATGTGATGAAGCTAGATTTGCATTTGTGCTGTGGGTTTCGCTTTAAGAGCTGATATTATGTGGCAGAAGCTCTGTTCTGGAGATGTCATGTGACGTTCGTAGGCGTTGGCATAGTAACTGGTTCTGCCTGCGCATATCAATGAGCTCAACTGCTATTTCAATCGCCTCAGGGCATGTTTTGCCATTTCCCCATTCAAATGCATTGGAGACAATGCATTCCAATGACGGGAAAAAAAATTTTCTAACGCAAATTGCGCAAAAACTACAAATCTGATCAACACGAAAAATACTTAGCACACCTCTCATGGGCGCTGGCTTCGAAACGACACCTCAACGGAGTCTGTGCGTGTAGCAGTTCGGGCTGTATTAATTGCGGAAATCAACTTAATAATAATAACTAGATGTGTATTTCCTGAAGGAAGTACAGATAGTGGTTTGAAATGGTGCCCGAGCTGCCCCTTTAAGAGAGACTTGCTTGCTGCCCCTGCAAGACTTTCAACTCAGGATCCGTTTTAACTGTGGGTGCCTCTCAGGGGCCACTTTGGCCTCAGGGTCTGATTTTTGTGGGTGGGACCCCTCATGGCCCGATTTTGTGGGTGGGGCCCCTCTGGGTCCGATTTTGTGGCTGGGGCACCTCAGGGTCTGATTTTGTGGGTGGGGCCCCTTAGGGTCCGATTTGGTGGACGGGGCCACTCAGGGTCCGATTTGGTGGGCGGGGCCACTCAGGGTCCAATTTGGTGGGCGGGGCCATTCAGTGTCTGATTTGGTGAGTGGGGCCCCTCAGAGTTCAATTTGGTCAGCGGGGCCCCTCAGGGTCCGATTTTGTGGGTGGGGCCCCTCAGGGTCAGATTTTGTGGTTGGGGCCTTTCAGAATCCTATTTAGTGGGTGGGGCCCCTCAGGGTCCGATTTGGTGGGCGGGGCCCCTCAGGGTCCGATTTGGTGGGCGGGGCCCCTCAGGGTCCGATTTGGTGGGCGGGGCCCCTCAGGGTCCGATTTGGTGGGCGGGGCCCCTCAGGGTCCGATTTGGTGGGCGGGGCCTTTCAGGGTCCGATTTGGTGGGCCGGGCTCCCCAGGGTCCGATTTGGTGGGCGGGCCACTCTGGGTCCGATTTGGTGGGCGGGGCCACTCTGGGTTCGATTTGGTGGGCGGGGCCACTCTTGGTCCGATTTGGTGGGCGGGGCCACTCTGGGTCCGATTTTGTGTCCGGGACCCCTCAGGGTCCTATTTTGTGTCCGGGGCCCCTCAGGGTCCGATTTTGTGGCCGGTGCCTCTCAGGGTCCGATTTTGTGGTTGTGGCCCCTCAGGGTCCGATTTTGCGTCCGGAGCCTCTCAGGGTCCGATTTTGTGGTTGGGGCCCCTCAGGATCTGATTTTGTGGCCGGGGCCCCTCAGGGTCCGATTTTGTGGCCGGGGCCCCTCAGGGACCAATTTTGTGGGTGGGGCCCCTCAGGGTCCAGTTTTTTGGCCTGGGCCCCTCAGGGTCCAATTTTGTGGGTGAGGCCCCTCAGGGTCCGATTTTGTGGGTGGGGCCCCTCTGGGTCCAATTTTGTGGTTGGGGCCCCTCAGGGTTCGATTTTGTGGTTGGGGCCCCTCAGGATCCAATTTTGTGGGTGGGGCCCCTCAGGGTCTGATTTTGTGGGTGGGGCCACTCAGGGTCCGATATTGTGGTTGGGGCCCCTCAGGATCCGATTTTGTGGGTGGGACCCCTCAGGATCCGATTTTGTGGTTGGGGCCCCTCAGGGTCCGATTTTGTGGCCGGGGCCCCTCAGGGTCCGATTTTGTGGCCGTGGCTCGTGAAGGTCCGATTTTGTGGGTGGGGCCCCTCAGGGTCTGATTTTCTGAGTGGGGCCCCTCAGGGTCCGATGTTGTGGCCGGGGCCCCTCAGGGTCTGATTTTGTGGCCGGATCCCCTCAGGGTCCGATTTTGTGGGTGGGGCCCCTCAGGGTCCGATTTTGTGGCCGGGGCTCCTCAGGGTCCGATTTTGTGGCCGGGGCCCCTCAGGGTCTGATTTTGTGGGTGGGGCCCCTTAGGGTCCGATTTTGTGGGTGGGGCCCCTCAGGGTCCAATTTGGTGAGTAGGGCCACTCTGGGTCTGATTAGGTGGGCGGGGCCACTCTGGGTCCGATTTGGTGGGCGGGGCCACTCTGGGTCCAGTTTGGATGCCAGGGTGGCTCAGCCTCCTTTTTGTAGGCCGGGTCTATCAGCCTCCGATTTGGAGCCTTTGGTCACTCAGCTTTCGATTTGGCGCGCCGGCCCTTTAAGACTCATTTTGGTGCGCCGGCTCTTTAAGAATCACTTTGGCGCGTCGGCCCTTTAAGAGCCAGGGTGGCTCACTGGGCTTCTAAATCCTCTTTGGCGCACATTCTCTCTCAGGGGCATACTTCATGTGATGAAGCTAGATTTGCATTTGTGCTGTGGGTTTTGCTTTAAGAGCTGATATTATGTGGCAGAAGCTCTGTCCTGGAGAGGTCATGTGACGTTCGTAGGCGTTGGCATAGTAACTGGGTGTGCCTGCGCATATCAATGAGCTTAACTGCCATTTCAATTGCCTCGGGGCATGTTTTGTCTATAGCAAAATTTCTCCATTCAAATGCATTGAGACTGTGCAATCCAATGACGGGAAAAAAAATTTTCAAACGCAAATTGCGCAAAAACTACAAATCCGATCAACACGAAAAATACTTAGCACACCTCTCATGGACGCTGGCTTCGAAACGACACCTCAACGGAGTCTGTGCGTGTAGCGGTTCGGGCCGCATTAATTGCGGAAATCAACTGAAAAATAAGAAGAAGAAAAAGAATAAGTTAGCAGCGTTCGGATTACAATATAGTGGTTTTTTCAAACCACTATAGCTAGATGTGTATTTCGTGAAGGAAGTACAGATAGTGGTTTGAAATGGTGCCTGGGCTGCCCCTTTAAGAGAGACTTGCCTGCTGCCCCTGCAAGACTTTCAACTCAGGATCTGTTTTAAATGTGGGTGCCTCTCAGAGGCCACTTTGGACTCAGGGTCCAATTTTGTGGGTGGGGACCCTCAGGGTCTGATTTTGTGGGTGTGGCCCCTCAGGGTCCGATTTTGTAGGTGAGGCCCCTCAGGGTCCGATTTTTTGGCCGGGGCCCCTCAGGGTCCGATTTTGTGGCCGGGGCCCCTCAGGGTCTGATTTTATGGCCGGTGCCCCTCAGGGTCTGATTTTGTGGGTGGGGCCCCTCAGGGTCCAATTTTGTGGCCGGGGCCCCTCAGGGTCCAATTTTGTGGCCGGGGCCCCTCAGGGTCCGATTTTGTGGCCGAGGCCCCTCAGGGTCCGATTTTGTGGCCGGGGCCCCTCAGGGTCCGATTTTGTGGCCGGGGCCCCTCAGGGTCCGATTTTGTGGCTGGGGCCCCTCAGTGTCTGATTTTGTGGCTGGGGCCACTCAGCGTCCGATTTTGTGGCTGGGGCCCCTCAGGGTCCGATTTTGTTGGTTGGGCCCCTCAGGGTCCGATTTTGTGGGTGGGGCCCCTCAGAGACCAATTTGTTGGGCGGGGCCACACAGTGTCCGATTTTGAGGGTGAGGCCCCTCTGGGTCCGATTTTGTGGCCGAGGCCCCTCAGGGTCCGATTTTGTGGCCGGGGCCCCTCAGGGTCCGATTTTGTGGCCGGGGCCCCTCAGGGTCCGATTTTGTGGGCGGGGCCCCTCAGGGTCCGATTTTGTGGCTGGGGCCACTCAGCGTCCGATTTTGTGGCTGGGGCCCCTCAGGGTCCGATTTTGTTGGTTGGGCCCCTCAGGGTCCGATTTTGTGGGTGGGGCCCCTCAGAGACCAATTTGGTGGGCGGGGCCCCACAGTGTCCGATTTTGAGGGTGGGGCCCCTCAGGGTCCATTTTGGTGGGCGGGGCCACTCTGGGTCCAATTTGGTGGGCGGGGCCCCTCAGGGTCTGATTTGGTGGGCGGGGGTCCTCAGGGCCGATTTGGTGGGCATGGCCTCTCGGTCTGATTTAGTGGGCGGGGCCCCTCAGGGTCCGATTTGGTGGGCGGGGCCCCTCAGGGTCCGATTTGGTGGGCGGGGCCCCTCTGGGTCTGATTTGGTGGGCGGGGCCCTTTCATGGTCTGATTTGGTGGGCGGGGTGACTCTGGGTCCGATATGGTGAAAGGAGCTCCTCAAGGTCCGATTTGGTGGGCAGGGCCCCTCTGGGTCCGATTTGGTGGGTGGGGCCACTCTGAGTCTGATTTGGTGGGCTGGGCCACTCTGGGTCCGTTTTTGGTGGGCGGGGCCACTCTGGGTCCGATTTGGAGGCCAGGGTGGCTCAGCCGCCGATTTGGAGGCCGGGGTGGCTCAGCCTCCGATTTGGAGCCTGGGGTCACTCAGCTTTCGATTTGGCGCGTCGGCCCTTTAAGACTCATTTCGGTGCGCCGGCCCTTTAAGAATCATTTTGGCGCTTCGGCCCTTTAAGAGCCAGTTTGGCTCACTGGGCTTCTAAATTCACTTTGGCGCACATTCTCTTTCAGGGGCATGCGTCATGTGATGAAGCTAGATTTGCATTTGTGCTGTGGGTTTCGCTTTAAGAGCTGATATTATGTGGCAGAAGCTCTGTCCTTGGGGCGTCATGTGACGCTCGTAGGCGTTGGCATAGTAACTGGGTCTGCCTGTGCATATCAATGAGCTCAACTGCCATTTCAATCGCCTCAGGGTATGTTTTGTCTATGGCAAAATTTCCCCATTCAAATGCATTGAGACAATTCATTCCAATGACGGGATAAAAAAAATTTCTAACGCAAATTGCACAAAAACTACAAATCCGATCGACACGAAAAATACTTAGCACACCTCTCATGGACGCTGGCTTCGAAACGACACCTCAACGAAGTCTGTGTGTGTAGCGGTTCGGGCCGCATTAATTGCGGAAATCAACTGAATAATAATAATAACTAGATGTGTATTTTCTGAAGGAAGTACAGATAGTGGTTTGAAATGGTGCCCGGGCTGCCCCTTTAAGAGAGACTTGCCTGCTGCCCCTGCAAGACTTTCAACTCAGGATCCGTTTTAACTGTGAGTGCCTCTCAGGGGCCACTTTGGCCTCAGGGTCTGATTTGGTGGGTGGGGCCCCTCAGGATCCGATTCCTTGGCCTGGGCTCCTCAGGGCTTGAATTGTTGGCTGGGATCTCTCAGGCTCCGATTTTGTGTGTGGGGCCCCTCAGGGTCTGATTTTGTGGCTGGGGCCCCTCAGGGTCAGATTTTGTGAGTGGGGCCCCTTAGGGTCCGATTTTGTGGCCGGGGCCCCTCAGGGTCTGATTTTGTGGGTGGGGCCCCTCATGGTCCAATGGCCCGATTTTGTAGCCGGGGCTCATCAGGGTCCAAATTTGTGGGCGGGGCCACTCTGGGTCCGATTTGGTGGGCGGGGCCACTCGAGGTCCGATTTGCCGGGCGGGGCCACTCTGGGTCCGATTTGGCGGGCGGGGCCACTCTGGGTCCGATTTGGCGGGTGGGGCCCCTCGGGGTCCGATTTGGCGGGCGGTGCCCCTCGGGGTCCGATTGTCTGGCCGTGGCACCTCGGGATCCGATTTGGTGGGTTGGGCACCTCAGGGTCCGATTTGGTGGGTTGGGCGGCTCAGCCTCCGATTTGGTGGGATGGGCGGCTCAGCCTCCGATTTGGAGGCCGGGGTGGCTCAACCTCCCATTTGGACCCTGGGGTCACTCAGCTTTCGATTTGGCGTGTCGGCCCTTTAAGACTCATTTCGGTGCGCCGGCCCTTTAACAATCACCTTGGCGCGTCGGCCCTTTAAGAGCTAGTTTGGCTCACTGGGCTTCTTCTAAATCCAATTTGGCGGACATTCTCTCTCACGGGCATGTGTCATGTGATGAAGCTAGATTTGCATTAGTGCTGTGGGTTTCGCTTTAAGAGCTGATATTATGCGGCAGAAGCTCTGTCCTCGGGGCGTCATGTGACGTTCGTAGGCGTTGGCGTAGTAACTGGGTGTGCCTGTGCATATCAATGAGCTTAACTGCCATTTCAATTGCCTCAGGGCACGTTTTGCCATTTCCCATTTAAAAGCATTGGAGACAGTGCATTCCATTGACGGGAAAAAAAATTTTCAAACGCAAATTGCACAAAAACTACAAATCCGATCGACACGAAAAATACTTAGCACACCTCTCATGGATGCTGGCTTCGAAACGACACCTCAACGGAGTCTGTGCGTGTAGCGGTTCGGGCCGCATTAATTGCGGAAATCAACTGAATAGTAATAATAATACTAGATGTGTATTTCCTGAAGGAAGTACAGATAGTGGTTTGAAATGGTGCCCGGGCTGCCCCATTAAGAGAGACTTGCATGCTGCCCCTGCAAGACTTTCAAGTCAGGATCCGTTATAACTGTAGGTGCCTCTCAGGGGCCACTTTGGCCTCAGGGTCTGATTTGGTGGGCGGGTCCCCTCAGGGTCCGATTTGGTGGGCGGAGCCCCTCAGGCTCTGAAATGGTGGGCGGGGCCCCACTGGGTTCAATTTGGTGGGCTGGGCCACTCTGGGTCTGATTTGGTGGGTGGGGCCCCTCAGGGTCCGATTTGGTGGGCAGGGCCACTCTGGGTCTGATTTGGTGGGCGGGGCCCTTCAGGGTCCGATTTGGTGGGCGGTGCCACTTTGGGTCTGATTTGGAGGCCAGGGTGGCTCAGTCTCCGTTTTGTAGGCCAGGGTCGATCAGCCTCCGATTTGTAGGCCAGGGTCAATCAGCCTCCGATTTGGAGCCTGGGGTCACTCAACTTTCGATTTGGAGCGCCGGCCCTTTAAGACTCATTTTGGTGCGCCGGCCCTTTAAGAATCACTTAGTCGCGTCGGCCGTTTAAGAGCCAGTTTGGCGCACTGGGCTTCTAAATCCACTTTGGCGCACATTCTCTCTTAGGGGCATGCGTCATGTGTTGAAGCTTGATTTGCATTTGTGCTCTGGGTTTCGCTTTAAGAGCTGATATTATCTGCCAGAAACTCTGTCTTGGAGGGGTCATGAAAAGTTTGTAGGCGTGGCATAGTAACTGGGTGTGCCTGCGCATATCAATGAGCTTAACTGCTATTTGAATCGCCTCACGACTGCACCATGTTTACCCTATGGCAAAATTTTCCATTTGAAATGCATTGAGACAGTGCATTCCAATGACAGGAAAATGTTTTTTCAAACGCAAATTGCGCAAAAACTATAAATCTGATCAACATCAAAAATACTTAGCACACCTCTCGTGGACGCTGGCTTCGAAACAACACCTCAACGGAGTCTGTGCGTGTAGTAGTTCGCCCCGCATTAATTGCGGAAATCAACTGAATAGTAATAATAATACTAGATGTGTATTTCCTGAAGGAAGTACAGATAGTGGTTTGAAATAGTGCCTGGGCTGCCCCTTTAAGAGAGACTTGGCTGCTGCCCCTGCAAGACTTTCAACTCAGGATCCGTTTTAAATGTGGGTGCCTCTCAGGGGCCACTTTGGCCTCAGGGTCTGATTTGGTGGGTGGGGCCCCTCAGGATCCGATTCGGTGGCCTGGGCTCCTCAAGATTTGAATTAGTGGCCGGGATTCCTCAGAGTCCAATTTTGTGGGTGGGGCCCCTCAGGGTCTGATTTTGTGGGCGGGGCCCCTGAGGGTCTGATGTGGTGGGCAGGGCCACTCAGAGTCCAATTTTGTGGGTGAGGCCCCTCTGGGTTCGATTTTGTGGCCGGTGTCTCTCAGGGTCCGATTTTGTGGCCGGGGCCCCTCAGGGTCCGATTTTGTGGTTGGGGCCCCTCAGGGTCCGGTTTTGTGGTTGGGGCCCTTCAGGGTCCGATTTTGTGGCTGGGGCCCCTCAGGGTCCGATTTTGTGGCTGGGGCCCCTCAGGGTCCGATTTGGTGGGCGGGGCCCCTCAGGGTCCGATTTTGTGGCCGGGGCCCCTCAGGGTCCGATTTTGTGGCTCGGGCCCCTCAGGGTCCGATTTTGTTGGTTGGGCCCCTCAGGATCCGATTTTGAGGGTGGGGCCCCTCAGGGTCCGATTTTGTTGCCGGGGCCCCTCAGGGTCTGATTTTGTGGTTGGGGCCCCTCAGGGTCCGATTTTGTGGGTGGGGCCCCTCAGAGTCCGATTTGGTGGGCGGGGCCCCTCAGGGTCCGATTTGGTGGGCGGGGCCCTCAGGGTCCGATTTTGTGGTTGGGGCCCCTCAGGGTCCGATTTTGTGATTGGGGGCCCTCAGGGTCCGATTTCGTTGGCGGGGCCCCTCAGGGTCCGATTTGGTGGGCGGGGCCTCTCAGGGTCTGATTTTGAGGGCGGGGCCCCTCAGGGTCCTATTTGGTGGGCGGGGCCCCTCAGGGTCCAATTTTGTGGGTGGGGCCCCTCTGGGTTTGATTTTGTGGCCGGGGTCTCTCAGGGTCCGATTTTGTGGCCGGGGCCCCTCAGGGTCCGATTTTGTGGTTGGGGCCCCTCAGGGTCCGATTTTGTGGTTGGGGTCCCTCAGGGTCCGGTTTTGTGGTTGGGGGCCCTCAGGGTCCGATTTTGTGGTTGGGGCCCCTCGGTCCGATTTTGTGGCCAGCGCCCCTCAGGGTCCGATTTCGTGGCCGGGGCCCCTCAGGGTCCGATTTCTTGGCCAGGGCCCCTCAGTGTCCGATTTTGTGGCCGGGACCCCTCAGGGTCCGATTTTGTGGGTGGGGCCCCTCAGGGTCCGATTTTGTGGCTGGGGCCCCTCAGAGTCCGATTTTGTTGGTTGGGCCCCTCAGGATCCGATTTTGAGGGTGGGGCCCCTTATGGTCCGATGTTGTGGCCGGGGCCCCACAGGGTTCGGTTTTGTGGTTGGGGGCCCTCAGGGTCCGATTTTGTGGCCGGGGCCCCTCAGGTTCTGATTTCGTGGTTGGGGCCCCTCAGGGTCCGGTTTTGTGGTTGGGGGCCCTCATGGTCCGATTTTGTGGCCGGGGCCCCTCAGGGTCTGATTTCGTGGTTGGGTCCCCTCAGGGTTCGATTTTGTGGCCAGCGCCCCTCAGTGTCCGATTTTGTGGCCGGGGCCCCTCAGGGTCCGATTTCGTGGCCGGGGCCCCTCAGGGTCCGATTTTGTGGCTGGGCCCCTCAGGGTCCGATTTTGTGGATGGGCCGCTCAGGGTCCGATTTTGTGGCCGGGGCCCTTCAGGTTCCGATTTTGTGGCCGGGGTCCCTCAGGGTCCGATTTTGTGGGTGGGGCCCCTCAGGGTCCGATTTTATGGCCGGGGCCCCTCAGGGTCCGATTTTGTGGTTGGGTCCCCTCAGGGTCTGATTTTGTGGCCGGGTCTACTCAGGGTCCGATTTTGTGGGTGGGGCCCCTTAGGGTCTGATTTTGTCGGTGGAGCCCCCTGGGTTACTGGACACAAACACCTCCTGACCCCACACAAGTACACACACGGCTCTGCTACATCCACCTTGTTAAACCCCTCCTGACCCCACACATAAGTACACACACGGCTCTGCTACATCCACCTTGTAAAACACCTCCTGACCCCACGCAAGTACACACACGGCTCTGCTACATCCACCTTGTAAAACACCTCCTGGCCCCACACAAGTACACACACGGCTCTGCTACATCCACCTTGTAAAACACCTCCTGACCCCACGCAAGTACACACACGGCTCTGCTACATCCACCTTGTAAAACACCTCCTGGCCCCACACAAGTACACACACGGCTCTGCTACATCCACCTTGTAAAACCCCTCCTGACCCCACACATAAGTACACACACGGCTCTGCTACATCCACCTGGTTAAACCCCTCCCTGACCCCACTGTCCAACACATAAACGTTACCTCATTCATCCAGACCAGCACCATAATGACAAGCGACCAGCACAGCAGAGTCCTGCAGCAACCCTGATCATGTGACCCCTGACTCCTCCCCTCCTGTGACCTCATCACTAGAGTTGAGCGAAACGGGTCGGTCAATTTCAAAAGTCGCCGACTTTTGGCAAAGTTGGGTTTCATGAAACGAAACCCGACCCTAGGATGAGGTTGGCCACGAGGTCGGCGACTTACGCGCCAAAGTCGCGTTTCAAAAGTTTGTTTTGCGCTCTTTTTCAGCCAATCAGGATCCACGGACACTGTGGGCAATGTGATGACATAGGCAGGGGTCACCACCATCTTTCAGAAGGGCATGCAAGTGATTGGCTTGCTTTGGTGGGCGTCACAGGGGGTATAAAAGGGCGTGCACGCCGACCGCCATCTTACTTCTGCCGATCTTAGCATAGGGAGAGGTTGCTGCTGATTCTGTAGGGAGAGCGTTAGGCAGGGAAGAAGAAAAAAAAACTGCTTCTGCTGGTAGTGATTGTGCCTGTACAACACACCAGTCACTGTGTGTGCAGTGCAAGGGGAGGCTATATTGTGGTGTATCAGTGGTGTTGGTTGTTGGGCTGCCTTCTAAGGCTTCCTGACAGCTGCATTGCTGTTTACCCACTGCTCTGCAAACTGCTTTTTTAAAAGCAATCCCAATTTTTTTTTTTGTCCTGCTGAGGTACTGAGCTGCAAACTGCTTTTTTAAAAGCAATCCCAATTTTTATTTTTTCGTCCTGCTGAGGTACTGAGCGTACATTTTTTCACACCATACAGCGGTGTACGCTCCTCACACAGTACCGTGTAACGGCTGTTATCACAGCCACAGTGAAGCTATCTGTGTCACTCTGTGAGAATAAGTCGAGGACATGTTCCGTTCTTACAGACCTGCACTCTAGGGAGATTCCTACTCTGCCCAATTCTACATACACCTTGTAGTTTGTGATACACTAGCCAATTTCTGCCTGTGACATAGCGCTGTGATATTCAGTGGGCCTCACACAATCCAAAAGTGTCCAGTGTCCACAAGTGTCTGCAGAAATGCAAAATCTCCCTTATCCTCTAGTCACTTTGGTCACAGCTGTGCCATCGAGCCTGTGACATAGCGCTCAGATATTCAGTAGGCCTCACACAATCCAAAAGTGTCCAGTGTCTGAAGAAATTCAAAATCTCACTTATCCTCTAGTCACTTTGGTCACAGCTGTGCCATCAAGCCTGTGACATAGCGCTCAGATATTCAGTGGGCCTCACACAATCCAAAAGTGTCCAGTGTCCACAAGTGTCTGCAGAAATTCAAAATCTCACTTATCCTCTAGTCACTTTGGTCACAGCTGTGCCATCGAGCCTGTGACATAGCGCTCAGATATTCAGTGGGCCTCACACAATCCAAAAGTGTCCAGTGTCTGAAGAAATTCAAAATCTCACTTATCCTCTAGTCACTTTGGTCACAGCTGTGCCATCGAGCCTGTGACATAGCGCTCAGATATTCAGTGGGCCTCACACAATCCAAAAGTGTCCAGTGTCCACAAGTGTCTGCAGAAATTCAAAATCTCACTTATCCTCTAGTCACTTTGGTCACAGCTGTGCCATCGAGCCTGTGACATAGCACTCAGATATTCAGTGGGCCTCACACAATCCAAAAGTGTCCAGTGTCTGCAGAAATTCAAAATCTCACTTATCCTCTAGTCACTTTGGTCACAGCTGTGCCATCGAGCCTGTGACATAGCGCTCAGATATTCAGTGGGCCTCACACAATCCAAAAGTGTCCAGTGTCCAGTAGTGTGAGCAGAAATTCAAAATCTCCCCTGTCCTATAGACACCTTGTACCTTGTTTTACATTACTATATAGTTTGTTGGATTTTGTCTACATTTCTACCAAAAATGAGGAAGGCTGGTGGAAGAGGCCGTGAAATTGGGCGGGGGTTGGCAGCTGGTAATGATGGTGTTGGTGGTGGATCTGATGGTAGTGGCAAGAGCAAAATAGGACCGAATGCAGGAGGTGTTGAGCCTGCGTCATCGTCTGGCTCCATAAGGCTTCGAAGGCTTAGTTTTCTAGGAGTTGGCAAACCGCTTTTAAAGCCAGAGCATCAGGAAAAAGTTTTGTCTTACATTGCTGACTCAGCCTCCAGCTCTATCGCCTCCTCTTCTTCAGTTGTAAAAAGTAAAAGCACTGAGTCGTCATTGGAGGCTCATGTTCATGAACCACACCTTTCCTTGTGTCATTCACCCCAACCAAGATTGAAGGATGACGCAGGCCATACTACTGATTACTCCATGGAGCTGTTTTCACATACCATGCCTGGATTATCAAGTCAAATGGTGAATTACCCAGGCCAAGATGAATCTGACATGGAGTACACTGATGCACAGCCGCTGATGGATGATTCTGCTGGTACATTCACTCAGAGCACTACATTGTCCTCGCAGTGTACAGAGCCAGATTCTGACCCTGATGAGACTCAGGTGCCCCTTCCCGCACACTATACCACCATACACGGTGACACAGAGGAAGGTGCACATGACATTGAAGAGGAGGTGATGGATGACCCAGTTGTTGACCCAGATTGGCATCCATTGGGGAAAGAGGATGCTGCTTCCAATAGCTCAGATGAGGAGCATCCACAGCAGACATCAACATCGCAACAGCTGTTATCTGGCAGGCCCGGAGCAGTCCAAAGACAGGTTCCAAAAATCAAAAGAGTTGCTGGACAGCTTGTCCAGAGGGTCAAAAGATCACAGCGTGCTAGGCCACAAAATGTCTGCCAAAGTAGGAAGAGTGCAGTGTGGCACTTTTTTGAACAAAATCCTCATGATCAGGCCAAGGTTATCTGTAAGAAGTGCGCAAAGACCTTTAGCCGAGGGAAAAATCTGAAAAATTTAACCACCATGCACTTGCAAGCGTGGACACAACACCAAACCTCAAGTGCCACATGTGCAACTGATCACAACGAAGGTAGTCAGCAAAGCTACATTGTTTCCCCCACTGTAAGCCCACCGGTTAGCACAGCAGCAAATGTTGAGGTGTCGTTGCAAGGCCACAGCAGTCAGGGAATCCCACTGTTATATCAACGAAAGACTGATTCTAGGCCATCAGAAAGAACACCAACTCCATCACCATCATCAACCCTCTCTCAGTCCGCCCTGTCCACCGCTACTTCCACCATATGCAGCTCTCAAGTCCAGCTCACCCTCCCAGACACTATGAGTAGGTCAAGAAAGTACTCAGTCTCTCATCCACGTACACTGGGTTTGAACGCCCGCATTGCCAAACTAATCTCGTTTGAGATGATGCCCTTTCGGTTGGTGGAAAGCGCAGCTTTCCGGGAACTCATGGCCTATGCAGTACCACGCTATGACCTACCCAGTCGCCACTTCTTCTCTCGCAAAGCCATCCCAGCCCTCCACCATCATGTGAAAGACCGCATTGTCCAAGCACTCAAGCAGTCAGTGAGCGGAAAGGTGCACCTCACAACTGATGCATGGTCCAGTCGGCATGGCCAGGGCCGTTACGTGTCCATCACTGCGCACTGGGTTAATGTGGTGGATGCAGGGTCCACAGGGGACAGCGGTGGTGGGACAGTGCTGCCTAGCCCACGGTATAGGAAACAGTTGGCTGTAGGCGTTCGACCCTCCTCCTCCTCCTCCAGAAGCGAAAGCTCGTCCACAGAGCGCAGTCGTACGAGCACTCCATCTGCAGCTGCCACTGTTGCACACGAGGTGTCCCCCTATCGAGCAGCTAGTGGAAAGCATCAGCAGGCTGTGTTGTAGATTATGTGTTTGGGCGACAGACACACCGCCGAGGTGCTGGCCGAGTACTTCCAGCGACAAACTGAGTCATGGCTGGGCAGTGTACATCTTGAGGCAGGCAAGGTAGTTAGTGATAACGGCCGGAATTTTGTGGCAGCCATAGCCCTTTCAAAACTCAGCCACATACCTTGCTTGGCTCACACCTTGAATCTGGTGGTGCAGTGCTTCCTCAAAAATTATCCGGAGTTAACAGCCCTGCTCCAGAAGGTGCGAAGACTGTGCGCGTACATCCGCCAGTCGCCTGTACACTCCATTCGTATGGAGAAGCTACAGCGATTGCTCCACCTTCCCAACCACCGCCTCATTATCGACATTGCAACAAGGTGGAACTCCACCCTGCACATGGTGGAGCGGCTGTGCGAGCAGAGGCAGGCCATAATGCATTTGTGGGAGGATACACGGCCAGGCACTTTGAGAGCAGACATGGAGTTGACAGGTGTGCAGTGGTCGAAGC
This sequence comes from Dendrobates tinctorius, assembly GCF_039654945.1. Lineage (NCBI taxonomy): Eukaryota > Metazoa > Chordata > Amphibia > Anura > Dendrobatidae > Dendrobates > Dendrobates tinctorius. Next base: position 27,185,768 of record NW_027361921.1, read on the forward strand.
TGAAAGACCTCTGTAAAGTCCTTCAGTGTTTTGAGGAATGCACACGGCTGGTAAGCGCAGACGACGCCATCCTAAGCATGAGCATCCCACTTATGCGTCTGTTCATGCAAACTTTGATGCACCTTAAGGAGCAGGCTTCTGCAGCCAATGTTGATGAGGAGGAAGAGGAGGAGGGAATCCTTGATGACATTCAGCCATTGTCTGCTCAGGGACCTCTCCTGGACGAGGTGGAGGAAGAAGAGGAGGAGGAGGAGGAGGATGATGGGGATGATTACTTAGGGGAGGAGGATGCATCTCGTGGGGCAAGTGAAAATGTTGGCGTTGCAAGGTCTGGTACAGGGTTTGTGCGTGACTGGAGGGATGTGGATTTGCCAGAAAGTGCTCCTCCAGCCAGCACTCGCAGTGCATCATTGACACCGGGAACATTGGCCCACATGTCAGATTATGCCTTGCAAATCCTAAAAAGGGACCCCCGCATTGCCAAAATGATGAACGATGACGACTACTGGTTGGCCAGCATCCTGGATCCACGCTATAAAGGCAAATTACAAAACATCATGCCACAGGAGAACCTTGACCTAATATTGGCTAATAAACAAGCAACTCTGGTAAATCGGTTGCTTGAGGCATTCCCAGCACACAGCAGCGGTGATGGTTCTCACACGAGCCGTACGGGCCGGGGGCAGCTTGGCAGAGGTGTTCGTGGTGCACACAGCAGAAGTGGCGTTGGAGACAGGGGTTTCATGACAATGTTGTGGACTGATTTTTCAAGTACCGCTCACACAACTGGTAATACTGCATCGATGGAAAGTGACAGGAGACAGCAGTTGTCAACTATGGTTACAAACTACTTTTCCTCCCATATCGATGTTCTCCCACACAGGTCATTCCCCTTTGACTATTGGGCCGCTAAACTGGACACCTGGCCTGAATTGGCACAATATGCCTTACAGGAGCTCGCTTGCCCAGCTGCAAGTGTGCTATCGGAAAGAGTCTTCAGTGCAGCTGGATCAATCCTGACAGAAAAAAGGACCCGTCTGTCAACCCAAAATGTGGATGATCTAACCTTCATTAAAATGAACCATGCATGGGTTTCCAAGGATTTTGTCCCACCTTCCCCTGATGACACATAGGGTGACAGAAAAATGGCTTGCTTTGGTCCACCTCTTCCTGGGACTTCACCTATTTCGCCTTTTGCATCAGCTGAATGTCCAACATCAACATATGCCACTTTCAAAAACTCCCTAACTGTGCTGCATCCCCCCCATGGCCGGGGTCACCACCTAGCGCACGACACCGTGCGAGTGCCATTGCCCTGGACAGGTGGGTAGGCCGACTCTTGGGCGCGGGCACTGGCACAGGGTCCCTCATAGTGCAATCAAGTGTCTCTGACGGTGGTGGTGCACACCCGCCGTCAGACACACTGCCGTACTATGAGGGGCCCAGTGCCAGTACCGACACCCACGAGTGGGCCCCCCTTGCTTGGGCAGGGCCCCCAGCATTTGCAATCTTTACCTCTCCCTGCTCCTCCGCTGTGTAGTCTGGGTCGTCAAATCCATACTGTGCCTGACACCATTTGAGCCTGCCTCCTGATGTATAGACATATATTTTGAATGTGTACGCTATCCATACATGTTATCTGGGGATACGGTACCCTTTCTAACCTTTGTGCAATCACGTGCAATCCATACTGGGCCTAACACCGTCTGAGCCTGCCTCCTGATGTATAGACATATATTTTGAATGTGTACGCTATCCATACATGTTATCTGGGGATACGGTACCCTTTCTAACCTTTGTGCAATCACGTGCAATCCATACTGGGCCTAACACCGTTTGAGCCTGCCTCCTGATGTATAGACATATATTTTGAATGTGTACGCTATCCATACATGTTATCTGGGGATACGGTACCCTTTCTAACCTTTGTGCAATCACGTGCAATCCATACTGGGCCTAACACCGTCTGAGCCTGCCTCCTGATGTATAGACATATATTTTGAATGTGTACGCTATCCATACATGTTATCCGGGGATACGGTACCCTTTCTCACCTTTGTGCAATCACGTGCAATCCATACTGGGCCTAACACCGTCTGAGCCTGCCTCCTGATGTATTGACATATATTTTGAATGTGTACGCTATCCATACATGTTATCTGGGGATACGGAACCCTTTCTCACCTTTGTGCAATCACGTGCAATCCATACTGGGCCTTACACCATCTGAGCCTGCCTCCTGATGTATAGACATATATTTTGAATGTGTACGCTATCCATACGGTACCCTTTCTCACCTTTGTGCAATCACGTGTAATCCATACTGGGCGTGAGAACGGCTGGCGAGCTGTTAAGCAAGCTACAGCACCTGTGGCTTGCACACGTAAGTTTTTCATTTTTTCAGGAATGACGGTTAGGCCTAATTCCGGAACTGCAGTTGACCTGCACTTACTGGGAAATCATTGTTCGCGGGTAATAATTGTAATCAGTGATCCCCATCACTAACGTTGTTCAGCGGGTTATCTGCACCTGTAAGCGACAAACGCTGGCCTTTTCAGTGTTGCGCACATGCAGCCACGGACATGTAAGGGCATGACACACCAGTTATTGGCCAATCTCATGTGCCAGAGCCTCACGTGTCCCTCTAGTAAGCCGGACTCGGACCGCAGGGCATGACGGAGTCTCGTTCGTTAACGGAATTAAGCTTGCAATGTGTGCATCTGTTCTGTAGCTGGCATGGTTGAGGTTTCCCAGGTGGAGTCGAATTAAACCGTAGGCTCCACTCCTGGTGGTGCCCTTCTGGACATTCCTTTAAGGTTCAGCTTTGCAACCATACTGCCCACGTAAAACAAACACTTTGCCTTCATGAACGCTGTTTGGAGTGTCATGACTCGTGGGAATAACGCCGCCCAATCAGTTAACCTGCTAGAGAGATCGTTCGTTGCTCCCAAGCATGACATCACACTCCCTAGGAAGAAGGTAATGCCACTGTGGCGACTGTACTCCTGGGGGCGACACAAGTGCACTGATGCCCAGCCACTGCTCGATGAATCTGCTGGTACATTGACCCAGACCACTACATTCCCCTCGCATGCTACACGGCCTGAATCTGACCCTGATGAAACTCAGGTTACCCTTCCAATATACAGTTCCATCTTACACGGTGACAAAGAGGAAGCTGCAGATGAAAGTGCAAGTTCGGCCCACCCGCCATCAGACACACCACCGTACTATCAGGGGCCCTGTGCCAGTGCCGTCGCCAACGAGTGGGCCCCCCCTGCTTGCTCAGGATCACAGCACTTGCAATGTTGAAATACTGTGCAGTGAGATGGAAGGTGGGGAGTCCAGACAAGTACAGGGATTCCCTAGCGAGGAGACTTATTTGATTGTTTTCAATGTTGGGACAGCAATTTTTGGGGAGCACTATACTCTGGAGAATGATAGATGGGGCCCACCATACACTGGAACATTCCAAAGGTGGACATCAGACACTGGTGCAGCATTTACAGGGCCCATTATACACTAGAGCATTAGAAATGGGGCCCATTATGTTTGGAGCATTATTTGGGCCCATAAGACAGTGGAGCTTCATCCATGGGGACCAACATATACTGTAGCATTATGTGGAGCTCATCATATACTGTTTCAAACATTATATGGGACCAATGATTCTGTATGGAGAAATAGATGGGCCTCGTCATGAGATGTAAAAAGTGAAGTATTTTTCATTGTACTATACCGCTATTTCTCTGCCGTATCGGAGCATGATGAGTTGTGGTATGTGTTAAAGGGGCGCTCTTTCGCCCAGGGCACATGAAAACCTGGAGCCAGCCCTCCCCCCCACAACTGTAGCCAAATAACCCCCATTTTTCAATGCGTAACTTGTATTATGAAGTTAATTAAGGTTGACAAGCTTAAGTAAGAAGAATTGATGCTTTTGGCATTCAAATGGGCTCTGTTGGTGTGTTTCCTGTCCTCCTCTCACTGCCGACTTTTATTCCCCATTGACTTACATTGGGTTTCGTGTTTCGGGACGACCCCGACTTTTCCCTATAATCGGACGATCTTGCTCGACCCGACTTTTGGAAAAGTCGGGTTTCACGAAACGAAACGCGACCCTAAAAAAACAAAAGTTGCTCAACTCTACTACAGGTCCTGTGCCGGCACCGCACACAAGATTACAGCCGAAGGAAGCGATGATCATTGCTGGCAGTAAGGTCAGCATGTCAATTCTTTCTGCGGAAACCGCTGCGGGTTCTATCTCCACCATTGTGGAGATAGTGAATCCGCAGGACCAAACCGCAGGCAAAACCGCAGATAATCCGCAGGTCTTTTGACCTGCGGATTATCTGCGGTTTTTGCAAAATCCCTGCGGATTAATCCGCAGCGGATTCCACAGCGTGTGCACACACCCTTACGCAATAAAACCGCAGGAAAAATGGAAGAAATCCACAGGAAAAATGCAGGTCATTTGACCTGCGGATTTATTCCATTCTGCGCGGAAAAATCCGCGGGCCTAAAAAGTCCGTCTGCACTCAGCCTAAGGGGCTGCATCACTGCGTGGGTCCCTCGCGGAGGGCGCAGGATGGGGTCAGTACATGGGGGGCGTGGCGGCGGCCGACAGGGTATCCCAGACAGCGTGAGTGAGCCCTCCCATCTCGCCAGGGCCCCGGCACTTGCCCGGGTGCTGATGCCGATCCTGGCCTACGCATATCAATGAGCTTAACTGCCACCTCACGACTGCCCCATGTTTTCCCTATGGCAACATTTTCCCGGTAAAATGCAATGAGACAGTGCATTCCAATGACAGGAAAATGTTTTTTCAAAAGCAAATTGCGCAAAAACTACAAATTCGATCTACACGAAAAATACTTAGCACACCACTCATGGACGCTGGCTTCGAAACGACACCTCAACAGAGTCTGTGCGTGTAGCGGTTCGGGTCGCATTAATTGCGGAAATCAACTGAATAGTAATAATAATACTAGATGTGTATTTCCTGAAGGAAGTACAGATAGTGGTTTGAAATGGTGCCCGGGCTGCCCCTTTAAGAGAGACTTGCCTGCTGCCCCTGCAAGACTTTCAACTCAGGATCCGTTTTAACTGTGGGTGCCTCTCAGGGGTCACTTTGGCCTCAGGGTCCAATTTTGTTGGTGGGACCCCTCAGGGCCCGATTTTGTGGGTGGGGCCCCTCTGGGTCCAATTTTGTGGCCGGGGCCCCTCAGGGTCCGATTTTGTGGCCGGGGCCCCTCAGGGTCCGATTTTGTGGCCGGGGCCCCTCAGGGTCCGATTTTGTGGGTGGGGCCCCTCAGGGTCCGATTTTGTGAGTGGGGCCCGAAGTTGTGGCCGGGGCCCCTCAGGATCTGATTTTGTGGCCAGATCCCCTCAGGGTCCGATTTTGTGGGTGGGGCCCCTCAGGGTCCGATTTTGTGGGTGGGGCCCCTCAGGGTCCGTTTTTGTGGGTGGGGCCCCTCAGGGTCCGATTTTGTGGGTGGGGCCCCTCAGGGTCCGATTTTGTGGGTGGGGCCCCTCAGGGTCCGATTTTGTGGATGGGGCCCCTCAGGGTCTGATTTGGTGGGCGGGGCCACTCTCGGTCCGATTTGGTGGGCGGGGCCACTCTGGGTCCAATTTGGATGCCAGGTTGGCTCAGCCTCCTTTATGTAGGCCAGGGTCTATCAGCCTCCGATTTGGAGCCTTGGGTCACTCAGCTTTCGATTTGGCGCGCCAGCCCTTTAAGACTCATTTTGGTGCTCCGGCTCTTTAAGAATCACTTTGGCGCGTCGGCCCTTTAAGAGCCAGGGTGGCTCACTGGGCTTCTAAATCCTCTTTGGCGCACATTCTCTCTCAGGGGCATACGTCATGTGATGAAGCTAGATTTGCATTTGTGCTGTGGGTTTTGCTTTAAGAGCTGATATTATGTGGCAGAAGCCCTGTCTTGGAGAGGTCATGTGACGTTCTTAGGCGTTGGCATAGTAACTGGGTCTGGCTGCGCATATCAATCAGCTTAACTGCCATTTCATTCGCCTCAGGGCACGTTTTGTCTATGGCAAAATTTCCCCATTCAAATGCATTGAGACAGTTCATTCCAATGACGGGAAAAAAAATTTTCAAACGCAAATTGCGCAAAAACTACAAATCCGATCTACACGAAAAATACTTAGCACACCTCTCATGGACGCTGGCTTCGAAACGACACCTCAACGGAGTCTGTCCGTGTAGCGGTTTGGGCCGCATTAATTGCGGAAATCAACTTAATAATAATAATAACAAGAAGAAGAAGAATAAGTTAGCAGCGTTCGGATTACAATATAGTGGTTTTTTCAAACCACTATAACTAGATGTGTATTTCCTGAAGGAAGTACAGATAGTGGTTTGAAATGGTGCCCGGGCTGCCCCTTTAAGAGAGACTTGCCTGCTGCCCCTGCAAGACTTTCAACTCAGGATCCGTTTTAAGTGTGGGCGTCTCTCAAGGTCCACTTTGGCCTCAGGGTCAGATTTGCTGGGTGGGGCCCCTCAGGATATGATTCGGTGTCCTGGGCTCCACAGGGTTTGAATTGGTTGCCGGGATCCCTCAGGGTCCAATTTTGTGGGTGTGGCCCCTCAGGGTCCGATTTTGTGGGAGTGGCCCCTCAGGGTCCGATTTTGTGGTTGGGGCCCCTCAGGGTCCGATTTTGTGGCCAGGGTCCCTCAGGGTCTGATTTTGTGGTTGGAGCCCCTCAGGGTCCGATTTTGTGGCTGGGGTCCCTCAGGGTCCGATTTTGTGGCCGGGGCCCCTCAGGGTCCGATTTTGTGAGTGAGGCCCCTCAGGGTCCGATTTTGTGGGTGAGGCCCCTCAGGGTCCGATTTTGTGGTTGGCACCCCTCAGGGTCCGATTTTGTGGGTGAGGCCCCTCAGGGTCCGATTTTGTGGTTGGGGCCCCTCAGGGTCCGACTTTGTGGCCAGGTTCACTCAGGGTCCGATTTTGTGGGTGGGGCCCCTTAGGGTCTGATTTTGTGGGTGGAGCCCCCTGGGTCTAATTTGGTGGGCGGGGCTACTCTGGGTCCGATTTGGTGGGTGAGGCCCCTCAGGGTCCAATTTTGTGGGTGGGGCCCCTCAGGGTCCGATTTTGTGGCCGGGGCCCCTCAGGGTCCGAGTTTGTGGCCGGGGCCCCTCAGGGTCTGATTTTGTGGGTGGCGCACCTCAGGGTCTGATTTTGTGGATGGGACCCTCTGGGTCCGATTTTGTGGCCAGGGCCCCTTCAGGGTCCGATTTTGTGGCCAGGGCCCCTCAGGGTCCGATTTTGTGGGTGAGGCCTCTCAGGGTCCGATTTTGTGGGTGAGGCCCCTCAGGGTCTGATTTTGTGGTTGGGGCCCCTCAGGGTCTGATTTTGTGGGTGGGGCCCCTCAGGGTCCGATTTTGTGACCGGGGCACCTCAGGGTCTGATTTTATGGTTGGGGCCCCTCAGGGTCCGATTTTGTGGCTGGGGCCCCTCAGGGTCTGATTTTGTGGGTGGGGCCCCTCAGGGTCCGATTTTGTGGTTGGGGCCCCTCAGGGTCTGATTTTGTGGGTGGGGCCCCTCAGGGTCCGATTTTGTGACCGGGGCACCTCAGGGTCTGATTTTATGGTTGGGGCCCCTTAGGGTCCGATTTTGTGGCTGGGGCCCCTCAGGGTCTGATTTTGTGGGTGGGGCCCCTCAGGGCCCGATTTTGTGGTTGGGGCCCCTCAGGGTCTGATTTTTTGGTTGGGCCCCTCAGGGTCCGATTTTGTGACCGGGGACCCTCAGGGTCTGATTTTGTGGGTGGGGCCCCTCAGGGTCCGATTTTGTGACCGGGGCCACTCAGGGTCTGGATTTGTGGGTGGGTCCCCTCAGGGTCCGATTTTGTGGGTGGGGCCCCTCAGGGTCCGATTTTGTGGTTGGGGTCCCTTGGGGTCTGATTTTGTGGGTGGTGCCCCTCAGGGTCCGATTTTGTGACCGGGGTCTCTCAGGGTCCGATTTTGTGGGTGGGGCCCCTCATGGTCTGATTTTGTGGCCGGGGTCTCTCAGGGTCCGATTTTGTGGGTGGGGCCCCTCATGGTCTGATTTTGTGGCTGGGGCCCCTCAGGGTCTGATTTTGTGGCTGGGGCCCCTCAGGGTCTGATTTTGTGGGTGGGGCCCCTCAGGGTCTGATTTTGTGGGTGAGGCCCCTCAGGGTCCGATTTTGTGACCGGGACACCTCAGGGTCCGATTTTGTGGGTGGGGCCCCTCATGGTCTGATTTTGTGGCCGGGGTCTCTCAGGGTCCGATTTTGTGGGTGGGGCCCCTCATGGTCTGATTTTGTGGCTGGGGCCCCTCAGGGTCTGATTTTGTGGGTGGGGCCCCTCAGGGTCTGATTTTGTGGGTGGGGCCCCTCAGGGTCTGATTTTGTGGGTGAGGCCCCTCAGGGTCCGATTTTGTGGCCGGGGTCTCTCAGGGTCCGATTTTGTGGTTGGGGCCCCTCAGGGTCTGATTTTGTGGCCGGGCCCACTCAGGGTCCGATTTTGTGGGTGGAGCCCCCTGGGTCCATTTTGGTGGGCGGGACCACTTTGGGTCCGTTTTAGTGGGCGGTGCCCCTCATGTTCCGATTTGGTGGGCGGGGCCTTTCTGGGTCCGATTTGGTGGGCGGGGCCCTTCAGGGTCCGATTTGGTGGGCGGGGTCACTCTGGGTCCGATTTGGTGGGCGGGGCTCCTCAGGGTCCGATTTGGTGGGCGGGGCTCCTCAGGGTCCGATTTGGTGGACGGGGCCCTTCAGGGTCCGATTTGGTGGGCGGGGCCACTCGGAGTCTGATTTGGTGGGCGGGGCCCCTTAGGATCCGATTTGGTGGGCTATGCCACTCTGGGTCTGATTTTTTGAGCGGGGCCACAGTGGATCCGATTTGGAGGCCAGGGTGGCTCAGCCTCCGATTTGGAGGCTGGGGTGGTTCAGCCTCCGATTTGGAGGCCGGGGTGGCTCAGCCTCCGATTTGGAGGCCGGGGTCACTCAGCTTTCGATTTGGCGCGCCGGCCCTTTAAGACTCATTTAGGTGCGCCGACCCTTTAAGAATCACTTTGGCACGTCGGCCCTTTAAGAGCCAGGGTGGCTCACTGGGCTTCTAAATCCACTTTGGCGCATATTCTCTCTCAGGGGCATGCGTCATGTGATGAAGCTAGATTTGCATTTGTGCTGTGGGTTTTGCTTTAAGAGCTGATATTATGTGGCAGAAGCTCTGTCCTTGGGGCGTCATGTGACATTCGTAGGCGTTGGCATAGTAACTGGGTGTGCCTGCGCATATCAATGAGCTTAACTGCTATTTCAATCGCCTCAGGGAACGTTTTGCCATTTCCCATTGAAAAGCATTGACACAGTGCATTCCAATGACGGGAAAAAAAAAATTCAAACGCAAATTGCGCAAAAACTACAAATCCGATCGACACGAAAAATACTTAGCACACCTCTCGTGGACGCTGGCTTCGAAACGACACCTCAACGGCGTCTGTGCATGTAGCGGTTCGGGCAGCATTAATTGCGGAAATCAACTGGAAAATAATAATAATAAGAACTAGATGTGTATTTCCTGAAGGAAGTACAGATAATGGTTTGAAATGGAGCCCGGGCTTCCCCTTTAAGAGAGACTTGCCTGCTGCCCCTACAAAACTTTCAACTCAGGATCCGTTTTAACTGTGAGGCCGGGATCACACTTGTGATTTAAATGGCCGAGTCTCGCATGGTAATACACGGTGCTGCCGCCGGGACTCAGGAGCGGGGCGTGCAGCTCCATGTATTGCTATGTGGCCACACGTCCCGCTCCTGAGTCCTGGCGGCAGCGCCGTGTATTACCATGCGAGACTCGGCCGTTTAAATCGCAAGTGTGATCCCGGCCTTAGTGCCTCTCAGGGGCCACTTTGGCCTCAGGGTCTGATTTGGTGGGTGGGGTCCCTCAGGATCTGATTCCTTTGCCTGGGCTCCTCAGGGATTGAATTATTGGCCGGGATCCCTCAGGCTCCTATTTTGTGGGTGTGGCCCCTCAGGGTCCGATTTTGAGGGTGTGGCCCTCAGAGTCCGATTTTGTGGGTGGGGCCCCTCAGGGTCCGATTTTGTGGGTGGGGCCCCACAGGGTCTGATTTTGTGGGTAGGGCCCCTCAGGGTCTGATTTTGTGGCCGGGGCCCCTCAGGGTCTGATTTTGTGGCCGGATCCCCTCATGGTCCGATTTTGTGGCCGATCCCCTCAGGGTCCGATTTTGTGGGTGGATCCCCTCAGGGTCCGATTTTGTGGCCGGGGCCCCTCAGGGTCCAATTTTGTGGGTGGGGCCCTTCAGGGCCCGATTTTGTGGCTGAGGCTCCTCAGGGTCCGATTTTGTGGTTGGGGCCCCTCAGGGTCTGATTTTTGTGGGTGGGGCCACTCTGGGTCCGATTTGGTGGGTGGGGCCACTCTGGGTCTGTTTTGTTGGGTGGGGCTACTCAGGGTCCGATTTGGTGGGAGGGGCCCCTCAGGGTCCGATTTGGCGGGCGGGGCCCCTCAGGGTCCGATTTGGTGGGCGGGGCCCCTCAGGGTCCGATTTGGTGGCCGCGGCCCCTCAGGGTCCGATTTGGTGGCCGGGGCCCCATCAGGGTCCGATTTGGTGGCCGAGGCCCCTCAGGGTCCGATTTTGTTGGGGCCTCTCAGAGTCTGATTTTGTGGCAGGGGCCCCTCAGGGTCCGATTTGGTGGACGGGGCCCCTCAGAGTCTGATTTTGTGGCAGGGGCCCCTCAGGGTCCGATTTGGTGGGCGGGGCTCCTCAGGGTCCGATTTTGTGGGCGGGGCCACTCTGGGTCCGATTTGGTGGGTGGGGCCACTCTGGGTCCATTTTGTTGGGCGGGGCTACTCAGGGTCTGATTTGGTGGGAGGGGCCCCTCAGGGTCCGATTTGGCGGGCGGGGCCCCTCAGAGTCCGATTTGGTGGGCGGGGCCCTCAAGGTCCGATTTTGTGGCTGGGGCCCATCAGGGTCTGATTTTGTGGCCGAGGCCCCTTAGGGTCCAATTTTGTTGGGGCTCCTTAGGGTCTGATTTTGTGGCAGGGGCCCCTTAGGGTCCAATTTTGTGTGTGGGGCCCCTCAGGGTCTGATTTTGTGGGCGGAGCCCCTCTGGGTCCAATTTGGTGGGCGAGACCACTCTGGGTCCAATTTGGTGGGCGGGACCACTCTGGGTCCAATTTGGTGGGCGGGACCACTCTGGGTCCGATTTGGTGGGCGGGGCCCCTCAGGGTCTGGTTTGGTGGGCAGGGCCTCTCTAGGTCCGATTTGGTGGGTGGGGCCACTCTGGGTAAGATTTGGAGGCTGGGGTCGTTCAGCCTCCAATTTGGAGTCCGGGGTCGATGAGCTTCCGATTTGGAGGCCGAGGTTAAAGAGCCTCCGATTTGGAGGCCGGGGTCGATGAGCTTCCGATTTGGAGGCCGGGGTCGATGAGCTTCCGATTTGGAGGCCGGGGTCGATGAGCCTCCGATTTGTAGGCCGGGGTCGTTGAGCCTCCGATTTGGAGGCCGAGGTCGATGAGCCTCCGATTTGGAGGCCGGGGCGGCTCAGCCCCCGATTTGGAGGCCGGGGCGGCTCAGCCCCCGATTTGGAGGCCGGGGCGGCTCAGCCTCCGATTTGGACCCCGAGGTGGATCAGCCTCCGATTTGGAGGCCGGGGTCGATCAGCCTTCGATTTGGAGGCCGGGTCGATCAGCCTTCGATTTGGAGGCCGGGGTCGATCAGCCTTCAATTTTAAGGACGGGGTCGATCAGCCTCCGATTTGGAGGCCGGGATCGATCAGCCTCCGATTTGGAGGCCGGGGTCGATCAGCCTCCGGTTTGGAGGCCGGGGTCGATCAGCCTCCGATTTGGAGGCCGGGGTCGATCAGCCTCCGATTTGGAGGCCGTGGTCGATCAGCCTCCGGTTTGGAGGCCAGGGTCGATCAGCCTCCGGTTTGGAGGCCGGGGTCGATCAGCCTCCGGTTTGGAGGCCGGGGTCGATCAGCCTCCGATTTGGAGGCCGGGGTCGATCAGCCTCCGATTTGGAGCCTGGGGTGGCTCAGCCTCCGATTTGGAGCCTGGGGTCACTCAGCTTTCGATTTGGCGTGTCGGCCCTTTAAGACTCATTTCGGTACACCGGCCCTTTAACAATCACTTTGGCGCGTCGGCCCTTTAAGAGCTAGTTTGGCTCACTGGGCTTCTTCTAAGTCAACTTTGGCGGACATTCTCTCTCAGGGGCATGTGTCATGTGATGAAGCTAGATTTGCATTTGTGCTGTGGGTTTCGCTTTAAGAGCTGATATTATGTGGCAGAAGCTCTGTCCTTGGGGCGTCATGTAACGTTCGTAGGCGTTGGCATAGTAACTGGGTGTGCCTGCGCATATCAATGAGCTTAACTGCCATTTCAATCGCCTCAGGGCACGTTTTGTCATTTCCCATTGTAAAGCATTGGAGATAGTGCATTCCAATGATGGGGAAAAAAATTTTCAAATGCAAATTGCGCAAAAACTACAAATCCGATCAACACGAAAAATACTTAGCACACCTCTCGTGGACGCTGGCTTCGAAACGACACCTCAACGGATTCTGTGCGTGTAGCGGTTCGGGCCGCATTAATTGCGGAAATCAACTTAATAATAATAATAAGAAGAATACGTTAGCAGCGTTCGGATTACAATCTAGTGGTTTTTTTCAAACCACTATAACTAGATGTGTATTTCCTGAAGGAAGTACAGATAGTGGTTTGAAATGGTGCCCAGGCTGCCCCTTTAAGAGAGACTTGCCTGCTGCCCCTGCAAGACTTTCAACTCAGGATCCGTTTTAACTGTGGGTGCCTCTCATGGGCCACTTTGGCCTCAGGGTCCGATTTGGTGGGTGGGGCCCCTCAGGGTCCGATTCGGTGGCCTGGGCTCCTCAGGTCTTGAATTGCTGGCCGGGATCCCTCAGGGTCAGATTTTGTGGGTGGGGACCATAAGGGTCTGATTTTGTGGGTGGGGCCCCTCAGGGTCCGATTTTGTGGCCGGGGCCCCTCAGGGTCTGATATTGTGGCCGGGGCCCCTCAGGGTCCGATTTTGTGGATGGGGCCCCTCAGGGTCCGATTTTGTGGCCAGGGCCCCTCAGGGTCTGATTTTGTGGCCGGGGCACCTCAGGGTCCGATTTTGTGGGTGGGGCCCCTCAGGGTCCGATTTTGTGGGTGGGGCACCTCAGGGTCTGATTTTGTGGGTTGGGCCCTTCTTGGTCCGATTTTGTTGGTGGGGCCCCTTAGGGTCCGATTTTGTGGGCGGATCCCCTCTGGGTCCAATTTGGTGGGCGAGGCCCCTCTGGGTCCGATTTAGTAGGTGGGGCCCCTCAGGGTCCGGTTTGGTGGGCAGGGCCTCTCTGGGTCCGATTTGGTGGGTGTGGCCACTGTTATGAATGAGTCACCGAAGGAGGAAAAAACAAAAATACAAGCTAAGTCCAGAAAAGCGGAGAGGTTGGTAGCTATCGGATTGCAGACCCCTGATCCTATCCACAACAACTAACAGTAGCCGTGGGGGGTTCCTATGATGCCCTAGACCCCTCGATCACAGCCGGAGAACTAAATAGGCCTAAAGAAAGAAAGGAGAAATCTAAACTGCCCCAGAGCAGACCCCAAAGCAATAGGCAGCCCCCAACATATAATGACGGTGAAGCAAGATGAAAACACTAACACAGATAGAAAGATAGGTTGAGCAAACGATGGGGCCCAAGCTAACTAAAAAGGACAGGATAGAAAAGCTGCTGTCTGCAATCCGCAAAATACCCTACCAAAAAATTTCCCAACCGTCTGATAGGAAAAACAGGCCCTGAAGTCGCTAGGACTTCAAAAAGACTATATCAGCACTCAGGTAAATTCTGAAGACAGAGCAAAGAGACAAACTGATCAGAGACAAAAATGGAACTCAGCACACCCCTGACCGGGGATGGCTGAACTCCAAAAAACAAGGTAAACAAAACAAAACTAATAAGTTCAATAGCAGAGCAAAAACTTATCTTTGGGAAGCAGGAATCAGACTGGTCTCCAAGAATCCAGCAGAGAAATCACCAGCGACTCAGAAGGGCGTCGGCTGCCTTATATACAGTCAGCAGTTCCTGTTACCGAGTCATCATCTACCAGAACAGGTGTTTGGTAATCAGCCTCACTACCTTCCTTCACCAACAGAGGGAGTTCATCAGACATCGACGGTGAAGGGGAAAATGAACTCACAACAGGCCACTCTGGGTAAGATTTGGAGGCTGCGGTCGCTCAGCCTCCGATTTGGAGGCCAGGGTCGATGAGCCTCCGATTTGGAGGCAGGGGTGGCTCAGCCCCGATTTGGAGGCTGGGGTCACTCAGCCTCCGATTTGGACCACAGGCTTGATCAGGCTCCGATTGGAGGCTGGGGTCACTCAGCCTCCGATTTGGAGGCCGGAGATCGCTCAGACTCCGATTTGGAGGCCCTGGTGGCTCAGCCTCCGATTTGCAGGCCGGGGTGGCTCAGCCTCCGATTTGGAGGCTGGGGTGGCTCAGCCTCCGATTTGGAGGCCGGGGTGGCTCAGCCTCCGATTTGGAGGCCGGGGTGGCTCAGCCTCCGATTTGGAGGCCGGGGTCGATCAGCCTCCGATTTGCAGGCTGGGGTGGCTCAGCCTCCGATTTGGAGGCCGGGGTCGATCAGCCTCCGATTTCCAGGCCGGGGTGGCTCAGCCTCCGATTTGGAGGCTGGGGTGGCTCAGCCTCCGATTTGGAGGCCGGGGTGGCTCAGCCTCCGATTTGGAGGCCGTGGTGGCTCAGCCTCCGATTTGGAGGTCGGGGTCGATCAGCCTCCGATTTGGAGGCTGGGGTCGATCAGCCTCCGATTTGGAGGCCGGGGTGGCTCAGGCACCGATTTGGAGGCCGGGGTCGATCAGCCTCCGATTTCCAGGCCGGGGTGGCTCAGCCTCCGATTTGGAGGCTGGGGTCGATCAGCCTCCGATTTGGAGGCCGGGGTCGATCAGCCTCCGTTTTGGAGGCCGGGGTCGATCAGCCTCCGATTTGGAGGTCGGGGTCGATCAGCCTCCGATTTGGAGGCTGGGGTCGATCAGCCTCCGATTTGGAGGCCGGGGTGGCTCAGGCACCGATTTGGAGGCCGGGGTCGATCAGCCTCCGATTTGGAGGCCGTGGTCTTGAGCCTCCGATTTGGAGGCCGGGGTCGTTGAGCCTCAGATTTGGAGGCCGGGGCGGCTCAGCCCCCGATTTGGAGACCGAGGTCGCTCAGCCTCCGATTTGGACCCCGGAGTCGATCAGCCTCTGATTTGGAGGCCGGGGTCGATCAGCCTTCGATTTGGAGGCCGGGGTCGATCAGCCTTCGATTTGGAGGCCGGGGTCGATCAGCCTTCGATTTGAAGGTCGGGGTCGATCAGCCTCCGATTTGGAGGCCGGGGTCGTTGAGCCTCCGATTTGGACCCCAGGGTTGATCAGCTTCCGATCTGGAGGACGGTTTGGCTCAGCCTCCGATTTGGAGGCCGGGGTGGCTCAGCCTCCGATTTGGAGGCCGGGGTGGCTCAGTCTCCGATTTGGAGGCCGGGGTGGATCAGCCTCCGATTTGGAGGCCGGGGTGGCTCAGCCTTCGATTTGGAGGCCGGGGTGGCTCAGCCTCCGATTTGGAGGCCGTGGTCGCTCAGGCTCCGATTTGGAGGCCGTGGTCGATCAACCTCCTGTTTGGAGGCCTGGGTCGATCAGCCTCCGGTTTGGAGGCCGGGGTCGATCAGCCTCCGATTTGGAGGCCGGGGTCGATCAGCCTCCGATTTGGAGCCTGGGGTGGCTCAGCCTCCGATTTGGAGCCTGGGGTCACTCAGCTTTCGATTTGGCGTGTCGGCCCATTAAGACTCATTTCGGTGCACTGGCCCTTTAACAATCACTTTGGCGCGTCGGCCCTTTAAGAGCTAGTTTGGCTCACTGGGCTTCTTCTAAGTCAACTTTGGCGGACATTCTCTCTCAGGGGCATGTGTCATGTGATGAAGCTAGATTTGCATTTGTGCTGTGGGTTTCGCTTTAAGAGCTGATATTATGTGGCAGAAGCTCTGTCCTTGGGGCGTCATGTGACGTTCGAAGGCGTTGGCATAGTAACTGGGTGTGCCTGCGCATATCAATGAGCTTAACTGCCATTTCAATCGCCTCAGGGCACGTTTTGTCATTTCCCATTGAAAAGCATTGGAGATAGTGCATTCCAATGACGGGAAAAAAATTTTCAAATGCAAATTGTGCGAAAACTACAAATCCGATCAACACGAAAAATACTTAGCACACCTCTCGTGGATGCTGGCTTCGAAACGACACCTCAACGGATTCTGTGCGTGTAGCGGTTCGGGCCGCATTAATTGCGGAAATCAACTTAATAAGAAGAAGAAGAAGAATAAGTTAGCAGCGTTCGGATTACAATATAGTGGTTTTTTCAAACCACTATAATAATAATAAGAAGAATAAGTTAGCCGCGTTCGGATTACAATATAGTGGTTTTTTCAAACCACTATAATAAGTTAGCAGCGTTCGGATTACAATATAGTGTTTTTTTCAAACCACTATAACTAGATGTGTATTTCCTGAAGGAAGTACAGATAGTGGTTTGAAATGGTGCCCGGGCTGCCCCTTTAAGAGAGACTTGCCTGCTGCCCCTGCAAGACTTTCAACTCCGGATCCGTTTTAACTGTGGGTGCCTCTCAGGGGCCACTTTGGCCTCAGGGTTTGTATTGGTGGCCGGGATGCCTCAGGTTCCAGTTTTGTGGGTGGGGCCCCTCATGGTCTGATTTTGTGGGTGGGGCCCCTCAGGGTCCAATTTTGTGGGTGGGGCCCCTTATGGTCCGATTTTGTGGGTGGGGCCCCTCAGGGTCCGATTTTGTGGGTGGGGCCCCTCAGGGTCCGATTTTGTGGCCGGGGCCCCTCAGTGTCCGATTTTGTGGCCGGGGCCCCTCAGAGTCCGATTTTGCGGGTGAGGCCCTTCAGGGTCCGATTTTGCGGGTGGGGCCCCTCGGGGTCCGATTTTGTGGCCGGAGCCCCTCAGGGTCCGATTTTGTGGCCGGGGCCCCTCAGGGTCCGATTTTGTGGCCGGGGCCCCTTAGGGTCCGATTTTGTGGCCGGGGCCCCTCAGGGTCCGATTTTGTGGCCGGGGCCCCTCGGGGTCCGATTTTGTGGCCGGGGCCCCATCAGGGTCCGATTTTGAGGGTGGGGCCCCTCAGGGTCTTATTTAGTGAGCGGGGCCCCTCAGGGTCCGATTCTGTGGGTGGGGCCCCTCAGGGTCCGATTTTGTGACCGGGGCCCCTCAGGGTCTGATTTTGTGGTTGGGGCCCCTCAGGGTCTGATTTTGTGGCCGGTGTCTCTCAGGGTCCGATTTTGTGGCCGGGGCCCCTCAGGGTCCGATTTTGTGGGTGGGGCCCCTTAGGGTCCGATTTTGTGGCTGGGGCCCCTCGGGGTCTGATTTTGTGGCTGGGGCCCCTCAGGGTCCGATTTTGAGGGTGGGGCCCCTCAGGGTCTAATTTGGTGGGCGGGGCCCCTCAGGGTCCGATTTTGTGGGTGGGGCCACTCTGGGTCTGATTTGGTGGGCAGGGCCCCTCAGGGTCTGATTTGGTGGGTGGGGCCACTCTGGGTCTGATTTGGTGGGCGGGGCCGCTCTGAGTCCGATTTTTTGGTCGGAGCCCCTCAGGGTCCGATTTAGTGGGTGGGGCAACTCTGGGTCTGACTTGGTGGGTGGGCCCCTCAGGGTTTGATTTGGTGGGCGGGGCCCCTCAGGGTCTGATTTGGTGGGCTGTGCCACTCTGGGTCTGATTTGGAGGCCAGGGTGGCTCAGTCTCCGTTTTGTAGGCCAGGGTCGATCAGCCTCTGATTTGTAGGCCAGGGTCAATCAGCCTCCGATTTGGAGCCTGGGGTCACTCAGCTTTCGATTTGGCGCGCCGGCCCTTTAAGACTCATTTTGGTGCGCCGGCCCTTTAAGAATCACTTAGGCGCGTCGGCCGTTTAAGAGCCAGTTTGGTGCACTGGGCTTCTTAATCTACTTTGGCGCATATTCTCTCTCAGGGGCATGCGTCATGTGATGAAACTAGATTTGCATTTGTGCTCTGGGTTTCGCTTTAAGAGCTGATATTATCTGCCAGAAACTGTGTCCTGGAGGGCTCATGAAAAGTTTGTGCCTGCGCATATCAATGAGCTTAACTGCTATTTGAATCGCCTCACGACTGCCCCATGTTTTCCCTATGGCAAAATTTTCCATTTGAAATGCATTGACAGGAAAATGTTTTTTCAAACTCAAATTGCGCAAAAACTATAAATCTGATCGACATGAAAAATACTTAGCACACCTCTCGTGAACGCTGGCTTCGAAACGAAACCTCAATGGAGTCTGTGCGTGTAGCGGTTCAGGCCGCATTAATTGCGGAAATCAACTGAATAGTAATAATAATACTAGATGTGTATTTCCTGAAGGAAGTACAGATAGTGGTTTGAAATGGTGCCTGGGCTGCCCCTTTAAGAGAGACTTGGCTGCTGCCCCTGCAAGACTTTCAACTCAGGATCCGTTTTAAATGTGGGTGCCTCTCAGGGGCCACTTTGGCCTCAGGGTCTGATTTGGTAGGTGGGGCCCCTCAGGATCCGATTTGGTGGCCTGGGCTCCTCAGGATTTGAATTAGTGGCCGGGATTCCTCAGGGTCCAATTTTGTGGATGGGGCCCCTCAGGGTCTGATTTTGTGGGTGTGGCCCCTCAGGGTCCGATTTTGTGGGTGTGGCCCCTCAGGGTCCGATTTTGTGGGTGGGTCCCCTCAGGGTCCAATTTTATGGGTGGGGCCCCTCAGGGTTTGATTTTATGGCCGGGGCCCCTCAGGGTCCGATTTTGTGGGTGGGGCCCCTCAGGGTCCGATTTTGTGGCCGGGACCCCTCAGGGTCAGATTTTGTGGCCGGGGCCCCTCAGGGTCCGATTTTGTGGCCGGGACCCCTTAGGGCCCGATTTTGTGGCTGGGGCCCCTCAGGGTCCGATTTTGTTGGTTGGGCCCCTCAGGGTTCGATTTTGAGAGTGGGGCCCCTCAGGGTCCGATTTTGTGGGTGGGGCCCCTCATAGTCCGATTTGGTTGGCGGGGCCCCTCATAGTCCGATTTGGTTGGTGGGGCCCCTCAGGGTCTGATTTTGAGGGCGGGGCCCCTCAGGGTCCGATTTTGTGGGTGGGGCCCCTCATAGTCCGATTTGGTTGGCGGGGCCCCTCATAGTCCGATTTGGTTGGTGGGGCCCCTCAGGGTCTGATTTTGAGGGCGGGGCCCCTCAGGGTCCGATTTGGTGGGCGGGGCCCCTCAGGGTCCGATTTAGTGGGCGGTGCCCCTCAGGGTCTGATTTGGTGGGCGGGGCCCCTAAGGGTCCGATTTGGTGGGCGGGGTCACTCTGGGTCCGATTTGGTGGGCGGTGCTCCTCAGGGTCCGATTTGGAGGGCGTGGCCACTCTGGGTCTGATTTGGTGGGCGGGGACACTCTGAGTTTGATTTGGTGGGCGGTGCCCTTCAGGGTCTGATTTGGTGGGCTGTGCCACTCTGGGTCCGTTTTGGTGGACGGGGCCACTCAGGGTCTGATTTTTTGAGCGGGGCCACGCTGGGTCCGATTTGGAGGCCAGAGTGGCTCAGCCTCCGATTTGGAGGCCGGGGTGGCTTAGCCTCCGATTTGGAGCCTGGGGTCACTCAGCTTTCAATTTGGCGCGCCGGCCCTTTAAGACTCATTTCGGTGCGCCGGCCCTTTAAGAATCACTTTGGCGCGTCGGCCCTTTAAGAGCCAGTTTGGATCACTGGGCTTCTAAATCCACTTTGGCGCACATTCTCTCTCAAGGGCATGCGTCATGTGATGAAGCTAGATTTGCATTTTTGCTGTGGGCTTCGCTTTAAGAGCTGAAATTATCTGCCAGAAACTCTGTCCTGGAGAGGTCATGTGAAGTTCGTAGGCGTTGGCATAGTAACTGGGTGAGCCTGCGCATATCAATGAGCTTAACTGCCACCTCACGACTGTCCCATGTTTTCCCTATGGCAACATTTTCCCATTGAAATGCATTGAGGAAAATGTTTTCTCAAACGTAAATTGCGCAAAAACTACAAATCCAATTGACACGAAAAATACTTAGCACACCACTCGTGGATGCTGGCTTCGAAACGAGGCCTCAACGGAGTCTGTGTGCGTAGCGGTTCGGGCTGCATTAATTGCGGAAATCAACTGAATAGTAATAATAATACTAGATGTGTATTTCCTGAAGGAAGTACAGATAGTGGTTTGAAATGCTGCCCAGGCTGCCCCTTTAAGAGAGACTTGCCTGCTGCACCTGCAAGACTTTCAACTCAGGATCCGTTTTAACTATGGGTGCCTCTCAGGGGCCACTTTGTCCTCAGGGTCCGATTTTGTGGGTGGGGCCCTCAGGGCCCGATTTTGTGGGTGGGGCACCTCAGGGTCCGATTTGGTGGGTGGGGCCCCTCAGGGTCCGATTTGGTGGCCGGGTCCCCTCAGGGGCTGATTTGGTGGGTGGGGCCCCTAAGGGTCCGATTTTGTGGCCGGGGCCCCTCAGGGTCTGATTTGGTGGTTGGGGCCCCTCAGGGTCCAATCTTGTGGCCGGGGCCCCTCAGGGTCCGATTTGGTGGGCGGGGCCCCTCAGGGTCCGATTTGGTGAGCGGGGCCCCTCAGGTTCCGATTTGGTGAGCGGGGCCCCTCAGGGTCTGATTTGGTGGGCGGGAACTATCAGAGACCGATTTGGTTGGCGGGGCCCCTCAGGGTCCAATTTGGTGGTCGGGGACCCTCGGGGTCCGATTTGGTGGGCGGGATCCCTCGGGGTCCAATTTGGTGGGTGGGGCCCCTCGGGGTCCGATTTGGTGGGCGGGGACCCTCGGGGTCCGATTTGGTGGGAGGGGCCCCTCGGGGTCCGATTTGGTGAGCGGGGCCACTCTAGGTCTGATTTGGTAAGGGGGCCACTCTGGGTCCGATTTGGTGGGCGGGGCCCCTCAGAGTTCAATTTGGTCAGCGGGGCCCCTCAGGGTCCGATTTTGTGGTTGGGGCCTTTCAGAATCCAATTTAGTGGGCGGGGCCCCTCAGGGTCCGATTTTGTGGGCGGGGCCCCTCAGGGTCCGATTTTGTGGCCGGGTCCCCTCAGGGTCTGGATTTGTGCCCGGTGCCTCTCAGGGTCCGATTTTGTGGTTAGGGCCCCTCAGGGTTCGATTTTGAGGCCGGAGCCTCTCAGGGTCTGATTTTGTGGTTGGGGCCCCTCAGGATCTGATTTTGTGGCCGGGGTCCCTCAGGGTCCGATTTTGTGGTTGGGGCCCCTCAGGGTCCGATTTTGTGGTTAGGGCCCCTCAGGGTCCGATTTTGTGAGTGGGGCCACTCAGGGTCCGATGTTGTGGCCGGATCCCCTCAGGGTCCGACTTTGTGGGTGAGGCCCCTCAGGGTCCAATTTTGTGGCCGGGGCCCCTCAGGGTCCAATTTTGTGGGTGGGGCCCCTCAGGGTACAATTTGGTGGGCGGGACCACTTTGGGTCTGATTTGGTGGGCGGGGCCACTCTGGGTCCGATTTGGTGAGCTGGGCCCCTCAGGGTCTGATTTGGTGGGCGGGATCAATCATAGTCCGATTTGGTGGGCGGGGCCCCTCAGAGTCCAATTTGGTTGGTGGGGACCCTCGGGGTCCGATTTGGTGGGTGGGATCCCTCGGGGTCCGATTTCGTGGGCGGGGCCCCCCAGGGTCCGATTTGGTGGGCGGGGACCCTCGGGGTCCGATTTGGTGAGCGGGGCCACTCTAGGTCTGATTTGGTGGGCGGGCCACTCTGGGTCCGATTTGGTGGGCGGGGCCCCTCAGAGTTCAATTTGGTCAGCGGGGACCCTCAGGGGACAAATCTACTTTGGCGCATATTCTCTCTCAGGGGCATGCGTCATGTGATGAAACTAGATTTGCATTTGTGCTCTGGGTTTCGCTTTAAGAGCTGATATTATCTGCCAGAAACTGTGTCCTGGAGGGCTCATGAAAAGTTTGTGCCTGCGCATATCAATGAGCTTAACTGCTATTTGAATCGCCTCACGACTGCCCCATGTTTTCCCTATGGCAAAATTTTCCATTTGAAATGCATTGACAGGAAAATGTTTTTTCAAACTCAAATTGCGCAAAAACTATAAATCTGATCGACATGAAAAATACTTAGCACACCTCTCGTGAACGCTGGCTTCGAAACGAAACCTCAATGGAGTCTGTGCGTGTAGCGGTTCAGGCCGCATTAATTGCGGAAATCAACTGAATAGTAATAATAATACTAGATGTGTATTTCCTGAAGGAAGTACAGATAGTGGTTTGAAATGGTGCCTGGGCTGCCCCTTTAAGAGAGACTTGGCTGCTGCCCCTGCAAGACTTTCAACTCAGGATCGGTTTTAAATGTGGGTGCCTCTCAGGGGCCACTTTGGCTTCAGGGTCTGATTTGGTAGGTGGGGCCCCTCAGGATCCGATTCGGTGGCCTGGGCTCCTCAGGATTTGAATTAGTGGCCGGGATTCCTCAGGGTCCAATTTTGTGGATGGGGCCCCTCAGGGTCTGATTTTGTGGGTGTGGCCCCTCAGGGTCCGATTTTGTGGGTGTGGCCCCTCAGGGTCCGATTTTGTGGGTGGGTCCCCTCAGCGTCCAATTTTATGGGTGGGGCCCCTAAGGGTCCAATTTTGTGGCCGGGGCCCCTCAGGGTCTGATTTGGTGGTTGGGGCCCCTCAGGGTCCAATCTTGTGGCCGGGGCCCCTCAGGGTCCGATTTTATGGGTGGGGCCCCTCAGTGTCCGATTTTGTGGCCGGGGCCCCTCAGGGTCCGATTTGGTGGGCGGGGCCCCTCAGGGTCCGATTTGGTGAGCGGGGCCCCTCAGGGTCCGATTTGGTGAGTGGGGCCCCTCAGGGTCTGATTTGGTGGGCGGGAACTATCAGAGACCGATTTGGTTGGCGGGGCCCCTCAGGGTCCAATTTGGTGGGCGGGGACCCTCGGGGTCCGATTTGGTGGGCGGGATCCCTCGGGGTCCGATTTGGTGGGCGGGGCCCCTCGGGGTCCGATTTGGTGGGCGGGGACCCTTGGGGTCCGATTTGGTGGGAGGGGCCCCTCGGGGTCCGATTTGGTGAGCGGGGCCACTCTAGGTCTGATTTGGTAGGCGGGCCACTCTGGGTCCGATTTGGTGGGCGGGGCCCCTCAGAGTTCAATTTGGTCAGCGGGGCCCCTCAGGGTCCGATTTTGTGGTTGGGGCCTTTCAGAATCCGATTTAGTGGGCGGGGCCCCTCAGGGTCCGATTTTGAGGGCGGGGCCCCTCAGGGTCCGATTTTGTGAGTGGGGCCACTCAGGGTCCGATGTTGTGGCCGGATCCCCTCAGGGTCCGACTTTGTAGGTGGGGCCCCTCAGGGTCCAATTTTGTGGCCGGGGCCCCTCAGGGTTCAATTTTGTGGGTGGGGCCCCTTAGGGTCCGATTTTGTGGGTGGGGCCCCTCAGGGTACAATTTGGTGGGCGGGACCACTTTGGGTCTGATTTGGTGGGCGGGGCCACTCTGGGTCTGATTTGGTGGGTGGGGCCACTCTGGGTCCGATTTGGTGAGCTGGGCCCCTCAGGGTCTGATTTGGTGGGCGGGATCAATCATAGTCCGATTTGGTGGGCGGGGCCCCTCAGAGTCCAATTTGGTTGGCGGGGACCCTCGGGGTCCGATTTGGTGGGTGGGATCCCTCGGGGTCCGATTTGGTGGGCGGGGCCCCTCGGGGTCCGATTTGGTGGGCGGGGCCCCTCGGGGTCCGATTTGGTGGGCGGGGCCCCTCGGGGTCCGATTTGGTGAGCGGGGCCACTCTAGGTCTGATTTGGTGGGCGGGCCACTCTGGGTCCGATTTGGTGGGCGGGGCCCCTCAGAGTTCTATTTGGTCAGCGGGGACCCTCAGGGTCTGATTTTGTGGGTGGGGCACCTCAGGGTCCGATTTTGTGGTTGGGGCCTTTCAGAATCCGATTTAGTGGGCGGGGCCCCTCAGGGTCCGATTTGGTGGGCGGGGCCCCTCAGGGTCCGATTTGGTGGGCGGGGCCCCTCAGGGTCCGATTTGGTGGGCGGGGCCCCTCAGGGTCCAATTTGGTGGGCGGGGCCCCTCAGGGTCCAATTTGGTGGGCGGGGTCCCTCGGGGTCCAATTTGGTGGGCGGGGCCCCTCAGGGTCCCATTTGGTGGGCGGGGCCCCTCAGGGTCAGATTTGGTGGGCGGGGCCACTCTGGGTCTGATTTGGTGGGCGGGGCCACTTTGGGTCCGATTTGGTGGACGGGGCCCTTCAGGGTCCAATTTGGTGGGCGGGGACACTGAGTCTGATTTTGTGGGTTGGGCCCCTCAGGTTCCGATTTTGTGGCCGGGGCCTCTCAGGGTCTGATTTTGTGTCCGGGGCCCATCAGGGTCCGATTTTGTGGTTGGGGCCCCTCATGGTCTGATTTTGTGGCTGTGGCCCCTCAGGGTCTGATTTTGAGGGTGGGGCCCCTCAGGGTCTAATTTGGTGGGCAGGGCCCCTCAGGTTCCGATTTTGTGGGTGGGACCCCTCAGGGACCGATTTTGTGGCTGGGGCCCCTCAGGGTCTGATTTTGTGGGTGGGGCCCATCAGGGTCTGATTCTGTGGATGGGGCCCCTCAGGGTCCGATTTTGTGACCGGGGACCCTCAGGTTCTGGTTTTGTGGGTGGGGCCCCTCAGGGTCCGATTTTGTGGCTGGGGTCCCTCAGGGTCTGATTTTGTGGGTGGGGCCCCTCAGGGTCCGATTTTGTGGCCGGAGCCCCTTAGGGTCTGATTTTGTGACTGAGGCCCCTCTGGGTTCGATTTTGTGGCCGGGGTCTCTCAGGGTCCGATTTTGTGGGTGGGGCCCCTCAGCGACCGATTTTGAGGGTGGGGCCCCTAAGGGTCTAATTTGGTGGGCGGGGCCCCTCAGGGTCCGATTTTGTGACTGGGGCCCCTCAGGGTCCGATTTTGTGGGTGGGGCCCCTCAGAGTCCGATTTTGTGGCTGGGGCCCCTCAGGGTCTGATTTTGTGGCTGGGGCCCCTCAGGGTCTGATTTTGTGGCTGGGGCCCCTCAGGGTCTAATTTGGTGGGCGGGGCCCCTCAGGGTCTGATTTTGTGGGTGGGGCCCCTCAGGGTCCGATTTCGTGACCTGGGCCCCTTAGGGTCTGATTTTGTGACTGGGCCCCCTCTGGGTTCGATTTTGTGGCCGGGGTCTCTCAGGGTCCGATTTTGTGGGTGGGGCCCCTCAGGGTCTTATTTTGTGGCTGGGGCCCCTCAGGGTCTGGTTTTGTGGGCGGGGCCCCTCAGGGTCTGATTTTGTGGGTGGGGCCCCTCAGGGTCCGATTTTGTGACCGGGGCACCTCAGGGTCTGATTTTGTGGTTGGGGCCCCTGAGGGTCCTATTTTGTGACGGGCCCCTCTAGGTTCGATTTTGTGGCCGGGGTCTCTCAGGGTCCGATTTTGTGGTTGGGGCCCCTCAGGGTCTGATTTTGTGGCCGGGCCCACTCAGGGTCCGATTTTGTGGGTGGGGCCCCTTGGGTCTGATTTTGTGGGTGGAGCCCCCTGGGTCCATTTTGGTGAGCAGGGCCACTCTGGGTCCGATTTAGTGGGCGGTGCCCCTCATTGTCCGATTTGGTGGGCGGGGCCCCTCATGGTCCGATTTGGTGGGCGGGGCCCCTCAGGGTCCCATTTGGTGGGCGGGGCCCCTCAGGGTCAGATTTGGTGGGCGGGGCCACTCTGGGTCTGATTTGGTGGGCGGGGCCACTTTGGGTCCGATTTGGTGGACGGGGCCCTTCAGGGTCCAATTTGGTGGGCGGGGACACTGAGTCTGATTTTGTGGGTTGGGCCCCTCAGGGTCCGATTTTGTGGCCGGGGCCTCTCAGGGTCTGATTTTGTGTCCGGGGCCCATCAGGGTCCGATTTTGTGGTTGGGGCCCCTCATGGTCTGATTTTGTGGCTGTGGCCCCTCAGGGTCTGATTTTGAGGGTGGGGCCCCTCAGGGTCTAATTTGGTGGGCAGGGCCCCTCAGGTTCCGATTTTGTGGGTGGGACCCCTCAGGGTCCGATTTTGTGGCTGGGGCCCCTCAGGGTCTGATTTTGTGGGTGGGGCCCATCAGGGTCCGATTCTGTGGATGGGGCCCCTCAGGGTCCGATTTTGTGACCGGGGACCCTCAGGTTCTGATTTTGTGGGTGGGGCCCCTCAGGGTCCGATTTTGTGGCTGGGGTCCCTCAGGGTCTGATTTTGTGGGTGGGGCCCCTCAGGGTCCGATTTTGTGGCCGGAGCCCCTTAGGGTCTGATTTTGTGACTGAGGCCCCTCTGGGTTCGATTTTGTGGCCGGGGTCTCTCAGGGTCCGATTTTGTGGGTGGGGCCCCTCAGCGACCGATTTTGAGGGTGGGGCCCCTAAGGGTCTAATTTGGTGGGTGGGGTCCCTCAGGGTCCGATTTTGTGACTGGGGCCCCTCAGGGTCCGATTTTGTGGGTGGGGCCCCTCAGAGTCCGATTTTGTGGCTGGGGCCCCTCAGGGTCTGATTTTGTGGCTGGGGCCCCTCAGGGTCTGATTTTGAGGGTGGGGCCCCTCAGGGTCTAATTTGGTGGGCGGGGCCCCTCAGGGTCTGATTTTGTGGGTGGGGCCCCTCAGGGTCCGATTTCGTGACCTGGGCCCCTTAGGGTCTGATTTTGTGACTGGGCCCCCTCTGGGTTCGATTTTGTGGCCGGGGTCTCTCAGGGTCCGATTTTGTGGGTGGGGCCCCTCAGGGTCTTATTTTGCGGCCGGGCCCACTCAGGGTCCGATTTTGTGGGTGGGGCCCCTTAGGGTCCGATTTTGTGACCGGGGCACCTCAGGGTCTGATTTTGTGGTTGGGGCCCCTGAGGGTCCTATTTTGTGACGGGCCCCTCTAGGTTCGATTTTGTGGCCGGGGTCTCTCAGGGTCCGATTTTGTGGTTGGGGCCCCTCAGGGTCTGATTTTGTGGCCGGGCCCACTCAGGGTCCGATTTTGTGGGTGGGGCCCCTTAGGGTCTGATTTTGTGGGTGGAGCCCCCTGGGTCCATTTTGGTGGGCAGGGCCACTCTGGGTCCGATTTAGTGGGTGGTGCCCCTCATGGTCCGATTTGGTGGGCGGGGCCCCTCATGGTCCGATTTGGTGGGCGGGGCCCCCTGGGTCCGATTTGGTGGGCGGGGCCCCTCTGGGTCCGATTTGGTGGGCGGGGACCTTCAGGGTCTGATTTGGTGGGCGTGGCACCTCTGGGTCCGATTTGGTGAGCGGGGCCCTTCAGGGTCCGATTTGGTGGGCGGGGTCAATCTGGGTCCGATTTGGTGGGCGGGGCTCCTCGGGGTCCGATTTGGTGGGCGGGGTCAATCTGGGTCCGATTTGGTGGGCGGGGCTCCTCAGGTTCCAATTTGGTGGACGGGGCCCCTCAGGGTCCGATTTGATGGGCGGGGCCCCTCTGGGTCCGATTTGGTGGGCGGGGCCACTCTGGGTCCGATTTGATGGGCGAGGCCCTTCAGGGTCCGATTTGGTGGGCGGGGTCACTCTGGGTCCGATTTGGTGGGCGGGGCTTCTCAGGGTCTGATTTGGTGGGCGGGGCTCCTCAGGGTCCGATTTGGTGGACGGGGCCCTTCAGGGTCCGATTTGGTGGGCGGGGTCACTCGGAGTCTGATTTGGTGGGCGGGGCCCCTCAGGATCCGATTTGGTAGGCTGTGCTACTCTGGGTCTGATTTTTTGAGCGGGGCCACACTGGGTCCGATTTGGAGGCCAGGGTGGCTCAGCCTCCGATTTGGAGGCCGGGGTGGTTCAGCCTCTGATTTGGAGGCCAGGGTCACTCAGCTTTCGATTTGGCGCGCCGGCCCTTTAAGACTCATTTCGGTGCGCTGGCCCTTTAAGAATCACTGTGGCACGTCGGCCCTTTAAGAGCCAGGGTGGCTGACTGGGCTTCTAAATCCACTTTGTCGCACATTCTATCTCAGGGGCATGTGTCATGTGATGAAGCTAGATTTGCATTTGTGCTGTGGGTTTCACTTTAAGAGCTGATATTATGTGGCAGAAGCTCTGTCCTTGGGATGTCATGTGACGTTCGTAGGCGTTGGCATAGTAACTGGGTCTGCCTGCGCATATCAATGAGCTCAACTGCCATTTCAATCGCCTCAGGACACGTTTTGCCATTACCCATTGAAAAGCATTGGAGACAGTGCATTCCAATGACGGGAAAAAAAAATTTCAAACGCAAATTGCGCAAAAACTACAAATCCGATCGACACGAAAAATACTTAGCACACCTCTCGTGGATGCTGGCTTCGAAGCAACACCTCAACGGCGTCTGTGCGTGTAGCGGTTCGGGCTGTATTAATTGTGGAAATCAACTTAATAATAAAAATAAGAAGAAGAATAAGTTAGCAGCGTTCGGATTACAATATAGTGGTTTTTTCAAACCACTATAAC
Organism: Dendrobates tinctorius; assembly: GCF_039654945.1. Classification (NCBI taxonomy): domain Eukaryota; kingdom Metazoa; phylum Chordata; class Amphibia; order Anura; family Dendrobatidae; genus Dendrobates; species Dendrobates tinctorius. The sequence goes on from NW_027361921.1 coordinate 27,214,146, forward strand.
TAGATGTGTATTTCCTGAAGGAAGTACAGATAGTGGTTTGAAATGGTGCCTGGGCTGCCCCTTTAAGAGAGACTTGGCTGCTGCCCCTGCAAGACTTTCAACTCAGGATCCGTTTTAAATGTGGGTGCCACTCAGGGGCCTCTTTGGCCTCAGGGTCTGATTTGGTGGGTGGGGCCCCTCAGGATCCGTTTCGGTGGCCTGGGCTCCTCAGGATTTGAATTAGTGGCCGGGATTCCTCAAGGTCCAATTTTGTGGGTGGGGCCCCTCAGGGTCTGATTTTGTGGGTGTGGCCTCTCAGGGTCCGATTTTGTGGGTGTGGCCCCTCAGGGTCCGATTTTGTGGGTGGGTCCCCTCAGGATCCGATTTTATGGGTGGGGCCCCTCAGGGTCCGATTTTGTGGGTGGGGCCCCTCATGGTCTGATTTTGTGGGTGGAGCCCCTCAGGGTACGATTTTGTGGCCGGGGCCTTTCAGGGTCCTATTTTATGGCCGGGGCCCCTCAGGGTCTGATTTTATGGACGGGGCCCCTCAAGGTCTGATTTTGTGGGTGGGGCCACTCAGGATCCGATTTTGTGGCCAGGACCCCTCAGGGTCCGATTTTGTGGCTGGGGCCCCTCAGGGTCCGATTTTGTGGCCGGGGCCCCTCAGGGTCCGATTTTGTGGCCGGGGCCCCTCAGGGTCTGATTTTGTGGCCAGGGCCCCTCAGGGCCCGATTTTGTGGCTGGGGCCCCTTAGGGCCCGATTTTGTGGCTGGGGCCCCTCAGGGTCCGATTTGGTTGGCGGGGCCCGTCAGGGTCCGATTTGGTGGGCGGGGCCCCTCAGGGTCCGATTTGAGGGCGGGGCCCCTCAGGGTCCGATTTGGTGGGTGGGGCCCTCAGGGTCTGATTTGCTGGGTGGGGCCCCTCAGGGTCCTATTTGGTGGGCGGGGCCCCTCAGGGTCAGATTTGGTGGGCAGGGCCCCTCAGGATCTGATTTGGTGGTTGGGGCCTTTCAGAATCCGATTTGGTGGCCGGGGCCCCTCAAGGTCCGATTTGGTGGCCGGGGCCCCTCAGGGTCCGATTTTGTGGGTGGGGTCCCTCGGGTCCGATTTTGTGGGTGGGGCCCCTCAGGGTCCGATTTTGTGGCCGGGGCCCCTCAGGGTCCGATTTTGTGTTTGGGGCACCTCAGGGTCCGATTTGGTGGGTGGGGCCTCTCAGGGTCCGATTTGGTGGCCGTGGCCCCTCAGGGTCCGATTTGGTGACCGTGGCCCCTCAGGGTCCAATTTTGTGGTCGGGGCCCCTCAGGGTCTGATTTTGTGGCCGGGGCCCCTCAGGGTCCAATTTTGTGTTTGGGGCACCTCAGGGTTTGATTTTGTGGCCGGGGCCCCTTAGGGTCCAATTTTGTGGGTGGGGCCCCTCAGGGTCCAGTTTTTTGGCCGGGGCCCCTCAGGGTCCAATCTTGTGTGTGGGGCCCCATAGGGTCCAATTTTGTGGGTGGGGCCCCTCAGGGTCCGATTTTGTGGATGGGGCCCCTCAGGGTTCGATTTTGTGGTTGGGGCCCCTCAGGATCCAATTTTGTGACCGGGCCCTCAGGGTCTGATTTTGTGGGTGGGGCCCCTCAGGGTCAGATATTGTGTTTGGGGCCCCTCAGGATCCAATTTTGTGGGTGGGGCCCCTCAGGATCCGATTTTGTGGGTGGGGCCCCTCAGGATCCGATTTTGTGGTTGGGGCCCCTCAGGGTTCAATTTTGAAGGCGGGGCCCCTCAGGGTCCGATGTTGTGGCCGGGGCCCCTCAGGGTCTGATTTTGTGGCCAGATCCCCTCAGGGTCCGATTTTGTGGGTGGGTCCCCTCAGGGTCCGATTTTGTGGGTGGGGCCCCTCAGGGTCCGATTTTGTGGGTGGGGCCCCTTAGGGTCCGATTTTGTGGATGGGGCCCCTCAGGGTTCAATTTTGTAGGCGGGGCCCCTCAGGGTCCGATGTTGTGGCCGGGGCCCCTCAGGGTCTGATTTTGTGGCCAGATCCCCTCAGGGTCCGATTTTGTGGGTGGGGCCCCTCAGGGTCCGATTTTGTGGGTGGGGCCCCTCAGGGTCCGATTTTGTGGATGGGGCCCCTCAGGGTCTGATTTGGTGGGCGGGGCCACTCTCGGTCCGATTTGGTGGGCGGGGCCACTCTGGGTCCAATTTGGATGCCAGGGTGGCTCAGCCTCCTTTTTGTAGGCCAGGGTCTATCAGCCTCCGATTTGGAGCCTTGGGTCACTCAGCTTTCGATTTGGCGTGCCGGCCCTTTAAGACTCATTTTGGTGCGCCGGCTCTTTAAGAATCACTTTGGAGCGTCGGCCCTTTAAGAGCCAGGGTGGCTCACTGGGCTTCTAAATCCACTTTGGCGCACACATTCTCTCTCAGGGGCATACGTCATGTGATGAAGCTAGATTTGCATTTGTGCTGTGGGTTTTGCTTTAAGAGCTGATATTATGTGGCAGAAGCTCTGTCTTGGAGCGTTCGTAGGCGTTGGCATAGTAACTGGGTCTGCCTGCGCATATCAATGAGCTTAACTGCCATTTCAATCGCCTCAGGGCACGTTTTGTCTATAGCAAAATTTCCCCATTCAAATGCATTGAGACAGTGCATTCCAATGACGGGAAAAAAAATTTTCAAACGCAAATTGCGCAAAAACTACAAATCCGATCTACGCGAAAAATACTTAGCACACCTCTCATGGACGCTGGCTTCGAAACGACACCTCAACGGAGTCTGTGCGTGTAGCGGTTCGGGCTGCATTAATTGCGGAAATCAACTGGAAAATAAGAAGAAGAAGAATAAGTTAGCAGCGTTCGGATTACAATATAGTGGTTTTTTCAAACCACTATAATAAGTTAGCAGCGTTCGGATTACAATATAGTGTTTTTTTTCAAACCACTATAATAATTTAGCACCGTTCGGATTACAATATAGTGGTTTTTTCAAACCACTATAATGACAAAACGTGCCCTGAGGCGATTGAAATGGCAGTTAAGCTCATTGATATGCGCAGGCAGACCCAGTTACTATGCCAACGCCTACGAATGTCACATGAAGCCCCAAGGACAGAGCTTCTGCCACATAATATCAGCTCTTAGGCTACTTTCACACATCAGTTTTTTGCCGTCAGGCAGGATCCGGCTATTTTTAGAAAAAACGGATCCGGCATAAATTTTGAAGAACTGTAGAAACGGATCCGTTTTTTTGCTGGATCCGTCTAGCAGGTTATATCTGTTCCTGGGGGCTGGCCAATTGGATCTGAGCATGCGCAGACTTAAAAAAACGGATCCGGTGGCTGGATCCGTCTTTTTCTGGATCCGGCGCATTCCGTCGCACATAGACTTTCATTGTAGCAAAAAGCTGGAAGCGCCGGATCCGGCGCTTCCGGCTTTTTCGCCGGAGACAAAAAACGTTACAGTAGCTGTTTTTTCCAGACGCTGGAATGAGACAAGTTGCCGGATCCGGCAAAAAACGGATGAAACGTAATGCCATCCGGCACGATCCGGCGCTAATGCAAGTCAATGGGGAAAAACTGGATCCGGCATTGCATTTTGCCGGATCCGGTTTTACAAAAAAAAGCGGATCGCGCCTGAAGGCAAAAAACTGATGTGTGAAAGAGGCCTTAAAGCGAAACCCACAGCACAAATGCAAATCTAGCTTCATCACATGACACATGCCCCTGAGAAAGAATGTCCGCCAAAGTTGATTTAGAAGAAGACCAGTGAGCCAAACTAGCTCTTAAAGGGCCGACGCGCCAAAGTGATTGTTAAAGGGCCGGGCACCGAAATGAGTCTTAGGCTGGAGTCACACACAACAATTAAAAAATCGATTAAAAGAATTATTGGCCAGATATCCGTCTGTCATCCCATTTTCCGGCAAGGATCCAATTTTAATCGCATCTAAGCATCAAATTGACATCCAATGCCAATGCCTGATGCCCTATCCTGTAGACCTGGAGAAGTTGTGCGATTTAATCGCAAGTCACACATTTGGTGCGTTTTCCATGCGTTTTTTTATCGCATCCATAGACTTGCATTGGGGAATCCGATCCGAAAGGCTGATCCACCCCTAACCTCCAAATTGGAGCCTGAGCCACCACGGCCTCCAAATTGGAGACTGAGCCACCCCGGCCTCCAAATCGGGGGCTGAGCCACCCGGCCTCCAAATCGGAGGTTGATCGACCCCGGCCTTCAAATCGGAGGCTGATCCACCCCGGCCTCCAAATCTGAGGCTGAGCCACCCCGACCTCCAAATCTGAGGCTGAGCCACCCCGACCTCCAAATCGGAGGCTGAGCCACCCCGACCTCCAAATCGGAGGCTAAGGCTACTTTCACACATCAGGTTTTCGGCGTCAGGCGCGATCCGGCGTCGTGCCGGAACGCCGGATCCGGCAAATGTTTAGTAAAACCGGATGTGACGGATCCGGTTTTCTGCCGGATCCGTCCTTTTCTTGACAGACAAAACCGGATCCGTCTCATCCGGTTCATCCGTTTTTCTATCCGTTTTTCGACGGATTACGCCGGATCCGGTTTTTAAAATTGACCCTTGTGGCCTTCCGAACGGGATTGGCTACTGGAAAACTAGATATAGCATGTTCCTTACAGCCCTTCTTTGACAGGTTGTAGAGAAGAAAGTGCAGGTTGGAGAGAAGAGCAAGTTACTGGCGAAGATGGATGTTGTCATTGGAAATATTACCACTAGAAGTTCTGTGACGGTTTCAGGGACAATTTTCCACTATACTTTATGTCACCTCAAGGCAGAGTACACTGGGATGACAGAGTGTGAGAGATTTTTGCCCTAAACTTGTGTACCTTCTGGACCAACAGTATATACCTTTGCCAACCAAAGTTGGCTATCTTGTCATGGTCTTACTATTTTTACCTTTAGGCCACAGGTGTGTACCTGGTTGTGTTTTATGCAAAGTATTTCACCTTTTAACAAAAGTTGTGTACATTGGTAGGAAATCACCAACAATAAACACAACTTTTTAAGTGAAATACTTTGCTTCAAACACAACCAGGAACACAACTGTGGCAAAAAGCTAAAATTTACCCACAGTTATACCTGGTTTTGAATACCTTTTTACCTTTGAAATACCCTGTATTTAACCTTTTTTTAAAACATAGTTCGCCGCAGAAAGAAATGACAGACAACCATTGTGAAACGATAATTTAACTTTTATTTAAATTTTTTTTTTTTTGTAGAATGTTTTTAAAGAGCAAAAAAACTTTTTTAGAAAGGTTTTAAACCCAATGGGCATTTTTATTACAAAAAACACACATTACAATTCTGTGTACTGTGGGGTGGAAATACTGCTGGAGGGGCTGCGGGACACTTCGACACTGGGTGTGTGGAGAGAGGACTGGGATCTTGGTGGGGAAGGAACAGTTAGAGGTGAAGGTGTGGAAAAAACTACAGAATGGGTGGACATGTGGGAAGCAGAAGAGGTGGTGGGTGGTGGAGTGGAGGGTTGGGCAGGGACTGTAGGAGCAGATGATGTTGATGGAAAGTTGTATGGGGAAGGAGTTTGGTACGGGGAAGGAGTTTGGTACAGGGAAGGAGTTTGGTACGGGGCAGGTTGCTGGAAGTGGGGAGATGACTGGTACTGGGGAGGTTGCTGGCACTGGGGAGGTTGCTGGTACTGGGCAGGTTGCTGGTATGTAGTAGGAGGGGGAGGATGAAAAGTGGCTGGAGGGGGTGCAGATGTAATAGGAGGGGGAGGATGGAAAGTGGCTGGAGGGGGTGCAGGTGGAGGAACTACAGTGGTGGGAGGTGGAGGTTGGGAGGTAACCTGCTGTAGAGCACCGTGGCACGAATGCATTACATGCATCTGCTGGGCAGGAGAGAGCGTTTCCATGCGCTCCACAACAGACCTGAAAAAGGTGTGGTTTGGCGAAGATCTTGCTTCTGAATGCATGGTTTGCAGAAGTGTCTTCACCTCCAGAATGCTGGAGTTGATCTGCTGAAAGCCTGCGGAGATTTGCTCTGACAAGACTTTGAGACAGTTCTGGAAAGATGCATTCAGATGCAATAACTCTTGCGCATAACTCTTTTCCTAACCCCTCTGCCGCTGTCGCCCAGTACCCGCAGGTGTACTAGAGGCGGCAGGGGCAGAAGGGTGGGGTAAAGGGAAAGCGATCTCCTCACCAGCAGCTTCATGTAATGTAGGCGGCCACGATGCTCCTGTGCTGGTGGATGGGACAGATGGGTCGAATGTGTGGGAAGGCAGGGAAGGTGCAGATGTACCGGGGCGGTCGAAGTGTCCCTCGGTGCCGGTCTCCTCAGGGATCGCCTCAGAAGGGTCCAATCATGCAGGCTCCCGAGTGCTGCTCACCGTGCTGTGGAATAAAGAGAAAAAAAAACAATTAAAATACTGACATGGTATGGCCCTGGCTGAAAAAAAAAAGTTACATCTAACATTTTTTTCACATGTGGTGTGTAATATTTACCTTCTGGTGAGCATTGTTTCCCGGAGGAACGACAGGGCTTCTGCGTACTTGTACTTGCTCCTGCGTCCTCCAGATCCACTCGGGGCCCGCATCTCTTTATTGAACTCCTTCTTGAAACGATCCCTCACAGACCGCCACCGATTCACAATTCTGTTCCCTGAAACGAGAAAGGAGTGGTTAGTATACAACATCAGTGTTTCACAAACTCCAGTCCTCATGGTCCCCAGGGGTCATGTTTTCAGGATTTCAATAGTAAATAGAAATCCTGAACACATGATCCGTGGGGACCACGAGGACTGGAGTTCGGGAAACACTGGTTTACATCAAGCAACCGTTACTGTATATACTTACGCTCTTTAATCTGGTCCCGAGCTTCGACGTCCTCCCAGCGGCCCACAAGGAGAGAACAGATTTCCTCCCAGAGTCGTCGGGTAATGATCAGGTCAGCGTGGCGGCGGTCAGCCATATTCCAGAGCGGCTCCCTTTCTCTGACGAGATCGATGAGGCGGTCCACATCAATCCCTCCATCCTCACCGTCAGAGTCGGGAGCACGCTGTGAAGGCTGTTAAAGAAAAAGACAAAAATAACATAATTAGCCTCCACAAAAGAAATGAAATAAAAAGTGCAAAAAAACAAAGCAAAAATATTTATACTTACACGCTGGTGACCGCCGCGTTGCTGTCGCCGACGACCCTGGGAGGCACTGCGAGGACCTCTTGGCCGAGCACCAGATTGGGAAGACTAGAGAAGAAAACAAAAAATGTTATGAGTTTGGATGTAGGCATTTGTTTGCTGTGTGTGGTCTGCAGAACATTGTTTTCTATGTGTTGTGTGTAGTGTGATGTTGTGTTTCTGCGTTTGATGCAAAAAACTTACGAATTGTGAGCCCACTCCAAGCGTCTGTCCACCCCTTCCTTCTTCTTCTAGGAGCTCCTCTTCATCTTGTGATTCCTGTTTTGAAATAAAAGGCAATGAATAGACATATATTACAGAGATGATGGATTTTGGAAATAAAAACTTACCGTCAAACGCTGACGATGCGAGGGAGGGCTCCCAGAAGAAGATGTGCTGTCCTGTTGATGGCCAGACTCCATGGCTGTGGGTATTGCTGCTGCCAGTGATGCCATTTCTGCTGCTGCTGCTGCTGCTGCATCTCTTTGGCGGCTGTTGACTAAAGAGAAACAAAGGGCCAATGAATATCTTGATATTCCATGGCCCTAGTTTGGAGGAATGGGGGATTTGATAATTACCATCTCTCATCTGCTGCTGGCCTCCCCTCCTCAGCATGTTCTATTTGCTGCTCCATTTGGGGTGGTGGTGGTGCTGATGGTGCTGCAGTGGTCTCCTGCCTTCTCCTGCTTCGCTTGGTTGCTTTCTTGGGTGGCATGTTTGGTGTGGCTGTGGGTCCCACTGTCTTGCTTTTATATATGTCTTGTGGGCAGAGCTACTGAGCATGCTCAGACCAAAAAACCGGATCCGGCCGCCGGATCCGGCTTTCGCCGGATCCGGCGCATTGCGGCGCTCATAGGCTTTCATTGTGTGAAAAAGCTGGACGCGCCGGATCCGGCGTGTCCGGCTTTTTCGCCGGAGACAAAAAACGTTACAGTAGACGTTTTTTCCAGACGCCGGATCGCGACACATTGCGACACATTGCCGGATCCGGCGAAAACCGGATGAAACGCATGGCCATCCGGCGCGATCCGGCGCAAATGCAAGTCAATGGGGGTGAAACCGGATCCGGCATTGCATTTCGCCGGATCCGGTTTCTGTCAAAAGCGCCGGATCGCGCCTGACGGCGAAAACCTGATGTGTGAAAGAGGCCTAAGCCACCCTGGCCTCCAAATCGGAGGCTGAGCCACCCCGGCCTCCAAATCGAAGGCTGATCGACCCCGGCCTCCAAATCGAAGGCTGATCGACCCCGGCCTCCAAATCGTAGGCTGAGCAACCCCGGCCTCCAGATCGGAGGCTGATTGACCCCTGCCACAAAATCAGACTCTGAGGGGCCCCAACAAAATCGGACCCTGAGGGGCCTCGGCCACAAAATCGGACCCTGATGGGTCCCAGCCACAAAATCGGACCCTGAGGGGCCCCAGCCACAAAATCGGACCCTGAGGGGCCCCAGCCACAAAATCGGACCCTGAGGGGTTCCACCCACAAAATCGGACCCTGAGGGCCCCGGACACAAAATCGGACCCTGAGGGGCCCCGGCCAGAAAATCGGACCCTGAGGGGCCCAACCCACAAAATTGGACTCTGAGGGGCCCGGCCAGAAAATCGGACCCTGAGGGGCCCAACCCACAAAATCGGACACTGAGGGGCAACGGCCAGAAAATCGGACCCTGAGGGGCCCCGTCCACCAAATCGGACCCTGAGGGGACCCGCCCACCAAATCGGACCCTGAGGGGACCCGCCCGCCAAATCGGACCCTGAGGGGCCCCGCCCACCAAATCGGACCCTGAGGGGCCCTGCCCACCAAATCGGACCCTGAGTAGCCCCGCCCACCAAATCAGACCCAGAGTGGCCCCACCCACCAAATCGGACCCTGAGTGGCCCCACCCACAAAATCGGACCCTGAGGGGCCCCAACCACAAAATCGGACCCTGAGGCGCCCTGGCCACAAAATCGGACCCTGAGGGGCCCCAACCACAAAATCACACCCTGAGAGGTCCCAACCACAAAATCGGACCCTAAAGGGCCCCGGCCACAAAATCAGACCCTGTGGGGCCCCGGCCACAAAATCAGACCCTGAGGGGCCCAACCCACAAAATCGGACCCTGAGGGGCCCAACCCACAAAAATGAACCCTGATGGGCCCCAACCACAAAATCGGACCCTGAGGGGCCCCACTCACAATATCGGACCCTGAGGCGCCCCACTTACAAAATCGGACCCTGAGGGGCCCCTCCAACAAAATCAGACCCTGAGGGGCCACACCCACAAAATCGGACTCTGAGGGGCCTGGCCAGAAAATCGGACCCTGAGGGGCCCAACCCACAAAATCGGACCCTGAGGGGCCCCAACCACAAAATCAGACCCTGAGGGGCCCCAACCACAAAATCAGACCCTGAGGGGTCCCACCCACAAAATCGGACCCTGAGGGCCCCGGACACAAAATCGGACCCTGAGGGGCCCCGGCCAGAAACTCGGACCCTGAGGTGCCCAACCCACAAAATCGGACTCTGAGGGGCCCGGCCAGTAAATCGGACCCTGAGGGGCCCAACCCACAAAATCGGACACTGAGGGGCCCCGGCCAGAAAATCGAACCGTGAGGGGCCCCACCCACCCAATTGGACCCTCAGGGGCCCCGCCCACCAAATTGGACCCTGAGGGGCCCCGCCCACCAAATCGGACCCTGAGGGGCCCTGCCCACCAAATCGGACCCAGAGTGGCCCCGCCCACCAAATCGGACCCTGAGAGGTCCCGTCCACCAAATTGGACCCAGAGTGGTCCCACCCAACAAATCGGACCCAGAGTGGTCCCGAACACCAAATCGGATCCAGAGTGGCCCCACCCACAAAATCGGATCCAGAGTGGCCCCACCCACAAAATCGGACTCTGAGGGGCCCCGGACACAAAATCGGACCCTGAGGGGCCCCGGCCAGAAAATCAGACCCTGAGGGGCCCAACCCACAAAATCCGACTCTGAGGGGCCCGGCCAGAAAATCGGACCCTGAGGGGCCCAACCCACAAAATCGGACACTGAGGGGCCCCGGCCAGAAAATCGGACCCTGAGGGGCCCCGCCCACCAAATTGGACCCTGAGGGGCCCCGTCAACCAAATCGGACACTGAGGGGCCCCGTCCACCAAATCGGACCCTGAGGGGACCCGCCCACCAAATCGGACCCTGAGGGGACCCGCCCGCCAAATCGGACACTGAGGGGCCCCGCCCACCAAATCGGACCCTGAGGGGCCCTGCCCACCAAATCGGACCCTGAGTAGCCCCGCCCACCAAATCAGACCCAGAGTGGCCCCACCCACCAAATCGGACCCTGAGTGGCCCCACCCACAAAATCGGACCCTGAGGGGCCCCAACCACAAAATCGGACCCTGAGGCGCCCTGGCCACAAAATCGGACCCTGAGGGGCCCCAACCACAAAATCACACCCTGAGAGGTCCCAACCACAAAATCGGACCCTAAAGGGCCCCGGCCACAAAATCAGACCCTGTGGGGCCCCGGCCACAAAATCAGACCCTGAGGGGCCCAACCCACAAAATCGGACCCTGAGGGGCCCAACCCACAAAAATGAACCCTGATGGGCCCCAACCACAAAATCGGACCCTGAGGGGCCCCACTCACAATATCGGACCCTGAGGCGCCCCACTTACAAAATCGGACCCTGAGGGGCCCCTCCAACAAAATCGGACCCTGAGGGGCCACACCCACAAAATCGGACTCTGAGGGGCCTGGCCAGAAAATCGGACCCTGAGGGGCCCAACCCACAAAATCGGACCCTGAGGGGCCCCAACCACAAAATCAGACCCTGAGGGGCCCCAACCACAAAATCAGACCCTGAGGGGTCCCACCCACAAAATCGGACCCTGAGGGCCCCGGACACAAAATCGGACCCTGAGGGGCCCCGGCCAGAAAATCGGACCCTGAGGTGCCTAACCCACAAAATCGGACTCTGAGGGGCCCGGCCAGTAAATCGGACCCTGAGGGGCCCAACCCACAAAATCAGACCCTGAGGGGCCCCGGCCAGAAAATCGAACCGTGAGGGGCCCCACCCACCCAATTGGACCCTGAGGGGCCCCGCCCACCAAATTGGACCCTGAGGGTCCCCGCCCACCAAATCGGACCCTGAGGGGCCCTGCCCACCAAATCGGACCCAGAGTGGCCCCGCCCACCAAATCGGACCCTGAGAGGTCCCGTCCACCAAATTGGACCCAGAGTGGTCCCACCCAACAAATCGGACCCAGAGTTGTCCCGCCCACCAAATCGGATCCAGAGTGGCCCCACCCACAAAATCGGATCCAGAGTGGCCCCACCCACAAAATCGGACTCTGAGGGGCCCCGGCCACAAAATCGGACTCTGAGGGGCCCCACCCACAAAATCGGACCCTGAGGGGATCCGGCCACAAAATCGGACCCTGAGGCTGGTTTCACACTTGCGTTTTTTTTTCGCGGGATTTTAGCGCTAAAAAACGCATGCGTTTTTTTCCTATACTTTGCATGGGATGCGCTTATGTGCGCATACACATGCGTTTGTATGCGTTTTTCCGCGCATGCGTTTTTTTTGCGGTATGCGCTCGGGCGCACAAAATGCATCCTGTTGCATTTTTTGGGCGTCTGACTTGCCTCAAAAAAACGCATGCGCGTGCAATGCGTTTTTTTTACAGCAAGACACCCATTATAAGTCTATGGGTGCGCATATGTGCGCATTGGCATGCTTATGTATGCGTTTTTTTTGCGCATGCGTTTTTTTTACCATTAGTTGGACAATGGAATTTAGGGGTTTGGGTTAGAGTTAGGGTTAGTTAAGGGGGTTTAGGGCTAGGGTTAGGGTTAGCTAGGGTTTAGGGTTAGGGTTAGGGTTAGTATGGTTTGGTTAAGGGTTAGGGTTAGGGTCAGGGTTAGGGTTAGGGTTAGTATGGTTTGGTTAAGGGTTAGGGTTAAGGTCAGGGTTAGGGTTAGGGTCAGGGTTAGGGTTAGGGTCAGGGTTAGGGTTAGGTTTAGGGTTAGTAAAGTCATGGTTTGGGTTAGTGTGAGGGGCCACCTAATGTTGGAAAAAACGCAAACGCGGTAAAAACGCACTAAAAACGCATACAAACGCATAAAAACGCTGCTTTTTTTCATGCATGCTCATAAAAATGCTTGAAAAAAACGCAGCATTTGTATGCGTTTGTATGCGTTTTTTCAATGCGTTTTTTTGCGGGAAAAACGCGCTGCAAAAAAAAGCAAGTGTGAAATTAGCCTGAGGGGCCCCACCCACAAAATCGGACCCTGAGGGGCCCCACCCACAAAATCGGACCCTGAGGGGCCACACCCACAAAATCGGAGCCTGAGGGATCCCCGCCAACAATTCAAGCCCTGAGGAGCCCAGGTCAAGGAATCAGATCCTGAGGCGCCCCACCCACCAAATCAGACCCTGAGGCCAGAGTGGCCCCTGAGAGGCACTCACAGTTAAAACGGATCCTGAGTTGAAAGTCTTGCAGAGGCAGCAGGCAAGTCTCTCTTAAAGGGGCAGACTGGGCACCATTTCAAACCACTATCTGTACTTCCTACAGGAAATACACATCTAGTTATAGTGGTTTGAAAAAAACACTAAATTGTAATATTATTATTATTATTCATTTGATTTTCCGCAATCAATGTGGCCCGAACCGCTACACGCACAGACTCCGTTGAGGTGTTTTTTCGAAGCCAGCGTCCACGAGAGGTGTGCTAAGTATTTTTCTTGTCAATCGGATTTGTAGTTTTTGCGCAATTTGCGTTTGAAAAAACATTTTCCTCAATGCATTTCAATGGGAAAATGTTGCCACAGGGAAAACATGCCCTGAGGCGATTCAAATAGCAGTTAAGCTCATTGATATGCGCAGGCAGACCCAGTTACTATGCCAACGTCTACGAACTTCACATGACCCCCCCGAGGACAGAGTTTCTGCCAGATAATTTCTGCTCTTAAAGCGAAACCCACAGCACAAATGCAAATCTAGCTTCATCACATGACGCATGCCCCTGAGAGAGAATATGCGCCAAAGTGGATTTAGAAGCCCAGTGAGCCAAACTGGCTCTTAAAGGGCCAATGCGCGAAAGTGATTCTTAAAGGGCCGCGCACCGAAATGAGTCTTAAAGGGCCGGCGCGCCAAATTGAAAGCTTAGTGAATCCAGGCTCCAAATAGGAGGCTGAGCCACCCCTGCCTCCAAATCAGAAGCTGATCGACCCTGGCCTACAAATCGGAGGCTGAGCCACCCTGGCCTCCAAATCGGACCCAGAGAGGCCCCACCCACCAAATCGGACACAGAGTGGCCACACCCACCAAATCAGACCCAGAGTGGCCCCGCCCACCAAATCGGACCCTGAGGAGCCCGCTCACCAAATCGGACCCAGAGTGGCACCGCGCCCACCAAATTGAACTCTGAGGGGCCCCGCCCACCAAATCGGACTCTGAGGGGCCCCACCCACCAAATTTGACCCTGAGGGACCCTGGCCACAAAATCGGACCCTAAGGGGCCCCACCCACAAAATCAGACCCTGAGGCCAAATTGCCCCAGAGATGCACCCACAGTTAAAACAGATCCTGAGTTGAATGTCTTGCAGGGGCAGCAGGCTAGTCTCTCTTAAAGGGGCTGCCCGGGCACCATTTCAAACCACTATCTGTACTTCCTTCAGGAAATACACATCTAGTTCTTCTTATTTTCCAGTTGATTTCCGCAATTAATGCGGCCTGAACCGCTACACGCACAGACGCCATTGAGGAGTCGTTTCAAAGCCAGCGTTCACAAGAGGTGTGCTAAGTATTTTTCGTGTCGATCGGATTTGTAGTTTTTGCGCAATTTGCGTTTGAAATTTTTTTTTCCCGTCATTGGAAGGCACTGTCTCCAATGCTTTTCAATGGGAAATGGCAAAACGTGCCCTGAGGCGATTGAAATGGCAGTTAAGCTCATTGATATGCGCAGGCACAAACAGTTACTATGCCAACGCCTACGAACGTCACATGACGCCCCAAGGACAGAGCTTCTGCCACATAATATCAGCTCTTAAAGCGAAACCCACAGCACAAATGCAAATCTAGCTTCATCACATGACACATGCCCCTGAGAGAGAATGTCCGCCAAAGTTGATGTAGAAGAAGCCCAGTGAGCCAAACTAGATCTTAAAGGGCCGACGCGCCAAAGTGATAGTTAAAGGGCCGGCGCACCGAAATGAGTCTTAAAGGGCCGACACGCCAAATCGAAAACTGAGTGACCACAGGCTCCAAATGGGAAGCTGATCGACCCCCCGGCCTCCAAATAGGAGGCTGAGCCACCCCGGCCACCAAATCGGAGGCTGAGCCACCCCAGCCTCCAAATCGGAGGCTGAGCCACCCCGGCCTCCAAATCGGAGGCTGAGCCACCCCGGCCTCCAGATCGGAAGCTGAGCCACCCCGGCCTCCAGATCGGAGGCTGATCCACCCCGGCCTCCAAATCGGAGGCTGAGCCACCCTGGCCTCCAAATCGGAGGCTGAGCCACCCCGGCCTCCAAATCGGAGGCTGATCCACCCCGGCCTCCAGATCGGAGGCTGATCCACCCCGGCCTCCAAATCAGAGGCTGAGCCACCCCGGCCTCCAAATCGGAGGCTGAGCCACCCCGGCCTCCAGGTCGGAGGCTGAGCCACCCCGGCCTCCAAATCGGACCCTGAGAGACCCCGGCCTCCAAATCGGAGTTTGAGCCTACCCGGCCTCCAAATCGGAGGCTGAGCCAACCCGGCCTCCAAATCGGAGGCTGATTGACCCCGGCCTTCAAATCGGAGGCTAAGCCACCCCGGCCTCCAAATCGGTGGCTGAGCCACCCCGGCCTCCAAATCGGAGGCTGAGCCACCCCGGCCTCCAAATCGGAGGCTGATCGACCCCGGCCTCCAAATCGGAGGCTGATCGACCCCGGCCTCCAAATCGGAGGCTGATCGACCCCGGCCTCCAAATCGGAGGCTGATCGACCCCGGCCTCCAAATCGGAGGCTGATCGACCCCGGCCTTCAAATCGGAGGCTGAGCCACCCCGGCCTCCAAATTGGAGGCTGATCGACCCCGGCCTCCAAATTGGAGGCTGATCGACCCCGGCCTCCAAATCGGAGGCTGATCGACCCCGGCCTCCAAATCGGAGGCTGATCGACCCCGGCCTCCAAATCGGAGGCTGATCGACCCTGGCCTCCAAATCGAAGGCTGATCGACCCCGGCCTCCAAATCGGAGGCTGAGCCACCCCGGCCTCCAAATCAGAGGCTTATCGACCCCGGCTTCCAAATCGGAGGCTGAGCCACCCCGGCCTCCAAATCGGAGGCTGAGCCACCCTGGCCTCCAAATCGGAGGCTCTTTGACCTCGGCCTCCAAATCGGAAGCTCATCGACCCCGGCCTCCAAATCAGAGACTGAGCGACCCCGGCCTCCAAATCTTACCCAGAGTGGCCCCGCCCACCAAATCTTACCCAGAGTGGCCCCACCCACCAAATCAGACCCAGAGAGGCACTGCCCACCAAACCGGACACTGAGGTTGCCCCGCGACAAAATCGGACCCTGTGGGGCCCCGCCCACTAAATCGGACCCAGAGTGGTCCCGCCAACCAAATCGGACCCAGAGTGGCCCCGCTCACCAAATCGGACCCTGAGAGGCCCCATCCACCAAATTGGACCCAGAGTGGTCCCGCCCACCAAATTGGACCCAGAGGGTCTCCGCCCACAAAATCAGACCCTAAGGGGCCCAACCCACAAAATCTGTCCCTGAGGGGCCCCAACCACAAAATCAGACCCTGATTGGTCCCAACCACAAAATCGGACCCTGAGGGGCCCCGGCCACAAAATCGGACCCTGAGGGGCCCCGGCCACAAATTTGGACCCTGAGGGGCCCAACCCACATAATCGGACCCTGAGGGGCCCCGGCCACAAAATCGGAACCTGAGAGGACCCACCCACAAAATCGGACCCTGAGGGGCCACACCCACAAAATCAGAGCCTGAGAGATCCCCGCCAACAATTCAAGCCCTGAGGCACCCAGGCCAAGGAATCGGATCCTGAGGGGCCCCACCCACCAAATCAGACCCTGAGGCCAAAGTGGCCCCTGAGAGGCACTCACAGTTAAAACGGATCCTGAGTTGAAAGTCTTGCAGGGGCAGCAGGCAAGTCTCTCTTAAAGGGGCAGCCCGGGCACCATTTCAAACCACTATCTGTACTTCCTTCAGGAAATACACATCTAGTTATAGTGGTTTGAAAAAACCACTATATTGTAATCCGAACGCTGCTAACTTATTCTTCTTCTTATTATTATTATTATTAAGTTGATTTCCGCAATTAATGCGGCCCGAACCGCTACACGCACAGACTCTGTTGAGGTGTCGTTTCGAAGCCAGCATCCACGAGAGGTGTGCTAAGTATTTTTCGTGTCGATCGGATTTGTAGTTTTTGCGCAATTTGTGTTTGAACATTTTTTTTCCCGTCATTGGAATGCACTGTCTCCAATGCTTTTCAATAGGAAGTGGCAAAACGTGCCCTGAGGCGATTGAAATGACAGTTGAGCTCATTGATATGCGCAGGCAGACCCAGTTACTATGCCAACGCCTACGAACTTCACTTGAACCCCAGCACAGAGCCTCTGCCACATAATATCAGCTCTTAAAGCGAAACTCACAGCACAAATGCAAATCTAGCTTCATCACATGACTAGAGTTGAGCGATACCGTCCGATACTTCAAAGTATCGTATCGGATGGTATCGGCCGATCTTTAAAAAAAGTATCGGTATCGCCGATTCCGATACCGGAAGTCCCATTCAAGTCTATGGGACTTCCGGTATCGGAATAAGAAAAACCCTTTCCTGCCCTTGTACAGCCTCTCTGGGGTCTGTACGGGCCTTTCGGGGGGCTGTGCCGGCCTGCCAGGGGGTCTGTGCAGGCTCCGGTGGTCTGTGCCGGCCTGCCGGGGGGCTGTGCCGGCCTGCCGGGGGGCTGTGCAGGCTCCGGGGGGCTGTGCCGGCCTGCCGGGGGGCTGTGCCGGCCTGCCGGGGGGCTGTGCAGGCTTCGGGGGTCTGTGCAGGCATCGTCCGATGGGACTACAAGTCCCATCGGGCGATGCCTGCTACCATGACAGTGATTGACACATTAGCCAATGATGGGACAGTAGTAGTCCCATCATCCGGCTAATGTGTTGAAAGTAAAAAAAAAAAAAAAAAATTACATGCTACATACATACAACATGCATACTACATACATGCTACATTCATACTACATACTACATACATGCTACATTCATACTACATACTACATACATGCTACATTCATACTACATAAATACTACATGCAACATACATACTACATATATACTACATACATACTACATATATACTACATGCATGCTACATACATACTACATATATACTACATGCATGCTACATACATACTGCATGCTACATACATACTACATGCTACATACATACCACATATATACTACATACATACTACATGCATGCTACATGCTACATACATAACACATATACACTACATGCATGCTACATACATAGTACATGCTACATACATACCACATACATACTACATGCATGCTACATACATAGTACATGCTACATACATACCACATACATACTACATGCATGCTACATACATACTACATGCTACATACTACATACATACTACATGCTACATACTACATATATACTACATGCATGCTACATACATACTACATGCTACATACATACTACATATATACTACATGCATTCTACATACATACTACATGCTACATACATACTACATATATACTACATGCATGCTACATACATACTACATACATACTACATATATACTACATACATACTACATGCTACATACATACCACATACATACTACATACATGCTACATGCTACATATATACTACATATATACTACATGCATGCTACATACATACTACATGCTACATACATACTACATATATACTACATACATACTACATACATACTACATACATACCACATACATACTACATACATACTACATGCTACATACATTCATACATATATACTACATGCATGCTACATACATACTACATATATACTACATGCATGCTACATACATACTGCATGCTACATGCATGCTACATACATACTACATACATACTACATGCTACATACATACCACATATATACTACATACATACAATACATTCATACAATACATACATAGACATACAGTACATATAACATAGAGTAACATACTTACCAATACTTGTCACATTGTTCCCCGAAGCCATTGTCTTTTCCGGAATAAATATTAACATAACAAACCACAAAAATACTCACCCACGATCCGAAGCAGTCCACGAGTGTGTCCCACGACGATCTTGGGTAGAGAACTGCAGCATCAGCTGATGCTGCCGTTCTCTACGGGCTGCAGGAATCCAATGACGGAAGGTAGGTATCCTTCCGCACTGTATTCCTCCGCCACTTAAAAAAAAAAAGTCCCTAGTCTCACTTTATGCCACTGCTGTGTGGGAAATTCCCACACAGCAATGGCATAAAGTGAGACTAGGGACTTTTTTTTTTTTAAGTGGCGGAGGAATACAGTGCGGAAGGATACCTACCTTCCGTCATTGGATTCCTGCAGCCCGTAGAGAACGGCAGCATCATCTGATGCTGCCGTTCTCTACCCAAGATCGTCGTGGGACACACTCGTGGACTGCTTCGGATCGTGGGTGAGTATTTTTGTGGTTTGTTATGTTAATATTTATTCCGTAAAAGACAATGGCTTCGGGGAACAATGTGACAAGTATTGGTAAGTATGTTACTCTATGTTATATGTACTGTATGTCTATGTATGTATTGTATGAATGTATTGTATGTATGTAGTATATATGTGGTATGTATGTAGCATGTAGTATGTATATAGTATGTATGTAGCATGCATGTAGCATGCAGTATGTATGTAGCATGCATGTAGTATATATGTAGTATGTATGTAGCATGCATGTAGTATATATGTAGCATGTATGTAGTATGTATGTGGTATGTATGTAGCATGTAGTATGTATGTAGCATGCATGTAGTATATATGTAGTATGTATGTAGCATGTAGTATGTATGTAGTATGTATGTGGTATGTATGTAGCATGTAGTATGTATGTAGCATGCATGTATTATGTATGTAGCATGCATGTAGTATGTATGTAGTATGTATGTAGCATGCATGTAGTATGTATGTAGTATGTATGTAGTATGTATGTAGCATGTAGCATGTATGTAGTATGTATGTGGTATGTATGTAGCATGTAGTATGTATGTAGCATGCATGTAGTATATATGTAGTATGTAGTATGTATGTAGTATGTATGTGGTATGTATGTAGCATGTAGTATGTATGTAGCATGCATGTAGTATGTATGTAGCATGCATGTAGCATGCATGTAGTATGTATGTAGTATGTATGTAGCATGCAGCATGTATGTAGTATGTATGTAGTATATATGTAGTATGTATGTAGCATGTAGTATGTATGTAGCATGCATGTAGTATGTATGTAGTATTTTTTTTTTTTTTTTTAACATTTAACACATTAGCCGGATGATGGGACTACTACTGTCCCATCATTGGCTAATGTGTCAATCACTGTCATGGTAGCAGGCATCGCCAGATGGGACTTGTAGTCCCATCGGACGATGCTTGCACAGACCCCCGGACATCAGCACAGCCCCCCGGCAGGCCGGCACAGCCCCCCGGCAGGCCGGTACAGACCCCCACAGGGTGCACAGACCACCGGCAGGCCGGCACAGCCCCCCGGCAGGCCGGTACAGCCCCCCACAGGGTGCCCAGACCACCGGCAGGCCGGCACAGCCCCCCGGCAGGCCGGTACAGACCCCGGGCAGTCCACACAGCCCCCCGGCAGGCCGGCACAGCCCCCCGGCAGGCCGGCAGAGACCCCCGGAAGGCCCGAAATGACGGCGCATCATGATGCGCACACACCGCGCATCATGATGACGTCAGGCAGTCAATCAACTGAACTTCCGATTCCGATGCCGAATTCCGATATTGAAAAAATATCGGAAGTCGGTATCGGAATTCCGATACAGCAAGTATCGGCCGATACCCGATACTTGCGGTATCGGAATGCTCAACACTACACATGACACATGCCCCTGAGAGAGAATGTCCGCCAAATTTGATTTAGAAGAAGCCCAGTGAGCCAAACTAGCTCTTAAAGGGCCAACGCGCCAAAGTGATTGTTAAAGGGCCAGCGCACCCAAATGAGTCTTAAAGGGCCGACACACCAAATCGGAGACTGAGCCACCCCGGCCTCCAAATCGGAGGCTGAGCCACCCCGGCCTCCAAATCGGAGGCTGAGCCACCCCGGCCTCCAAATCGGAGGCTGATCGACCCAGGCATCCAAATCAGAGGCTGAGCCACCCCGGCCTCCAAATCGGAGGCTGAGCCACCCCGGCCTCCAAATAGGAGGCTGAGCCACCCCGGCCTCCAAATCGGAGGCTGAGCCACCCCGGCCTCCAAATCGGAGGCTGATCTACCCCGGCCTCCAAATCGGAGGCTGATCCACCCCGGCCTCCAAATCGGAGGCTGATCCACCCCGGCCTCCAAATCGGAGGCTGAGCCACCCCGGTCTCCAAATCGGAGGCTGATCCACCCCGGCCTCCAAATCGGAGGCTGAGCCACCCCAGCCTCCAAATCGGAGGCTGATCCACCCTGGCCTCCAAATCAGAGGCTGAGCCACACCGTCCTCCAAATCGGAGGCTGAGCCTTCCCGGCCTCCAAATCAGAGGCTGAGCCACCCCGGCCTCCATATCAGAGGCTGATCGACCCCGGCCTCCAAATCGTAGACTGAGCCTTCCCGGCCTCCAAATCAGAGGCTGAGCCACCCCGTCCTCCAAATAAGAGGCTGAGCCACCCCGGCCTCCAAATCGGAGGCTGATCGACCCCAGCCTCCAAATCGGAGGCTGATCGACCCCGGCCTCCAAATCGTAGGCTGATCGACCCTGGCCTCCAAATCGGAGGCTGATCGACCCCGGCCTCCAAATCGGAGGCTGATCCACCCCGGCCTCCAAATCGGAGGCTGATTGACCCCGACCTACAATTGGAGGCTGAACCACCCCGGCCTCCAAATCAGAGGCTGAGCCACCCCGGCCTCCAAATCGGAGGCTGATCGACCCCGGCCTCCAAATCGGAGGCTGATCGACCCCGGCCTCCAAATCGGAGGCTGAGCCACCCCGACCTCCAAATCGGAGGCTGAGCCACCCCGACCTCCAAATCGGAGGCTGAGCCACCCCGGGCTCCAAATCGGACCCTGAGTAGCCCCGCCCACCAAATCGGACCCAGAGTGGCCCCACCCACCAAATCGGACCCAGAGTAGCCCCAACCACAAAATCGGACCCTGAGGGGCCCCATCCACAAAATAGGACCCTGATGGGCCCCACCCACAAAATCGGACCCTGAGGGGATCCGGCCACAAAATCAGACCCTGAGGGGCCCCAGCCACAAAATCGAACCCTGAGGGGCCCCACTCACAAAATCGGACCCTGAGGAGATCCAGCCACAAAATCAGACCCTGAGGGGCCCCAGCCACAAAATCGAACCCTGAGGGGCACCACTCACAAAATCGGACTCTGAGGGGCCCCAACCCACAAAATCGGACCCTGAGGGGCCACACCCACAAATTCGGAGCCTGAGGGATCCCCGCCAACAATTCAAGCCCTGAGGAGCCCAGGCCAAGGAATCAGATCCTGAGGGGACCCACCCACCAAATCAGACCCTGAGGCCAAAGTGGCCCCTGAGAGGCACTCACAGTTAAAACGGATCCTGAGTTGAATGTCTTGCAGGGGCAGCAGGCAAGTCTCTCTTAAAGGGGCAGCCCGGGCACCATTTCAAACCACTATCTGTACTTCCTTCAGGAAATACACATCTAGTATTATTATTACTATTCAGTTGATTTCCGCAATTAATGCGGCCCGAACCGCTACACACACAGACTCTGTTGAGGTGTCGTTTCGAAGCCAGCGTCCACGAGAGGTGTGCTAAGTATTTTTCGTGTCGATCGGATTTGTAGTTTTTGCGCAATTTGCATTTGAAAAAACATTTTCCTGTCATTGGAATGCATTGTCTCAATGGATTTTAATGGAAAAATGTTGCCATAGGGAAAACATGTGGCAATCGTGAGTTGGCAGTTATGCTCATTGATATGCGTAGGGCAGGGCCGGCATCAGCACCCGGCACACCCGGGCAATTGCCGGGGCCCTGGTGAGATGGGAGGGCCCACTCAGGCTGTCTGGGATACCCGCCAGCCACCGCTACGCCCCCAATGTACTGACCCCAACCTGTGCCCTCCGCGAGGGACCCACGCAGTGATTCAGCCCCTTAGGCTGAGTGCAGACGACTTTTTAGCCCTGCGGTTTTTTTCCATTTTTCCTGCGATTTTATTAGGGTTTTTGTGTGGTTTTCCATTGCGGTTTTCCCCCTGCGGATTTGGAGACAGGGGAGATGGAAAACCGCACAAAAGAAGTAACATGCTGCGGATTTTGTACCGCAGGAAAACTGCGTCAAAAAATCCGTAGCGTCTGCACAGCAGGTTTTGTTTTTCATTGATTTTAAGGCTACTGTACTTCACAATGCGGATATGCAACGTTTCTGTGCGGTAAAATCTGCTGCGGATCCGCTGCAAATCTGCATCGTGTGCACACAGCCTTAGGGCCAGCAATGATCGCTTCCTTCGGCTGTAATCTTGTGTGCGGTGTCGGCACAGGACCTGTGATGAGGTCACAGGAGGGGAGGAGTCAGGGGTCACATGATCAGGGTGGCTGCAGGACTCTGCTGTGCTGGTCGCTTGTCATTATGGTGCTAGTCTGGATGGATGAGGTAACGTTTATGTGTGGGACAGTGGGTTCAGGGAGGTGTTTTACAAGGTGTATGTAGCAGAGCCGTGTGTGTACTTTGTGTGGGGTTGGGAGGGGTTTACAAGGTGGATGTAGCAGAGCCGCATGTGTACTTGTGTGGGGTCAGGGAGGTGTTAAAGGTGGATGTAGCAGAGCCCTGTGTGTACTTTGTGTGGGGTTAGGAGGGGTTTACAAGGTGGATGTAGCAGAGCCGTGTGTGTACTTGTGTGGGGTTAGGAGGGGTTTACAAGGTGGATGTAGCAGAGCCGTGTGTGTACTTGTGAGGGGTTGGGAGGGGTTTACAAGGTGGATGTAGCAGAGCCATGTGTGTACTTGTGTGGGGTCAGGGAGGTGTTTAAGGTGGATGTAGCAGAGCCCTGTGTGTACTTTGTGTGGGGTTAGGAGGGGTTTACAAGGTGGATGTAGCAGAGCCGTGTGTGTACTTGTGTGGGGTCAGGAGGGGTTTACAAGGTGGATGTAGCAGAGCCGTGTGTGTACTTGTGTGGGGTTAGGAGGGATTTACAAGGTGGATGTAGCAGAGCCGTGTGTGTACTTGTGTGGGGTCAGGGAGGTGTTTAAGGTGGATGTAGCAGTGCCGTGTGTGTATTTTGTGTGGGGTTAGGAGGGGTTTACAAGGTGGATGTAGCAGAGCCGTGTGTGTACTTGTGTGGGGTCAGGGAGGTGTTTTACAAGGTGGATGTAGCAGAGCGGTGTGTGTACTTTGTGTGGGGTCAGGAGGGGTTTTTCAAGGTGGATGTAGCAGAGCCGTGTGTGTACTTTGTGTGGGGTTAGGAGGTGTTTACAAGGTGGATGTGGCAGTGTCGTGTGTGTACTTTGTGTGGGGTTAGGAGGGGTTTACAAGGTGGATGTAGCAGAGCCGCGTGTGTACTTGTGTGGGGTCAGGGAGGTGTTTTACAAGGTGGATGTAGCAGAGCCGTGTGTGTACTTTGTGTGGGGTCAGGAGGGGTTTTTCAAGGTGGATGTAGCAGAGCCGTGTGTGTACTTTGTATGGGGTTAGGAGGGGTTTACAAGGTGGATGTAGCAGAGCCGTGTGTGTACTTTGTGTGGGGTTGGGAGGGGTTTACAAGGTGGATGTAGCAGAGCCGCGTTTGTACTTGTGTGGGGTCAGGGAGGTGTTTAAGGTGGATGTAGCAGAGCCGTGTGTGTACTTTGTGTGGGGTTAGGAGGGGTTTACAAGTTGGATGTAGAAGAGCCGTGTGTGTACTTTGTGTGGGGTTGGGAGGGGTTTACAAGGTGGATGTAGCAGAGCCGCGTGTGTACTTGTGTGGGGTCAGGGAGGTGTTTAAGGTGGATGTAGCAGGGCCGTGTGTGTACTTTGTGTGGGGTTAGGAGGGGTTTACAAGGTGGATGTAGCAGAGCCGGGTGTGTACTTGTGTTGGGTTAAGAGGGGTTTACAAGGTGGATGTAGCAGAGCCGTGTGTGTACTCGTGTGGGGTTAGGAGGGGTTTACAAGGTGGATGTAGCAGAGCTGTGTGTGTACTTGTGTGGGGTTAGGAGGGGTTTACAAGGTGGATGTAGCAGAGCCGTGTGTGTACTTGTGTGGGGTCAGGGAGGTGTTTTACAAGGTGGATGTAGCAGTGCTGTGTGTGTAGTTTGTGTGGGGTTAGGAGGGGTTTACAAGGTGGATGTTGCAGAGCCGTGTGTGTACTTGTGTGGGATGAGGGAGGTGTTTTACAAGGTGGATGTAGCAGAGCCGTGCTTGTGTGGGGTCAGGAGGGGTTTTTCATGGTGGATGTAGCAGGGCCGTGTGTGTACTTGTGTGGGGTCAGGAGGGGTTTTACATGGTGGATGTAGCAGAGCCGTGTGTGTACTTGTGTGGGGTCAGGGAGGGGTTTAACAAGGTGGATGTAGCAGAGCCGTGTGTGTACTTGTGTGGTCAGGAGGGGTTTAACAAGTTGGATGTAGCAGAGCCGTGTGTGTACTTGTGTGGGGTCAGGAGGGGTTTTACATGGTGGATGTAGCAGAGCCGTGTGTGTACTTGTGTGGGGTCAGGAGGGATTTTACAAGGTGAATGTAGCAGAGCCGTGTGTGTACTTGTGTGGGTCAGGAGGTGTTTTACAAGGTGGATGTAGCAGAGACATGTGTGTACTTTTGTGGGGTCAGGAGGGGTTTACAAGGTGGATGTAGCAGAGCCGTGTGTGTACTTGTGTGGGGTCAGGAGGGGTTTACAAGGTGGATGTAGCAGAGCCTTGTGTGTACTTGTGTGAGGTCAGGAGGGGTTTACAAGTTGGATGTAGCAGAGCCGTGAGTGTACTTGTGTGGGGTCAGGAGGGGTTTACAAGGTGGATGTAGCAGAGCCGTGCGTGTACTTGTGTGGGGTTAGGAGGGGTTTAGAAGGTGGATGTAGCAGAGCCCTGTGTTTACTTGTGTGGGGTCAGGAGGGGTTTTTCAAGGTGGATGTAGCAGAGCCATGTGTGTACTTGTGTGGGGTCAGGAGGGGTTTTACAAGGTGCATGTAGCAGAGCCGTGTGTGTACTTGTGTGGGGTCAGGAGGGGTTTTACAAGGTGGATGTAGCAGAGCCGTGTGTACTTGTGTGGGTCAGGAGGTGTTTTACAAGGTGGATGTAGCAGAGCCGTGTGTGTACTTGTGTGGGGTCAGGAGGGGTTTTTCAAGGTGGATGTAACAGAGCCGTGTGTGTACTTGTGTGGGGTTAGGAGGGGTTTACAAGGTGTTTGTAGCAGAGCCGTGTGTGTACTTGTGTGGGGCTAGGAGGGGTTTACAAGGTGGATGTAGCAGAGCCGTGTGTGTACTTGTGTGGGGTCAGGAGGGGTTTTTCAAGGTGGATGTAGCAGAGCCGTGTGTGTACTTTGTGTGGGGTTAGGAGGGGTTCACAAGGTGGATGTGGCAGTGCCGTGTGTGTAGTTTGTGTGGGGTTAGAAGGGGTTTACAAGGTGGATGTAGCAGAGCCGTGTTTGTACTTGTGTGGGGTCAGGGAGGTGTTTTACAAGGTGGATGTAGCAGAGCCGTGTGTGTAATTTGTTTGGGGTCAGGAGGGGTTTTTCATGGTGGATGTAGTAGGGCCGTGTGTGTACATTGTGTGGGGTTAGGAGGGGTTTACAAGATGGATGTAGCAGAGCCGTGTGTGTACTTTGTGTGGGGTTGGGAGGGGTTTACAAGGTGGATGTAGCAGAGCCGTGTGTGTACTTGTGTGGTGTCAGGGAGGTGTTTAAGGTGGATGTAGCAGAGCCGTGTGTGTACTTTGTGTGGGGTTAGGAGGGGTTTACAAGGTGGATGTAGCAGAGCCGTGTGTGTACTTTGTGTGGGGTTGGGAGGGGTTTACAAGGTGGATGTAGCAGAGCCGCGTGTGCACTTGTGTGGGGTCAGGGAGGTGTTTAAGGTGGATGTAGCAGGGCCATGTTTGTACTTTGTGTGGGGTTAGGTGGGGTTTACAAGGTGGATGTAGCAGAGCCGGGTGTGTACTTGTGTTGGGTTAGGAGGGGTTTACAAGGTGGATGTAGCAGAGCCGTGTGTGTACTTGTGTGGGGTTAGGAGGGGTTTACAAGGTGGATGTAGCAGAGCCGTGTGTGTACTTGTGTGGGGTTAGGAGGGGTTTAACAAGGTGGATGTTGCAGAGCCGCGTTTGTACTTGTGTGGGATCAGGGAGGTGTTTTACAAGGTGGATGTAGCAGAGCCGTGCTTGTGTGGGGTCAGGAGGGGTTTTTCATGGTGGATGTAGCAGAGCCGTGTGTGTACTTGTGTGGGGTCAGGAGGGGTTTTACATGGTGGATGTAGCAGAGCCGTGTGTGTACTTGTGTGGGGTCAGGGAGGGGTTTAACAAGGTGGATGTAGCAGAGCCGTGTGTGTACTTGTGTGGGGTCAGGAGGGGTTTAACAAGGTGGATGTAGCAGAGCCGTGTGTGTACTTGTGTGGGGTCAGGAGGGGTTTTACATGGTGGATGTAGCAGAGCCGTGTGTGTACTTGTGTGGGGTCAGGAGGGGTTTTACAAGATGAATGTAGCACAGCCGTGTGTGTACTTGTGTGGGTCAGGAGGTGTTTTACAAGGTGGATGTAGCAGAGCCATGTGTGTACTTGTGTGGGGTCAGGAGGGGTTTACAAGGTGGATGTAGCAGAGCCGTGTGTGTACTTGTGTGGGGTCAGAATGGGTTTACAAGGTCGATGTAGCAGAGCCGTGTGTGTACTTGTGTGGTGTCAGGAGAGGTTTACAAGGTGGATGTAGCAGAGCCGTGTGTGTACTTGTGTGGGGTCAGGAGGGGTTTACAAGGTGGATGTAGCAGAGCCGTGTGTGTACTTGTGTGGGGTTAGGAGGGGTTTAGAAGGTGGATGTAGCAGAGCCGTGTGTGTACTTGTGTGGGGTCAGGAGGGGTTTACAGGGTGGATGTAGCAGAGCCGTGTGTGTACTTGTGTGGTGTCAGGAGGGGTTTTACAAGGTGCATGTAACAGAGCCGTGAGTGTACTTGTGTCGGTCAGGAGGTGTTTTACAAGGTGGATGTAGCAGAGCCCTGTGTGTACTTGTGTGGGGTCAAGAGGGGTTTTTCAAGGTGGATGTAGCAGAGCCATGTGCGTACTTGTGTGGTGTCAGGGAGGTGTTTAAGGTGGATGTAGCAGAGCCGTGTGTGTACTTTGTGTGGGGTTAGGAGGGGTTTACAAGGTGGATGTAGCAGAGCCGTGTGTGTGCTTTGTGTGGGGTTGGGAGGGGTTTACAAGGTGGATGTAGCAGAGCTGCGTGTGCACTTGTGTGGGGTCAGGGAGGTGTTTAAGGTGGATGTAGCAGGGCCATGTTTGTACTTTGTGTGGGGTTAGGAGGGGTTTACAAGGTGGATGTAGCAGAGCCGGGTGTGTACTTGTGTTGGGTTAGGAGGGGTTTACAAGGTGGATGTAGCACAGCCGTGTGTGTACTTGTGTGGGGTTAGGAGGGGTTTACAAGGTGGATGTTGCAGAGCCGCGTTTGTACTTGTGTGGGATCAGGGAGGTGTTTTACAAGGTGGATGTAGCAGAGCCGTGCTTGTGTGGGGTCAGGAGGGGTTTTTCATGGTGGATGTAGCAGAGCCGTGTGTGTACTTGTGTCGGTCAGGAGGTGTTTTACAAGGTGGATGTAGCAGAGCCCTGTGTGTACTTGTGTGGGGTCAGGAGGGGTTTTTCAAGGTGGATGTAGCAGAGCCATGTGCGTACTTGTGTTGGGTCAGGAGGGGTTTTACAAGGTGCATGTAGCAGAGCCGTGTGTGTACTTGTGTGGGGTCAGGAGGGGTTTTACAAGGTGCATGTAGCAGAGCCGTGTGTGTACTTGTGTGGGGTCAGGAGGGGTTTTTGAAGGTGGATGTAGCAGAGCCGTGTGTCTACTTGTGTGGGGTCAGGAGGGGTTTTACAAGGTGGATATAGCAGAGTCATGTGTGTACTTGTGTGGGTTAGGAGGTGTTTTACAAGGTGGATGTAGGAGAGCCGTGTGTGTACTTGTGTGGGGTCAGGAGGGGTTTACAAGGTGGATGTAGCAGAGCCGTGTGTGTACTTGTGTCGGGTCAGGAGGGGTTTACAAGGTGGATGTAGCAGAGCCGTGTGTGTACTTGTGTGGGGTTAGGAGGGGTTTACAAGGTGGATGTAGCAGAGCCATGTGTGTACTTGTGTCGGGTCAGGAGGGGTTTACAAGGTGGATGTAGCAGAGCGGTGTGTGTACTTGTGTGGGGTTAGGAAGGGTTTACAAAGTGGATGTAGCAGAGCCGTGCGTGTACTTGTGTGGGGTTAGGAGGGGTTTAGAAGGTGGATGTAGCAGAGCCGTGTGTGTACTTGTGTGGGGTCAGGAGGGGTTTACAAGGTGGATGTAGCAGAGCCGTGTGTGTACTTGTGTGGTGTCAGGAGGGGTTTTACAAGGTGCATGTAGCAGAGCCGTGTGTGTACTTGTGTGGGGTTAGGAGGGGTTTACAAGGTGGATGTAGCAGAGCCGTGCGTGTACTTGTGTGGGGTTAGGAGGGGTTTAGAAGGTGGATGTAGCAGAGCCGTGTGTGTACTTGTGTGGGGTCAGGAGGGGTTTACAAGGTGGATGTAGCAGAGCCGTGTGTGTACTTGTGTCAGGTCAGGAGGGGTTTACAAGGTGGATGTAGCAGAGCCGTGTGTGTACTTGTGTGGGGTTAGGAGGGGTTTACAAGGTGGATGTAGCAGAGCCGTGTGTGTACTTGTGTGGGGTCAGGAGGGGTTTACAAGGTGGATGTAGCAGAGCCGTGTGTGTACTTGTGTGGTGTCAGGAGGGGTTTTACAAGGTGCATGTAGCAGAGCCGTGTGTGTACTTGTGTGGGGTTAGGAGGGGTTTACAAGGTGGATGTAGCAGAGCCGTGCGTGTACTTGTGTGGGGTTAGGAGGGGTTTAGAAGGTGGATGTAGCAGAGCCGTGTGTGTACTTGTGTGGGGTCAGGAGGGGTTTACAAGGTGGATGTAGCAGAGCCGTGTGTGTACTTGTGTCAGGTCAGGAGGGGTTTACAAGGTGGATGTAGCAGAGCCGTGTGTGTACTTGTGTGGGGTTAGGAGGGGTTTACAAGGTGGATGTAGCAGAGCCGTGTGTGTACTTGTGTCGGGTCAGGAGGGGTTTACAAGGTGGATGTAGCAGAGCCGTGTGTGTACTTGTGTGGGGTTAGGAGGGGTTTACAAGGTGGATGTAGCAGAGCCTTGCGTGTACTTGTGTGGGGTTAGGAGGGGTTTAGAAGGTGGATGTAGCAGAGCCGTGTGTGTACTTGTGTGGGGTCAGGAGGGGTTTACAAGGTGGATGTAGCAGAGCCGTGTGTGTACTTGTGTGGTGTCAGGAGGGGTTTTACAAGGTGCATGTAGCAGAGCCCTGTGTGTACTTGTGTGGGGTCAGTAGGGGTTTTTCAAGGTGGATGTAGCAGAGCCGTGTGTGTACTTGTGTGGGGTCAGGAGGGGTTTTACAAGGTGCATGTAGCAGAGCCGTGTGTGTACTTGTGTGGGTCAGGAGGTGTTTTACAAGGTGGATGTAGCAGAGCCGTGTGTGTACTTGTGTGGGGTCAGGAGGGGTTTTTCAAGGTGGTTGTATCAGAGCCGTGTGTGTACTTGTGTGGGGTCAGGAGGGGTTTTTGAAGGTGGATGTAGCAGAGCCGTGTGTGTACTTGTGTGGGATCAGGAGGGGTTTTACAAGGTGGATATAGCAGAGCCATGTGTGTACTTGTGTGGGTCAGGAGGTGTTTTACAAGGTGGATGTAGGAGAGCCGTGTGTGTACTTGTGTGGGGTCAGGAGGGGTTTACAAGGTGGATGTAGCAGAGCCGTGTGTGTACTTGTGTGGGGTCAGGAGGGGTTTACAAGGTGGATGTAGCAGAGCCTTGCGTGTACTTGTGTGGGGTTAGGAGGGGTTTAGAAGGTGGATGTAGCAGAGCCGTGTGTGTACTTGTGTGGGGTCAGGAGGGGTTTACAAGGTGGATGTAGCAGAGCCGTGTGTGTACTTGTGTGGTGTCAGGAGGGGTTTTACAAGGTGCATGTAGCAGAGCCCTGTGTGTACTTGTGTGGGGTCAGTAAGGGTTTTTCAAGGTGGATGTAGCAGAGCCGTGTGTGTACTTGTGTGGGGTCAGGAGGGGTTTTACAAGGTGCATGTAGCAGAGCCGTGTGTGTACTTGTGTGGGTCAGGAGGTGTTTTACAAGGTGGATGTAGCAGAGCCGTGTGTGTACTTGTGTGGGGTCAGGAGGGGTTTTTCAAGGTGGTTGTATCAGAGCCCTGTGTGTACTTGTGTGGGGTCAGGAGGGGTTTTTGAAGGTGGATGTAGCAGAGCCGTGTGTGTACTTGTGTGGGATCAGGAGGGGTTTTACAAGGTGGATATAGCAGAGCCATGTGTGTACTTGTGTGGGTCAGGAGGTGTTTTACAAGGTGGATGTAGGAGAGCCGTGTGTGTACTTGTGTGGGGTCAGGAGGGGTTTACAAGGTGGATGTAGGAGAGCCGTGTGTGTACTTGTGTGGGGTCAGGAGGGGTGTACAAGGTGGATGTAGCAGAGCCGTGTGTGTACTTGTGTGGGGTCAGGAGGGGTTTACAAGGTGGATGTAGTAGAGCTGTGTGTGTACTTGTGTGGGGTCCGGAGGGGTTTACAAGGTGGATGTAGCAGAGCCGTGTGTGCACTTGTGTGGGGTCAGGAGGGGTTTACAAGGTGATGTAGCAGAGCCGTGTGTGTACTTGTGTGGGGTCAGGAGGGGTTTTACAAGGTGCATGTAGCAGAGCCGTGTGTGTACTTGTGTGGGTCAGGAGGTGTTTTACAAGGTGGATGTAGCAGAGCCATGTGTGTACTTGTGTGGGGTCAGGAGGGGTTTTTCAAGGTGGATGTAGCAGAGCCGTGTGTGTACTTGGGTGGGGTCAGGAAGGCTTTTACAAGGTGGATGTAGCAGAGCCGTGTGTGTTCTTGCGTGGGGTCAGGAGGGGTTTACAAGGTTTACGGAGCAGAGCCATGTATGTACGAGGTGTACAGAGCGGAGCCGTGTGTTTATGGAGCAGAGCTGTGTGTTTATGGAGCGGATCAGAGCCGGGGGTGTACGGAGTGAAGTCGCTTGTGTACAAGGTGTAAGTAGCGGAGCTGTGTGTGTACGAGGTGTATGGTGGGGAGCATTTATACCTCCCGAGTCCCAACCGTTCCGGATCCAGCGAGACAGTCCCGATTTAGAGAGAGAGACTGCCCCAGCCGGGAGCATACATTCCCCGCGGGACACTGGAGTACACAGCGGAGCCCCAAGGAGCAATTTAAAACTTGCACGTAACGTTCTGCCGGAAGTGACGTGCTGGAAGCTGACCAGAAATTATTTAATTTCAGTAGGAGATTGTGACGGAACCATGGAGGCACTTCAGGGAGTGCTTCAGATCCATCACTGTGTCCTCCAACAGCGCGGACAGCGGGATCGCCTTGGAATCGGGGATGTCGGCCATGTGAGTGGATCATGATATGTCCTGCACCAGGAGGCTCAGGTGGGCACTACAATGGGAGCTGGGGTGCTATAGTAGCTTTATAGAATCTTTCTGTCTCTGTACTTTCTCTCTCTCTCTGGCCCCACCCACCATATCGGCACCCGAGTGGCCCCCACAGTTAAAGTGGATCCAGAGTTGAAAGTCTTGCAGGGGCAGCAGGCAAGTCTCTCTTAAAGGGGCAGCCCGGGCACCATTTCAAACCACTATCTGTACTTCCTTCAGGAAATACATATCTAGTTATAGTGGTTTGAAAAACCACTATATTGTAATCCGAACGCTACTAACTTATTATAGTGGTTTGAAAAAAACACTATATTGTAATCCGAACGCTGCTAACTTATTATAGTGGTTTGAAAAAACCACTATATTGTAATCCGAACGCTGCTAACTTATTATAGTGGTTTAAAAAAACCACTATATTGTAATCCGAACGCTGCTAACTTATTCTTCTTCTTCTTATTATAGTGGTTTGAAAAAATCACTATATTGTAATCCGAACGCTGCTAACTTATTCTTCTTCTTCTTCTTCTTCTTCTTATTATTAAGTTGATTTCCGCAATTAATGCGGCCCGAACAGCTACACGCACAGACTCCGTTGAGGTGTCGTTTCGAAGCCAGCGTCCATGAGAGGTGTGCTAAGTATTTTTCGTGTCGATCGGATTTGTAGTTTTTGCGCAATTTGCGTTTGAAAATTTTTTTTCCCGTCATTGGAATGCACTGTCTCCAATGCTTTTCAATAGGAAATGGCAAAACGTGCCCTGAGGCGATTGAAATGACAGTTGAGCTCATTGATATGCGCAGGCAGACCCAGTTACTATGCCAACGCCTACGAACTTCACTTGAACCCCAGCACAGAGCTTCTGCCACATAATATCAGCTCTTAAAGCAAAACCCACAGCACAAATGCAAATCTAGCTTCATCACATGACACATGCCCCTGAGAGAGAATGTGTGCGCCAAAGTGGATTTAAAAGAAGCCCAGTGAGCCAAACTAGCTCTTAAAGGGCCAACGCGCCAAAGTGATTGTTAAAGGGCCAGCGCACCCAAATGAGTCTTAAAGGGCCGACACACCAAATCGGAGGCTGAGCCACCCCGGCCTCCAAATCGGAGGCTGAGCCACCCCGGCCTCCAAATCGGAGGCTGAGCCACCCCGGCCTCCAAATCGGAGGCTGAGCCACCCCGGCCTCCAAATCGGAGGCTGAGCCACCCCGGCCTCCAAATCGGAGGCTGAGCCACCCCGGCCTCCAAATCGGAGGCTGAGCCACCCCGGCCTCCAAATCGGAGGCTGAGCCACCCCGGCCTCCAAATCGGACAATGAGCCACCCCGGCCTCCAAATCGGACAATGAGCCACCCCGGCCTCCAAATCGGAGGCTGATCCACCCCGGCCTCCAAATCGGAGGCTGATCCACCCCGGCCTCCAAATCGGAGGCTGATCCACCCCGGCCTCCAAATCGGAGGCTGATCGACCCAGGCCTCCAAATCGGAGGCTGAGCCACCCCGGCCTCCAAATCGGAGGCTGAGCCACCCCGGCCTCCAAATAGGAGGCTGAGCCACCCCGGCCTCCAAATCGGAGGCTGAGCCACCCCGGCCTCCAAATCGGAGGCTGAGCCACCCCGGCCTCCAAATCGAAGGCTGATCGACCCCGGCCTCCAAATCGGAGGCTGATCGACCCCGGCCTCCAAATCGGAGGCTGATCGACCCCGGCCTCCAAATCGGAGGCTGATCGACCCCGGCCTCCAAATCGGAGGCTGATCCACCCCGGCCTCCAAATCGGAGGCTGATCCACCCCGGCCTCCAAATCGGAGGATGATACACCCCGGCCTCCAAATCGGAGGCTGAGCCACCCCGGCCTCCAAATCGGAGGCTGAGCCACCCCGGCCTCCAAATCGGAGGCTGATCCACCCCGGCCTCCAAATCGGAGGCTGATCCACCCCGGCCTCCAAATCCGAGGCTGAGCCACCCCGGCCTCCAAATCGGAGGCTGAGCCACCCCGGCCTCCAAATCGGAGGCTGAGCCACCCCGGCCTCCAAATCGGAGGCTGAGCCACCCCGGCCTCCAAATCGGAGGCTGAGCCACCCCGGCCTCCAAATCGGAGGCTGAGCCACCCCGGCCTCCAAATCGGAGGCTCATCGACCCCGGCCTCCAAATCGGAGGCTCATCGACCCCGGCCTCCAAATCGGAGGCTCATCGACCCCGGCCTCCAAATCGGAGGCTCATCGACCCCGGCCTCCAAATCGGAGGCTCATCGACCCCGGCCTCCAAATCGGAGGCTCATCGACCCCGGCCTCCAAATCGGAGGCTCATCGACCCCGGCCTCCAAATCGGAAGCTCATCGACCCCGGCCTCCAAATCGGAAGCTCATCGACCCCGGCCTCCAAATCGGAAGCTCATCGACCCCGGCCTCCAAATCGGAAGCTCATCGACCCCGGCCTCCAAATCGGAAGCTCATCGACCCCGGCCTCCAAATCGGAAGTTCATCGACCCCGGCCTCCAAATCGGAAGTTCATCGACCCCGGCCTCCAAATCGGAAGTTCATCGACCCCGGCCTCCAAATCGGAAGTTCATCGACCCCGGCCTCCAAATCAGAGGCTCTTTGACCTCTGCCTCCAAATTGGAGGCTGAGCGACCCCAGCCTCCAAATCTTACCCAGAGTGGCCCCGCCCACCAAATCGGACCCTGTGGGGCCCCGCCCACCAAATCGGACCCTGAGAGGCCCCGCCCACAAAATCGGACCCTGAGGGGCCCCGCCCACAAAATCAGGCCCTGAGGGGCCCCACCCACAAAATCAGACCATGAGGCCAAAGTGGCCCCTGAGAGGCACCCACAGTTAAATCGTATCCTGAGTTGAAAGTCTTGCAGGGGCAGCAGGCAAGTCTCTCTTAAAGGGGCAGCCCGGGCACCATTTCAAACCACTATCTGTACTTCCTTCAGGAAATACACATCTAGTATTATTATTACTATTCAGTTGATTTCCGCAATTAATGCGGCCCAAACCGCTGCACGCACAGACTCCGTTGAGGTGTGGTTTCGAAGCCAGCGTCCATGAGAGGTGTGCTAAGTATTTTTCGTGTCGATCGGATTTGCCATTTTTGCGCAATTTGCGTTTGAAAAAGCATTTTCCTGTCATTGGAATTCTTTGTCTCAATGCATTTTAACGGGAAAATGTTGCCATAGGGAAAACATGGGGCAGTCGTGAGGTGGCAGTTATGCTCATTGATATGCGTAGGCCAGGGCCGGCGTCAGCACCCGGCGCACCCGGGCAATTGCCGGTGCCCTGGCGAGATGGGAGGGCCCAATCACGCTGTCTGGGATACCCGCCAGCCGCTGCCACGCCCCCCATGTACTGACCTCATCCTGCGCCCTCCGCGAGGGACCCACGCAGTGACGCAGACCCTTAGGCTGAGTGCAGACGACTTTTTAGCCCTGCGGATTTTTCCGCTCAGAATGGAAGAAATCCGCAGGTCAAATGACCTGCATTTTTCCTGTGGATTTCTTTCATTTTTCCTGCGGTTTTATTGTGGTTTTTGTGCGTTTTTCCACTGCAGTTTTCCCCCTGCGGATTTGGTGACAGGGGAGGTGGAAAACTGCACAAAAGAAGTAACATGCTGCGGATTTTGTATCGCAGGAAAACCGCGCGGAAAAATCTGCAGCGTCTGCACAGCGTTTTTTTTTTCGATTGATTTTAAGGATACTGTACATCACAATGCGGATATGCAACGTTTCTGCGCGGTAAAATCCACTGCAGATCCGCTGCAAATCTGCATCGTGTGCTCAAAGCCTTAGGGCCAGCAATGATCATCGCTTCCTTCGGCTGTAATCTTGTGTGCGGTGTTGTCACAGGACCTGTGATGAGGTCACAGGAGGGGAGGAGTCAGGGGTCACATGATCAGGGCGGCTGCAGGACTGCTGTGCTGGTCGCTTGTCATTATGGTGCTAGTCTGGATGGATGAGGTAACGTTTATGTGTGGGACAGTGGGGTCAGGGAGGGGTTTACAAGGTGGATGTAGCAGAGCCATCTGTGTACTTGTGTGGGGTCAGGAGGGGTTTACAAGGTGGATGTAGCAGAGCTGTGTGTGTACTTGTGTGGGGTCAGGAGGGGTTTTACAAGGTGGATGTAGCAGAGCCTTCTGTGTACTTGTGTGGGGTCAGGAGGGATTTTACAAGGTGGATGTAGCAGAGTCGTGTGTGTACTTGTGTGGGGTCAGGAGGAGGGGTTTTACAAGGTGTATGTAGCAGTGCCGTGTGTGTACTTGTGTGGGGTCGGGAGGTGGGGTTTACAAGGTGGATGTAGCAGAGCCGTGTGTGTACTTGTGTGGGGTCAGGAGGGGTTTACAAGGTGGATGTAGCAGAGCTGTGTGTGTACTTATGTGTGGGGTCAGGAGGGGTTTTACAAGGTGTATGTAGCAGTGCCGTGTGTGTACTTGTGTGGGGTCGGGAGGAGGGGTTTACAAGGTGGACGTAGCAGAGCCGTGTGTGTACTTGCGTGGGGTCAGGAGGGGTTTACAAGGTGGATGTAGCAGTGCTGTGTGTGTACTTGTGTGGGGTCAGGAGGGGTTTACAAGGTGGATGTAGTAGAGCCATGTGTGTACTTGTGTGGGGTCAGGAGGGGTTTACAAGGTGGATGTAGCAGTGCCGTGTGTGTACTTGTGTGGGGTCAGGAGGGGTTTTACAAGGTGAATGTAGCAGAGTCGTGTGTGTACTTGTGTGGAGTCAGGAGGGGTTTACAAGGTCGCTGTAGCAGTGCCGTGTGTGTACTTGTGTGGGGTCAGGAGGGGTTTACAAGGTGGATGTAGTAGAGCCGTGTGTGTACTTGTGTGGGGTCAGGAGGGGTTTACAAGGTGGATGTAGCAGTGTCGTGTGTGTACTTGTGTGGGGTCAGGAGGGGTTTGCAAGGTGAATGTAGCAGAGTCGTGTGTGTACTTGTGTGGGGTCAGGAGGGGTTTACAAGGTGAATGTAGCAGAGTCGTGTGTGTACTTGTGTGGGGTCAGGAGGGGTTTACAAGGTGGATGTAGCAGTGCCGTGTGTGTACTTGTGTGGGGTCAGGAGGGGTTTTACAAGGTGAATGTAGCAGAGTCGTGTGTGTACTTGTGTGGGGTCAGGAGGGGTTTACAAGGTGGATGTAGCAGAGCCGTATGTGTACTTATGTGGGGTCAGGAGGTGTTTTACAAGGTGGATGAAGCAGAGCCGTGTGTGTACTTATGTGTGGTCAGGAGGGGTTTTCAAGTTGGATGTAGCAGAGCTGTGTGTGTACTTGTGTGGGGTCATGAGGGGTTTTACAAGGTGGATGTAGCAGAGCCGTGTGTGTACTTGTGTGGGGTCAGGAGGGGTTTACAAGGTGGATGTAGCAGGGCTGTGTGTGTACTTGTGTGGGGTCAGGAGGGGTTTACAAGTTGGATGTAGCAGAGCTGTGTGTGTACTTGTGTGGGGTCATGAGGGGTTTACAAGGTGGATGTAGCAGTGCCGTGTGTGTACTTGTGTGGGGTCAGGAGGGGTTTTACAAGGTGGATGTAGCAGAGCCGTGTGTGTACTTGTGTGGGGTCAGGAGGGGTTTTACAAGGTGGATGTAGCAGAGCCGTGTGTGTACGAGGTGTACGGAGTGAAGCCGTGTGTGTACGAGGCGTACGGAGTGAAGCCGTGTGTGCACGAGGTGTACAGAGCAGAGCCGTGTGTGTACGAGGTGTACGGAGCAGTCGTGTGTGTACGAGGTGTACGGAGCAGAGCCGTGTGTGTACGACGTGTACGGAGTGAAGCCGTGTGTGTACGAGATGTACGGAGCAGAGCCGTGTGTGTACGAGGTGTGCGGAGCAGAGCCGTGTGTGTACGAGGTGTACGGAGTGAAGCCGTGTGTGAACGAGGTGTACGGAGCAGAGCCGTGTGTGTATGAGGTGTACGGAGCAGAGCCGTGTGTGTACGTGGTGTACGGAGCAGAGCCGTGTGTGTACGAGGTGTACGGAGCAGAGCCGTGTGTGTACGAGGTGTACGGAGCAGAGCCGTGTGTGTACGAGGTGTACGGAGTGAAGCCCTGTGTGTACTAGGTGTACGGAGCTGAGCCGTGTGTTTAAGGAGCGGAGCCGGTGTTTATGGAGCGGAGCAGAGCCGGGGGTGTACGGAGTGAAGCCGTGTGTGTATGAGGTGTATGGTTGGGAGCATTTATACCTCCCGAGTCCCAACCGTCCCGGATCCAGCGAGACAGTCCTGATTTTGAGAGAGAGACTGCCCCAGCCGGGAGCATACTTTCCCCGCGGGAACTTGCACGTAACATTCTACCGGAAGTGACGTGCTGGAAGCTGACCAGAAATTAGGTAATTTCAGTAGAAGATTGTGACGGAACCATGGAGGCACTTCAGGGAATGCTTCAGATCCATCACCGTGTCTCCTCTGACAGCGCGGACAGCGGGATCGCCTTGGAATCGGGGATGTCGGCCATGTGAGTGGATCATGATATGTCCTGCACCAGGAGGCTCAGGTGGTCACTACAATGGGAGCTGGGATGCTATAGTATCTTTATAGAATTTTTCTTCCTCTGTTTCTTTCTCTCAAATCTTTTTTTTTCTCTCTGTTCTTTCTTTCTTTCTGTCTCTGTTGTTTCTCTCTC
This sequence comes from Dendrobates tinctorius, assembly GCF_039654945.1. NCBI lineage: Eukaryota > Metazoa > Chordata > Amphibia > Anura > Dendrobatidae > Dendrobates > Dendrobates tinctorius. Next base: position 27,252,661 of record NW_027361921.1, read on the forward strand.
TCTCTGACCCCGCCCACCAAATCGGCCCCCGAGTGGCCCCCACAGTTAAAATGGATCCTGAGTTGAAAGTCTTGCATGGGCAGCAGGCAAGTCTCTCTTAAAGGGGCAGCCCGGGCACCATTTCAAACCACTATCTGTACTTCCTTCAGGAAATACACATCTAGTTATTATTATTAAGTTGATTTCCGCAATTAATGCGGCCCGAACCGCTACACGCACAGACTCCGTTGAGGTGTCGTTTCGAAGCCAGCGTCCATGAGAGGTGTGCTAAGTATTTTTCGTGTCAATCAGATTTGTAGTTTTTGCGCAATTTGCGTTAGAAATTTTTTTTTCCCGTCATTGGAATGTATTGTCTCAATGCATTTGAATGGGGAAATGGCAAAACGTGCCCTGAGGCGATTGAAATGGCAGTTGAGCTCATTGATATGCGCAGGCAGAACCAGTTACTATGCCAACGCCTACGAACGTCACATGACATCTCCAAGACAGAGCTTCTGCCACATAATATCAGCTCTTAAAGCGAAACCCACAGCACAAATGCAAATCTAGCTTCATCACATGACGCATGCCCCTGAGAGAGAATGTGCGCCAAAGTGTATTTAGAAGCCCAGTGAGCCAAACTGGCTCTTAAAGGGCCGAAGCGCCAATGTGATTCTTAAAGGGCCGCCGCACCGAAATGAGTCTTAAAGGGCCGACGCGCCAAATCGAAAGCTGAGTGACCCCAGGCTCCAAATCGGAGGCTGAGCCACCCCGGCCTTAAAATCGGAGGCTGAGCCACCCTGGCCTCCAAATCGGACCCAGAGTGGCCCCGCTCACCAAAAACGGACCCAGAGTAGCCCCACCCACCAAATCGGACCCAGAGGGGCCCTGCCAACCAAATCGGACCCTGAGGAGCTCCGTCCACCAAATCAGACCCAGAGTGACCCCGCCCACCAAATCGGACCATGAAGGGACCCGCCCGCCAAATCGGAAGCAAAGGGGCCCCAGCCACAAAATCAGACCCTGAGGGGCCCCGGCCACGAAATCGGACACTGAGGGGCGCTGGCCACAAAATCGGACCCTGAGGGGCCCCAACCACGAAATCAGACCCTGAGGGGCCCCGGCCACAAAATCGGACCCTGAGGGCCCCCAACGACAAAACCGGACCCTGAGGGGCCCCAACCACAAAATCGGACCCTGAGGGGCCCCAACCACAAAATCGAACCCAGAGGGGCCCCACCCACAAAATCGGACCCTGAGGGGCCCTGCCCACAAAATCGGACCCTCAGGGGCCCCGCCCACAAAATCGGACCCTGAGGGGCCCCGCCCTCAAAATCGGACCCTGAGAGGCCCCGCCCACCAAATCGGACCCTGAGGGGCCCCGACAACCAAATCGGACTCTGAGGGGCCCCACCCACAAAATCGGACCCTGAGGGCCCCCAATCACAAAATCGGACCCTGAGGAGCCCCAACCACAAAATCGGACCCTGAGGGGCCCCGGCCACAAAATCGAACCCAGAGGGGCCCCACCCACAAAATTGGACCCTGGGGGCCCCGCCCACCAAATCGGACCCTGAGGGGCCCCGCCCTCAAAATCGGACCCTGAGTAGACCCGGCCACAAAATCAGACCATGAGGGGCCCCAACCACAAAATCGGACCCTGAGGGGCCCCAACCACAAAATCGGACCCTTAGGGGCCCCGGCCACAAAATCGGACGCTGAGGGGCCCCGGCCACAAAATCGGACCCTGAGGGGCCCCACTCACAAAATCGGACCCTGAGGGGCCCCAACCACAAAATCGGACCCTGAGGAGCCCCGGCCACAAAATCGGGCCCTGAGGGGCCCCACGCACAAAATTGGACTCTGAGGGGATCCGGCCACAAAATCAGACTCTGAGGGGCCCCGGCCACAAAATCGGACACTGAGGGGCCACACCCACAAAATCAGACCCTGAGGGGCCACACCCACAAAATAGGAGCCTGAGGGATCCCGGCCAACAATTCAAGCTCTGAGGAGCCCAGGTCAAGGAATCCGATCCTGAGGGGCCCCACCCACCAAATCAGACCCTGAGGCCAAAGTGGCCCCTGAGAGGCACTCACAGTTAAAACGGATCCTGAGTTGAAAGTCTTGCAGGGGCAGCAGGCAAGTCTCTCTTAAAGGGGCAGCCCGGGCACCATTTCAAACCACTATCTGTACTTCCTTCAGGAAATACACATCTAGTATTATTATTACTATTCAGTTGATTTCCGCAATTAATGCGGCCCAAACCGTTACATGCACTGACTCCGTTGAGGCGTCGTTTCGAAGCGAGCGTCCACGAGTGGTGTGCTAAGTATTTTTCGTGTCGATCGGATTTGTAGTTTTTGCGTTTGAAAAAAATGTTCATGTCATTGGAATGCATTGCATTGGGCAGTCGTGAGGCGATTCAAATGGCAGTTAAGCTCATTGATATGCACAGGCAGACGCAGTTACTATACTAACACCTACGAACTTTACATGACCCCAGCAGGACAGAGTTTCTGCGAGATAATATCAGCTCTTAAAGCGAAAGCCAAAGCAAAAATGCAAATCTAGTTTCATCACATGATGCATGCCCCTGAGAGAGAATGTGCGCCAAAGTGGATTTAGCAGCCCAGTGCGCCAAACTGGCTCTTAAAGGACCGACGCGCCAAAGTGATTCTTAAAGGGCCGGCGCACCAAAATGAGTCTTAAAGGGCCAGCGCGCCAAATCGAAAGCTGAGTGACCTCAGGCTCCAAATCGGACCTAGAGTGGCCCCGCCCACCAAATCGGACCCAGAGTGGCCCCACCCACCAAATCGGACCCTGATGGGTCCCACCCACCAAATCGGACCCTGAGGGGCCCCGCCCACCAAATCGGACCCTGAGGGGCCCCGCCCACCAAATCGGACCCTGAGGGACCCCACTCACCAAATCGGACACTGAGGGTCCCCGCCCATCAAATTGAACCCTGAGGGGCCCCGCCCACCAAATCGGACCCAGAGGGGCCCCACCCACCAAATCGGACCCTGAAGGGCCCCGGCCACCAATTCAAGCCCCAAGGAGCCCAGGCCACCGAATTGGATCCTGAGGGGCCCCACAGGCAAAAGTGGCCCCTGAAGGGCCAAGCTCACCAAATCGGACCCTGAGGGGCCCCGCTCACCAAATCGGACTCTGATGGGCCCCACCCACAAAATCGGACCCTGAGGGGCCCCACCCACAAAATCGGACCCTGAGGGGCCCCGCCCACCAAATTAGACTCTGAGGGGCCCCACCCGCAAAATCGGACCCGAAGGGGCCCCACCCGCAAAATCGGACCCTGAGGGGCCCCACCCGCAAAATCGGACCCTATGGGGCCCCAACCACAAAATCGGACCCTGAGGGCCCCGGCCACAAAATCGGACCCTGAGAGACCCCGGCCACAAAATCGAACCCAGAGGGGCCCCACCCACAAAATTGGACCCTGGGGGCCCCGCCCACCAAATCAGACCCTGAGGGTCCCCGCCCACAAAATCGGACCCTGAGGGGCCCCGCCCTCAAAGTCGGACCCTGAGGGGCCCCACCCACCAAATCGGACCCTGAGGGGCCCCGCTAGCCAAATCGGACTCTGAGGGGCCCCACCCACAAAATCGGACCCTGAGGGGCCCCACCCTCAAAATCGAACCCTGAGGGGCCCAACCAACAAAATCGGACCCTGAGGGGCCCTGGCCACAAAATCATGCCCTGAGGGGCCCTGGCCACAAAATCGGACCCTGAGGGGCCCCGGCCACAAAATCGGACCCTGAGGGGCCCCACCCACAAAATCAGACCCTGAGGAGCCCCGGCCATAAAATCGGACCCTGAGGGGCCCCGGCCACAAAATCGTACCCTGAGGGGCCCCACCCACAAAATCAGACCATGAGGGGCCCCACCCACAAAATCGGACCCTGAGGGGCCCCACCCATAAAATCGGAACCTGAGGGGACCCACCCACAAAATAGGACCCTGAGGGGCCACACCCACAAAATCGGACCCTGAGAGGCCACACCCACAAAATCAGATGCTGAGGGGCCCCACCCACAAAATTGGACCCTGAGGAATCCCAGCCACTAATTCAAATCCTGAGGAGCCCAGGCCACCGAATCGGATCCTGAGGGGCCCCACCCACCAAATCAGACCCTGAGGCCAAAGTGGCCCCTGAGAGGCACCCACATTTAAAACGGATCCTGAGTTGAAAGTCTTGCAGGGGCAGCAGCCAAGTCTCTCTTAAAGGTGCAGCCCAGGCCCCATTTCAAACCACTATCTGTACTTCCTTCAGGAAATACACATCTAGTTCTTCTTCTTATTATTAAGTTGATTTCCGCAATTAATGCGGCCCGAACCGCTACACGCACAGACTCCGTTGAGGTGTTGTTTCGAAGCCAGCGTCCATGAGAGGTGTGCTAAGTATTTTTCGTGTCGATCGGATTTGTAGTTTTTGCGCAATTTGCGTTTGAAAATTTTTTTTCCCGTCATTGGAATGCACTGTCTCCAATGCTTTTCAATAGGAAATGGCAAAACGTGCCCTGAGGCGATTGAAATGACAGTTGAGCTCATTGATATGCGCAGGCAGACCCAGTTACTATGCCAACGCCTACGAACTTCACTTGAACTCCAGCACAGAGCCTCTGCCACATAATATCAGCTCTTAAAGCGAAACTCACAGCACAAATGCAAATCTAGCTTCATCACATGACACATGCCCCTGAGAGAGAATGTGTGCGCCAAAGTGGATTTAAAAGAAGCCCAGTGAGCCAAACTAGCTCTTAAAGGGCCAATGCGCCAAAGTGATTGTTAAAGGCCCAGCGCACCCAAATGAGTCTTAAAGGGCCGACACACCAAATCGGAGACTGAGCCACCTCGGCCTCCAAATCGGAGGCTGAGCCACCCCGGCCTCCAAATCGGAGGCTGGGCCACCCCGGCCTCCAAATCGGACGCTGAGCCACCCCGGCCTCCAAATCGGAGGCTGAGCCACCCCGGCCTCCAAATCGGAGGCTGAGCCACCCCGGCCTCCAAATCGGAGGCTGAGCCACCCCGGCCTCCAAATCGGAGGCTGATCGACCCCGGCCTCCAAATCGGAGGCTGAGCCACCCCGGCCTCCAAATCGGAGGCTGAGCGACCCCGGCCTCCAAATCGGAGGCTGAGCGACCCCGGCCTCCAAATCGGAGGCTGATCCACCCCGGCCTCCAAATCGGAGGCTGATCCACCCCGGCCTCCAAATCGGAGGCTGAGCCACCCCGGCCTCCAAATCGGAGGCTGATCCACCCCGGCCTCCAAATCGGAGGCTGATCCACCCCGGCCTCCAAATCGGAGGCTGAGCCACCCCGGCCTCCAAATCGGAGGCTGAGCCACCCCGGCCTCCAAATCGGAGGCTGAGCCACCCCGGCCTCCAAATCGGAGGCTGAGCCACCCTGGCCTCCAAATCGGAGGCTGAGCCACCCCGGCCTCCAAATCAGATGCTCATCGACCCCGGCCTCCAAATCGGAAGCTCATCGACCCCTGCCTCCAAATCGGAGGCTCTTTGACCTCGGCCTCCAAATCGGAAGCTCAACGACCCCGGCCTCCAAATTGGAGTCTGAGCGACCCCAGCCTCCAAATCTTACCCAGAGTGGCCCCACCCACCAAATCAGACCCAGAGAGGCCCTGCCCACCAAATCGGTCCCTGAGGGGCCCCGCCCACCAAATCGGACCCTGTGGGGCCCCGCCCACCAAATCGGACCCTGAGAGGCCCCGCCCACCAAATTTGACCCAGAGTGTCCCGCCCACCAAATTGAACCCAGAGTGGTCCCGCCCACCAAATTGGACCCAGTGGGGCTCCGCCCACAAAATCAGACCCTGCGGGGCCGCGGCCACAAAATCGGACCCTGATGGGCCCCGGTCACAAAATTGGACCCTGATAGGCCCCGGCCACAAAATCGGACCCTGAGGGGCCCCAACCACATAATCGGACCCTGAGGGGACCCGGCCACAAAATCGGACCCTGAGGGGCCCCAGCCACCAAATCGGACCCTGAGGGGCCCCGGCCACAAAATCGGACCCTGTTGGGCCCCACCCACAAAATCGGGCCTTGAGGGGCCCCACCCACAAAATCGGACCCTGGGGCCAAAGTCGCCCCTGAGAGGCACCCACAGTTAAAACGGATCCTGAGTTGAAAGTCTTGCAGGGGCAGCAGGCAAGTCTCTCTTAAAGGGGCAGCCTGGGCACCATTTCAAACCACTATCTGTACTTCCTTCAGGAAATACACATCTAGTATTAATGTTGTAATCCGAACGCTGCTAACTTTTTCTTTTTATTCAGTTGATTTCCGCAATTAATGCGGCCCGAACCGCTACGCGCACATACTCCGTTGAGGTGTCGTTTCGAAGCCAGCATCCAAGAGAGGTGTGCTAAGTATTTTTCGTGTCGATCGGATTTGTAGTTTTTGCGCAATTTGCGTTTGAAAATTTTTTTTCCCGTCATTGGAATGCACTGTCTCCAATGCTTTTCAATGGGAAATGGCAAAACGTGCCCTGAGGCGATTGAAATGGCAGTTAAGCTCATTGATATGCGCAGGCACACCCAGTTACTATGCCAACGCCTACGAACGTCACATGACGCCCCGAGGACAGAGCTTCTACCACATAATATCAGCTCTTAAAGCGAAACCCACAGCACAAATGCAAATCTAGCTTCATCACATGACACATGCCCCTGAGGGAGAATGTCCGCCAAAGTTGATTTAGAAGCCCAGTGAGCCAAACTAGCTATTAAAGGGCCAACGCGCCAAAGTGATTGTTAAAGGGCCGACGCATCAAAATGAGTCTTAAAGGGCATACACGCCAAATCGGAGGCTGAGCCACCCCGGCCTCCAAATCGGAGGCTGATCAACCCCCGGCCTCCAAATTGGAGGTTGATCGACCCCGACCTCCAAATCGGAGGCTGAGCCACCCCGGCCTCCAAATCGGAGGCTGAGCCACCCCGGCCTCCAAATCGGAGGCTGAGCCACCCCGGTCTCCAAATCGGAGGCTGAGCCACCCCGGTCTCCAAATCGGAGGCTGAGCCACCCCGGCCTCCAAATCGGAGGCTGAGCCACCCCGGCCTCCAAATCGGAGGCTGAGCCACCCCGGGCTCCAAATCGGAGGCTGAGCCACCCCGGCCTCCAAATCGGAGGCTGAGTCACTCCGGCCTCCAAATCGGAGGCTGATCGACCCCGGCCTCCAAATCGGAGGCTGAGCCACCTCTGCCTCCAAATCAGAGGCAGAGCCACCCCGACCTCCAAATAGGAGGCTGAGCCAAACCGGCCTCCAAATCGGACGATGAACCACCCCGGCCTCCAAATAGGAGGCTGCGCCACCCCGGCCTCCAAATAGGAGGCTGCGCCACCCCTGCCTCCAAATCGGACGATGAGCCATCCTGGCCTCCAAATCGGAAGCTGAGCAACCCCAGCCCGGGCACCATTTCAAACCACTATCTGTACTTCCTTCAGGAAATACACATCTAGTTCTTCTTATTATTTTCCAGTTGATTTCCGCAATTAATGCGGCCCGAACCGCTACACGCATAGACTCCGTTGAGGTGTCGTTTCGAAGCCAGCGTCCATGAGAGGTGTGCTAAGTATTTTTCGTGTCGATCGGATTTGTAGTTTTTGCGCAATTTGCGTTTGAAAACTTTTTTTCCCGTCATTGGAATGCACTGTCTCAATGCATTTGAATGGGGAAATGGCAAAACATGCCCTGAGGCGATTCAAATGGCAGTTAAGCTCATTGATATGCGCAGGCAGACCCAGTTACTATGCCAACGCCTACGAATGTCACATGACCTCTCCAAGATAGAGCTTCTGCCACATAATATCAGCTCTTAAAGCAAAACCCACAGCACAAATGCAAATCTAGCATCATCACATGACGTATGCCCCTGAGAGAGAATGTGCGCCAAAGTGGATTTAGAAGCCCAGTGAGCCACCCTGGCTCTTAAAGGGCCGATGCGCCAAAGTGATTCTTAAAGAGCTGGCGCACCAAAATGAGTCTTAAAGGGCCGGCGCACCAAATAGAAAGCTGAGTGACCCAAGAATCCAAATCGGAGGCTGATAGACCCGGCCTACAAAAAGGAGGCTGAGCCACCCTGGCATCCAAATTGGACACAGAGTGGCCCCGCCCACCAAATCGGACCCAGAGTGGCCCCGCCCACCAAATTGGACCCTGAGGGGCCCCACCCACAAAATCGGACCCTGAGGGGCTCCACCCACAAAATCGGACCCTGAGGGGTCCCACCCACAAAATCGGACCTTGAGGGGATCCGGCCACAAAATCAGACCCTGAGGGGACCCGGCCACAAAATTGGACCCTGAGGGGCCCCACCCACAAAATTGGACCCTGAGGGGCCCCACCCACAAAATTGGACCCTGAGGGGCCCCGGCCAAAAAACTGGACCCTGAGGGGCCCCACCCACAAAATTCGACCCTGAGGGGACCCACCCACAAAATCGGACCTTGAGGGGATCCGGCCACAAAATCAGACCCTGAGGGGACCCGGCCACAAAATTGGACCCTGAGGGGCCCCACCCACAAAATTGGACCCTGAGGGGCCCCACCCACAAAATTGGACCCTGAGGGGCCCCGGCCAAAAAACTGGACCCTGAGGGGCCCCACCCACAAAATTGGACCCTGAGGGGCCCCGGCCAAAAAACTGGACCCTGAGGGGCCCCACCCACAAAATTGGACCCTGAGGGGCCCCGGCCACAAAATCGGACCCTGAAGGGCCCCGGCCACAAAATCAGATCCTGAGGGGCCCCAACCACAAAATCGGACCCTGAGAGGCTCCGGACATAAAATCGGACCCTGAGGGGCCCCAACCACAAAATCGAACTCTGAGAGGCACCGGCCACAAAATCGGGCCCTAAGGGGCGCAACCCACAAAATCACTCAGTGTCCCCGCCCACCAAATTGGACCCTGAAGTGCCCCGCCCACCAAATCGGACCCAGAGTGGCCCCGCCCACCCAATCGGACCCAGAGTGGCCCCGCCCACCAAATCAAACCCAGAGTGGCCCCGCCCACCAAATCGGACCCTGAGGGGCCCTGCCCACCAAATCTGACCCTGAGGGGCCCTGCCCATCAAATCGGACCCTGAGGGGCCCCGCCCACCAAATCGGTCCCTGAGGGGGCCCGCCCACCAAATCGGACCCTGAGGGGCCCTGCCCTCCAATTCGGACCCTGAGGGGCCCCGCCCACTTAATCGGATTCTGAAAGGCCCCAACCACAAAATCTGACCCTGAGGGGCCCCACCCACAAAATCGGACCCTGAAGGGCACCGCTGACCAAATTGAACTCTGAGGGTCCCCACTCACCAAATTGGACTCTGAGTGGCCCCGCCCACCAAATTGGACCCTGAGTGGCCCTGCCCACCAAATCGGACCCTGAGTGGCCCCGTCCACCAAATCGGACCCTAAGGGGCCCCACCCACAAAATCGGACCCTGAGGTGCCCCAGCCACAAAATTGGACCCAGAGGGGCCCCACCAACAAAATCGGGCCCTGAGGGGTCCCACCCACCAAATCGGACCCTGAGGCCAAAGTGGCCCCTGCGAGGCACCCACAGTTAAAACGGATCCTGAGTTGAAAGTCTTGCAGGGGAAGCAGGCAAGTCTCTCTTAAAGGGGCAGCCCGGGCACCAGTTCAAACCACTATCTGTACTTCCTTCAGGAAATACACATCTAGTTCTTATTATTATTCAGTTGATTTCCGCAATTAATGCGGCCCGAACCGCTACACGCACAGACTCCGTTGAGGTGTCGTTTCGAAGCCAGCGTCCATGAGAGGTGTGCTAAGTATTTTTCGTGTCGATCGGATTTGTAGTTTTTGCGCAATTTGCGTTTAAAAAATTTTTTTCCCGTCATTGGAATGCACTGTCTCCAATGCTTTTCAATGGGAAGCTTAAAACATGCCCTGAGGCGATTGAAATGGCAGTTAAGCTCATTGATATGCGCAGGCACACCCAGTTACTATGCCAACGCCTACGAACACCACATGACGCCCCCAGGAGAGAGTTTCTGCCACATAATATCAGCTCTTAAAGCAAAACTCACAGCACAAATGCAAATCTAGCTTCATCACATGACACATGCCCCTGAGAGAGAATGTGTGCGCCAAAGTGGATTTAGAAGCCCAGTGAGCCACCCTGGCTCTTAAAGGGCTGACGCGCCAAAGTGATTCTTAAAGAGCTGGCGCACCAAAATGAGTCTTAAAGGGCAGGCGCGCCAAATCGAAAGCTGAGTGACCCAAGAAATCGGAGGCTGATAGACCCGGCCTACAAAAAGGAGGCTGAGCCACCCTGGCATCCAAATTGGACCCAGAGTGGCCCTGCCCACCAAATCGGACCCAGAGTGGCCCCGCCCACCAAATTGGACCCTGAGTGGCCCCGTCCACCAAATCGGACCCTGAGTGGCCCCGCCCACCAAATCGGACCCTGAGTGGCCCCATCCACCAAATCGGACCCTAAGGGGCCCCACCCACAAAATCGGGCCCTGAGGGGTCCCACCCACCAAATCGGACCCTGAGGCCAAAGTGGCCCCTGCGAGGCACCCACAGTTAAAACGGATCCTGAGTTGAAAGTCTTGCAGGGGCAGCAGGCAAGTCTCTCTTAAAGGGGCAGCCCGGGCACCAGTTCAAACCACTATCTGTACTTCCTTCAGGAAATACACATCTAGTTCTTCTTATTATTATTCAGTTGATTTCCACAATTAATTCGGCCTGAACCGCTACACGCACAGACTCCGTTGAGGTGTCGTTTCGAAGTCAGCGTCCATGAGAGGTGTGCTAAGTATTTTTCGTGTCGATCGGATTTGTAGTTTTTGCGCAATTTGCGTTTGAAACTTTTTTTTCCCGTCATTGGAATGCACTGTCTCCAATGCTTTTCAATGGGAAGCTTAAAACATGCCCTGAGGCGATTGAAATGGCAGTTAAGCTCATTGATATGCACAGGCACACCCAGTTACTATGCCAACGCCTACGAACACCACATGACGCCCCCAGGAGAGAGTTTCTGCCACATAATATCAGCTCTTAAAGCAAAACCCACAGCACAAATGCAAATCTAGCTTCATCACATGACACATGCCCCTGAGAGAGAATGTGTGCGCCAAAGTGGATTTAGAAGCCCAGTGAGCCACCCTGGCTCTTAAAGGGCCGACGCGCCAAAGTGATTCTTAAAGAGCCGGCGCACCAAAATGAGTCTTAAAGGGCCGGCGTGCCAAATCGAAAGCTGAGTGACCCAAGGCTCCAAATCGGAGGCTGATAGACCGTGGCCTACAAAAAGGAGGCTGAGCAACCCTGGCATCCAAATCGGACCCAGAGTGGCCCCGCCCACCAAATCGGACCCAGAGTGGCCCCGCCCACCAAATCAGACCCAGAGTGGCCCCACCCACAAAATCGGACTCTGAGGGTCCCCAACCACAAAATCGGACCCTCTGGGGCCCCGGCCACAAAATCGGACCCTGAGGGGCCCCACCCACAAAATCGGACTCTGTGGTTCCCCAACCACAAAATCGGACCCTGAGGGGCCCCAGCCACAAAATCGGACCTGGAGGGGCCCCGGCCACAAAATCAGACCCTGAGGGGCCCCACCCACAACATCGGACCCTCTGGGGCCCCGGCCACAAAATCGGACCCTGAGGGTCCCCACCCACAAAATCGGACACTGAGCGGCCCCGCCCACAAAATCGGATTCTGAAAGACCCCAACCACAAAATCGGACCCTGAGGGGCCCCGGCCACAAAATCGGACCTTATGGGGCCCCACCCACAAAATCAGACCCTGAGGGGCCCCTGGCCACAAAATCCAACCGTGAGGGGCCCCACCCACAAAATCAGACCCTGAGGGGCCCCACACACAAAATTGTACCCTGAGGGGCCCTGCACACCAAACCAGACCCAGAGTTGCCCCCGCCCACCAAATCAGACCCTGAGGGGCCCCGCCCACCAAATCAAACACTTTGGGGCCCTGCCCAACAAATCGTACCTAGAGTGGCCCTGCCCACCAAATCGGACACTGAGCGGCCCCACCCACAAAATCGGATTCTGAAAGACCCCAACCACAAAATCGGACCCTGAGGGGCCCCAACCACAAAATGGGACTTTGAAGGGCCCCACCCACCAAATCGGACCCCGAGGGTCCCCGCCCACCAATTCAGACCCTGAGGGGCCCCGCCCACCAAATTGGACCCTGAGGGGCCCCGCTCACCAATTGGACCCTGAGGGGCCCCGCTCACCAAATCGGACCCTGAGGGGCCCTGCTCACTAAATTGAACTCTGAGGGGCCCCGCTCACCAAATCAGACCCTGAGGGGCCCCAACCACAAAATAGGACCTTGAGGGGCCCCGCCCACCAAATCGGACCCCGAGGGTCCCCGCCCACCAATTCAGACCCTGAGGGGCCCCGACCACCAAATTGGACCCTGAGGGGCCCTGCTCACCAATCAGACCTTGAGGGACTCCGCTCACCAAATCGGACCCTGAGGGGTCCTGCTCACTAAATTGAACTCTGAGGGGCCCCGCTCACCAAATCGGACCCTGAGGGGCCCCAACCACAAAATCGGACCTTGAGGGGCCCCGCCCACCAAATCGAACCCCAAGGGTCCCCGCCCACCAATTCAGACCCTGAGGGGCCCCGCCCACCAAATTGGACCCTGAGGGGCCCCGCTCACCAATCGGACCCTGAAGGCCCCGCTCACCAAATTGGACCCAGAGTGGCCCCGCCCACCAAATTGGACCCAGAGTGGCCCCGCCCACAAAATCGGACCCTGAGGGGCTCCACCCACAAAATCGGACCCTGAGGGGCCCCACCCACAAAATCGGACCCTGAGGGGATCCGGCCACAAAATCAGACCCTGAGGGGACCAGGCCACAACATCGGACCCTGAGGGGCCCCACCCACAAAGTTGGACCCTGAGGGGCCCCACCCACAAAATTGGACCCTGAGGGGCCCCGGCCAAAAAACTGGACCCTGAGGGGCCCCACCCACAAAATTGGACCCTGAGGGGCCCTGGCCACAAAATCGGACCCTGAGGGGCCCCGGCCACAAAATCAGATCCTGAGGGGCCCCAACCGCAAAATCGGACCCTGAGAGGCTCCGGACATAAAATCGGACCCTGAGGGGCCCCAACCACAAAATCGGACTCTGAGAGGCACCGGCCACAAAATCGGACCCTGAGGGGCCCAACCCACAAAATCACTGTGTCCCCGCCCACCAAATTGGACCCTGAAGTGCCCCACCCACCAAATCGGACCCAGAGTGGCCCCGCCCACCAAATCGGACCCAGAGTGGCCCCGCCCACCAAATCAGACCCAGAGTGGCCCCGCCCACCAAATCGGACCCAGAGTGGCCCCGCCCACCAAATCGGACCCTGAGGGGCCCCGCCCACCAAATCGGACCCTGAGGGGGCCCGCCCACCAAATCAGACCCTGAGGGGCCCCACCCTCCAATTCGGACCCTGAGGGGCCCCGCCCACTTAATCGGATTCTGAAAGGCCCCAACCACAAAATCGGACCCTGAGGGGCCCCACCCACAAAATCGGACCCTGAGGGGCCCCGCTGACCAAATTGAACTCTGAGGGGCCCCACTCACCAAATCGGACCCTGAGTGGCCCCGCCCACCAAATTGGACCCTGAGTGGCCCCGCCCACCAAATCGGACCCTGAGTGGCCCCGTTCACCAAATCGGACCCTAAGGGGCCCCACCCACAAAATCGGACCCTGAGGTGCCCCGGCCACAAAATCGGACCAAGAGGGGCCCCACCCACAAAATCGGGCCCTGAGGGGTCCCACCCACCAAATCGGACCCTGAGGCCAAAGTGGCCCCTGCGAGGCACCCACAGTTAAAACGGATCCTGAGTTGAAAGGCTTGCAGGGGCAGCAGGCAAGTCTCTCTTAAAGGGGCAGCCCGGGCACCAGTTCAAACCACTATCTGTACTTCCTTCAGGAAATACACATCAAGTTCTTCTTATTATTATTCAGTTGATTTCCGCAATTAATGCGGCCCGAACCGCTACACGCACAGACTCCGGTGAGGTGTCGTTTCGAAGTCAGCGTCTATGAGAGGTGTGCTAAGTATTTTTCGTGTCGATCGGATTTGTAGTTTTTGCTCAATTTGCATTTGAAAATTTTTTTTCCCGTCATTGGAATGCACTGTCTCCAATGCTTTTCAATGGGAAGCTTAAAACATGCCCTGAGGCGATTGAAATGGCAGTTAAGCTCATTGATATGCGCAGGCACACCCAGTTACAATGCCAACGCCTACGAACACCACATGACACCCCCAGGAGAGAGTTTCTGCCACATAATATCAGCTCTTAAAGCAAAACCCACAGCACAAATGCAAATCTAGCTTCATCACATGACACATGACCCTGAGAGAGAATGTGTGCGCCAAAGTGGATTTAGAAGCCCAGTGAGCCACCCTGGCTCTTAAAGGGCCGACGCGCCAAAGTGATTCTTAAAGAGCCGGCGCACCAAAATGAGTCTTAACGGGCCGGCGCGCCAAATCGAAAGCTGAGTGACCCAAGGCTCCAAATAGGAGGCTGATAGACCCTGGCCTACAAAAAGGAGGCTGAGCCACCCTGGCATCCAAATTGGACCCAGAGTGGCCCCGCCCACCAAATCGGACCCAGAGTGGCCCCGCCCACCAAATCAGACCCAGAGTGGCCCCACCCACAAAATCAGACTCTGAGGGTCCCCAGCCACAAAATCGGACCCTGAGGGGCCCCAGCCACAAAATCGGACCTGGAGGGGCCCCGGCCACAAAATCAGACCCTGAGGGGCCCCACCCACAACATCGGACCCTCTGGGGCCCCGGCCACAAAATCGGACCCTGAGGAGCCCCACCCACAAAATCGGACACTGAGCGGCCCCACCCACAAAATCGGATTCTGAAAGACCCCAACCACAAAATCGGACCCTGAGGGGCCCCACCCACAAAATCAGACCCTGAGGGGCCCCACCCACAAAATTGTACCCTGAGGGGCTCTGCACACCAAACCAGACCCAGAGTTGCCCCCGCCCACCAAATCGGACCCTGAGGGGCCCCGCCCACCAAATCAGACCCTGAGTGGCCCCGCCCACCAAATGAAACACTTTGGGGCCCTGCCCAACAAATCGTACCTAGAGTGGCCCTGCCCACCAAATCGGACACTGAGCGGCCCCACCCACAAAATCGGATTCTGAATGACCCCAACCACAAAATCGGACCCTGAGGGGCCCCAACCACAAAATGGGACTTTGAAGGGCCCCGCCCACCAAATCGGACCCCGAGGGTCCTCGCCCACAAATTCAGACCCTGAGGGGCCCCGCCCACCAAATTGGACCCTGAGGGGCCCCGATCACCAAATTGGACCCTGAAGTGCCCCGCCCACCAAATTGGACCCAGAGTGGCCCGGCCCACCAAATTGGACCCAGAGTGGCCCGGCCCACCAAATCAAACCCAGAGTGGACCCGCCCACCAAATCGGACCCTGAGGGGCCCCTCCCACCAAATCGGACCCTGAGGGGCCCCGCAAACCAAATCGGACCCTGAGGGGCCCCGCCCATCAAATCGGACCCTGAGGGGCCCCGCTCACCAAATCGGACCCTAAGGGGGCCCGCCCACCAAATCGGACCCTGAGGGGCCCCGCCCTCCAATTCGGACCCTGAAGGGCCCCGCCCACTTATTCGGATTCTGAAAGGCCCCAACCACAAAATCGGACCCTGAGGGGCCCCACCCACAATATCAGACCCTTAGGGGCCCCGCTGACCAAAATGAACTCTGAGGGGCCCCACTCACCAAATTGGACCCTGAGTGGCCCCACCCACCAAATTGGACCCTGAGTGGCCCCGTCCACCAAATCGGACCCTGAGTGGCCCCGCCCACCAAATCGGACCCTGAGTGGCCCCATCCACCAAATCGGACCCTAAGGGGCCCCACCCACAAAATCGGGCCCTGAGGGGTCCCACCCACCAAATCGGACCCTGAGGCCAAAGTGGCCCCTGCGAGGCACCCACAGTTAAAATGGATCCTGAGTTGAAAGTCTTGCAGGGGCAGCAGGCAAGTCTCTCTTAAAGGGGCAGCCCGGGCACCAGTTCAAACCACTATCTGTACTTCCTTCAGGAAATACACATCTAGTTCTTCTTATTATTATTCAGTTGATTTCCGCAATTAATTCGGCCTGAACCGCTACACGCACAGACTCCGTTGAGGTGTCGTTTCGAAGTCAGCGTCCATGAGAGGTGTGCTAAGTATTTTTCGTGTCGATCGGATTTGTAGTTTTTGCGCAATTTGCGTTTGAAACTTTTTTTTCCCGTCATTGGAATGCACTGTCTCCAATGCTTTTCAATGGGAAGCTTAAAACATGCCCTGAGGCGATTGAAATGGCAGTTAAGCTCATTGATATGCACAGGCACACCCAGTTACTATGCCAACGCCTACGAACACCACATGACGCCCCCAGGAGAGAGTTTCTGCCACATAATATCAGCTCTTAAAGCAAAACCCACAGCACAAATGCAAATCTAGCTTCATCACATGACACATGACCCTGAGAGAGAATGTGTGCGCCAAAGTGGATTTAGAAGCCCAGTGAGCCACCCTGGCTCTTAAAGGGCCGACGCGCCAAAGTGATTCTTAAAGAGCCGGCGCACCAAAATGAGTCTTAACGGGCCGGCGCGCCAAATCGAAAGCTGAGTGACCCAAGGCTCCAAATAGGAGGCTGATAGACCCTGGCCTACAAAAAGGAGGCTGAGCCACCCTGGCATCCAAATTGGACCCAGAGTGGCCCCGCCCACCAAATCGGACCCAGAGTGGCCCCGCCCACCAAATCAGACCGAGTGGCCCCACCCACAAAATCAGACTCTGAGGGTCCCCAGCCACAAAATCGGACCCTGAGGGGCCCCAGCCACAAAATCGGACCTGGAGGGGCCCCGGCCACAAAATCAGACCCTGAGGGGCCCCACCCACAACATCGGACCCTCTGGGGCCCCGGCCACAAAATCGGACCCTGAGGAGCCCCACCCACAAAATCGGACACTGAGCGGCCCCGCCCACAAAATCGGATTCTGAAAGACCCCAACCACAAAATCGGACCCTGAGGGGCCCCACCCACAAAATCAGACCCTGAGGGGCCCCACCCACAAAATTGTACCCTGAGGGGCTCTGCACACCAAACCAGACCCAGAGTTGCCCCCGCCCACCAAATCGGACCCTGAGGGGCCCCGCCCACCAAATCAGACCCTGAGGGGCCCCGCCCACCAAATCAAACACTTTGGGGCCCTGCCCAACAAATCGTACCTAGAGTGGCCCTGCCCACCAAATCGGACACTGAGCAGCCCCACCCACAAAATCGGATTCTGAATGACCCCAACCACAAAATCGGACCCTGAGGGGCCCCAACCACAAAATGGGACTTTGAAGGGCCCCGCCCACCAAATCGGACCCCGAGGGTCCCCGCCCACCAATTCAGACCCTGAGGGGCCCCGCCCACCAAATTGGACCCTGAGGGGCCCCGATCACCAAATTGGACCCTGAAGTGCCCCGCCCACCAAATTGGACCCAGAGTGGCCCGGCCCACCAAATCGGACCCAGAGTGGCCCCGCCCACCAAATCAAACCCAGAGTGGACCCGCCCACCAAATCGGACCCTGAGGGGCCCCTCCCACCAAATCGGACCCTGAGGGGCCCCGCAAACCAAATCGGACCCTGAGGGGCCCCGCCCATCAAATCGGACCCTGAGGGGCCCCGCTCACCAAATCGGACCCTAAGGGGGCCCACCCACCAAATCGGACCCTGAGGGGCCCCGCCCTCCAATTCGGACCCTGAAGGGCCCCGCCCACTTATTCGGATTCTGAAAGGCCCCAACCACAAAATCGGACCCTGAGGGGCCCCACCCACAAAATCAGACCCTTAGGGGCCCCGCTGACCAAAATTAACTCTGAGGGGCCCCACTCACCAAATTGGACCCTGAGTGGCCCCGCCCACCAAATTGGACCCTGAGTGGCCCCGTCCACCAAATCGGACCCTGAGTGGCCCCGCCCACCAAATCGGACCCTGAGTGGCCCCGTCCACCAAATCGGACCCTAAGGGGCCCCACCCACAAAATCGGGCCCTGAGGGGTCCCACCCACCAAATCGGACCCTGAGGCCAAAGTGGCCCCTGCGAGGCACCCACAGTTAAAACGGATCCTGAGTTGAAAGTCTTGCAGGGGCAGCAGGCAAGTCTCTCTTAAAGGGGCAGCCCGGGCACCAGTTCAAACCACTATCTGTACTTCCTTCAGGAAATACACATCTAGTTCTTCTTATTATTATTCAGTTGATTTCCGCAATTAATTCGGCCTGAACCGCTACACGCACAGACTCCGTTGAGGTGTCGTTTCGAAGTCAGCGTCCATGAGAGGTGTGCTAAGTATTTTTCGTGTCGATCGGATTTGTAGTTTTTGCGCAATTTGCGTTTGAAACTTTTTTTTCCCGTCATTGGAATGCACTGTCTCCAATGCTTTTCAATGGGAAGCTTAAAACATGCCCTGAGGCGATTGAAATGGCAGTTAAGCTCATTGATATGCACAGGCACACCCAGTTACTATGCCAACGCCTACGAACACCACATGACGCCCCCAGGAGAGAGTTTCTGCCACATAATATCAGCTCTTAAAGCAAAACCCACAGCACAAATGCAAATCTAGCTTCATCACATGACACATGCCCCTGAGAGAGAATTTGTGCGCCAAAGTGGATTTAGAAGCCCAGTGAGCCACCCTGGCTCTTAAAGGGCCGACGCGCCAAAGTGATTCTTAAAGAGCCGGCGCACCAAAATGAGTCTTAAAGGGCCGGCGCGCCAAATCGAAAGCTGAGTGACCCAAGGCTCCAAATCGGAGGCTGATAGACCCTGGCCTACAAAAAGGAGGCTGAGCCACCCTGGCATCCAAATTGGACCCAGAGTGGCCCCGCCCACCAAATCGGACCCAGAGTGGCCCCGCCCACCAAATCAGACCCAGAGTGGCCCCACCCACAAAATCGGACCCTGAGGGTCCCCAACCACAAAATCGGACCCTGAGGGGCCCCAGCCACAAAATCGGACCTGGAGGTGACCCGGCCACAAAATCAGACCCTGAGGGGCCCCACCCACAAAATCGGACACTTAGCGGCCCCGCCCACAAAATCGGATTCTGAAAGACCCCAACCACAAAATCGGACCCTGAGGGGCCCCGGCCACAAAATTGGACCCTGAGGGGCCCCACCCACAAAATCAGACCCTGAGGGGCCCCGGCCACAAAATCCAACCATGAGGGGCACCACCCACAAAATCAGACCCTGAGGGGCCCCACCCACAAAATTGTACCCTGAGGGGCCCTGCACACCAAACCAGACCCAGAGTTGCCCCCGCCCACCAAATCGGACCCTGAGGGGCCCCGCCCACCAAATCAAACACTTTGGGGCCCTGCCCAACAAATCGTACCTAGAGTGGCCCTGCCCACCAAATCGGACACTGAGCGGCCCCACCCACAAAATCGGATTCTGAAAGACCCCAACCACAAAATCGAACCCTGAGGGGCCCCAACCACAAAATAGGACTTTGAAGGGCCCCGCCCACCAAATCGGACCCCGAGGGTCCCCGCCCACCAATTCAGACCCTGAGGGGCCCCGCCCACCAAATTGGACCCTGAGGGGCCCCGCTCACCAATCGGACCCTGAGGGGCCCCGCTCACCAAATCGGACCCTGAGGGGCCCCGCTCACCAAATCGGACCCAGAGGGTCCCCGCCCACCAATTCAGACCCTGAGGGGCCCCGACCACCAAATTGGACCCTGAGGGGCCCCGCTCACCAATCAGACCTTGAGGGGCCCCGCTCACCAAATCGGACCCTGAGGGGTCCTGCTCACTAAATTGAACTCTGAGGGGCCCCGCTCACCAAATCGGACCCTGAGGGGCCCCAAACACAAAATCGGACCTTGAGGGGCCCCGCCCACCAAATCGGACCCCAAGGGTCCCCGCCCACCAATTCAGACCCTGAGGGGCCCCGCTCACCAATCGGACCCTGAAGGCCCCGCTCACCAAATCGGACCCAGAGTGGCCCCGCCCACCAAATTGGACCCTGAGGGGCCCCACCCACAAAATCGGACCCTGAGGGGCCCCGCTCACCAATCGGACCCTGAGGGCCCCCACCCACAAAATCGGACCCTGAGGGGATCTGGCCACAAAATCAGACCCTGAGGGGCCCCACCCACAAAATTGGACCCTGAGGGGCCCCACCCACAAAATTGGACCCTGAGGGGCCCCACCCACAAAATTGGACCCTGAGGGGCCCCGGCCAAAAAACTGGACCCTGAGGGGCCCCACCCACCAAATCGGACCCAGAGTGTCTCCGCCCACCAAATCGGACCCTGAGGGTCCCCGCCCACCAAATCGGACCCTGAGGGGGCCCGCCCACCAAATCGGACCCTGAGGGGCCCCTCCCTCCAATTTGTATTCTGAGGGGCCCTGCCCACTTAATCGGATTCTGAAAGGCCCCAACCACAAAATCGGACCCTGAGGGGCCCCACCCACAAAATCGGACCCTGAGGGGCCCCGCTGACCAAATTGAACTCTGAGGGGCCCCACTCACCAAATCGGACCCTGAGTGGCCCCGCCCACCAAATCGGACCCTGATTGTCCCCGCTCACCAAATCGGACCCTGAGTGGCCCCGTCCACCAAATCGGACCCTAAGGGGCCCCACCCACAAAATCGGACCCTGAGGTGCCCCGGCCACAGAATCGGACCCAGAGGGGCTCCACCCACAAAATCGGGCCCTGAGGGGTCCCACCCACCATATCGGACCCTGAGGCCAAAGTGGCCCCTGCGAGGCACCCACAGTTAAAACGGATCCTTAGTTGAAAGTCTTGCAGGGGCAGCAGGCAAGTCTCTCTTAAAGGGGCAGCCCGGGCACCAGTTCAAACCACTATCTGTACTTCCTTCAGGAAATACACATCTAGTTCTTCTTATTATTATTATTCAGTTGATTTCCGCAATTAATGCGGCCCGAACCGCTACACGCACAGACTCCGTTGAGGTGTCGTTTCGAAGCCAGCATCCATGAGAGGTGTGCTAAGTATTTTTCGTGTCGATCGGATTTGTAGTTTTTGCGCAATTTGCGTTTGAAAATTTTTTTTCACGTCATTGGAATGCACTGTCTCCATTGCTTTTCAATGGGAAGCTTAAAACATGCCCTGAGGCGATTGAAATGGCAGTTAAGCTCATTGATATGCGCAGGCACACCCAGTTACTATGCCAACGCCTACGAACACCACATGACGCCCCCAGGAGAGAGTTTCTGCCACATAATATCAGCTCTTAAAGCAAAACCCACAGCACAAATGCAAATCTAGCTTCATCACATGACACATGCCCCTGAGAGAGAATGTGTGCGCCAAAGTGGATTTAGAAGCCCAGTGAGCCACCCTGGCTCTTAAAGGGCCGACGCGCCAAAGTGATTCTTAAAGAGCCGGCGCACCAAAATGAGTCTTAAAGGGCCGGCGCGCCAAATCGAAAGCTGAGTGACCCAAGGCTCCAAATCGGAGGCTGATAGACCCTGGCCTACAAAAAGGAGGCTGAGCCACCCTGGCATCCAAATCGGACCCAGAGTGGCCCCGCCCACCAAATCGGACCCAGAGTGGCCCCGCCCACCAAATCAGACCCAGAGTGGCCCCACCCACAAAATCGGACTCTGAGGGTCCCCAACCACAAAATCGGACCCTGAGGGGCCCCAGCCACAAAATCGGACTTGGAGGGGCCCCGGCCACAAAATCAGACCCTGAGGGGCCCCACCCACAACATCGGACCCTCTGGGGCCCCGGCCACAAAATCGGACCCTGAGGGGCCCCACCCACAAAATCGGACACTGAGCGGCCCCCCCCACAAAATCGGATTCTGAAAGACCCCAACCACAAAATCGGACCCTGAGGGGCCCCGGCCACAAAATCGGACCCTGAGGGACCCCACCCACAAAATCAGACCCTGAGGGGCCCCGGCCACAAAATCCATCCGTGAGGGGCCCCACCCACAAAATCAGACCCTGAGGGGCCCCACCCACAAAATTGTACCCTGAGGGGCCCTGCACACCAAACCAGACCCAGAGTTGCCCCCGCCCACCAAATCGGACCCTGAGGGGCCCCGCCCACCAAATCAGACCCTGAGGGGCCCCGCCCACCAAATCAAACACTTTGGGGCCCTGCCCAACAAATTGTACCTAGAGTGGCCCTGCCCACCAAATCGGACACTGAGCGGCCCCACCCACAAAATCGGATTCTGAAAGACCCCAACCACAAAATCGGACCCTGAGGGGCCCCAACCACAAAATGGGACTTTGAAGGGCCCCGCCCACCAAATCGGACCCCGAGGGTCCCCGCCCACCAATTCAGACCCTGAGGGGCCCCGCCCACCAAATTGGACCCTGAGGGGCCCCAACCACAAAATCGGACCTAGAGTGGGCCCCGCCCACCAAATCGGACCCCGAGGGTCCCCGCCCACCAATTCAGACCCTGAGGGGCCCCGCCCACCAAATTGGACCCTGAGGGGCCCCGCTCACCAATCAGACCTTGAGGGGCCCCGCTCACCAAATCGGACCCTGAGGGGCCCTGCTCACTAAATTGAACTCTGAGGGGCCCCGCTCACCAAATCGGACCCTGAGGGGCCCCAACCACAAAATCGGACCTTGAGGGGCCCCGCCCACCAAATCGAACCCCAAGGGTCCCCGCCCACCAATTCAGACCCTGAGGGGCCCCGCCCACCAAATTGGACCCTGAGGGGCCTCGCTCACCAATCGGACCCTGAAGGCCCCGCTCACCAAATCGGACCCAGAGTGGCCCCGTCCACCAAATTGGACCCTGAGGGGCCCCACCCACAAAATCGGACCCTGAGGGGCTCCACCCACAAAATCGGACCCTGAGGGGCCCCACCCACAAAATCGGACCCTGAGGGGATCCGGCCACAAAATCAGACCCTGAGGGGACCCGGCCACAACATCGGACCCTGAGGGGCCCCACCCACAAAATTGGACCCTGAGGGGCCCCACCCACAAAATTGGACCCTGAGGGGCCCCACCCACAAAATTGGACCCTGAGGGGCTCAACCCACAAAATTGGACCCTGAGGGGCCCCACCCACAAAATTGGACCCTGAGGGGCCCCGGCCAAAAAACTGGACCCTGAGGGGCCCCACCCACAAAATTGGACCCTGAGGGGCCCTGGCCACAAAATCGGACCCTGAGGGGCCCCGGCCACAAAATCAGATCCTGAGGGGCCCCAACCACAAAATCGGACCCTGAGAGGCTCCGGACATAAAATCGGACCCTGAGGAGCCCCAACCACAAAATCGGACTCTGAGAGGCACCGCCCACCAAATTGGACCCTGAAGTGCCCCGCCCACCAAATCGGACCCAGAGTGGCCCCGCCCACCAAATCGGACCCAGAGTGGCCCCGCCCACCAAATCGGACCCAGAGTGGCCCCGCCCACCAAATCAAACCCAGAGTGGCCCCGCCCACCAAATCGGACCCTGAGGGGCCCCGCCCTCCAATTCGGACCCTGAGGGGCCCCGCCCACTTAATCGGATTCTGAAAGGCCCCACCCACAAAATCGGACCCTGAGGGGCCCCACCCACAAAATCAGACCCTGAGGGGCCCCGCCCACCAAATCGGACCCTGAGTGGCCCCGTCCACAAAATCGGACCCTGAGTGGCCCCGCCCACCAAATCGGACCCTGAGTGGCCCCGTCCACCAAATCGGACCCTAAGGGGCCCCACCCACAAAATCGGGCCCTGAGGGGTCCCACCCACCAAATCGGACCCTGAGGCCAAAGTGGCCCCTGCGAGGCACCCACAGTTAAAACGGATCCTGAGTTGAAAGTCTTGCAGGGGCAGCAGGCAAGTCTCTCTTAAAGGGGCAGCCCGGGCACCAGGTCAAACCACTATCTGTACTTCCTTCAGGAAATACACATCTAGTTCTTCTTATTATTATTCAGTTGATTTCCGCAATTAATTCGGCCTGAACCGCTACACGCACAGACTCCGTTGAGGTGTCGTTTCGAAGTCAGCGTCCATGAGAGGTGTGCTAAGTATTTTTCGTGTCGATCGGATTTGTAGTTTTTGCGCAATTTGCGTTTGAAACTTTTTTTTCCCGTCATTGGAATGCACTGTCTCCAATGCTTTTCAATGGGAAGCTTAAAACATGCCCTGAGGCGATTGAAATGGCAGTTAAGCTCATTGATATGCACAGGCACACCCAGTTACTATGCCAACGCCTACGAACACCACATGACGCCCCCAGGAGAGAGTTTCTGCCACATAATATCAGCTCTTAAAGCAAAACCCACAGCACAAATGCAAATCTAGCTTCATCACATGACACATGACCCTGAGAGAGAATGTGTGCGCCAAAGTGGATTTAGAAGCCCAGTGAGCCACCCTGGCTCTTAAAGGGCCGACGCGCCAAAGTGATTCTTAAAGAGCCGGCGCACCAAAATGAGTCTTAACGGGCCGGCGCGCCAAATCGAAAGCTGAGTGACCCAAGGCTCCAAATAGGAGGCTGATAGACCCTGGCCTACAAAAAGGAGGCTGAGCCACCCTGGCATCCAAATTGGACCCAGAGTGGCCCCGCCCACCAAATCGGACCCAGAGTGGCCCCGCCCACCAAATCAGACCCAGAGTGGCCCCACCCACAAAATCAGACTCTGAGGGTCCCCAGCCACAAAATCGGACCCTGAGGGGCCCCAGCCACAAAATCGGACCTGGAGGGGCCCCGGCCACAAAATCAGACCCTGAGGGGCCCCACCCACAACATCGGACCCTCTGGGGCCCCGGCCACAAAATCGGACCCTGAGGAGCCCCACCCACAAAATCGGACACTGAGCGGCCCCGCCCACAAAATCGGATTCTGAAAGACCCCAACCACAAAATCGGACCCTGAGGGGCCCCACCCACAAAATCAGACCCTGAGGGGCCCCACCCACAAAATTGTACCCTGAGGGGCTCTGCACACCAAACCAGACCCAGAGTTGCCCCCGCCCACCAAATCGGACCCTGAGGGGCCCCGCCCACCAAATCAGACCCTGAGGGGCCCCGCCCACCAAATCAAACACTTTGGGGCCCTGCCCAACAAATCGTACCTAGAGTGGCCCTGCCCACCAAATCGGACACTGAGCGGCCCCACCCACAAAATCGGATTCTGAATGACCCCAACCACAAAATCGGACCCTGAGGGGCCCCAACCACAAAATGGGACTTTGAAGGGCCCCGCCCACCAAATCGGACCCCGAGGGTCCTCGCCCACCAATTCAGACCCTGAGGGGCCCCGCCCACCAAATTGGACCCTGAGGGGCCCCGATCACCAAATTGGACCCTGAAGTGCCCCGCCCACCAAATTGGACCCAGAGTGGCCCGGCCCACCAAATCGGACCCAGAGTGGCCCCGCCCACCAAATCAAACCCAGAGTGGACCCGCCCACCAAATCGGACCCTGAGGGGCCCCTCCCACCAAATCGGACCCTGAGGGGCCCCGCAAACCAAATCGGACCCTGAGGGGCCCCGCCCATCAAATCGGACCCTGAGGGGCCCCGCTCACCAAATCGGACCCTAAGGGGGCCCACCCACCAAATCGGACCCTGAGGGGCCCCGCCCTCCAATTCGGACCCTGAAGGGCCCCGCCCACTTATTCGGATTCTGAAAGGCCCCAACCACAAAATCGGACCCTGAGGGGCCCCACCCACAAAATCAGACCCTTAGGGGCCCCGCTGACCAAAATGAACTCTGAGGGGCCCCACTCACCAAATTGGACCCTGAGTGGCCCCGCCCACCAAATTGGACCCTGAGTGGCCCCGTCCACCAAATCGGACCCTGAGTGGCCCCGCCCACCAAATCGGACCCTGAGTGGCCCCGTCCACCAAATCGGACCCTAAGGGGCCCCACCCACAAAATCGGGCCCTGAGGGGTCCCACCCACCAAATCGAACCCTGAGGCCAAAGTGGCCCCTGCGAGGCACCCACAGTTAAAACGGATCCTGAGTTGAAAGTCTTGCAGGGGCAGCAGGCAAGTCTCTCTTAAAGGGGCAGCCCGGGCACCAGTTCAAACCACTATCTGTACTTCCTTCAGGAAATACACATCTAGTTCTTCTTATTATTATTCAGTTGATTTCCGCAATTAATTGGGCCTGAACCGCTACACGCACAGACTCCGTTGAGGTGTCGTTTCGAAGTCAGCGTCCATGAGAGGTGTGCTAAGTATTTTTCGTGTCGATCGGATTTGTAGTTTTTGCGCAATTTGCGTTTGAAACTTTTTTTTCCCGTCATTGGAATGCACTGTCTCCAATGCTTTTCAATGGGAAGCTTAAAACATGCCCTGAGGCGATTGAAATGGCAGTTAAGCTCATTGATATGCACAGGCACACCCAGTTACTATGCCAACGCCTACGAACACCACATGACGCCCCCAGGAGAGAGTTTCTGCCACATAATATCAGCTCTTAAAGCAAAACCCACAGCACAAATGCAAATCTGGCTTCATCACATGACACATGCCCCTGAGAGAGAATTTGTGCGCCAAAGTGGATTTAGAAGCCCAGTGAGCCACCCTGGCTCTTAAAGGGCCGACGCGCCAAAGTGATTCTTAAAGAGCCGGCGCACCAAAATGAGTCTTAAAGGGCCGGCGCGCCAAATCGAAAGCTGAGTGACCCAAGGCTCCAAATCGGAGGCTGATAGACCCTGGCCTACAAAAAGGAGGCTGAGCCACCCTGGCATCCAAATTGGACCCAGAGTGGCCCCGCCCACCAAATCGGACCCAGAGTGGCCCCGCCCACCAAATCAGACCCAGAGTGGCCCCACCCACAAAATCGGACCCTGAGGGTCCCCAACCACAAAATCGGACCCTGAGGGGCCCCAGCCACAAAATCGGACCTGGAGGGGACCCGGCCACAAAATCAGACCCTGAGGGGCCCCACCCACAAAATCGGACACTTAGCGGCCCCGCCCACAAAATCGGATTCTGAAAGACCCCAACCACAAAATCGGACCCTGAGGGGCCCCGGCCACAAAATTGGACCCTGAGGGGCCCCACCCACAAAATCAGACCCTGAGGGGCCCCGGCCACAAAATCCAACCATGAGGGGCACCACCCACAAAATCAGACCCTGAGGGGCCCCACCCACAAAATTGTACCCTGAGGGGCCCTGCACACCAAACCAGACCCAGAGTTGCCCCCGCCCACCAAATCGGACCCTGAGGGGCCCCGCCCACCAAATCAAACACTTTGGGGCCCTGCCCAACAAATCGTACCTAGAGTGGCCCTGCCCACCAAATCGGACACTGAGCGGCCCCACCCACAAAATCGGATTCTGAAAGACCCCAACCACAAAATCGAACCCTGAGGGGCCCCAACCACAAAATAGGACTTTGAAGGGCCCCGCCCACCAAATCGGACCCCGAGGGTCCCCGCCCACCAACTCAGACCCTGAGGGGCCCCGCCCACCAAATTGGACCCTGAGGGGCCCCGCTCACCAATCGGACCCTGAGGGGCCCCGCTCACCAAATCGGACCCTGAGGGGCCCCGCTCACCAAATCGGACCCAGAGGGTCCCCGCCCACCAATTCAGACCCTGAGAGGCCCCGACCACCAAATTGGACCCTGAGGGGCCCCGCTCACCAATCAGACCTTGAGGGGCCCCGCTCACCAAATCGGACCCTGAGGGGTCCTGCTCACTAAATTGAACTCTGAGGGGCCCCGCTCACCAAATCGGACCCTGAGGGGCCCCAAACACAAAATCGGACCTTGAGGGGCCCCGCCCACCAAATCGGACCCCAAGGGTCCCCGCCCACCAATTCAGACCCTGAGGGGCCCCGCTCACCAATCGGACCCTGAAGGCCCCGCTCACCAAATCGGACCCAGAGTGGCCCCGCCCACCAAATTGGACCCTGAGGGGCCCCACCCACAAAATCGGACCCTGAGGGGCCCCGCTCACCAATCGGACCCTGAGGGGCCCCACCCACAAAATCGGACCCTGAGGGGATCTGGCCACAAAATCAGACCCTGAGGGGCCCCACCCACAAAATTGGACCCTGAGGGGCCCCACCCACAAAATTGGACCCTGAGGGGCCCCACCCACAAAATTGGACCCTGAGGGGCCCCGGCCAAAAAACTGGACCCTGAGGGGCCCCACCCACCAAATCGGACCCAGAGTGTCCCCGCCCACCAAATCGGACCCTGAGGGTCCCCGCCCACCAAATCGGACCCTGAGGGGGCCCGCCCACCAAATCGGACCCTGAGGGGCCCCTCCCTCCAATTTGTATTCTGAGGGGCCCTGCCCACTTAATCGGATTCTGAAAGGCCCCAACCACAAAATCGGACCCTGAGGGGCCCCACCCACAAAATCGGACCCTGAGGGGCCCCGCTGACCAAATTGAACTCTGAGGGGCCCCACTCACCAAATCGGACCCTGAGTGGCCCCGCCCACCATATCGGACCCTGAGTGTCCCCGCTCACCAAATCGGACCCTGAGTGGCCCCGTCCACCAAATCGGACCCTAAGGGGCCCCACCCACAAAATCGGACCCTGAGGTGCCCCGGCCACAGAATCGGACCCAGAGGGGCTCCACCCACAAAATCGGGCCCTGAGGGGTCCCACCCACCATATCGGACCCTGAGGCCAAAGTGGCCCCTGCGAGGCACCCACAGTTAAAACGGATCCTTAGTTGAAAGTCTTGCAGGGGCAGCAGGCAAGTCTCTCTTAAAGGGGCAGCCCGGGCACCAGTTCAAACCACTATCTGTACTTCCTTCAGGAAATACACATCTAGTTCTTCTTATTATTATTATTCAGTTGATTTCCGCAATTAATGCGGCCCGAACCGCTACACGCACAGACTCCGTTGAGGTGTCGTTTCGAAGCCAGCATCCATGAGAGGTGTGCTAAGTATTTTTCGTGTCGATCGGATTTGTAGTTTTTGCGCAATTTGCGTTTGAAAATTTTTTTTCACGTCATTGGAATGCACTGTCTCCATTGCTTTTCAATGGGAAGCTTAAAACATGCCCTGAGGCGATTGAAATGGCAGTTAAGCTCATTGATATGCGCAGGCACACCCAGTTACTATGCCAACGCCTACGAACACCACATGACGCCCCCAGGAGAGAGTTTCTGCCACATAATATCAGCTCTTAAAGCAAAACCCACAGCACAAATGCAAATCTAGCTTCATCACATGACACATGCCCCTGAGAGAGAATGTGTGCGCCAAAGTGGATTTAGAAGCCCAGTGAGCCACCCTGGCTCTTAAAGGGCCGACGCGCCAAAGTGATTCTTAAAGAGCCGGCGCACCAAAATGAGTCTTAAAGGGCCGGCGCGCCAAATCGAAAGCTGAGTGACCCAAGGCTCCAAATCGGAGGCTGATAGACCCTGGCCTACAAAAAGGAGGCTGAGCCACCCTGGCATCCAAATCGGACCCAGAGTGGCCCCGCCCACCAAATCGGACCCAGAGTGGCCCCGCCCACCAAATCAGACCCAGAGTGGCCCCACCCACAAAATCGGACTCTGAGGGTCCCCAACCACAAAATCGGACCCTGAGGGGCCCCAGCCACAAAATCGGACTTGGAGGGGCCCCGGCTACAAAATCAGACCCTGAGGGGCCCCACCCACAACATCGGACCCTCTGGGGCCCCGGCCACAAAATCGGACCCTGAGGGGCCCCACCCACAAAATCGGACACTGAGCGGCCCCGCCCACAAAATCGGATTCTGAAAGACCCCAACCACAAAATCGGACCCTGAGGGGCCCCGGCCACAAAATCGGACCCTGAGGGACCCCACCCACAAAATCAGACCCTGAGGGGCCCCGGCCACAAAATCCATCCGTGAGGGGCCCCACCCACAAAATCAGACCCTGAGGGGCCCCACCCACAAAATTGTACCCTGAGGGGCCCTGCACACCAAACCAGACCCAGAGTTGCCCCCGCCCACCAAATCGGACCCTGAGGGGCCCCGCCCACCAAATCAGACCCTGAGGGGCCCCGCCCACCAAATCAAACACTTTGGGGCCCTGCCCAACAAATTGTACCTAGAGTGGCCCTGCCCACCAAATCGGACACTGAGCGGCCCCACCCACAAAATCGGATTCTGAAAGACCCCAACCACAAAATCGGACCCTGAGGGGCCCCAACCACAAAATGGGACTTTGAAGGGCCCCGCCCACCAAATCGGACCCCGAGGGTCCCCGCCCACCAATTCAGACCCTGAGGGGCCCCGCCCACCAAATTGGACCCTGAGGGGCCCCAACCACAAAATCGGACCTAGAGTGGGCCCCGCCCACCAAATCGGACCCCGAGGGTCCCCGCCCACCAATTCAGACCCTGAGGGGCCCCGCCCACCAAATTGGACCCTGAGGGGCCCCGCTCACCAATCAGACCTTGAGGGGCCCCGCTCACCAAATCGGACCCTGAGGGGCCCTGCTCACTAAATTGAACTCTGAGGGGCCCCGCTCACCAAATCGGACCCTGAGGGGCCCCAACCACAAAATCGGACCTTGAGGGGCCCCGCCCACCAAATCGAACCCCAAGGGTCCCCGCCCACCAATTCAGACCCTGAGGGGCCCCGCCCACCAAATTGGACCCTGAGGGGCCTAGCTCACCAATCGGACCCTGAAGGCCCCGCTCACCAAATCGGACCCAGAGTGGCCCCGTCCACCAAATTGGACCCTGAGGGGCCCCACCCACAAAATCGGACCCTGAGGGGCTCCACCCACAAAATCGGACCCTGAGGGGCCCCACCCACAAAATCGGACCCTGAGGGGATCCGGCCACAAAATCAGACCCTGAGGGGACCCGGCCACAACATCGGACCCTGAGGGGCCCCACCCACAAAATTGGACCCTGAGGGGCCCCACCCACAAAATTGGACCCTGAGGGGCCCCACCCACAAAATTGGACCCTGAGGGGCTCCACCCACAAAATTGGACCCTGAGGGGCCCCACCCACAAAATTGGACCCTGAGGGGCCCCGGCCAAAAAACTGGACCCTGAGGGGCCCCACCCACAAAATTGGACCCTGAGGGGCCCTGGCCACAAAATCGGACCCTGAGGGGCCCCGGCCACAAAATCAGATCCTGAGGGGCCCCAACCACAAAATCGGACCCTGAGAGGCTCCGGACATAAAATCGGACCCTGAGGAGCCCCAACCACAAAATCGGACTCTGAGAGGCACCGCCCACCAAATTGGACCCTGAAGTGCCCCGCCCACCAAATCGGACCCAGAGTGGCCCCGCCCACCAAATCGGACCCAGAGTGGCCCCGCCCACCAAATCGGACCCAGAGTGGCCCCGCCCACCAAATCAAACCCAGAGTGGCCCCGCCCACCAAATCGGACCCTGAGGGGCCCCGCCCACCAAATCGGACCCTGAGGGGCCCCTCCCTCCAATTCGGACCCTGAGGGGCCCCGCCCACTTAATCGGATTCTGAAAGGCCCCACCCACAAAATCGGACCCTGAGGGGCCCCACCCACAAAATCGGACCCTGAGGGGCCCCGCCCACCAAATCGGACCCTGAGTGGCCCCGTCCACAAAATCGGACCCTGAGGTGTCCCGGCCACAAAATCGGACCCAGAGGGGCCCCACCAACAAAATCGGGCCCTGAGGGGTCCCACCCACCAAATCGGACCCTGAGGCCAAAGTGGCCCCTGCGAGGCACCCACAGTTAAAACGGATCCTGAGTTGAAAGTCTTGCAGGGGCAGCAGGCAAGTCTCTCTTAAAGGGGCAGCCCGGGCACCAGTTCAAACCACTATCTGTACTTCCTTCAGGAAATACACATCTAGTTCTTCTTATTATTATTATTCAGTTGATTTCCGCAATTAATGCGGCTCGAACCGCTACACGCACAGACTCCGTTGAGGTGTCGTTTCGAAGTCAGCGTCCATGAGAGGTGTGCTAAGTACTTTTCGTGTCGATCGGATTTGTAGTTTTTGCGCAATTTGCGTTTGAAAATTTTTTTTCCCGTCATTGGAATGCACTGTCTCCAATGCTTTTCAATGGGAAGCTTAAAACATGCCCTGAGGCGATTGAAATGGCAGTTAAGCTCATTGATATGCGCAGGCACACCCAGTTACTATGCCAACGCCTACGAACACCACATGATGCCCCCAGGAGAGAGTTTCTGCCACATAATATCAGCTCTTAAAGCAAAACCCACAGCACAAATGCAAATCTAGCTTCATCACATGACACATGCCCCTGAGAGAGAATGTGTGCGCCAAAGTGGATTTAGAAGCCCAGTGAGCCACCCTGGCTCTTAAAGGGCCGACGCGCCAAAGTGATTCTTAAAGAGCCAGCGCACCAAAATGAGTCTTAAAGGGCCGGCGCGCCAAATCGAAAGCTGAGTGACCCAAGGCTCCAAATCGGAGGCTGATAGACCCTGGCCTACAAAAAGGAGGCTGAGCCACCCTGGCATCCAAATTGGACCCAGAGTGGCCCCACCCACCAAATCGGACCCAGAGTGGCCCCGCCAACCAAATCAGACCCAGAGTGGCCCCACCCACAAAATCGAACTCTGAGGGTCCCCAACCACAAAATCGGACCCTGAGGGGCCCCAGCCACAAAATTGGACCTGGAGGGGCCCCGGCTACAAAATCAGACCCTGAGGGGCCCCACCCACAACATCGGACCCTCTGGGGCCCCGGCCACAAAATCGGACCCTGAGGGTCCCCACCCACAAAATCGGACACTGAGCGGCCCCGCCCACAAAATCGGATTCTGAAAGACCCCAATCACAAAATCGGAACCTGAGGGGCCCCGGCCACAAAATCGGACCCTGAGGGGCCCCACCCACAAAATCAGACCCTGAGGGACCCCACCCACAAAATTGTACCCTGAGGGGCCCTGCACACCAAACCAGACCCAGAGTTGCCCCCCGCCCACCAAATCGGACCCTGAGGGGCCCCGCCCACCAAATCAGACCCTGAGGGGCCCCGCCCACCAAATCAAACACTTTGGGGCCCTGCCCAACAAATCGTACGTAGAGTGGCCCTGCCCACCAAATCGGACACTGAGCGGCCCCAACCACAAAATCGGATTCTGAAAGACCCCAACCACAAAATCGGACCCTGAGGGGCCCCAACCACAAAATGGGACTTTGAAGGGCCCCGCCCACCAAATCGGACCCCGAGGGTCCCCGCCCACCAATTCAGACCCTGAGGGGCCCCGACCACCAAATTGGACCCTGAGGGGCCCCGCTCACCAATCAGACCTTGAGGGGCCCCGCTCACCAAATCGGACCCTGAGGGGTCCTACTCACTAAATTGAACTCTGAGGGGCCCCGCTCACCAAATCGGACCCTGAGGGGCCCCAACCACAAAATCGGACCTTGAGGGGCCCCGCCCACCAAATCGGACCCTGAAGTCCCCACTCACCAAATCGGACCCTGAGGGGCCCTGCTCACAAAATTAAACTCTGAGGGGCCCCGCTCACCAAATCGGACCCTGAGCATCCCCGCCCACCAAATCGGATTCTGAAAGGCCCCAACCACAAAATCGGACCCTGAGGGGCCACGGACACAAAATCGGATCCTGAGGGGCCCCACCCACAAAATCGGACCCTGAGGGGCCCCCCTCACAAAATCGGACCCTGAGAGGCCCCGGCCACAAAATCATTCCCTGAAGGGCCCCGGCCACAAAATCAGACCCAGAATGGCTCCCGCCCACCAAATCGGACCCTGAGGGGCCCCACCCACCAAATCAGACCCTGAGGGCCCCTGCCCACCAAATCGGACCCTGAGGAGCACCGCTCACCAAATTGGACCCTGAGGGGTCACGACCACCAAATCGGATTCTGAAAGACCCCAAGCACAAAATCGGACCCTGAGGGGCCCCGGACACAAAATCGGACCCTGAGGGGCTCCATCCACAAAATCAGACCCTGAGGGGCCCCAAACACAAAATCGGACCCTGAGGGGCCCCGCCCACCAAATCTGACCCTGAGGGGCCCCGCTGACCAAATCAGACCCTGAGGGGCCCCACTGATGAAATCGGACCCTGAGGGGCCCCGCTCACCAAATTGAACTCTGAGTGGCCCCAACCACAAAATCGGATTCTAAGTGGCCCCGCACACCAAATCAGACCGAGGGGCCCCGCCCACCAAATCGGACCCTGAGTGGCCCCACCCATCAAATCGGACCCTGAGGGGCCCCGCCCACCAATTCGGATTCTGAAGGGCCCCAACCACAAAATCGGACCCTGAGGAACCCCGCCCACCAAATTGGACCCTAAGGGGCCCCGCCCACCAAATCGGACCCTGAGGGGCCCCCCACCAAATCGGACCCTGAGGGGCCCCCACCAACAAATCGGACCCTGAGGGCCCCGACCACAAAATTGGACCCTGAGGGGACCCGGCCACAAAATCGGACCCTGAGGGGCCCCACCTACCAAATCAGACCCTGAGGGGCCCCACCCAAACAATCAGACCCTGAGGGGCCCTGGCCACCAAATCGGACCCTGAGGGGCCCCACCCACCAAATCAGATTCTGAAGGGCTCCAACCACAAAATCGGACACTGAGGAGCCCCACCCACCAAATCGGACCCTAAGGGGCCCCACCCACCAAATCGGACCATGAGGGGCCCCGCCCACCAAATCGGACCCAGAAGGGCCCCGCCCACCAAATCGGATTCTAAAGGGCCCCAACCACAAAATCGGACCCTGATGAGCCCCACCCACCAAATCGGACCCTAAGGGGTCCCGCCCACCAAATTGGACCCTGAGGGGCCCCGCCCTCCAATTCAGACCCTCAGGGCCCTGCCCACCAAATCGGTCCCTGAGGGGCCCCACCCACAAAACCGGACCCTGAGGGGCCCCGGCCACCAAATCGGACCCTGAGGGGAGGGCCCCGGCCACCAAATCGGACCCTGAGGGGTCCCGGCCACCAAATTGGACCCTGAGGGGCCCCGACCACAAAATTGGACCCTGAGGGGCCCCACCCACAAAATCAGACCCTGTGGGGCCTCACCCACCAAATCGGACCCTGAGGGGCCCCACCGACAAAATCGGACCCTGAGGGGACCCGGCCACAAAATCGGATCCTGAGGGGCCCCACCCACCAAATCGGACCCTGAGGGGCCCCGGCCACAGAATTGGACCCTGAGGGGTTCCGGCCACAAAAACGGACCCTGAGGAGCCCCGGCTACCAAATCGGACCCTGAGGGGCCCCGGCCACCAAATCAGACCCTGAGGGGCCCCACCCATCAAATCAGCCCCTGAGGGGCCGCGGCCACCAAATCAGACCCTGAAGGGCCCCACCCACCAAATCGGACCCTGAGTTGCCCCGGCCACAAAATCAGACCCTGAGGGGCCCCACCCACAAAATCGGACTCTGAGGCCAAAGTGGCCCCTGAGAGGCACCCACAGTTAAAATGGATCCTGAGTTGAAACTCTTGCAGGGGCAGCAGGCAAGTCTCTCTTAAAGGGGCAGCCCTGGCACCATTTCAAACCACTATCTGCACTTCCTTCAGGAAATACACATCTAGTTATAGTGGTTTGAAAAAACCACTGTATTGTAATCCGAACGCTGCTAACTTATTCTTCTTATTATTATTAAGTTGATTTCCGCAATTAATACAGCCCGAACCGCTACACGCACAGACTCCGTTGAGGTATCGTTTTGAAGCCAGTGTCCATGAGAGGTGTGCAAAGTATTTTTCGTGTCGATCGGATTTGTAGTTTTTGCGCAATTTGCATTTGAAATTTTTTTTTCCCGTCATTGGAATGCACTGTCTCCAATGCTTTTCAATGGGAAATGACAAAACGTGCCCTGAGGCGATTGAAATGGCAGTTAAGCTCATTGATATGCGCAGGCAGACCCTGTTACTATGCCAACGCCTACGAACGTCACATGACGCCCCCAGCACAGAGCTTCTGCCACATAATATCAGCTCTTAAAGCGAAACCCACAGCACTAATGCAAATATAGCTTCATCACATGACGCATGCCCCTGAGAGAGAATGTCCGCCAAAGTTGATTTAGAAGAAGCCCAGTGAGCCAAACTAGCTCTTAAAGGGCCGACGCGCCAAAGTGATTGTTAAAGGGCTGGCGCACCTAAATGAGTCTTAACCCCTTCACTACCAAGGGTGGTTTGCACATTAACTACCGGGCCAATTTTTACAATTCTGACCACTGTCCCTTTATGAGGTCATAACTCTGGAACGCTTCCATGGATCCCGGTGATTCTGTCATTGTTTTCTCGTGACATATTGTTCTTCATGTTAGTCGTAAAATTTCATTCATATAACTTGCGTTTATTTGTGAGAAAAACGGAAATTTGGCGAAAATTTTGAAAATTCCGCAATTTTCCAACTTTGAATTTTTATGCCCTTAAATCACAGAGATATGGCACACAAAAAAGTTAATAAGTAACATTTACCACATGTTTACTTTACATCAGCACTATTTTGGAACCAAAATTTTTATTTGTTAGTAAGATATAAGGGTTAAAAGTTGACCAGCTATCTCTCATTTTTGCAACACCATTTTATTTTTACAGACCACATCACATTTGAAGCCACTTTGAGGTGTCTATATGATAGAAAATACCCAAAAGTGACACCATTCTAAAAACTGCACCCCTTAAGGTGCTTAAAACCGCATTCAAGGAGTTTATTAACCCTTCAGGTGCGTCACAGGAATTTTTTGAATATTTAAAAAAAATTAACATTTAACTTTTTTTTTACAAAAAAAATTACTTCAGGTTCAATTTTTTTTATTTTACCAAGTGTAACAGGAGAAATTGGACTGCAAAAATTATTGTGCAATTTGTCCTGAGCACGCTGATACCTGATATGTGGGGGGAACCACTGTTTCGGCGCATGGCAGAGCTCAGAAGGGAAGGAGCACCATTTGACTTTTTCAATGCAAAATTGGCTGGAATTCTGATCGGACGCCATGTCGCGTTTGGAGAGCCCCTGATGTACCTAAACAGTGGAAATCCCCCACAAGTGACCCCATTTTTGAAACTAGACCCCCTAAGGAACTTATCTAGATATGTGGTGAGAACTTTGAACCCACAAGGGCTTCACAGAAGTTTATAATGTACAGCGGTACAATTAAAAAATCATATTTTTTCCACAAAATGATCTTTTCGCCCCCAATTTTTATTTTCCCAAGGGTAACAGGACCCTAAAAGTTATTGTGCAATTTGTCCTGAGTACGCTGATACCCCATATGTGGGTGTAAATGACTATTTGGGCACATGGCAGAGCTCGAAGGCAAGCAACGCCATTTGACTTTTTTGCTGGAATTGAGATCGGACACCATGTCGCGTTTGGAAAGCCCCTGATGTACCAAAACAGTGGAAACCCCCCACAATTGACACCATTTTGGAAACTAGACCCCCCAAGGAACTTATCTAGATGTGTGGTGAGAACTTTGAACCCCCAAGTGCTTCACAGAAGTTTATAACGCCCATGCGTGGAAATAAAAAAAAAATTTTCCCACAAAAATGATATTTTTGCCCCAAAATTTTTATTTTCCTAAGGGCAACAGGAGAAATAGGACCCCAAAAGTTGTTTTGCAAATTGTCCTGAGTAGGCTGATACCCCATATGATGGGGTAAAACACTGTTTGGGCGCATGGCAGAGCTTGGAAGGGAAGGAGCGCCATTTGACTTTTTCAACGCAGAATTGGCTGGAATTGAGATCAGACGCCATGTTGCGTTTGGAGAGCCCCTGATGTGCGCAAATAGTGGAAACCCCCAATTCTAGCCCTAACCCTAGCCCTAACCCTAACCCTAACCCTAGCCCTAACCCTAATGGGAAAATTGAAATAAATACATTTTTTTAATTTTATTATTTTTCCCTAACTAAGGGGGTGATAACGGGGGGTTTGATTTACTATTTATGGCGGTTTTTATGTTTGGCGGCTGTCGCACGCTAAAAGACGCTTTTTATTGTAAAAATAGTTTTTGCATCACCACATATTGAGAGCTATAATTTTTTCATATTTTGACCCACCGAGACATGTGAGGTCTTATTTTTTGAGGGACGAGTTGACGCTTTTATTGGTATCATGTTCGGGCATGTGACATTTTTTGATCGCTTTTTATTTCGTTTTTTGGGGCGCAGAATTTACAAAAACCAGCGTTTCATGAATTTCTTTTGGGTGGTGCGTTTACGCCGTTCTGGGTGCGGTAAAATTTATAAGGCGGTTTTATTCTTCGGGTCAGTATGGTTACAGCGATACCTCATTTAGGTCATTTTTTTATCTTTTGGCGCTTTTATGCAATGAAAACAATTTTATATAAAAAATAATTATTTTTGCATCGCTTTATTGTGCGAGCTATAACTTTTTTATTTTTTCGCTGATGATGCTGTATGGTGGCTCGTTTTTTGTGGGACAAGATGACGTTTTCAGCGGTACCATGGATATTCATATGCGTCTTTTTGATCGCTCGTTATTGCACTTTTTGTTCGGCGGTATGATAATAAATTATTATTTTTTGCTTCGTTTTTTTTTTATTTTTTAAGGGGTTCGCTTAAGGGGTTAACTATTGGGACAGTTTTATAGGGTGCATTGTTACGGACGCGGCGATACCAAATATGTGTACTTTTATTGTTTGTTTTTTTTATTTCCAAAAAATGAATATATTGGGCAATATTTTTTTTTTTTTTTTTAATTTATTTAGCGATTTTTTAAAATTATTTTTACACTTTTTTTTTATTTTTTTTTTACTTTATTACAATGTCCCAGGGGGGACATAACTGTCCTGTGACAGATCGCTGATCTGTCACATCACAGATCACTGTGACAGATCAGCGATCTTTCACAGGCACTGTACAGGCTTCCTCATGCCTGCGCTTTGCAGGCACTGAGGAAGCCAGCTTCCTGCAGGCCCCCGGAGGACCCCGTCGCCATATTGGATCCGGGGACCTGCAGGAAAGGAGACCCCCGCAGCAGCGCTGCACATTGCGCTGCCGTGGGGGGCTCAGGGAAGCACGGAGGGAGCCCCCTCCCTGCCGATGCTTCCCTTTAACCCCCGGTACACCGCGATCATGTTTGATCGCGGTGTGCAAGGGGTTAACGTGTCGGGGGCTGTCCGTGACCGCCCCTGACACATTGTGCCGGGTGTCAGCTATGATAATTAGCTGACACTCGGCCGCGATCAGCGGCGCTCACCACGTGGGCGCCGCTGATCGCGATGACGTGATATTCCGTCCATGGTAATTAGGTCCATGGTTACATGGACGGAATATTACGTCAATTGTAGGTAAGGGGTTAAAGGGCCGACACGCCAAATTGAAAGCTGAGTGACCCCAGGCTCCAAATCGGAGGCTGATCGACCCCGGCCTCCAAATCGGAGGCTGATCGACCCCGGCCTCCAAATCGGAGGCTGATCGACCCCGGCCTCCAAATCGGAGGCTGATCGACCCCGGCCTCCAAATCGGAGGCTGAGCCACCACGGCCTCCAAATTGGAGGCTGAGCCACCCCGGCCCCCAAATCGGAGGCTGAGCCACGCCGGCCCCCAAATCGGAGGCTGAGCCACCCCAGGCTCCAAATCGGAGGCTGAGTCACTCCGGCCTCCAAATCGGAGGCTGAACCAAACCGTCCTCCAAATCGGAGGCTCAGCCACCCCGGCCTCCAAATCGGAGGCTGAGCGATCCCAGCCTCCAAATCGGAGGCTGAGCGACCTCGGCCTCCAAATCGGGGGCTGAGCCACCCCGGCCTCCAAATCGGGGGCTGAGCCACCCCGGCCTCCAAATCAGAGGCTCAACGACCCCGGCCTCCAAATCAGAGGCTCAACGACCCCGGCCTCCAAATCGGGGGCTGAGCCACCCCGGCCTCCAAATCAGAGGCTCAACGACCCCGGCCTCCAAATCAGAGGCTCAACAACCCCGGCCTCCAAATCGGAGGCACAACTACCCCGGCCTCCAAATTGGAGGATCAACGACCCCGGCCTCCAAATCGGAGGCTCAACGACCCCGGCCTCCAAATCGGAGACTCAACGACCCCGGCCTCCAAATCGGAGGCTCTTTGACCTCGGCCTCCAAATCGGAAGCTCATCGACCCCGGCCTCCAAATCTTACCCAGAGTGGCCCCACACACCAAATCGGACCCAGAGAGGCCCTGCCCACCAAACCGGACCCTGAGGGGCCCCGCCCACAAAATCGGACCCTGTGGGTCCCAGCCCACTAAATCGGACACAGAGTGGCCCCGCCCACAAAATCGGACCGAGAGGCCCCGCCCACCAAATTGGACCCAGAGTGGTCCCGCCCACCAAATCGGACCCAGAGTGGTCCCGCCCACCAAATCAGACCCTAAGGGGCCCCACCCACAAAATCGGACCCTGCCACAAAATCAGACCCTGAGGGGCCCCAACAAAATCGGAACCTGAGAGGCGTCGGCCAGAAAAACGGACCCTGAGGGGCCCCACCCACCAAATCAAACCCTGAGGGGCCCCGCCCACCAAATCGGACCCGGAGGGGCCCCGCCCACCAAATCAGACCCAGAGTGGCCCCATCCACCAAATCGGACCCAGAGTGGCCCCACCCACAAAATTGGATCCAGAGTGGCCCCACCCACAAAATTGGACCCTGAGGGGCCCCGGCCACAAAATCAGACCCTGAGGGGCCCCACCCACAAAATCGGACCCTGCCACAAAATCAGACCCTGAGGGGCCCCAATAAAATCGGACCCTGAGAGGCCTCGGCCAGAAAATCGGACCCTGAGGGGCCCCACCCACCAAATCGGACCCGGAGGGGCCCCGCCCACCAAATCAGACCCGGAGGGGCCCCGCCCACCAAATCGGACCCAGAGTGGCCCCACCCACAAAATTGGATCCAGAGTGGCCCCACCCACAAAATTGGACCCTGAGGGGTCCCGGCCACAAAATCGGACCCTGAGGGGCCCCACCCACAAAATCGGACCCTGAGGGGCCCCACCCACAAAATCAGACCCTGAGGGGCCCCACCCACAAAATCTGACCCTGAGTTGATCCGGCCACAAAATCAGACCCTGAGGGGCCCCGGCCACAAATTCGGACCCTGAGGGGCCCCACTCACAAAATCGGACCCTGAGGGGCCCCACCCACAAAATCGGACCCTGAGGGGCCACAACTACAAAATCAGACCCTGAAGAGCCCCACCCACAAAATTGGACCCTGAGGGGCCCCGGCCACAAAATCAGACCCTAAGGGGCCCCACCCACAAAATCGGACCCTGCCACAAAATCAGACCCTGAGGGGCCCCAATAAAATCGGACCCTGAGAGGCCTCGGCCAGAAAATCGGACCCTGAGGGGCCCCACCCACCAAATCGGACCCGGAGGGGCCCCGCCCACCAAATCGGACCCGGAGGGGCCCCGCCCACCAAATCGGACCCAGAGTGGCCCCACCCACAAAATTGGATCCAGAGTGGCCCCACCCACAAAATCGGACCCTGAGGGGCCCCGGCCACAAAATCAGACCCTGAGGGGCCCCACCCACAAAATCGGACCCTGAGGGGCCCCACCCACAAAATCAGACCCTGAGGGGCCCCACCCACAAAATCTGACCCTGAGTTGATCCGGCCACAAAATCAGACCCTGAGGGGCCCCGGCCACAAATTCGGACCCTGAGGGGCCCCACTCACAAAATCGGACCCGGAGGGGCCCCGCCCACCAAATCGGACCCAGAGTGGCCCCACCCACAAAATTGGATCCAGAGTGGCCCCACCCACAAAATCGGACCCTGAGGGGCCCCGGCCACAAAATCAGACCCTGAGGGGCCCCACCCACAAAATCGGACCCTGAGGGGCCCCACCCACAAAATCAGACCCTGAGGGGCCCCACCCACAAAATCTGACCCTGAGTTGATCCGGCCACAAAATCAGACCCTGAGGGGCCCCGCCCACAAATTCGGACACTGAGGGGCCCCACTCACAAAATCAGACCCTGAGGGGCCCCAATAAAATCAGACCCGGAGGGGCCCCGCCCACCAAATCGGACCCGGAGGGGCCCCGCCCACCAAATCGGACCCAGAGTGGCCCCACCCACAAAATTGGATCCAGAGTGGCCCCACCCACAAAATCGGACCCTGAGGGGCCCCGGCCACAAAATCGGACCCTGAGGGGCCCCGGCCACAAAATCAGACCCTGAGGGGCCCCACCCACAAAATCGGACCCTGAGGGGCCCCACCCACAAAATCAGACCCTGAGGGGCCCCACCCACAAAATCTGACCCTGAGTTGATCCGGCCACAAAATCAGACCCTGAGGGGCCCCGGCCACAAATTCGGACCCTGAGGGGCCCCACTCACAAAATCGGACCCTGAGGGGCCCCACCCACAAAATCGGACCCTGAGGGGCCACAACTACAAAATCGGACCCTGAGGGGCCACAACTACAAAATCGGACCCTAAGGGGCCACATCCACAAAATCGGAGCCTGAGGAACCCAGGCCAAGGAATCAGATCCTGAGGGGTCCCACCCACCAAATCAGACCCTGAGGCCAAAGTGGCCCCTGAGAGGCATTCACAGTTAAAACGGATCCTGAGTTGAAAGTCTTGCATGGGCAGCAGTCAAGTCTCTCTTAAAGGGACAGCCCGGGGCACCATTTCAAACCACTATCTGTACTTCCTTCAGGAAATACACATCTAGTTATAGTGGTTT
Organism: Dendrobates tinctorius; assembly: GCF_039654945.1. Lineage (NCBI taxonomy): Eukaryota > Metazoa > Chordata > Amphibia > Anura > Dendrobatidae > Dendrobates > Dendrobates tinctorius. The sequence goes on from NW_027361921.1 coordinate 27,295,248, forward strand.
GAAAAAACCACTATATTGTAATTCGAACGCTGCTAACTTATTATAATGGTTTGAAAAAACCACTATATTGTAATCCGAACGCTGCTAACTTATTCTTCTTATTATTATTAAGTTGATTTCCGCAATTAATGCGGCCCGAACCGCTACACGCACAGACTCCGTTGAGGTGTCATTTCGAAGCCAGCGTCCATGAGAGGTGTGCTAAGTATTTTTCGTGTCGATCGGATTTGTAGTTTTTGCGGAATTTGCATTTGAAAATTTTTTTTCCCGTCATTGGAATGCACTGTCTCCAATGCTTTTCAATAGGAAATGGCAAAACATGCCCTGAGGCGATTGAAATGGCAGTTGAGCTCATTGATATGCGCAGGCACACCCAGTTACTATGCCAACGCCTACGAACTTCACCTGAACCCCAGCACAGAGACTCTGCCACATAATATCAGCTCTTAAAGCGAAACCCACAGCACAAATGCAAATCTAGCTTCATCACATGACACATGCCCCTGAGAGAGAATGTGTGCGCCAAAGTGGATTTAAAAGAAGCCCAGTGAGCCAAACTAGCTCTTAAAGGGCCAACGCGCCAAAGTGATTGTTAAAGGGCCAGCGCACCCAAATGAGTCTTAAAGGGCCGACACACCAAATCGGAGACTGAGCCACCCCGGCCTCCAAATCGGACGCTGAGCCACCCCGGCCTCCAAATCGGACGCTGAGCCACCCCGTCCTCCAAATCGGAGGCTGATCCACCCCGGTCTCCAAATCGGAGGCTGATCCACCCCGGTCACCAAATCGGAGGCTGATCCACCCCGGCCTCCAAATCGGATGCTGATCCATCCCGGCCTCCAAATCGGAGGCTGAGCCACCCCGGCCTCCAAATCGGAGGCTGAGCCACCCCGGCCTCCAAATCGGAGGCTGAGCCACCCCGGCCTCCAAATCGGAGGCTGAGCAACCCCGGCCTCCAAATCGGAGGCTGAGCCACCCCGGCCTCCAAATCGGAGGCTGATCGACCCCGACATCCAAATCGGAGGCTGAGCCACCCCGGCCTCCAAATCGGAGGCTGAGCCACCCCGGCCTCCAAATCGGAGGCTGAGCCACCCCAGCCTCCAAATCGGAGGCTGAGCCACCCCGGCCTCCAAATCGGAGGCTGAGCCACCCCGGCCTCCAAATCGGGGGCTGAGCGACCCCGGCCTCCAAATCGGAGGCTGAGCCACCCCGGCCTCCAAATCGGAGGCTGAGCCACACCGGCCTCCAAATCGGAGGCTGATCCACCCCGGCCTCCAAATCGAAGGCTGAGCCACCCCGGCCTCCAAATCGGAGGCTGAGCCACCCCGGCCTCCAAATCGGAGGCTGAGCCACCTCGGCCTCCAAATCGGAGGCTGAGCCACCCCGGGCCCCAAATCGGAGGCTGATCCACCCCGGCCTCCAAATCGGAGGCTGATCCACCCCGGCCTCCAAATCGGAGGCTGAGCCACCCCGGCCTCCAAATCGGAGGCTGAGCCACCCCGGCCTCCAAATCGGAGGCTGAGCCACCTCGGCCTCCAAATCGGAGGCTGAGCCACCCCGGCCTCCAAATCGGAGGCTGAGCCACCCCGGCCTCCAAATCGGAGGCTGAGCCACCCCGGCCTCCAAATCGGAGGCTGAGCCACCCCGGCCTCCAAATCGGAGGCTGAGCCACCCGGCCTCCAAATCGGAAGCTCATCGACCCCGGCCTCCAAATCGGAGGCTCTTTGACCTCGGCCTCCAAATCGGAGGCTCTTTGACCTCGGCCTCCAAATCGGAAGCTCAACGACCCCGGCCTCCAAATTGGAGGCTGAGCGACCCCAGCCTCCAAATCTTACCCAGAGTGGCCCCACCAACCAAATCGGACCCTGTGGGGCCCCGCTCACCAAATCGGACCCTGAGGCCCCGCCCACCAAATTGGACCCAGAGTGGTTCCGCCCACCAAATTGGACCCAGAGTGGTCCCGCCCACTAAATTGGACCCAGAGTGGTCCCGCCCACTAAATTGGACCCAGAGGGGCTCCGCCCACAAAATCAGACCCAGAGGGGCCCCTGCCACAAAATCAGACCCTGAGGGGCCGCGGCCACAAAATTGGACCCTGAGGGGCCGCGGCCACAAAATTGGACCCTGAGGGGCCCCAACCACAAAATCGGACCCTGAGGGGACCCAACCACAAAATCGGACCCTGAGAGGTCCCGCCCACCAAATTGGACCCAGAGTGGTCCCGCCCACCAAATTGGACTCAGAGGGGCCCCACCCACAAAATCGAACCCAGAGGGGCCCCTGCCACAAAATCGGACCCTGAGGGGCCGCGGCCACAAAATCAGACCCTGAGGGGCCGCGGCCACAAAATCGGACCCTGAGGGGCCCCAACCACAAAATCGAACCCTGAGGGGACCCAACCACAAAATCGGACCGAGGGGCCCTTGACACAAAATCGGACCCTGAGGGGCCCCGGCCACAAAATCGGACCCTGAGGGGCCCCGGCCACAAAATCGGACCCTGAGGGGCCCAATCCACAAAATCGGACCCTGAGGGGCCCTGCCCACCAAATTGGACCCTGAGGGGCCCCGCCCACCAAATCGGACCCTGAGAGGCCCCACCCACAAAATCGGACCCTGACGGGCCCCAGCCACAAATCGGACCCTGAGGGGCCCCACCCACAAAATTGGACCCTGAGGGGTTCCAGCCTCAAAAATCGGATCCTGAGTGGCCCGGCCACAAAATCAGACCCTGAGGGGCCCCAGCCACAAAATCGGACCTTGAGGGGCCCCACCCACCAAATCAGACCCTGAGGGGCCCCGCCCACCAAATCGGACCCTGAGAGGCCCCACCCACAAAATCGGACCCTGACGGGCCCCAGCCACAAATCGGACCCTGAGGGGCCCCACCCACAAAATTGGACCCTGAGGGGTTCCAGCCTCAAAAATCGGATCCTGAGTGGCCCGGCCACAAAATCAGACCCCGAGGGATCCCGCCCACCAAATCGGACCCCGAGGGTCCCCACCAACCAAATTGGACCCTGAGGGGCCCCGCCAACTAAATCGGACTGTGATAGATCCCACCCACCAAATCAGACCCTGAGAGGCCCCGCTCACCAAATCGGACCCTGAGGGGCCCCACCCACCAAATCGGACCCTTAGGGGCCCCGGCCACAAAATCGTACCCTGAGGGGCCCCACCCACCAAATCGGACCCTGAGGGGCCCCGGCCACAAAATCGGACCCTGAGGGGCCCCACCCACAAAATCGGACCCTGAGGGGCCCCGGCCACAAGATTGGACCCTGAGGAGCCCCAACCACCATATCAGACCCTGAGGGGCCCCGGCCACAAAATCGGACCCTGAAGGGCCCCACCCACCAAATCAGCCCCTGAGGGGACCCGGCCGCCAAATCGGACCCTGAGGGGTCCCACCCACCAAATCGGACCCTGAGGTGCCCCGGCCACCAAATTGGACCCTGAGGGGCCCCGCCCACCAAATCGGACCCTGAGTGCCCCGTCCACTAAATCGGATTTTGAAAGGACCCACCCACAAAATCGGACCCTGAGGGGCCCCGCTGACCAAATTGAACTCTGAGGGGCCCCGCCCACCAAATCGGACCCAGAGTGGCCCCGCCCGCCAAATCAGACCTAGAGTGGCCCCGCTCACCAAATCAGACCCCGATGGGCCCCACCCACCAAATCGGACCCTGAGGGGCCCCTCCCACCAAATCGGACCCCGAGGGATCCCGCCCACCAAATCGGACCCCGAGGGTCCCCGCCCACCAAATTGGACCCTGAGGGGCCCCGCCCACCAAATCGGACTCTGATAGATCCCGCCCACCAAATCAGACCCTGAGGGGCTCCGCTCACCAAATCGGACCCTGAGGGGCCCCGCTCACCAAATCGGACCCTGAAGGGCCCCACCCACCAAATCGGACCCTGAGAGGCCCCGGCCACAAAATCGGACCCTGAGGGGCCCCACCCACCAAATCGGACCCTGAGGGGCCCCGGCCACAAAATCGGACCCTGAGGGGCCCCAGCCACAAAATCGGACCCTGAGGGGCCCCGGCCACAAGATTGGACCCTGAGGGGCCCCAACCACCAAATCAGACCCTGAGGGGCCCCGGCCACAAAATCGGACCCTGAGGGGCCCCACCCACCAAATCAGCCCCTGAGGGGACCCGGCCACCAAATCGGACCCTGAGGGGCCCCACCCACCAAATCGGACCCTGAGGTGCCCCGGCCACAAAATCGGACCCTGAGGGGCCCCACCCACAAAATCGGACCCTGAGGCCAAAGTGGCCCCTGAGAGGCACCCACAGTTAAAACGGATCCTGAGTTGAAAGTCTTGCAGGTGCAGCAGGCAAGTCTCTCTTAAAGGGGCTGCCCGGGCAGCATTTCAAACCACTATCTGTACTTCCTTCAGGAAATACACATCTAGTTCTTATTATTATTATTATTATTCAGTTGATTTCCGCAATTAATGCGGCCCGAACCGCTACACGCACAGACTCTGTTGAGGTGTCGTTTCGTAGCCAGCGTCCATGAGAGGTGTGCTAAGTATTTTTCGTGTCGATCGGATTTGTAGTTTTTGCGCAATTTGCGTTTGAAATTTTTTTTTCCCGTCATTGGAATGCTCTGTCTCCAATGCTTTTCAATGGGAAGCTTAAAACATGCCCTGAGGCGATTGAAATGGCAGTTGAGCTCATTGATATGCGCAGGCACACCCAGTTACTATGTCACCGCCTACGAACATCACATGACGCCCCGAGGAGAGAGCTTCTGCCACATATTATCAGCTCTTAAAGCAAAACCCACAGCACAAATGCAAATCTAGCTTCATCCAAAAATGACCAAAATGAGTCTTAAAGGGCCGGCGCGCCAAATCGAAAGCTGAGTGACCCAAGGCTCCAAATCGGAGGCTGATAGACCCTGGCCTACAAAAAGGAGGCTGAGCAACCCTGGCATCCAAATTGAACCCAGAGTGGCCCCGCCCACCAAATCAGACCCAGAGTGGCCCCGCCCTCCAAATCAGACCCAGAGTGGCCCCGCCCACCAAATTGGACCCTGAGGGGCCCCACCCACAAAAACAGACCGTAAGGGGCCCCAGCCACAAAATCGGACCCTGAGGGGCCCCACCCACAAAATCGGACCCTGAGGGGATCCGGCCACAAAATCAGACCCTGAGGGGCCCCGGCCACAACATCGGACCCTGAGGGGCCCCACTCACAAAATCGGACCCTGAGGGGCCCCACCCACAAAATCGGACCCTGAGGGGCCCCAACTACTAAATCGGACCCTGAGGGGCCCCAACTACTAAATCGGACCCTGAGGGACCCCGGCCACAAAATCAGACCCTGTCGGGACCCGGCCACAAAATCGGACCCTGAGGGGCCCCGGGCACAAAATCGGACCCTGAGTGACCCCACCTACAAAATTGAACCCTGAGGGGCCCAACCCACAAAATCGGATCCTGAGGGGTCCCACCCACAAAATCGGATCATGAGGGGCCCCAACCACAAAATCAGACCCTGAGGGGCCCCAGCCACAAAATTGGACCCTCAGGGGCCCCGGCCACAAAATCGGACCCTGAGGGACCCCGGCCACAAAATCAGATCGTGAGGGGCCCCAACCACAAAATCGGACCCTGAGAGGCTCCGGCCACAAAATCGGACCCTGAGGGGCCCCAACCACAAAATCGGACCCTGAGAAGCACCGGCCACAAAATCGGACCCTGAGGGGCCCCGGCCACAAAATCGGACCCTGAGGGGCCCAACCCACAAAATCAGACTGTGTCCCCGCCCACCAAATTGAACTCTGAGGGGCCCCGCCCACCAAAATGGGACCCAGAGTGGTCCGCCCACCAAATCAGACCTAGAGTGGCCCCGCTCACCAAATCGGACCCCGAGGGGACCCGCTCACCAAATCGGACCCTGAGGGGCCCCACCCACCAAATCGGACCCCGTGGGGCCCCGCCTACCAAATTGGACCCCGAGGGGCCCCGCCCACCAAATCGGACCCTGAGGGGCCCCGGCCACAAAATCGGACCGAGGGGCCCCACCCACAAAATCAGACCCTGAGGGGCCCCGGCCACAAAATTGGACCCTGAGGGGCTCCACCCACAAAATCGGACCCTGAGGGGCCCCGGCCACAAGATTGGACCATGATGGGCCCCAACCACCAAATCAGCCCCTGATGGGCCCCACCCACCAAATCAGACCCTGAGGGCCCCACCCACAAAATCGGACCCTGAGGCCAAAGTGGCCCGTGAGAGGCACCCACAGTTAAAACGGATCCTGAGTTGAAAGTCTTGCAGGGGCAGCAGTCAAGTCTCTCTTAAAAGGGCAGCCCAGGCAGCATTTCAAACCACTATCTGTACTTCCTTCAGGAAATACACATCTAGTTATTATTATTAAGTTGATTTCCGCAATTAATACAGCCCGAACCGCTACACGCACAGACTCCGTTGAGGTGTCGTTTCGAAGCCAGCGTCCATGAGAGGTGTGCTAAGTATTTTTCGTGTCGATCAGATTTGTAGTTTTTGTGCAATTTGCGTTAGAAAATTTTTTTTACCATCATTGGAATGAATTGTCTCAATGCATTTCAATGGGGAAATGGCAAAACGTACCCTAAGGCGATTGAAATGGCAGTTGAGCTCATTGATATGCGCAGGCAGAACCAGTTACTATGCCAACGCCTACGAACGTCACATGACATCTCCAGAACAGAGCTTCTGCCACATAATATCAGCTCTTAAAGCGAAACCCACAGCACAAATGCAAATCTAGCTTCATCACATGACACATGCCCCTGAGAGAGAATGTGCGCCAAAGTGTATTTAGAAGCCCAGTGAGCCAAACTGGCTCTTAAAGGGCCGAAGCGCCAAAGTGATTCTTAAAGGGCTGCCGCACCGAAATGAGTCTTAAAGGGCCGACGCGCCAAATCGAAAGCTGAGCGACCCCAGGCTCCAAATCGGAGGCTGAGCCACCCCGGCCTTAAAATCGGAGGCTGAGCCACCCTGGCCTCCAAATCAGACTCAGAGTGGCCCCACCCACCAAATCGGACACTGAAGGGCCCCGCCCACCAAATCGGACCCAGAGGGGCCCTGCCCACCAAATCGGACCCTGAGGAGCTCCGTCCACCAAATCGGACCAAGAGTGACCCCGCCCACCAAATCGGACCATGAAGGGCCCCGCCCACCAAATCGGAAGCAGAGGGGCCCCACCCACCAAATCGGACCCTGAGGGGCCCCGACCACCAAATCGTACCCTGAGATGCACTGCCCACTAAATCGGACCGAGAGAGGCCACGCCCACCAAATGGGACCCTGAGGAGCCCCGCCCACCAAATCAGACCCCCGAGGGGCCCCGCCCACCAAATCTGACCTTGAGGGTCCCCGCCCACCAAATCGGACCCAGAGTGGCCCCGCCCACCAAAATGGACCCAGGGGGCTCCACCCACAAAATCAGACCCTAAGGGGCCCCACCCACAAAATCGGACCCTGAGTAGATCCGGCCACAAAATCAGACCCTGAGGGGCCCCAACCACAAAATCGGACCCTGAGGGGCCCCGGCCACAAAATCGGACCCTGAGAGGCCTCGCCCAGCAAATCAGACCCTGGGGGGCCCCGTCCACCAAATTGGACCCTGAGGGGCCCCGCCCACCAAATCAAACCCTGAGAGGCCCGCCCACCCAATCGGACCCAGAGTGGCCCCGCTCACCAAATCGGACCCTGAGGGGTCCCGCCCACCAAATCAGACCCTGAGGGGCCCCGCCCACCAAATTAGACCCTGAGGGGCCCCACCCACCAAATCGGACCTTAAGGGGCCCTGCCCACCAAATCGGACCCTGAGGGGCCCCACCCACCAAATTGGACCCTGAGGGGCCCCACCCATAAAATCAGACCCTGAGGGGCCCCAACCACAAAATCGAACCCAGAGTGGCCCAGACCACAAAATCGGACCCTGAGGTGCCACAGCCAATAAATCAGACCCTGAGGGGCCCCACCCACAAAATCAGACCCTGAGGGCCCCCACCCACCAAATCAGACCAAGAATGGCCCCCGCCCACCAAATCAGACCCTGAGGGGCCCCGCCCTCCAAATCGGACCCTGAGGGGCCCCACCCACCAAATCGGACCATGGGGTCCCACTCACCAAATCGGACCCTGAGGGGCCTCGGACACAAAATCAGACCCTGAGGGGCCCCGGCCACAAAATCGGACCCTGAGGGGCCCCACCCACCAAATCGGACCCTGAGGGGCCCCGGACACAAAATCGGACCCTGAGGGGTTCTGGCCACAAAATCAGACCCTGAGGGGCCCCGGCCACCAAATCGGACCCTGAGGGGCCCCACCCACCAAATCAGACCCTGAGGGGCACCGGCCACCAAATCGGACCCTGAGGGTCCCCACCCACCAAATCGGACCCTGAGGGGCCTCGGCCACAAAATCGGACCCTGAGGGGCCCCACCCACAAAATCGGACCCTGAGGGGCCCCACCCACAAAATCGGACCCTGAGGCCAAAGTGGCCCCTGAGAGGCACCCACAGTTAAAGCGGATCCTGAGTTGAAAGTCTTGCAGGGGCAGCAGGCAAGTCTCTCTTAAAGGGGCAGCCCGGGCACCATTTCAAACCACTATCTGTACTTCCTTCAGGAAATACACATCTAGTTATAGTGGTTTGAAAAAAACACTATATTGTAATCCGAACACTGCTAACTTAGTCTTCTTATTATTCAGTTGATTTCCACAATTAATGCGGCCCGAACCGCTACACGCACAGACTCCGTTGAGGTGTGGTTTCGAAGCCAGCATCCATGAGAGGTGTGCTAAGTATTTTTCGTGTCGATCGGATTTGTAGTTTTTTCGCAATTTGCGTTTGCAATTTTTTTTTCCCGTCATTGGAATGCACTGTCTCCAATGCTTTTCAATGGGAAGCTTAAAACATGCCCTGAGGCGATTGAAATGGCAGTTGAGCTCATTGATATGCGCAGGCACACCCTGTTACTATGCCAACGCCTACGAACATCACATGACGCCCCCAGGAGAGAGCTTCTGCCACATATCAGCTCTTAAAGCAAAACCCACAGCACAAATGCAAATCTAGCTTCATCACATGACGCATGCCCCTGAGAGAGAATGTGCGCCAAAGTGGATTTAAAAGCCCAGTGAGCCACCCTGGCTCTTAAAGGGCCAACGCGCCAAAGTGATTCTTAAAGGACGGGCACGCCAAATCGAAAGCTGAGTGACCCAAGGCTCCAAATCGGAGGCTGATAGACCCTGGCCTACAAAAAGGAGGCTGAGCCACCCTGGCATCCAAATTGAACCCAGAGTGGCCCCGCCCACCAAATCGTACCCTGAGGTGCACTGCCCACTAAATCGGACCGAGAGAGGCCACGCCCACCAAATGGGTCCCTGAGGAGCCCCGCCCACCAAATCAGACCCCCGAGGGGCCCCGCCCACCAAATCTTACCCTGAGGGTCCCCGCCCACCAAATCGGACCCAGAGTGGCCCCGCCCACCAAAATGGACCCAGGGGGCTCCACCCACAAAATCATACCCTAAGGGGCCCCACCCACAAAATCGGACCCTGAGTAGATCCGGCCACAAAATCAGACCCTGAGGGGCCCCAACCACAAAATCGGACCCTGAGGGGCCCCGGCCACAAAATCGGACCCTGAGGGGCCCCACCCACAAAATCGGACCCTGAGAGGCCTCACCCACCAAATCAGACCCTGGGGGGCCCCGTCCACCAAATTGGACCCTGAGGGGCCCCGCCCACCAAATCAAACCCTGAGAGGCCCGCCCACCCAATCGGACCCAGAGTGGCCCCGCTCACCAAAATCAGACCCTGATGGGCCCGCCCACCAAATCGGACCCAGAGAGGCCCCGCTCACCAAATCGGACCCTGAGGGGTCCCGCCCACCAAATCAGACCCTGAGGGGCCCCGCCCACCAAATTAGACCCTGAGGGGCCCCGCCCACCAAATCGGACCTTAAGGGGCCCTGCCCACCAAATCGGACCCTGAGGGGCCCCACCCACCAAATTGGACCCTGAGGGGCCCCACCCATAAAATCAGACCCTGAGGGGCCCCAACCACAAAATCGAATCCAGAGTGGCCCAGACCACAAAATCGGACCCTGAGGTGCCACAGCCAATAAATCAGACCCTGAGGGGCCCCACCCACAAAATCGGACCCTGAGGGGCCCCACCCACCAAATCAGACCAAGAATGGCCCCCGCCCACCAAATCAGACCCTGAGGGGCCCCGCCCTCCAAATCGGACCCTGAGGGGCCCCACCCACCAAATCGGACCAAGGGGTCCCACTCACCAAATCGGACCCTGAGGGGCCTCGGACACAAAATCAGACCCTGAGGGGCCCCGGCCACAAAATCGGACCCTGAGGGGCCCCACCCACCAAATCGGACCCTGAGGGGCCCCGGACACAAAATCGGACCCTGAGGGGTTCTGGCCACAAAATCAGACCCTGAGGGGCCCCGGCCACCAAATCGGACCCTGAGGGGCCCCACCCACCAAATCAGACCCTGAGGGGCACCGGCCACCAAATCGGACCCTGAGGGGCCCCACCCACCAAATCAGACCCTGAGGGGCCCCACCCACCAAATCAGACCCTGAGGGGCCTCCTCCACAAAATCGGACCCTGAGGGGCCCCACCCACAAAATCGGACCCTGAGGCCAAAGTGGCCCCTGAGAGGCACCCACAGTTAAAGCGGATCCTGAGTTGAAAGTCTTGCAGGGGCAGCAGGCAAGTCTCTCTTAAAGGGGCAGCCCGGGCACCATTTCAAACCACTATCTGTACTTCCTTCAGGAAATACACATCTAGTTATAGTGGTTTGAAAAAAACACTATATTGTAATCCGAACACTGCTAACTTAGTCTTCTAATTATTCAGTTGATTTCCACAATTAATGCGGCCCGAACCGCTACACGCACAGACTCCGTTGAGGTGTGGTTTCGAAGCCAGCATCCATGAGAGGTGTGCTAAGTATTTTTCGTGTCGATCGGATTTGTAGTTTTTTCGCAATTTGCGTTTGAAATTTTTTTTTCCCGTCATTGGAATGCACTGTCTCCAATGCTTTTCAATGGGAAGCTTAAAACATGCCCTGAGGCGATTGAAATGGCAGTTGAGCTCATTGATATGCGCAGGCACACCCTGTTACTATGCCAACGCCTACGAACATAATATGACGCCCCCAGGAGAGAGCTTCTGCCACATATCAGCTCTTAAAGCAAAACCCACAGCACAAATGCAAATCTAGCTTCATCACATGACGCATGCCCCTGAGAGAGAATGTGCGCCAAAGTGGATTTAAAAGCCCAGTGAGCCACCCTGGCTCTTAAAGGGCCAACGCGCCAAAGTGATTCTTAAAGGACGGGAACGCCAAATCGAAAGCTGAGTGACCCAAGGCTCCAAATCGGAGGCTGATAGACCCTGGCCTACAAAAAGGAGGCTGAGCCACCCTGGCATCCAAATTGAACCCAGAGTGGCCCCGCCCACCAAATCGGACCCAGAGTGGCCCCACCCACCAAATCAGACCCAGAGTGGCCCCGCCCACCAAATCGGACCCAGAGGGGCCCCACCCACAAAATCGGACCCTAAGGGGCCCCACCCACAAAATCGGACCCTGAGGGGCCCCACCCACAAAATCGGACCCTGAGGGGCCCCACCCACAAAATCGGACCTGGAGGGGCCCCGGCCACAAAATCAGACCCTGAGGGACTCCGCCCACCTTATCGGACCCTGAGGGGCCTCGTCCACCAAATCGGACCCTGAGGGTCCCCACCCACCAAATCGGACCCTAAGGGACCCCGCCCACCAAATCGGACCCTGAGGGACCCCGCCCACCAAATTGGACCCTGAGGGGCCCCGGCCACAAAATCGGACCCTGAGGAGCCCCACCCACAAAATCGGACCCTGAGTGGCCACACCCACAAAATCAGACCCTGAGGGATCCCGGCCAACAATTCAAGCCCTGAGGAGCCCAGGCCACCGAATCAGACCGTGAGGGGCCCCGGCAACAAAATCGGATCCTGTGGGGCCCCGGCCACAAAATGGGACCCTGAGGGGCCTAACCCATAAAATCGGACCTGAGGGACCCCACCCACAAAATCGGACCCTGAGGGGCCCCACCCACAAAATCAGACCATGAGGGGCCCCACCCACAAAATCAGACCCTGAGGGGCCCCACCCACAAAATCAGACCCTGAGGGGCCCCACCCACAAAATCAGACCCTTCGGAGCCCCACCCACAAAATCCGACCCTGAGGGGACTCACCCACAAAATCGGACCCTGAGGGGCCACATCCACAAAATCACACACTGAGGGGCCACACCCACAAAATTGGACCCTGAGGGATCACGGCCACCAATTCAAACCCTGAGGAGTCCAGGCCACCGAATCGGATCCTGAGGGGCCCCACCCACCAAATCAGACCCTGAGGCCAAAGTGGCCCCTGAGAGGCACCCACACTTAAAACAGATCCTGAGTAGAGTTGAGCTACTTTTGGTTTTTTAGGGTCGCGTTTCGTTTCGTGAAACCCGACTTTTCCAAAAGTCGGGTCGAGCAAGATCGTCCGATTATAGGGAAAAGTCGGGGTCGACCCGAAACACGAAACCCATTGTAAGTCAATGGGGAATAAAAGTCGGCAGTGAGAGGAGGACAGGAAACACACCTACAGTGCCCATTTGAATGCCAAAAGCATCAATTCTTCTTACTTAAGCTTGTCAACCTTAATCAACTTCATAATACAAGTTACGCACTGAAAAATGGGGGTTATTTGGCTAAAGTTGTGGGGGGGGAGGGCTGGCTGCAGGTTTTCATGTGCCCTGGGCGAAAGAGCGCCCCTTTAACACATACCACAACTCATCATGCTCCGATACGGCAGAGAAATAGCGGTATAGTACAATGAAAAATACCTCACTTTTTACATCTCATGACGAGGCCCATCTATTTCTCCATACAAAATCATTGGTCCCATATGTTTGAAACGGTATATGATGAGCTCCACATAATGCTACAGTATATGTTGGTCCCCATGGATGAAGCTCCACTGTCTTATGGGCCCAAATAATGCTCCAAACATAATGGGCCCCATTTCTAATGCTCTAGTGTATAATGGGCCCTGTAAATGCTGCTCCAGTGTCTGATGTCCACCTTTGGAATGTTCCAGTGTATGGTGGGCCCCATCTATCATTCTCCAGAGTATAGTGCTCCCCAAAAATTGCTGTCCCAACATTGAAAACAATCAAATAAGTCTCCTCGCTAGGGAATCCCTGTACTTGTCTGGACTCCTCCTCGTCCCCATCTTCCATCTCACTGCACAGTATTTCAACTTTGCAAGTGCTGTGATCCTGAGCAAGCAGGGGGGGCCCACTCATTGGCGACGGCACTGGCACAGGGCCCCTGATAGTACGGTGGTGTGTCTGATGGCGGGTGGGCCGAACCTGCACTTTCATCTGCAGCTTCCTCTTTGTCACCGTGTAAGATGGAACTGTATATGGGAAGGGTAACCTGAGTTTCATCAGGGTCAGATTCAGGTCGTGTAGCGTGCGAGGGGAATGTAGTGGTCTGGGTCAATGTACCAGCAGATAAATCGAGCAGTGGCTGGGCATCAGTGCACTTGTGTCGCCCCCAGGAGTACGGTCACCACAGTGGCATTACCTTCTTCCTAGGGAGTGTGATGTCATGCTTGGGAGCAACGAACGATCTCTATAGCAGGTTAACTGATTGGGCGGCGTTATTCCCACGAGTCATGACCCTACAAACAGCGTTCATGAAGGCAAAGTGTTTGTTTTACGTGGGCAGTATGGTTGCAAAGCTGAACCTTAAAGGAATGTCTAGAAGGGCACCACCAGGAGTGGAGCCTACGGTTAAATTCGACTCCACCTGGGAAACCTCAACCATGCCAGCTACAGAACAGATGCACACATTGCAAGCTTAATTCCGTTAACGAACGAGACTCCGTCATGCCCCGCGGTCCGAGTCCGGCTTACTAGAGGGACATGTGAGGCTCTGGCACATGAGATTGGCCAATAACTGGTGTGTCATGCCCTTACATGTCCGTGGCTGCATGTGCACTACACTGAAAAGGCCAGCGTTTGTCGCTTACAGGTGCAGATAACCCGCTGAACAACATTAGTGATGGGGATCACTGATTACAATTATTACCCGCGAACAATGATTTCCCAGTAAGTGCAGGTCAACCGCAGTTCCGGAATTAGGCCTAACCGTCATTCCTGAAAAAATGAAAAACTTACGTGTGCAAACCACAGGTGCTGTAGCTTGCTTAACAGCTCGCCAGCCGTTCTCACGCCCAGTATGGTTTACACGTGATTGCACAAAGGTGAGAAAGGGTACCGTATCCCCAGATAACATGTATGGATAGCGTACACATTCAAAATATATGTCTATACATCAGGAGGCAGGCTCAGACGGTGTTAGGCCCAGTATGGATTGCACGTGATTGCACAAAGGTTAGGAAGGGTACCGTATCCCCGGATAACATGTATGGATAGCGTACACATTCAAAATATATGTCTATACATCAGGAGGCAGGCTCAGACGGTGTAAGGCCCAGTATGGCTTGCAAGTGATTGCACAAAGGTTAGAAAGGGTACCGTATCTCCGGATAACATGTATGGATAGCGTACACATTCAAAATATATGTCTATACATCAGGAGGCAGGCTCAGACGGTGTTAGGCCCATTATGGATTGCACGTGATTGCATAAAGGTTAGAAAGGGTACCGTATCCCCAGATAACATGTATGGATAGCGTACACATTCAAAATATATGTCTATACATCAGGAGGCAGGAAGACGGTGTTAGGCCCAGTATGGATTGCACGTGATTGCACAAAGGTTAGAAAGGGTACCGTTTCCCCGGATAACATGTATGGATAGCGTACACATTCAAAATATATGTCTATACATCAGGAGGCAGGCTCAGACGGTGTTAGGCCCAGTATGGATTGCACGTGATTGCACAAAGGTTAGAAAGGGTACCGTATCCCCAGATAACATGTATGGATAGCGTACACATTCAAAATATATGTCTATACATCAGGAGGCAGGCTCAGACGGTGTCAGGCACAGTATGGATTTGACGGCCCAGACTACACAGCGGAGGAGCAGGGAGAGGTAAAGATTGCAAATGCTGGGGCCCTGCCCAAGCAAGGGGGACCCACTCGTGGGCGTCGGTACTGGCACTGGGCCCCTCATAGTACGGCGGTGTGTCTGACGGCGGGTGTGCACCACCACCGTCAGAGACACTTGATTGCACTATGAAGGACCCTGTGCCAGTGCCCGCGCCCAAGAGTCGGCCTACCCACCTGTCCAGGGCAACGGCACTCGCACGGTGTCGTGCGCTAGGTGGTGACCCCGGCCATGGGGGGGGGAGGCAGCACAGTTAGGGAGTTTTAGAAAGTGGCATATGTTGATGTTGGACATTCAGCTGATGCAAAAGGTGAAATAGGTCAAGTCCCAGGAAGAGGTGGACCAAAGCAAGCCATTTTTCTGTCACCCTATGTGTCATCAGGGGAAGGTGGGACAAAATCCTTGGAAACCCATGCGTGGTTCATTTTAATGAAGGTTAGATCATCCACATTTTGGGTTGACAGATGGGTCCTTTTTTCTGTCAGGATTGATCCAGCTGCACTGAAGACTCTTTCCGATAGCACACTTGCAGCTGGGCAAGCGAGATCC
The DNA here is from genome assembly GCF_039654945.1 of Dendrobates tinctorius. Classification (NCBI taxonomy): domain Eukaryota; kingdom Metazoa; phylum Chordata; class Amphibia; order Anura; family Dendrobatidae; genus Dendrobates; species Dendrobates tinctorius. The sequence continues at coordinate 27,310,948 of NW_027361921.1, forward strand.
TGTAAGGCATATTGTGCCAATTCAGGCCAGGTGTCCAGTTTAGCGGCCCAATAGTCAAAGGGGAATGACCTCCTGCCTGGAGGTTGGCTGGAGCCCTGACCTGGAGAACACAGTACGGAGGCAGGCAGTTATGTGAACTGCAAACAGTGAGTAAAGCTTTGGAACCGCTACTCTGGTGTCCTCCAGTTATTCCCGCACCGCTACACCTGGCTACCAGCATCCATACCATTCTGCACCTCTCCTCATCCATTGCACCTACACTGCCCTGGGACTACAGCTCCACCTGTGATGAGCTACACCATCTCTGCTGCACCACACCATCAGTCCCAGCGGATCTGCATGCAGCGTTGGGCTAACACCATACTTGCCAAATACCACGGGTGGCGTCACGAACTATTCATATAAACTCTAACACCATTAACATCACCGCCATTGATATTGGGGCCCAGGGCCACGGACCGGGTCACCGCTGCTGTGACACAGCATCCCCCTTACACCGGCCCGGTACCGAGTACCCCACTGCCCTGGGTGAGCTGCAGGGCGACCCAAATTCTATCAAATTAAGGAATTCATTAACTGTAAAACTACAGGTATTATTTACAGGGCTCAATGTGATTGTGGAATAAACTATATTTGGAAAATGATCCTAGAATTCAGAAGACTTATTGGTGAGCATTTGTGGGAGATTCGTAACCCGAGGGAAACCCCCATTGCTAGACATGTAAATGGCACACATGGAGGGGTACTGGCACCATCTGCTTTATGGGTATTGATAAACTCAAGATAGCTCCATGGGGAGGTGATTTTGATAAAATGCTGCTACAAAGAGAAACAAGGTGAATTTTTCTATTGAATACATGCCATCCCCTTGGTTTGAATGAGCAGTTAAATTTTGGCTGCTTTCTATAATATATTCCTTTTCTCATTTGCTTGGTGGATCTTTTGGTCTGCCAAAAATTCTAGTACATTGTGGAAAGTTTGCTCCGGGCCCTGCGAGCTATCTGTCACACTTAGCGATGCACCAGCGATCCCGACCAGTGATATAACGCGGTCAGGATCGCTGGTGCATTGCTAAGTGGTCACTAGTGAGCTGCTACACAGGCAGATCTCACCAGCGACATAGCTGTGGTTGGGGGTCGTTACTTACCTGTCAGATGAGGCGATCCTGACGTCCTCCCGCCCACGTCCACGCGTCGCTCATCTCCACAGCAGGAAGCTGACGACGAGAAACGATCCAGGACGTTCTCGCGCGATCAGCAATAATCAGCGGGGGAGCGGTCGGAGGTAAGTATCAGACATAGCGATATCGCTAGCAATATTGCTATAACGTCACAAAAACCAGTGACATTATAGCGATATTGCTAGCGATATCGCTTAGGGTGTGTGCACACGCTGCGGATTCTGCTGCGGTTCCGCAGCGGATTTGGCCGCTGCGGGTCCGCAGCAGTTTTTGCTGCGGTGTACAGTACCATTATTCCCTATGGGAATAAAAAAACGCAGTGCATATGGTGCAGATTTTTCCGTGCGGTTTTCCTGCGGTTTTGAAACCGCAGAAAGAATTGACATGTCAATTCTTTCTGCGGATTCCGCTGCGGTTTGCTATCTCCTACATTGTGGAGATGAAAAACTGCAGGGCAAAACCGCAGAGCAATCCGCAGGTTAAACCGCAGGTCTTTTGACCTGCAGATTTACCTGCGGATTTTACAAAATCCGCGCGACCAAATCCGCACCCCATTCCGCAGCGTGTGCGCGTAGCCTAAGTGTGACAGGCCCTATAGAGTCAGACTAAAAAATAGGATAGCTTAATTATCATATATGAAGGGAGATTATCTCTCCTGTATCTTTTTGACACTCCTTTCTGCTTTACTGTATGTCCTGGGCTAAACTTGAAAATAAGAGTCTACACAAGGACAATTCTGAAGTGAGTGTATGTCAACCATTAAATCATGTACTGATGTGGAGTTCCTCTTGGGATACTAAATGTGCATTCTGCATACCTACTCATCATTAAATATTTTTTTCTGATATTTTGGCCCCTCTTGTCGATTCGCCCAGATAATTGGTTCACAAATTCTATTGATTCTTGAGTATAATCTATAATTATACTCGGTAGATATTTAAAAATCTTCCATCCGCCAGTCATGTAATTGATAACTCATTATAATATTTATAGGACGGTATTTTTCACCCAGTTCATTTTGGACTTTTAAATATAAGATCAGTGCAAATGATATAAACAATTTGCGTGAATATCCCTGATCTTTTGTTATTCCATATAAAGGAGTTTAATGAGGCTTGAAGGTTTGTGAAAAAGGAATTGGGTATTTTTAAAGGCAGTGAGTGGAGTAGGTATAGGATTTTTGGGAAAATATATGACTTGACCATCATGATTCTTCCCCACCAAGAAAGCCCAACTGTCATGGTTAGGACATGGTTAATGTTCTGTTCTCACAGGGTTAACTTTTGCTGGCCTCTCTTTGGATCTGGGAGAATCCAGATCCAGACTAAAATTCCCTGTCAGCTATACTGTTATTCTGGCTGTGTGTCTGACCCCCCTGGTGTGCGTGGATACTGCTTTGCTTGTTTGATTCCCGTGTATGACCCGGTCTGTCCCCTCACTCTGAACTCCGTCTCTCGTTTTGGTACTATTGTCGTCTCCGGTTCTAACCTCCTGGCTTGGCTATTGTTACTACGTTACAGTTTGTCCCTATTGTACCGTCCATTGCCCATTCTGGTTTTCTGATCTATTGCTACGTCTCTCGTGCTTTGACTCTGGCTTGATCTGGTTTCTGTCTCTCTCTATGCCCCTTGGTAACTTGTCCTGTAGTTACCTTTCTAGGAGTTTCTCTGCAGCTCCTAACTCTGTGGAGCTTAGGTCATGCCCCCAGCAGTCACGTGCTTCAGGTCCTGATAGTCTGAAGCACACATCGTCACCGCTGCTGCTCCACAGGTATCTTTGAGCACTGTTTTTGTACTCAGGACACGCACACTGGCTCAGTGAGCAAGTGCATTGTGGTGTTCCTGACATTATAGCTGACCATTTCAGGTTTTTTTTCTCTGAAGGAAAAAAAAAGTGTGTTATCCTCATGGATCCCATACAAGCTTTGGCTGATCAGGTCAAGCACCTGACCCAAATGTTCCACAAACTTAATGTGGAACAGAGCATGATGGCCCATACCCAGCAACAGTTGGTGAATACTGTGCAGGGGGCTGTCGCTGCAGGGGCTCCTAGTGCTGGGGATAGAGATGTGTCATTGGCATCCCCCGAATCTCTGGTCAAATTGCCAGACCCTTTTTCAGGGGATTAAAGGGAGTTCAGGTCGTTCAGAGAAGGATGCAAGCTTTTTTTTTCTCTGAGGCCCCGCTCCTAGGGGGATGAGTTTCAGAGGGTGGGGGTGGTCATTTCAATACTTCGGGGGGCTCCAATGGCATGGGCTTTCTCTCTCTCTTCCTGTGCTCCTGAACGTATGTCTGTGAATTTGTTCTTTGAGGCTCTAGACCACATTTATGATGAGCCTGACAGAGTGCGTCTGGCAGAGGATATGGTGATGAGTGTGACACAGGGGAGGCACTCTGCTGAATGGTTCTGCTCAGAATTTAGACATTGAACATCCAAAGTATCATGGAACGATGCCACCCTGAGGGGGTTGTTCCGCAGGGGCCTGTCTGACTGTCTGTAGGATGCTCTGGCATTACATCCTCCTCCTGATACCCTGGAGAACGCCATGATGCAGGCGGTCCGTATGGACCGGAGACTCCGCGCTAGAGGAATTATGCAACAAGAGTCTCCCTTGTACCCCAAATTGTGTGACACTGCACCTGTATCTGAGCCCATGGAGGTTGGGTCAATCTCGGTTAAGGAGAAAGAGAGAAGGCACCATAGAGACAATCTACTATGCTTTTACTGTGGAGCCTCTGGACATTGGAAAAGGAATTGCCCCTCCTGCCCTTCTTCAGAGAAATGACTGAGTCTGGGCAACAATCGAGGAGGTTGTCCAAACTCCCAGGTACATTTTTTATCACGTACAAAAATGGTGCTCCAGAATTGGAACTTGCTGGCGGTCCTGTTATGACCACCACCTTTGTTGACTGTGGTTCCTCCATTAATCTGATTGATGCCCAAGTTGTGACTCTGAATAAGATAGGGACAGTCAGGTTAAAAGACCCTGGTAAAATTGTGGCTGTGGATTCATCCCCTCTTTCCCGGGATGGAATTTGTTTTATGGCTGAAGTTTTTTCTATGAAAGTGGGTTCCACTCATGTGGAAAATTTAAGTTGTTTCATTATGAATAATCTGCCTGCAGGACTGGTATTGGGAATGCCCTGGTTGCAATGCCACAATCCTCTTATTGATTGGGTGAAGGGGGAGATCACCCGATGGGGATGTAATGATAATGGTCTGTGTTGTAACCCGGTTCCTTTTGTCAATCAGATAAAATCTGTATATGTGTCATCTGTCAGTCTGGAGGGTATTCCAGAGTACCTGAGAAACTTTGAAGATGTGTTTTCCGAAAGCGAGGCTGAGGCGCTCCTACCACATAGACCATATGATTGTGCTATCAATTTAGTACCTGGAGCCAAACTACCCAAGGCTTGATTGTTTAATTTGTCCGAGCCTGAACACCAAGCTATGAAAGAGTACATCAAAGAAAGTCTTCGCAAGGGGCATATTCGACCCTCGGTCTCACCCGTGGCAGCGGGGTTTTTCTTTGTAAAGAAAAAAGATGGTGGGTTGCGACCATGCTCTACGAGGGGCTTACAACCTTATAAGGATCCGGGAGGGGGATGAATGGAAAACAGCGTTCCTGACAACTGAGGGGCTGTTTGAAAACCTGGTTATGCCCTTTGGCCTCACTAACGCTCCTGCTGTTTTTCAGAACTTTATTAATGTTGTTTTTTCTGACTTGATTGGATGTTATGTAGTCATTTACCTGGATGACATCTTGATTTACTCTGAAGACAGTCAGTCACACTTACACCATCTACGTACGGTTCTTATGAGACTCTGGGAGAACCATTTGTATGCTAATCTGGAGAAGTGCTCATTTTTCATGCAAGAACTATCTTTTCTGGGTGTAATTGTATCCGGGGAGGGATTCCGCATGGATCCAGGGAAGGTTCAGGCCATTACAGATTGGGTGCAGCCTCATGACCTGAAGGGGTTGCAGCGATTTCTGGGCTTCGCTAATTATTACAGGAAGTTCATTAAAGGGTTCTCGCACATGGTGAAACCCTTGACGGACCTCACTCTTAAAGGGGCAGATGTAAAAAATTGGTCCATGGCCGCAAAAAATTCCTTCCTTACATTAAAGAAGTGTTTTACTACAGCCCCTGTGTTTGTACAACCCAATTCGTCAAGACCTTTTATCATCGAGGTCGATGCTTCGGAGGTGGGGGGCAGTATTGTCACAGGGCCCCCCTACCCTGACTAACCTCAAACCCTGTGCCTTTTTTTCTCTAAGAAGTTCTCTTCGGCCGAGAGAAACTATGATGTCGGTAACAGAATTGTTAGCAGTTAAGTTGGCCTTCAAAGAATGGAGGCATTTTTTGGAGGGGGCCGCTCATCCCATTACGGTCCTCACTGATCATAAAAACCTGGCCTATATCGAGTCTGCTAAGAGGTTGACCCCCAGACAGGCTCGGTGGGCACTTTTTTTTTCTCGATTTCATTTTACTATCACGTTCCGACCAGGGTCTAAAAATGTAAAGGCGGATGCCTTATTGCGAAGTTTTGATTCTGTGTCCCCTCCAGAACCTCCTTTCTCCATTCTTCAACCGGGAGTGGTTGTAGCCGAAATCTCCTCTGAGCTACAGAGAGAGATTCTGGAAGCACAAGCTCCCAGGAATAAACCCCCAGGTAAATTGTTTGTACCCGAACAATTCCGTCTCACACTCCTTCAAGAATTTCATGATTCTGCGTTAAGTGCACACCCTGGTATTGCAGCTACCCAGGGGGCAGTAGCTAGGGGTTTTAGGTGGCCTTCTATGGGTACTGATATAAAAAGGTTTGTGAATACTTGTGGGGTGTGCGCTCGCTCTAAAAGCTCTCAGATCCGGCCGGCCGGGGAATTGGTGCCTTTACCAATTCCGGATAAACCATGGACACACCTGTCCATGGACTTTATCACTAATCTTCCATCTTCCAAGGGTAACTCAGTGGTATGGGTAGTGGTTGATAGATTTTCTAAGCAAGCCCACTTTGTGCCATTACCTGCGTTACCATCTGCTGAAACCTTGGCCCGCTTGTTTATACAGCACATTGTTTGGCTGCATGGAGTGCCTGTGAACGTGGTGTTGGACAGGGGTGTGCAATTTGTGGCCAGGTTTTGGAGAGCGTTTTGTATGAAGTTGGGGGTCATGTTGTCATTCTCCTCTGCCTATCACCCGGAATCCAACGGACAAACTGAACGCACCAACCAGTCATTGGAGCAGATTCTGAGATGCCTGGCCTCCTCCAGACAGGAAGACTGGTGTGAGGTATTACCCATGGCAGAATTTGCATTCAACTGTCGGATTACCGGAAAGTCTCCCCTTCAGGTCAATTATGGGCTTGTTCCGCAGTTTGGGGAATATTCCCGTATGGATTTGGATTGCCCTGGTGCCGAGGGGATGGTACAACAGTTAAAAACCCTCTGGAAGGAGGTGCAGGGGAACATCTCCAAAGCCCAGAAGAAGTTCAAACATTTTGCGGACAGGAGGAGGGGGGTCGTTCCTGCGTTGACAGTGGGGGAAAAAGTCTGGTTGTCCACCCGTAACATCAAACTTAAAATAGCCTCTATGAAGTTGGGCCCCAAATTTATTGGCCCATACAAGATTGTAGAGATGATCAACCCGCTGGCATACAGATTACAGTTGCCCACCTCCTTCAAAATCTCTAACGTCTTCCACAGGTCCCTATTAAAACCTGTGGGGACAGTTAGAGAAGATCCCTCATCCGTGGCTCCACCAGTGTTGGTAGAGGGTCAACTGGAGTACAAGGTAGGGCGCACCATTGATTCACGGTGGGTGCGCCGGAGACTTCAGTACCTTATTCATTGGAAGGGATATTCCGTTGAGGATCGGTCATGGGTTCCGGCCAGTTCGGTGCATGCTGATCGACTGGTGCGGGCTTTTCATGCCAGATACCCTGAGAAACCAGGGGGTCCAGTGGCTCCCCATTAAGAGGGGGGTACTGTCATGGTTAGGACATGGTTAATGTCCTGTTCTCACAGGGTTAACTTTTGCCGGCCTCTCTTTGGATCTGGGAGGGGTATTTACACTCACTCCAGACTAGGATTCCCTGTCATCTATACTGTTATTCTGGCTGTGTGTCTGACCCCCCTTGTGTGTGTGGATACTGCATTGCTTGTTTGATTCCCATGTACGACCCGGTCTGTCCCCTCACTCTGAACTCCATCTCTCATTTTGGTACTATTGTCTTCTCTGGTTCTGACCTCCTGGCTTGGCTATTGTTACTCCGTTACAGTTTGTCCCTATTGTACCGTCCATTGCCCGTTCTGGTTTTCTGATCTATTGCTATGTCCTGACTATTTGCTCTGTCTAACCCTTTGGTACTGTCCTGCTATCTCGTGCTTTAACCCCGGCTTTATCTGGTTTCTGTCTCTGTCTATGCCCCTTGGTAACTTGTCCCGTAGTTACCTTTCTAGGAGTTTCCCTGCAGCTCCTAGCTCTGTGGAGCTTAGGTCACGCCCCCAGCAGTCACGTGCTTCAGGTCCTGATAGTCTGAAGCACGCATCGTCACCACTGCTGTCCCGCTCCACAGGTATCTTTGAGCACTGTTTTTGTACTCAGGACACGTGCACTGGCTCAGTGAGCTAGTGCAGTACGGTGTTCCTGACACCATCATCTCTAGATGAACGGAATTCATTAAAAAGCTTTTTAGTAAGCAGCTCTAAGTTTTTTTTTATTAGAGAGTTTACATTTTTGACAAATTTTAGGCCTAGATATGTCAGCCCATCAGTGGCCCACACCCAAGGTGAGAGGCCCTCAATTTCCTCTTGGTCTGATCCTAGGTTAAAGCCAAGTATTTTCGATTTTGAGTCATTTATTTTAAAATAAGAGATTTTAGCAAAAGTCTGGATTAAGGTTTGTAAGGCAGAGATAGAGTTGCTTGGATCTGTGAGGGTAAGAATAATATTGTCTGCATACAACGCTATTTTGAAATCTCTGTGCAAAGTTTTGATTCCCGAGATCTTTGTGCTGTTCCTGATTAGTTGGGCCAGAGGTTCAATAGCTAATGCAAAAAGCAATGGTGACAATGGGCAACTCTGTCTGGTCCCATTAGCTATATTAAACGTAGAGGAAAGATGATTGTTGGAATAAACCCACACACCAGGGCCGGAGTACAAAGCCATAATACCTCTCGTGACCTGAGAATCCATTCCAAATTTTTTGAGAGTTGCTTTGAGCTATGACCAATTAAGGCGGTCGAACGCTTTCTCAGCATCAAAAGAGATAGCAATGGCCCTGAGTTTGTTCGAGGAAATAAGCTTAATTATGTTAATGAGTCTTCTCCTACCATCTATGGATTGTCTTCCTTTGATGAAGCCTATCTGATCATTGGAAATTAAACTCGGGAGGAATTGATTTAGTCTATTGGCCAGGATCTTTGCATAAAGTTTTACATCTGTATTGATGAGGGATATAGGTCTATAATTAAAAATTTGGCTAGTGTCAGAATTTGGTTTTGGGATTACGATAATTGTAGCTTCAAGCATCTCTTCAGGAAATTGACCTGTTTGGAAAGCTGAGTTAAATACTTTGACAAGGTGGGGGGTTAATATATTACTGAAAGACTTGAAATAATCATTACTAAACCCGTTTGGCCCGGTGATTTGAATGTTTTAAGGTGGTTTATGGTAGCTAGTATTTCTTATTCATTGAAGGGAGAAGACAAAAAATGATAAGTCTTCAGGGTTAAGCTTTGGAAGGTTCATGCTGGAAAGAAATGATCCGATCTCTGAGGTAGATGGCTGCATATTGTGGTTGTCTTGGTTGATATTGTACAGATTTTTGTAATAATTGGCAAAAGCTCCTACAATATCTTTAGGGTGGACCAGGGATGTACCATTAGAGGAAGTTATACTGTCAATTCTATTCTGTTTCCGTTTACTCTTAATTCTATTTGACATGTATTTTGAAGGGCGATTTATAGATAAGCTTAAAATAGTAATTACACCGCGCTATACTGGGAAAGACAAGGGTTAATATTAGACTACTCACTTGATAATGTATAGAAAAAAACAAGATGTCCTGGAGGCTGGGTGCCTGGTCTTGGAAATATGGATAGCTGGCACAAAAAGTGGGATGAATAAATGAATGAATGAATAAATAAAGCCTATTTGTTTTGTTTTAGAAAATAAGCTACTCACTTGTTAGTGTATAGAAAAAACGCAATGTCCTTAAGGCTGATAGCTTTGTCTTGAAAATGTAAGTAGCTGCCAAAAAAGTGAATGAATAAATAAACAAGTAGAGTATGCTTATCTTACAAAAAGGGGAGCAATCCCTTAAGGGTTAAAAGAGATTCTGCTAGACTTACTTATTAATGAATCCGACCATAAGTGCATCCAACCTTGGAACTGTTACTGGGATATTGGCTGGCACATGTCCCCTAATCCTGGTTTAAATATAATTAGTAATAAAAAGATTTGAATATCAGATAAAATACCAAAAGGTACCAAGGAATAATGATTGATGGTTCGGGTGGAGGCTGAGGCTAACATTGCCGAATGCTAGTGGCTGAATATCCTTAGATAAATCAAGAGCACCTGGTACTAGACTGTTATATGCAGAGGCAGACTTGGATGCTGGTGATCGGTGGTGCAGTCAAGCGTGCTAGATGGGGCGGGTGATGACCGCTGCTGCTGGGCAGTGAAGCAGTGCGGATCGCCGCTACCTCGCGTGCTCCGGCCGTGAGCGACGCGGAGGAGGTCGGCGTGTGGGGGGGGCAGGGTGTAGCGTGACGTCACACTGGGAAAGGACGGTGGCTTGCTAGTGGCACAAAACCACGTGAGCTAGCGGCGATCCGCACTCTTTCACTGGCCAGCAGCAGCGGTCATCACCCGCCCCATCTAGCACGCTTGACTGCACCACTGATCACCAGCTTCCAAGTCTGCCTCTGCATATAACAGTCTAGTACCAGGTGCTCTTGATTTATCTAAGGATATTCAGCCACTAGCATTCGGCAAGTAATTATATTTAAACCAGGATTAGGGGACATGTGCCAGCCAATATCCCAGTAACAGTTCCAAGGTTGGATGCACTTATTGTCGGATTCATTAATAACTACTTACATTTTCAAGACAAAGCGATCAGCCTTAAGGACATTACGTTATTTCTATACACTAACAACTATCCATATTTCCAAGACCAGGCAACCAGCCTCCAGGACATCTTGTTTTTTCTATACATTATCAAGTATTAGCACAGAACCTGTCAATCACCAGCAGCATCTGGGAACACCCAATTTTTTCTTCTTGGCCAAGTGGACTAGCGCCAGTGTCTCATTCTATTATTGTAATCAAAGTTACCTGGTAAGGGGCCAAAAAAAAAAAAGGTTTTGTGCCACTAGAAAGCCACCGTCCTTTCCCAGTATGACGTCACGCTACACCCTGCCCCAACCACACGCCGACCTCCTCAGCGTTGCTCATGGCTGGAGCACGCGAGGTAGCGGCGATCCGCACTGTTTCACTGCCCAGCAGCAGCGGTCATCACCCGCCCCATCTAGCACGCTTGACTGCACCACCGATCACCAGCTTCCAAGTCTGCCTCTGCATATAACAGTCTAGTACCAGGTGCTCTTGATTTATCTAAGGATATTCAGCCACTAGCATTCGGCAAGGTTAGCCTCAGCCTCCATCCGAACCATCAATCATTATTCCTTGGTACCTTTTGGCTTTTTATCTGATATTCAAATCTTTTTATTAGTAATTATATTTAAACCAGGATTAGGGGACATGTGCCAGCCAATATCCCAGTAACAGTTCCAAGGTTGGATGCACTTATGGTCGGATTCATTAATAAGTAAGTCTAGCAGAATCTCTTTTAACCCTTAAGGGGTTGCCCGCTTTTTGTAAGATAAGCATACTCTACTTGTTTATTTATTCATTCACTTTTATGGCAGCTACTTACATTTTCAAGACAAAACGATCAGCCTTAAGGACATTACGTTTTTTCTATACTCTAACAAGTGAGTAGCTTTTTTTCTAAAACAAAACAAATAGGCTTTATTTATTTATTTATTTATTCATTCATTCATCCCACTTTTTGTGCCAGCTATCCATATTTCCAAGACCAGGCACCCAGCCTCCAGGACATCTTGTTTTTTCTATACATTATCAAGTGAGTAGTCTAATATTAACCCTTGCCTTTCCCAGTATAGCGCAGTGTAATTACTATTTTAAGCTTGTCTCTTTTTAGCAGGTATTAGCACAGAACCTGTCAATCACAAGCAGCATCTTGGAACACCCAATTTTCTCTTCTGGGCCAAGTGGACTAGCGCCAGTGTGTCATTCTACGATTTATAGATAAGTAATGTTTGCATTTTGCTGATCTAATAGCTGAGTCGTAAAAATTGAATATGATTTTCCTTAACTGCAACCTGAGATCAGTAAGTTCTGATAATACAGCTTGTTTGTTAGAGGAAACAGAGGATCGACATAGTTCCTCTTCTTTAGATTTAATAGACTGTTGTAGGGTAAGGATTTTATCCCTATTAATTTTTTTTTGTGTGGAGGAATTTGAATCAAGACTCCCCTCAACACCGCCTTGTGAGCATTCCAATAGGTAAACGGATTGAGGAGGTTTGATTCGTTTTCACTAAAATTATTTTGTAAGGCTGAGCTGATTTCAGATTTGATGGTGGGGTTATGAAGCAGAGAGGAGTTGAATTTCCACATGAATAGGGGATGAATTGGGGGCCCTATTATCAGTTTTGCAGTTACCGGGGAATGATCTGAAGTAGATTTAAGTATGGTGACCGGTCTGCAAACCCTGTCTTATGAGGAAAGGTTGCAGGATTTGGGAATGTTTAGCTTGCAAAAGAGAAGACTGAGAGGAGACTTAATAGCTGTCTACAAATATCTAAAGGGCTGTCACATTGTAGAAGGATCATCTTTATTCTCATTTGCACAAGGAAAGACTAGAAGCAATGGGATGAAACTGAATGGGAGGAGACGCAGATTAGATATTAGAAAAAACTTTTTGACAGTTAGAGTGATCAATGAGTGGAACAGGCTGCCACGAGAAGTGGTGAGTTCTCCTTCAATGGAAGTCTTCAAACAGAGGCTGGACAGACATCTGACTGGGATGATTTAGTGAATCCTGCTTTGAGCAGGGGGTTGGACCAGATGCCCCGGAGGTCCCTTCCAACTCTACGATTCTATGATTCTATGATTCTATGGGGCTGGAGGAGAACCTTGGCAAGGAGAAGACATCTGTGAGTATCAGATCTATTCTAGATGCCGACTGATGGCCAACAGAAAAATGAGTAAATTCTCTAGATGTGGTGTTCAAACAGCAGAATGAGTCGAATAGCTTGTGATTATAAATCCAGCTGTTCAAGGATTGCATTTTTTGTCTGCTGGGAGAGGTGGAGTCTAGTACTCCATCTGGCACCATATTAAAGTCCCTAACAAAAGTAGGGTTCCTGATTGTAAGGTGTCTAATTTTTTCATTAGCTTATTCAGGAAGCTAATTTGTCTGATGGTGGGAACATAAGTATTAACTATTGTGAAGGTTTGGCTGTTCAATTTGCACAGGAGACTATGATAATATCCTTTTTCGACTTTTACTTCAGAAAGCAATTCAAAGGAAATTGAGTTACCAATCAGGGTTAAAACCTCAGCTTTCTCTTCATGGGCCGCAAGATTCAAATACAAATGGGAAATTTTTGAGATTTATAGAAGGGTGGTTGCCTTTTTTGAACTTGGTTTCTTGAAGGTATACAACCTCAGGATGCATCCCGTTAATCTCCCTGCCAATGGAAAATCTCTTCCAAGGGCTATTTAGCCCCCTGACATTGTATGATACAAATTTTATTTTCATGTTACAAGAATGGCTGGGTTCGTATGAAGTGGGATAGAGGAAATGCAGAAACCAGAGTGCACCTACCTACTGTCATGGTTAGGACATGGTTAATGTCCTGTTCTGACAGGGTTAACATTGCCGGCCTCTCTTTGGATCTGGGAGGGGTATTTATGCTCACTCCATACTGGCATTCTCTGTCAGTTATACTGCTATTCTGGTGTGTCTGACCCCTGGTGTGTGTGTACTCTGCATTGTTTGTTTGCTTCCCGTGTATGACCCGGCTTGTTCCTTCACTCTGTACTCCGTCTCTCGTTTTTGGTACCATTGTCTTTTCTGGTTCTGACCTCCTGGCTTGGCTATCGTTACTCTGTTACAGTTTACCCCTATTGTACCGTCTAATACCTGTTCTGGTTTTCTGATCTATTGCTACGTCCTGACTATTCTTTCTGTCTAATCCCTTTGGTGCTGTCCTGCTATCTCGTGCTTTGACCCGGCTTGATCTGGTATCTGTCTCTGTCTATGCTCCTTGGTAACATTGTCCTGTGGTTACCCTTCTAGGAGTTTCCCTGCAGCTCCTAGCTCTGTGGAGCTTGGGCCACGCCCCCAGCAGCCACGTGGTTCAGGTCCTGGAGCATGCATTGTCACCACTGCTGCTCGCTCCGCAGGTATCCTTGTGCACAGTCTTTGTACTCAGGACACGTGCCCTGGCTCAGTGAGCAAGTGCAGTGCGGTGTTCCTGACATTATAACTGACCGTTTCAGTTTTTTTTTCCTCTGAAGGAAAAAAAAAAAAAAGTGTGTGTTATCCTCATGGATCCCATACAAGCCTTGGCTGATCAGGTCAAGCACCTGACCCAAATGTTCCATAAATTCAATGTGGAACAGCGCACGATGGCCCATACCCAGCAACAGTTGGTGGTTACTGTGCAGGGGGCTGTCGATGCAGGGGCTTCTAGTTCTGGGGGTAGGGATGTGTCATTAGCGTCCCCCGAATCTCCAGTCAAATTGCCCGATCCCTTCTCAGGGGATAAAAAGGAGTTCAGGTCTTTCAGAGAAGGATGCAAGCTTTTTTTTTCTCTAAGGCCCCGCTCCTCCGGGGATGAGTTTCAGAGGGTGGGGGTCATTATTTCCCTACTTCGGGGGGCTCCGCATGCATGGGCTTTCTCTCTGTCTTCCTCTGCTCCTGAACGTATGTCAGTGAACTTGTTCTTTGAGGCTCTGGGGCACATTTATGACGAGCCTGATAGAGTGCGTCTGGCAGAGGATATGGTAATGAGTGTGACACAGGGAAGGCACTCTGCTGAATGGTTCTGCTCAGAGTTTAGACGTTGGACCGCCGAAGTATCCTGGAATGACGCCGCCCTGAGGGGGTTGTTTCGCAGGGGCCTTTCTGACCCTCTGCAGGACGCTCTGGCATTACATCCGCCTCCTGATACCCTGGAGGACGCCATGATGCAGGCGGTCCGTATGGACCGGAGACTCCGTGCTAGAGGAATGATGCAACAAGAGTCTCCCTTGTACCCCAAATTGTGTGACACTTCACCCGTATCTGAGCCCATGAACGTGGGGTCAGTCTCGGTTAAGGAGAAAGAGAGAAGGCACCGCAGAGACAACCTACTATGTTTTTACTGTGGAGCCTCTGGACATTGGAAAAGGAATTGTCCCACCTGCCCTTCTTCAGAGAAACCTTCAGAGAAACGACTGAGTATGGGCAACAATCGAGGAGGTTGTCCAGACTCCCAGGTACATTTTTTTTCACGTATAAAAATGGTCCGCCAGGTTGAATTGGAAATTGCTGGCGGTCCTGTTATGACCACCGCCTTTGTTGACTGTGGTTCCTCCATTAATCTGATTGATGCCCAAGTTGTGACTCTTAATAAGATAGGGACAGTCAGGTTAAAAGACCCTGTTCAAATTGTGGCTGTGGATTCATCCCCTCTTACCCGGGATGGAATTTGTTTTATGTCTGAAGTTTTTTCTATGAAAGTGGGTTCCACTCATGTGGAAAATTTAAGTTGTTTCGTTATGAATAATCTGCCTGCAGGACTGGTATTGGGAATGCCCTGGTTGCAACGCCACAATCCTCTTATTGATTGGGTGAAGGGGGAGATCACCCGTTGGGGATGTAATGATAATGGTCTGTGTTGTAACCCGGTTCCTTTTGTCAATCCGATAAAATCTGTATCTGTGTCATCTGTCGGTCTGGAGGGTGTTCCGGAGTACCTGAGAGACCTTAAAGATGTGTTTTCCGAAAGCGAGGCCGAGGCGCTCCCACCACATAGACCATATGATTGTGCTATCGATTTAGTACCTGGAGCCAAATTACCCAAAGTTCGTTTGTTTAATTTGTCCGGGCCTGAGCGCCAAGCTATGAAAGAGTACATTAAAGAAAGCCTTCGCAAGGGGCATATTCGGCCCTCAGTCTCACCCGTGGCAGCGGGGTTTTTCTTTGTAAAGAAAAAAGATGGTGGGTTGCGACCGTGCCTCGACTTTCGAGAACTGAACAAAATTACTGTTAAGAACACGTACCCTCTCCCGTTGATTCCTGATCTATGCAATCAACTCACGGGGGCCAAATGGTTTTCTAAGCTCGATCTACGAGGGGCTTATAACCTTATAAGGATCCGGGAGGGGGACGAATGGAAAACAGCGTTCCTGACAACTGAGGGGCTGTTTGAAAACCTGGTTATGCCCTTCGGCCTCACTAATGCTCCTGCGGTTTTTCAGAACTTTATTAATGTTGTTTTTTCTGACCTGATTGGATGTTATGTAGTCATTTACCTGGATGACATCTTGATTTACTCTGAGGACAGTCAGTCACACTTGCATCATCTGCGTATGGTGCTTATGAGACTCCGGGAGAACCATTTGTATGCTAAGCTGGAGAAGTGCTCATTTTTTATGCAAGAACTGTCTTTTCTGGGTGTAATTGTATCCGGGGAGGGATTCCGCATGGATCCAGGGAAGGTTCAGGCTATTACAGATTGGGTGCAGACTCATGACCTGAAGGGGTTGCAACGATTTCTGGGCTTCGCAAATTATTATAGGAAGTTCATTAAAGGGTTCTCGCAGGTGGTAAAACCCTTGACGGACCTCACTCTTAAAGGGGCAGATGTAAAAAGTTGGTCTGTGGCTGCAAAAAATTCCTTCCTGGCATTAAAGAAGTATTTTACTACAGCCCCTGTGTTGGTACAACCCGATTCGTCAAGACCTTTTATCGTCGAGGTCGACGCTTCAGAGGTGGGGGTGGGGGCAGTATTGTCACAGGGCCCCTCTACCCTGACTAACCTCAAACCCTGTGCCTTTTTCTCTAAGAAGTTCTCGTCGGCCGAGAGAAACTATGATGTCGGTAACAGGGAACTGTTAGCAGTTAAATTGGCCTTTGAAGAATGGAGGCATTTTTTGGAGGGGGCCGCTCATCCCATTACGGTCGTCACTGATCATAAAAACCTGGCCTATATCGAGTCTGCTAAGAGATTGACCCCCAGACAGGCTCGGTGGGCACTTTTTTTTTCTCGCTTTCAATTTACCATCACATTCCGACCAGGGTCTAAAAATGTAAAGGCAGATGCCTTATCCCGAAGTTTTGATTCTGTGTCCCCTCCAGAACCTCCTTCCTCCATTCTTCAACCGGGAGTGGTTGTAGCCGAAATCTCCTCTGAATTACAGAGAGAGATTCTGGAAGCACAAGCACAAGCTCCCAGAAATAAACCCCCAGGTAAATTGTTTGTACCCAAACAATTCCGTCCCACACTCCTTCAAGAATTTCATGACTCTATGTTAAGTACACACCCTGGTATTGCAGCTACCCGGGGGGCAGTAGCTAGGGGTTTTTGGTGGCCCTCTATGGGTACTGATATAAAAAGGTTTGTGAATACTTGTTGGGTGTGCGCATGCTCTAAAAGCTCTCAGGTCCGGCCGGCCGGGGAATTGGTGCCTTTGCCAATTCCGGATAAACCATGGACACACCTGTCCATGGACTTTATCACTAAACTTCCACCTTCCAAGGGCAACTCAGTGGTATGGGTAGTGGTTGATAGATTTTCTAAGCAAGCCCACTTTGTGCCATTACCTGCGTTACCATCTGCTGAAACCTTGGCTCGTTTGTTTATACAGCACATTGTTCGACTGCATGGAGTGCCTGTGAACGTGGTGTCGGACAGGGGTGTGCAATTTGTGGCCAGGTTTTGGAGAGCGTTTTGTATGAAGTTGGGGGTCACGTTGTCATTCTCCTCTGCCTATCACCCGGAATCTAACGGACAAACGGAACGCACCAACCAGTCATTGGAGCAGATTCTGAGATGCCTGGCCTCCTCCAGACAGGAAGACTGGTGTGATGTATTGCCCATGGCAGAATTTGCATTCAACTGTCGGGTTAATCAGTCTACCGGAAAGTCTCCCTTTCTGGTCAATTATGGGTTTGTTCCGCAGTTTGGGGAATTTTCCCGTATGGATTCGGATTGCCCTGGTGCCGAGGGGATGGTACAACAATTAAAAACCCTCTGGAAGGAGGTACAGGGGAACATCTCCAAAGCCCAGAAGAAGCTCAAACATTTTGCAGACAGGAGGAGGGGGGTGGTTCCTGCGTTGACAGTGGGGGAAAAAGTCTGGTTGTCCACTCGTAACATCAAACTTAAAATACCCTCTATGAAGTTGGGCCCCAAATTTATTGGCCCATACCAGATTGTAGAGGTGATCAACCCGGTGGCATACAGATTACAGTTGCCCACCTCCTTCAAAATCTCTAACGTCTTCCACAGGTCCCTATTAAAACCTGTGGGGACAGTTAGAGAAGATCCCTCATCCGTGGCTCCACCAGTGTTGGTAGAGGGTCAACTGGAGTACGAGGTAGGGCGCATCATTGATTCGCGGTGGGTGCGCCGGAGACTTCAGTACCTTATCCATTGGAAGGGATATTCCGTTGAGGATCGATCGTGGGTTCCGGCCAGTTCGGTGCACGCTGATCGACTGGTGTGGGCTTTTCATGCCAGGTACCCTGAGAAACCTGGGGGTCCGGTGGCCCCCCATTAAGAGGGGGGTACTGTCATGGTTAGGACATGGTTAATGTCCTGTTCTGACAGGGTTAACATTGCCGGCCTCTCTTTGGATCTGGGAGGGGTATTTATGCTCACTCCATACTGGCATTCTCTGTCAGTTATACTGCTATTCTGGTGTGTCTGACCCCTGGTGTGTGTGTGTACTCTGCATTGTTTGTTTGCTTCCCGTGTATGACCCGGCTTGTTCCTTCACTCTGTACTCCGTCTCTCGTTTTTGGTACCATTGTCTTTTCTGGTTCTGAACTCCTGGCTTGGCTATCGTTACTCCGTTACAGTTTACCCCTACTGTACCGTCTAATACCTGTTCTGGTTTTCTGATCTATTGCTACGTCCTGACTAGAGTTGAGCGATACCGTCCGATACTTCAAAGTATCGGATCGGAATGGATCGGCCGATCTTAAAAAAAAATATCGGTATCGCCGATTCCGATACCGGAAGTCCCATTCAAGTCTATGGGACTTCCGGTATCGGAATAAGAAAAACCCTATTTTTGCCTTGTACAGCCTCTCTGGGGTCTGTACGGGCCTTTCGGGGGGCTGTGCCGGCCTGCCAGGGGGTCTGTGCAGGCTCCGGTGGTCTGTGCCGGCCTGCCGGGGGGCTGTGACGGCCTGCCGGGGGGGCTGTGCAGGCTCCGGTGGTCTGTGCCGGCCTACCGGGGGGCTGTGCCGGCCTGCCGGTGGTCTGTGCAGGCTCCGGGGGGCTGTGCCGGCCTGCCGGTGGGCTGTGCAGGCTTCGGGGGTCTGTGCAGGCATCGTCCGATGGGACTACAAGTCCCATCGGGCGATGCCTGCTACCATGACAGTGATTGACACATTAGCCAATGATGGGACAGTAGTAGTCCCATCATCCGGCTAATGTGTTGAATGTTAAAAAAAAAAAAAAAATTACATGCTACATACATGCTACATACATACAACATGCATACTACATATATACTACATGTAACATACATACTACATATATACTACATGCAACATGCATACTACATGCATGCTACATACATGCTACATACTACATACATGCTACATTCATACTGCATATATACTACATGCATGCAACATACATACTACATATATACTACATGCATGCAACATACATACTACATATATACTACATGCATGCAACATGCATACTACATATATACTACATGTAACATACATACTACATATATACTACATGCATACTACATACATGCTACATACTACATGCATGATACATACATACTACATGCATGCTACATACATACTACATGCATGCTACATACATAATACATGCTACATACATACTACATACATACTACATATATACTACATGCATGCTACATACATACTACATGCTACATACATACTACATATATACTACATGCATGATACATACATACTACATGCTACATACATACTACATATATACTACATGCATGCTACATACATACTACATGCTACATACATACTACATATATACTACATGCATGCTACGTACAATACATACATAGACATACAGTACATATAACATAGAGTAACATACTTACCAATACTTGTCACATTGTTCCCCGAAGCCATTGTCGTGTACAGAATAAATATTAACATAACAAACCACAAAAATACTCACCCATGATCCGAAGCAGTCCACGAGTGTGTCCCACGACGATCTTGGCTAGAGAACTGCAGCATCAGCTGATGCTGCCGCTCTCTACGGGCTGCAGGATTCCAATGACGGAAGGTAGGTATCCTTCCGCACTGTATTCCTCCGCCACTTAAAAAAAAAAGTCTCTAGTCTCACTTTATGCCATTGCTGCGTTATGTTATGTTAAAATTTATTCCGTACACGACAATGGCTTCGGGGAACAATGTGACAAGTATTGGTAAGTATGTTACTCTATGTTATATGTACTGTATGTCTATGTATGTATTGTATGAATGTATTGTATGTAGCATGCATGTAGTATATATGTAGTATGTATGTAGCATGTAGTATGTATGTAGCATGCATGTAGTATATATGTAGTATGTATGTAGCATGTAGTATGTATGTAGCATGCATGTAGTATATATGTAGTATGTATGTAGCATGTATGTAGCATGTAGTATGTATGTAGCATGCATTTAGTATGTATGTAGCATGCATGTAGTATGTATGTAGTATATATGTAGTATGTATGTAGCATGCATGTAGTATATATGTAGTATGTATGTAGTATGTATGTAGCATGTAGTATGTATGTAGCATGCATGTAGTATGTATGTAGCATGCATGTAGTATGTATGTAGTATATATGTAGTATGTATGTAGCATGCATGTAGTATATATGTAGTATGTATGTAGTATGTATGTAGCATGCATGTAGTATATATGTAGTATGTATGTAGTATGTATGTAGCATGCATGTAGTATGTATGTAGCATGCATGTAGTATGTATGTAGCATGCATGTAGCATGCATGTAGTATGTATGTAGCATGCATGTAGTATGTAGCATGTATGTAGTATGTATGTAGCATGCATGTAGTATGTATGTAGCATGCATGTAGTATGTATGTAGCATGCATGTAGCATGCATGTAGTATGTAGCATGTATGTAGTATGCATGTAGTATATATGTAGTATGTATGTTACATGTAGTATATATGTAGTATGCATGTTGCATGCATGTAGTATATATGTAGTATGTGTGTTGTATATATGTAGTATGAATGTAGCATGTATGTAGCATGTAGCATGTATGTAGCATGCATGTAGTATGCATGTTGCATGTAGTATATATGTAGTATGTATGTTACATGTAGTATATATGTAGTATGCATGTTGTATGTATGTAGCATGTATGTAGCATGTAATTTTTTTATTTTTTTTTATTTTTTTTTTACATTCAACACATTAGCCGGATGATGGGACTACTACTGTCCCATCATTGGCTAATGTGTCAATCACTGTCATGGTAGCAGGCATCGCCCGATGGGACTTGTAGTCCCATCGGACGATGCCTGCACAGACCCCCGAAGCCTGCACAGACCACCGGCAGGCCGGCACAGCCCCCCGGAGCCTGCACAGACCACCGGCAGGCCGGCACAGCCCCCCGGCAGGCCGGCACAGACCACCGGAGCCTGCACAGACCACCGGCAGGCCGGCACAGACCACCGGAGCCTGCACAGCCCCCCGGCAGGCCGGCAGAGACCCCCGGAAGGCCCGAAATGACGGCGCATCATGATGCGCACACACCGCGCATCATGATGACGTCAGGCTGTCAATCAGCTTTGAACTTCCGATTCCGATACCGACATCCGATATTGAAAAAATATCGGATGTCGGTATCGGAATTCCGATACAGCAAGTATCGGCCGATACTTGCGGTATAGGAATGCTCAACACTAGTCCTGACTATTCTGTCTAATCCCTTTGGTGCTGTCCTGCTATCTCGTGCTTTGACCCGGCTTGATCTGGTATCTGTCTCTGTCTATGCTCCTTGGTAACATTGTCCTGTGGTTACCCTTCTAGGAGTTTCCCTGCAGCTCCTAGCTCTGTGGAGCTTGGGCCACGCCCCCAGCAGCCACGTGGTTCAGGTCCTGGAGCATGCATTGTCACCACTGCTGCTCGCTCCGCAGGTATCCTTGTGCACAGTCTTTGTACTCAGGACACGCGCCCTGGCTCAGTGAGCAAGTGCAGTGCGGTGTTCCTGACACCTTTGTAAAAATTAGTTGTCCAAAAACCTCAAACTATATACCTATTTGAAACCAAAAACAAAGAGAAACAAAAACAATAATAACAAAATTGTCCTTCAAGAAGAGCCGATCCGGAAGGTTCTAATTCCTTAGTGGGGAAAGTGTGTGTATGGAACCCATTGGAGGCATCCCTTGGCATAACAACACTATTCCCAGAAGGAAAATAATCTCATGTGATATATGAGTCCATAAAGTAGTAGAGAAGTGAGAAAACCTGTAGAAAGAAGAATAATAAGCAGTACAGTACAATACATTGACCAAATAATCAAGAAGTGTAGAGAGGCCTTATAACAAGGTGAGTAAATATATTGGCCAGGTCTCTCCGTTGGATCATCCCTTTTCTCTGTCGAGGGCCCAGGGTCTTGAGAGTTGGAGATTCTATGGCGGTCAGGTATCCTGTAGTAGGACAGGAAATCTCTTCCTTCTTTAGGTGAGAATAGGACGGTCGTCTTTCCTTTGTAGATTATCAAAAGTTTAAGTGGGAAGCCCCATTTATAGGGGATATTATTTTCCCTCAAGGTGGAAGTGACTGGCTTAAAAGACTTTCTTCCTTCAATCGTTTCCTTTGAAAGATCCGTAAATAACTGAAGGTGAGCATAGGGTTCTGGAAAACCTCCTAGATCTGTAACCGATTGTTGAATTTTTTCCTTAATCTTGAAGAAGTGTACCCTTAAGATGGTATCTCTAGGTAGATCTTTATCGATATTCCGTGGTTTGGGAAGTCTGTGGATCCTATCTATGATGAGATCTTGGTCTGTAAGTGTCGGTAGTAATTTTTTGAAAATTGTCTTGACGAAGTCTTCTAGTTTATCCGGTGAGCTAGATTCTTGTATTCCTCTTATTTTCAAGTTGTTTCGTCTGTTCCTGTCTTCTATATCCGCAACTTTAATTTTAAGTCTGTGAAATTCAGATTTGAGGTCATGGGCTTCTTTTGATAAATCATCAGTGTGTTCTTCCCCTACAGTTAGCCGTTTTTTGTGGTTGTCTAACCTGCTGCTAAATTTATCCAAGGTGGACTGCAAAATTTTATTTTGGTTTTCAAATGATTGAGACATACTGGATGTGATTTTCTTGGTGAGAGTATCCATGTAAGAGTGTATGGATATAACATTCAGATTTTGGGAAGGAGAAGGATTGGTGTTATTCATCTTAAATTTTGACCTTTCCAGCGAAAAGTTTGAATTATCTCCAGACTCAGGACTTGAAGCGTCGGCTGGCGATGTGAATTTTTGAGAAGTTTTACCAGGATTTTTCCTTTTTGATGAGAGAGATGTAACATAACATAACATAACATAGTAACATAGTTTTGAAGGCTGAAGGAAGACCTTATGTCCATCTAGTTCAGCCTATTTTAGTGCAGCTGTTCTGCATTGTTGATCCTGCGGAAGGCAAAAAACCCACAGAGTAGAAGCCAATTTTCTCCATAGGGAAAAAAATTCCTTCCCCTAAGCTGGGTCAACCATCTACCTATAATATTTTGTTATTCATAACCTTCTATACTGTTACTCACAAGAAAAGCATCCATTCCTTTCTTAAATTCATTCAGTGAATTGGCCATCACCACTTCCTTAGGAAGAGAATTCCAGAGCCTCACTGCTCTTACCGTGAAGAACCCTCTTCTATGCTGGTGCAGAAATTGTCTTTCCTCCAAACGAAGAGAATGCCCCCTTGTTCTTGTCACAGTCCTTGGTACAAACAGTTAATTGGAGAGATCTCTGTATTGCCCTCTGATATACTTGTACATGTATATTAGGTCTCCCCTAAGGCTTTTCTTTTCTAGAATAAATAGGCCTAATTTTGATAAGCTTTCTGGGTATTGTAGTGAACCAACTCCATTTATCATTTTAGTAGCCCGCCTTTGAATCCTTTCAAGTTCAGTAATGTCTTTCTTGAGCACCGGCATCCAAAATTGCACACAATACTTCAAGTGTGGTCTAACGAGTGATTTGTACAGAGGGAGAATTATGTTTTCATCTCGTGTCCCCACCCAGACCTCTTCTAATACGTCCCATGACCCTATTTGCTTTGGTGGCAGCTGCCTGACACTGGGCACTCCAATTTAGCTTCTTATTGACTAAGATGCCCAAGTCTTTTTCTATGTCTGATTTCCCCAGCAGTTTCCCATTTAGTAAATATTTGTAGCATCTGTTTCTCCTTCCAATGTGCATAACCTTACACTTATCTGTGTTAAACCTCATTTGCCATTTTTCAGCCCAATTCTCTAATTTATTCAAATCTGTCTGTAGTTGCCAACTGTCCTCCTTTGTGTTAACTACCTTACATAGTTTTGTATCATCTGTAAATACTGATATTTTACTGTGTAAGCCATCCACTAGATCATTAATAAATATATTAAATAATAGGGGGCCCAATACAGAACCCTGTGGTACCCCACTAGTAACCCTGGCCCAATCTGAGTATGCACCATTAATAACCACTCTGTTTTCTATCACTAAGCCAGCTACCTACCCATCTACACACATTTTTCCCTAGCCAAAGCTTTCTCATCTTTCTTACCAATCTTTTATGTGGGACAGTGTCAAATGCTTTAGAGAAGTCGAGATAAATGACATCCAATGATTCTCCTTGGTCCATTTGAGAGCTTACAAATGTAAGATGTATCCATGACCTCTTTATGAGGAGATCTAGCCTTAAATGGGTTAACAATATCCACTTGATCTTTAAAGTGAGGATTGTAAGAATCCTGAAATTTTTGTGCTCTTTGAGGAGTCGTATTAGACACTTTCATTGATTTGGACACTGGAGTAGCCTTGTGACTCATCTTGTGCCCTTTTTTGAATCCTGCCTTGCAGGGAAATTTGTTAGAGAGAATTGATATTATTGGTGATGTTTATACTGAAAAAACGTTAAAAATATAGAAAATTCTTGTGTCTTCCTATGCCTTTTTATAAAAGAGGCCATGAGGAATGAGATGCACCACAGAATCATATGGTACTTTTAATATTGTATGATGCATACAGTAAAATTCTTTATTAACTGCCCGCCGATATAGACGCGCTCCCTGTGACTTTAACTGCAGCCATGACAGTCTTCATACAGGGCTTAGTGATGTCAGTCCCCGCTCATAAAATATGCAACAGGGGAGCCGGTGTTAATTTCTATGGATTCTGCCACACTAGGGTGTGGCCCGTCTTAATTGTCTGTGGCCGAATTGGATCTCTGGCAGAGATTTTACGTGCACGGAGAAAAGAATACACAAGACAAGGTGTATCATGTAAATATGATTCTTCTCTATCTTTAATCCAAGGTGTACAGTTTTTATAACAGAAATCGCGCTGTCTCATTGTGTTACATCATGGGTGCATTTCCAAATTACTGTTTACCCCAGATATTAAATTAGTATTGATCTCGTGGGATCTCATATGTTCCCATATCACTACATAATCATTATGTACATAATTATCGTCTTCTAGCCCGATCCACCCTAGTCCACCCTAGTCCACCCAGTATTACATGAAGCCTAGGTGGGTTATACAATACAGAAACAATTCTCAGAAGATCAGAAGTATCTTAAAGCTACAGTACATGATTCTAATATTCAGCAAAGCGTCCATATAGTGGTATAATTTTTGATTCTTGTATATATTCATATGCCATATATTCTCCCCTTAACAGTCCCTCCTTTGGAAATATGCAAAATCAAAATCCTAATCTCGTCGAACCTATCGATCTGTCCTCCCGGCCTACCTATCTCAACAATGCTGGAACCTAACTAACTAATCTTCACCGTATACACGAGACGACCCATCTCTAGTAGATGGACCCCCTCCTAACGGACTTTGCACAGGAGGAAGTCAGATCCTGGACTATCGCTCGTTGGTTTGCTTCAGGCAGGCATATTCCAGAGGTGGTGGATATGGCATTCTTCTCATGGGTTCATAGGAGTATCTTTCATATAGGCGATCTTCAAAGTCGGCATGCATAGTCATTACTGTGGTTTCCATGGTCATGGTCATCGTCATCATTTTCTTAAGGCATGGAGCTATGCAGCATAGAATTAAGGAAAATATCATCAAAGGACATAAAATAACTATTGTAAACTTCATGGGTCAATAATTGCCTTTATGGCATCCCCAGTAGTATTGTATAAATAGTTTATCCGCTTTGCATTCTTATTTACGGGGATGGTGCATTTAAACACAACTATTGTCTCGTTCTCGACTTTGAATTTGTCAGGTGCTCCCTGTGTGCCCCCACTGGTATTTATGCCTCTTAGCCAAAATTGACCTTTTGTGTCACCATTTTCCCTCCCAAGTTTAGTACTTGAGCCTAGTACATAAAATCCTTGCTCATTCTCTGAAGGGTTGTCAATAGTAAGGTACAGAGCTATGCATCCCTCCTTGGGGCAGTGAGCGGCAGTGACAGGGAATATTGAATCTGGAAGGCCACTCTGACCCTTAAAATGGGCTTTGGACAGGGTCATGCGACTTAATAGGCTTATTCCCCATTTGTCCCTTCGCTGTAGGGCCTGGACTGGTTGATGTCTCCAGTCACTTTCACCAGTGTGCCACCCAACAAGTGACCAGTCCTCACAGTTTGAACCTTCCCGTTTCAACAGTAGTGACACAGATGAATTGTGTTTTTAACCCGATATGAAACTGTGCCATGGGGCCTGGACATTCTTATTGTGGGACAGTAGTCAAATTGATATGTTATCCTGGAGGTGGAGACACTATACCAGAATGTCAGTATACCCTTCTCATGAGTGACTACCCCTTGGTGACTGACTACCCCTTGAGCTAGGAAAAGGATAAGTGCAGACGGATGAAGAGTGGCAGCCGCTACTGGACTCTGGATCCGGCATCTCCTTGCAGTGGGAAGCGTGGACCCATAGACTGCTGCGATAGTTGACAGGACTTGGAACAGGCTGTCATCTCTAGGTTCAAGGGTACGTCTGTTGAACCTCTTGGAGATGAGAACTCAGTCACCGGGCAGGATCTGGTGGGCTCCTATGTCCTCAGGATCTGGGATGGATGAAAAGACTCGAAAATGCATTTTAGTCACATGTTTTTAAACTTAGTCTACATATAGGCAATTATAAAGAACAAAATATAATCCTAAACTGTGAATATTTACAAGTAGGATCTTATAGGGCTGAGTTTTGTTGGACCTGCTATTATGTGTGTGTATTTGAGCGTGTGTGTGACCCAAGGGAAAGACTAAACTCTTATGCTATGACTCCCCTGTTTCCTGTATAGCATCAAGTATGTAGAGTTTTGTTCGAGGCCTTAAATTTTCCTTGTTCATCCTTCGGCGTATTTCATCCTGTATAACTTCATCTTAGGTCCATTTCTTCTTTTCTTCCTTGGATACTTGTTTCTGGAGTGTCACAACATCTTTTTCCAGGGTTATCCCTTTTCCTCTGTTTCCGTGTCAACCGGTATTACTGCTGTTTCTTTTGCTGTTACTTCAGCTAGTCTGTTGCCCACTGCTTCCCTTAAAGTGTCTCCAGTGTGTGTGCTTTTACTTTTACCACCACAACTCTTCCTGGCATCAACAAGGACTCCATTAATTCTTGTATGGCTTTGTGGTGTCTGACCGGCGTTCTGTTAGCCGTGATGAAGTCTCTTTCCATCCAGATTGATCTTGACAGCTTCATGTTGAGTGGACCTCTCGTATGCTTCTGTCAAAGCCTGCGGTCCTGCCTTTGGGTGTAGGCAGTGGTTTTGCTGGCAGCATGTATCTTCTGTGGCTACTGCTATACCAGTGTGCAAACGGCCTTCTTGGTCTGCATACCTTGGTCTATCCAGAAAGAGCGTCAGGTCAGGATCTTCCAGGTGTTCTCTTGCCTCATGACAGCAAGACAATCGCGTTCAGCCATTTCAGAGTCGACTACCTCTTCCACTAATGTGTCAGAGATGTGGTTTTCATCCTCCATCTTCCTCCCCCCTTTGGCAGAGGTAGAAGAGTAGCTGGACAGCACATCTGGAGATGGTGACGTTGTCCGGGAGCAGAGTAGGGCATTGCAGACAGGTGCTTTGGGCCAGGATCTTCAACTGGTGACCCATAAAAATATCAGAAGCTTTGTCCAACACAGGTGGGTTGCAAACACGGTTCTCATGCAGATGGGACTCCATGAGCCACTGGGTCAAGTCTTGGAGAGTAGAAGCCAGGAGGGCATGGTCTTCCTCCGTGAAGCTGTGTTAGGACTCCATTTACATGGTCAGTAGTGTTGAGCATTCCGATACCGCAAGTATCGGGTATCGGCCGATACTTGCTGTATCGGAATTCCGATACCGACTTCAGATATTTTTTCAATATCGGAATTCGGCATCGGAATCGGAAGTTCAGTTGATTGACGGCCTGACGTCATCATGATGCGCGGTGTGTGCGCATCATGATGCGCCGTCATTTCGGGCCTTCCGGGGGTCTCTGCCGGCCTGCCGGGGGGCTGTGCCGGCCTGCCGGGGGGCTGTGTGGACTGCCCGGGGTCTGTACCGGCCTGCCGGGGGGCTGTGCCGGCCTGCCGGTGGTCTGTGCACCCTGTGGGGGTCTGTACCGGCCTGCCGGGGGGCTGTGCCGGCCTGCCGGTGGTCTGTGCACCCTGTGGGGGTCTGTACCGGCCTGCCGGGGGGCTGTGCCGGCCTGCCGGTGGTCTGTGCACCTTGTGGGGGTCTGTACCGGCCTGCCGGGGGGCTGTGCCGGCCTGCCGGGGGGCTGTGCTGATGTCCGGGGGTCTGTGCAAGCATCGTCCGATGGGACTACAAGTCCCATCGGGCGATGCCTGCTACCATGACAGTGATTGACACATTAGCCAATGATGGGACAGTAGTAGTCCCATCATCCGGCTAATGTGTTAAATGTTAAAAAAAAAAAATACTACATACATACTACATGCTACATACATACTACATGCTACATACATACTACATATATACTACATACATACTACATACATGCTACATACATGCTACATACATGCTGCATGCTACATACATACTACATACATACTACATACATACTACATGCATGCTACATGCATGCTACATACATACATGCATGCTACATACATACTACATGCATGCTACATACATACTACATGCATGCTACATACATACTACATGCTACATACATACCACATACATACTACATACATACTACATACTACATATATACTACATGCATGCTACATACATACTACATGCTACATACATACCACATACATGCTACATACATACTACATATATACTACATACATACTACATACATACTACATGCATGCTACATACATACTACATGCATGCTACATACATACTACATGCTACATACATACCACATACATACTACATACATACTACATACTACATATATACTACATGCATGCTACATACATACTACATGCTACATACATACTACATGCTACATACATACCACATACATACTACATACATACTACATACATACTACATGCTACATACATACTACATATATACTACATGCATGCTACATACATACTACATGCTACATACATACCACATACATACCACATACATGCTACATACATACTACATGCATACTACATGCATACTACATACATACTACATGCATACTACATACATACTACATGCTACATACATACCACATACATACTACATACATACTACATACATACTACATGCTACATACATACTACATATATACTACATGCATGCTACATACATACTACATGCTACATACATACCACATACATACCACATACATGCTACATGCATACTACATGCATACTACATGCATACTACATACATACTACATACATACTACATGCATGCTACATACATACTACATGCTACATACATACCACATACATACTACATACATACTACATGCTACATACATACTACATGCTACATACATACTACATATATACTACATGCATGCTACATACATACTACATGCTACATACATACCACATACATACTACATACATACTACATATATACTACATGCATGCTACATACATACTACATATATACTACATACATACTACATATATACTACATGCATGCTACATACATACTGCATGCTACATGCATGCTACATACATACTACATACATACTACATATATACTACATACATACAATACATTCATACAATACATACATAGACATACAGTACATATAACATAGAGTAACATACTTACCAATACTTGTCACATTGTTCCCCGAAGCCATTGTCTTTTCCGGAATAAATATTAACATAACAAACCACAAAAATACTCACCCACGATCCGAAGCAGTCCACGAGTGTGTCCCACGACGATCTTGGGTAGAGAACTGCAGCATCAGATGATGCTGCCGTTCTCTACGGGCTGCAGGAATCCAATGACGGAAGGTAGGTATCCTTCCGCACTGTATTCCTCCGCCACTTAAAAAAAAAAAGTCCCTAGTCTCACTTTATGCCATTGCTGTGTGGGAATTTCCCACACAGCAATGGCATAAAGTGAGACTAGGGACTTTTTTTTTTTTAAGTGGCGGAGGAATACAGTGCGGAAGGATACCTACCTTCCGTCATTGGATTCCTGCAGCCCGTAGAGAACGGCAGCATCATCTGATGCTGCAGTTCTCTACCCAAGATCGTCGTGGGACACACTCGTGGACTGCTTCGGATCGTGGGTGAGTATTTTTGTGGTTTGTTATGTTAATATTTATTCCGGAAAAGACAATGGCTTCGGGGAACAATGTGACAAGTATTGGTAAGTATGTTACTCTATGTTATATGTACTGTATGTCTATGTATGTATTGTATGAATGTATTGTATGTATGTAGTATATATGTGGTATGTATGTAGCATGTAGTATGTATGTAGTATGTATGTAGCATGCATGTAGCATGCAGTATGTATGTAGCATGCATGTAGTATATATGTAGTATGTATGTAGCATGCATGTAGTATATATGTATGAATGTATGTAGCATGTAGTATGTATGTAGTATGTATGTGGTATGTATGTAGCATGTAGTATGTATGTAGTATGTATGTAGCATGCATGTAGTATGTATGTAGTATGTATGTAGTATATATGTAGTATATATGTAGTATGTATGTAGCATGTAGTATGTATGTAGCATGCATGTAGTATATATGTAGTATATATGTAGTATGTATGTAGCATGTAGTATGTATGTAGCATGCATGTAGTATATATGTAGTATGTAGCATGTAGTATGTATGTAGCATGCATGTAGTATATATGTAGTATGTAGCATGTAGTATGTATGTAGCACGCATGTAGCATGTAGTATGTATGTAGCATGCATGTAGTATATATGTGTTATGTATGTAGCATGTAGCATGCATGTAGCATGCATGTAGTATGTATGTAGTATGTATGTAGTATATATGTGGTATGTATGTAGCATGTAGTATGTATGTAGCATGTAGTATGTATGTAGCATGCAGTATGTATGTAGCATGCATGTAGTATATATGTAGTATGTATGTAGTATATATGTAGTATGTATGTTGCATGTAGTATTTATGTAGTATGAATGTAGCATGTATGTAGCATGTATGTAGTATGCATGTTGTATGTATGTAGCATGTAATTTTTTTTTTTTTTTTTTACATTCAACACATTAGCCGGATGATAGGACTATTACTGTCCCATCATTGGCTAATGTGTCAATCACTGTCATGGTAGCAGGCATCGCCCGATGGGACTTGTAGTCCCATCGGACGATGCCTGCACAGACCCCCGAAGCCTGCACAGACCACCGGCAGGCCGGCACAGCCCCCTGGCAGGCCGGCACAGCCCCCCGGAGCCTGCACAGCCCCCCGGCAGGCCGGCACAGCCCCCCGGCAGGCCGGCACAGCCCACCGGAGCCTGCACAGACCACCGGCAGGCCGGCACAGCCCCCCGGCAGGCCGGCACATCCCCCCGGCAGGCCGGCACAGACCACCGGAGCCTGCACAGACCCCCTGGCAGGCCGGCACAGCCCCCCGAAAGGCCCGTACAGACCCCAGAGAGGCTGTACAAGGGCAGGAAAGGGTTTTTCTTATTCCGATACCGGAAGTCCCATAGACTTGAATGGGACTTCCGGTATCGGAATCGGCGATACCGATACTTTTTTTAAAGATCGGCCGATACCATCCGATACGATACTTTGAAGTATCGGACGGTATCGCTCAACTCTAATGGTCAGGCTTCTTCATGACAAACAGACAAAACACTTCGGTATAGCCTGGCAGTCCTAGAGCTGTGAAAATGTGATTGCAATTTAGCATATAAAACCCATTGATGCCTTCTTTGGTTAACCTTAAAATAGTTATAAAAAGGTTGCATGTGTAGAAGAGCAGTATTGGCTTGGCTGTCTTCAGTCAGGGTCGGAGGTCATCCATATGTATTGTAAAAAAGTGGCAGTGGGATGTATCCTCTTCCAGGGCTCCAGGACCGTGGTCATGGCTTGGGTGAACATAGAGACGCTATACTGTGCCCCTTGAGGCATCATAGTCCAAATATATTGCTGGCCCTCATGTGTGAAAACAAACAGGTACTGGCTTGCAGCATGTAGAAATAAACTGAAGAAAGCATTGGCCAGGTCGATTACTGTAAACCATAGAAAAATAAATAGAATTGAGAAAAAAAAAACATAGTGTGTGGGTTTGGCACCATAGATGTGTTCGGTACTATAACTTCGTTGACAGCACACAAGTCATGTATCATCTATAACTTGATAAAAAATAATTACAAATTATGAAATGGAGGGTGAATATTGCAATTTCCTTGGCAGCAAAGCTACTGGCCTCGGCCCCACCTTTACAAACTGGATTTTCAGCCTGCCAATATTGAGTCTGGGATCAGTGCCATTAGTTCAACGCCCACATGATCTACAGATGTGTCCTGTAAAAAAGAAAAGACTACATACTTCTTCAGCAAGTAGATCAAAATCCCTGATTACTCTTCTGATTGCATTGGGACCCACCAGGAATTTGAACGGAGTATCCTCAACCTCTGTCTGGGTGAGAGATGTTGTTTCTCTATTGTATTTTTGTGGGGGGCGGGCTGTAAGAGTATACGTACTTTCATGGGTTGTGGAATCAGTATGCCAATACCCTATTAAAATCTGGAGCTTGGTATTGGTGGGTGTCAAGCTTCTTCCAACTGGGAACTAATTTGCATTTCAAATCTGAGATCCAGAAACTTTTTGTTACATTGGTGGAAGAAATTATCCACAGGTTCTCCTTTTCCCTGCATGACATCCTGGAGAATGGGGGTCTGGCAAACTGCTTACTAGAGTATCTGTCTCCTGGTATTTCCCTGAGTCCTTGCATGGAGTAGATTGTGTACAAAAGTATGAGCTTTGAGTCTTAAAAGATGATGATGATAATTATGTCCCCCCACCATATAATGATAAATACTGTAGATTATCAGTCTGAGCTATTTATTTCCTGTCTTCTCCTGTTCTCTTTAATATACCTCCATGTCATATTCATCTTTTTCTTCATTATTCTTTTCATAAACTACATTAATTAATAAAACTATAATGGATGCTGGACAGGATGAAGCCTAAGGAGTGCCGTCTATATAAATAGTTGGACAGAGGGTAAAACTGCTTGGATTGGTCATCTGACAGTCAGAACAAGTCTCATGATATTCTGTGTTTGACAGCTGGCACACGTCCAGTCATCGGGAATGTATATAGAAGTATAAATGATGTTGCAACTGACACATCTTCCTGTGTAAATATTTGTTTTGCATAAAATTCAGCAATCTTGTTATATTCCTTTCCTCATCCCTTTTTTCCTAACTTCCTCTGCCATCTTATAAAATGCTTCAGGGTCCTGTAACACCTCATAATACCTGAGGCTGGGACACTGCTCTCTACTCATTAACACATTCTTCCATCCCTTCTTATCTAATGCTCCTCCCCTCAGGATCCGAGGGTTTCTTAACATACATTTTCTTTCTCACTCCACTATGGGTCATATCTGTCTTATAGATATCGACTGACTGCTCCCACCCATTCTATCATCTGAATTCTGAATGCGTCTGAGGGACATGTGTGTGCGTCTTGAGACAAATTCTCACGGGATTATAAACAGTTGGATATGTGAGTGTAAAGGCTGTATGTACTCCTTATGTCCAAGTAAAAGGAGTCTTCAGTGAACATAGTGATGTCTAGCTATCTTGAACACCGTAATATAGGGAATTAACCAACAATTAACACCAGAGTATTTCACAAATCTTGTGTATCCAGTAACTGCGTAGTCTAAAAATACCTGATAAATTGTTAAAATTTCTGATTCCTCAACACTTTCGCTCTAAAACATTTCAAAGAACCATCCCACAGAGAAATGTAGTGACCTGAGTAAAACAATAACTAAAAAGTAACAATGGACTTCGAATCTCACAGAGATATCTGTACAAATCAAAGCAATTACCATTCAAGCAATTCTCTTTCTACCTGAACAAATTTTAACAACTAACCTTATAATTATAGTATGCAGAACAAAACCAGTTTAACCAATTCTCTGGTTTCACAACATACATACATATATATATATATACACATATATACATATATATACACATACATATATGCACACATATACACATATATATATATATATATATACATAGAATGCAGTCAAAAATTTTAACCACATGCTAGTACGCCTCCTGCCGGCAAATCATACACACTACAAAAGACAATGGATTTAAAACTGGTACTGACATCAAATACTGCGAATCCTTGCCACCAAAACAATTCACAATTTACCTATCCATATGCCAGCCTGATTTGTAGAGGTGAAAAATCTACACCTGGGCAAACCATACTTTTCAGGGAGAGAGCAATCACTCAGTCACATCAACACGGTAATTGAAATTACCCTTCCACCCATTTAGAATAAAACCTATAAACCTATGCTGCAGCTAAAACACCATCATCTTAGCCAGATGATGTCCGGTGGGAACCCCACAAGAAGTCACCAACCACTTAGAGGTTGGAAAATCACTCAGAGTAATCAAGCCCCTACTCCCACTTGCCCACTGGGAGAGACAAAGTTCAGACTTCTGCGATCATCGGTCAAGCCGAGAGCAGGACCGGAACTAGAGTGACAGTGAATTTGCTCAATACGTCTCCCTATCTTTTTTTTTCTTTTCAGGCTGGCTGAGGTAACAATCACGTATGCAAACAACCAAAACAGCAAAGCAGAGAGGCAAAGCAGATAAGGCAGACAATTAAGGAAATCGTGACCAGGGTGGGTTTCTGGTGCTAGGACTTGTCAGATTGGTCACTATGTCCGAATCTGACAGCCGACTGACCTTTAACTCAGCACGGAAACACTGGAGGGTTATAGGTAAGATGAATGATTTTCTTACCTAGTAGGAGGTGCACATCTCCACCCTCAAGTGGTCCGGTCCAAGATTGGAAGTCTTCTTTGCGGCTGGTCAGGTTCGAACTTTCGTCCTCGCCCCGCGTTGGGCGCCAACTGTTAATTTCTATGGATTCTGCCACCACACTAGGGTGTGGCCCGTTTTAATTGTCTGTGGCCGAATTGGATCTCTGGCAGAGATTTTACGTGCACGGAGAAAAGAATACACAAGACAAGGTGTATCATGTCAATATGATTCTTCTCTATCTTTAATCCAAGGTGTACAGTTTTTATAACAGAAATCGCGCTGTCTCATTGTGTTACATCATGGGTGCATTTCCAAATTACTGTTTACCCCAAATAGTAAATTAGTATTGATCTCGTGGGATCTCATATATTCCCATATCGCTACATAATCATTATGTACATAATTATCGTCTTCTAGCCCTATCCACCCTAGTCCACCCTAGTCCACCCAGTATTACATGAAGCCTAGGTGGGTTATACAATACAGAAACAATTCTCAGAAGATCAGAAGTATCTTAAAGCTACAGTACATGATTCTAATATTCAGCAAAGCGTCCATATAGTGGTATAATTTTTGATTCTTGTATATATTCATATGCCATATATTCTCCCCTTAACACCGGCACCTGATACACGGCACCGCTGAAGAAAGGCAGATCACCCCAGTGGAGCCGCACAGGAGCGGTGGGAAGGTAACATAGAAATAGGCACAAATCACGGACAATTTTGTGTCCTTCCGCCTCACAGATCTGTTATGACAGGAAAATGGCGTACTTGATATAGGACGTTGAGATGAAAGAGATCCCTCCGCAGCCGTTATAGCTCCCGCAGCCTCGCACAAAGCAGGGGAATATAGCTAAATTAGGACCCCCTGGGACTTCTAAAGGGTCTAAAGCAGACAAGAGGAGATTCCAAAAAAAGTCAATGTCTTTTAATTATGCAGCAAGAGAAATCCTGTCAGATTAGGCACAGGGTGGGGACTATTTTGTATCCTTCCACCAATCAGCTGGTATATAACAGGATTTTTGTAAAAAAAAATCTCCAAAAGACAATAAAAATCTTTAAAATGTGGTAGACAAGCATGGAGATACTTTTTCTGAGGACAAGGACAGCCAGTGGGTAATGGAGGGAGCAGGGAAAGGATTTTTTCACTCACGGTTCAAAATGGTGTCACCTTGCAGTAAAATGGCGGGAAAAGGCCTCAGATTTCAAAAATTTCTTTTTTAATGTCCAAAAAATGTAGCATTGAATGCAAGGCCTGCCCTGCTACCAATTCATATGCACCCCAATAAGCTTTTGAGCTCACTTACTGGATGTGCCCAAGAAAATCAAGTTCACAATATGCATTTTGTACTACCATACTCTTTCAGTTACGCATTCACAGCAAGGCCAAGCCCTGCTTCATAGTCATATGCACCCCATTACGCCTTTGAAACCACATACAGTATGGACCCAGGAAAATCCACTACACCATATTCATTTGGTAGTCCCGTACTCTTTTGTTTAAACAGTGACAGCAATGTCTGCCTTGTTGCATAGTCATATGCACGCCATTACACCTTGGAATCCACATACAGTATGGACCCAGGAAAATCAAGTTCACAATATTCATTTCGTACTCCCGTACTATGTTTTACACATTGGCAGCAAGGCCAGCCTTGCTGCATAGTCATATGCACCCCATTACACCTTGATACCCACATACTGGAAAGGCCCATGAAAATATGCTTCACAATATTCATTTTGTACTCCCGAACTCTTTTTTTTCAGTGACCGCAATATCTGCCTTGCTATAGTCATATGCACCCCATTACGCCTTTGATCCCACATAGTGGATGGGCACATGAAAATCCACTTCACCGTATTCATTTGGTACTCCCGTACTCTTTTGTTTACACAGTGACAGCAATGTCTGCCCTGCTGCATAGTTATATGCACCCCATTACACCTTTGAACCCACATACTGGATGGGCACCTGAAAATCCACTTCACTATATGCATTTTGTACATCAAGAAGTCCACAATGATAGACATCAAAGCTCTAAGTTAATCTACCCAAGTGATGATTAATTAGTCCAAAAACGATTGAAATAGATAACTTTAAATCCTTGCAAGACTATACAGTGAAATAATGTGTCCAAAAATGATGTCTGGTTTCAGTAAAGCTTTTAAGAATAACCAACAATGCAGTCTGAATGACGTGATTGGAGACAGGAGACTGTTATTAAAAAAAAAAAGAACCAAATAGTGTACCATGAAATCTCAAGCTGTCAAACCCTCTCTTGGTTTTTAAATGGTAATGGAATCCCAACAATCTGTTGAGAGCAGAATGCACTACATTGAAAGAAGATCAAGTTTTGCTATTTTTTAATGGTGTGATGGTTCCCTTTTTGCAGAATTATTTACTGGACAATGTGGCTATTTGACTTGCCAAGTTTTTACCAGTAAGGTTCAGATATGGCTTTAAAGAAGGCTAATACTTGCAATATAACGCTATTTTATTTCCAAGTACAAAATTCAAGGAATAGTATGATTGAATACTATGAGTGCGTAGTCGTACACATTTGTATATTTCAACATACAAAGGTTAAGTACATATAGGGATTAAATACATGCAATGATTAAGTATCTATATAAAGATGAACTACATACAGAATACTTACATTATCACCAAGAGGCTTTTAAACATCATTTGTCTGGAAGATCAGAGAAGCAAGACCAAGACAGAGAACCCCTGGGAGATTCACTACACTGCCTGGGCGTCCCCAATTATGCAGGTATGAACACACTGTACATGTTCAGGTACCCCAGTTTTTGCTTCTGTCTTAGTCATGTTTCTCTGTTCCTATATAGTGATTTACACTATGTAGTAACTCTAGTTTGACCCAGCCCTTCAAGTGGCCAGCTTTCAATGTCGGATGAAACTGAGATATCATGGAGTCATCAGACAAGGGGCCATAAACCCTTAGAATATAAAAGTCACAAGGATTTTGATAAAAGCACCACAGACACAGGTTAATTAAAACTTAAGGTTTTACAATGAAAAACAACAAACATGTAGAAGCTTAGAACTGTTTGTGAAGTGAATAAGAAAACAGTTCTCAAGATTGTGTCACTGTGAGCATTGTCTGTCACATTTGTAAGTGTTTGAGCAGAAATGCAGCCATGTAATTGTCTGAATGCATTCTGTGTATTTCAATATGGATTCAAAATAGCCATTTCTATATTCGCACTACACTCTTAACATCAATCAGATCTATATTCAGCCATTCTAGAGAAACTTAAACTTTACTTATTGAGTACTCTGGATAATTATGACAATCTTCTTGACCACCAATATCTATAGTTAAGTGATGTTAAAACTAGCTTCTACTATGTACTCCTGAAATAAAAGAGAACTGCAAGAATGTGAAGATGTTCTAAAACATAACTGTGACCATGCTCCAAATTTCCATAACTGTTACGTTCTACTGTGTTGTAAATATTGGAGACACAATATATGATTTTACCTCCTTTGAAAAAATAACTTTACAGCTAAAAAGAGCATTTATTATTATTCCTGTTTATTATCCAGGAAAGAAGAAACATGCAGTCTCCCTCATACATGTTATCTCAGCCAAAATTGATTGCATTACGTACTCTGCATCTACAAGCATTTAGTTGTCACATTTTGCTATTAAACATTTCCCATTTGATGCAGCCAAAGTAATCTCTTTCAATAAGAGCAAATATATAGCGGCAAAAGATATATTTATATAGCGCTACTGAATCACATTAACAGCATTGCTTTTGCAAAGTTATATGCAGTATTTCCTGTGGCCATCCAGTACATGGGTTCAAAGAGTTATTGGCGAGCGTGTGACTTTGTGGCCTTGCATTCAATGCATAGGCTAACAATATGGAAGAACCAAAAGAATAATATGAACTTGGTTTTCCTGTGGCCATCCAGTATGTGGGTTCAAAGGCTTATTGGGGTGCATGTAACTTTGTGGCAGGGCAGGCTTTGCATTCAATATATATGCAAACACAATGGGAGACCCCCTTCCTTCTTATGGGTACATTTGTGTCATGAGGCCCTCAAGATCATCTGTTGAAAGGCTTATTGTAGTCCTTTTTACTTTGTTGCAGGGCAGGCCTTGCATTCAATGCATAAGCAAACAGTATCGGAGTACCAAATGATTAATGTGAAGTGGATTTTCCTGTGGCCATCCAGTACCTGGTTTCAAAGACTTATTGGGTTGCATGCAACTTTGGTCCAGTGCAGGCCTTACATTCAATGCATAGGCTATCGGTATGGCAGTACCAAAACAATAATGTGAACTTGGTTTTCCTGTGGCCATCCAGTATGTCATTTCAAAGATTTATTGGGGTGTGTGTAACTTTGTGACATTGTGGTCCTTGCTTTCAATGCAAAGGCTAACAGTATGGAAGAACCAAATGAATAATGTGAAATTGGTTTTCCTGTGGACCCATTACGTGTGTTAAAAGGCTTATTGGGGTGCATGTAACTTTGTTGCAGGGCAGGCCTTGCATTCAATACATGAGCAAACAGTATGGGAGTACCAAATGAATAATGTGAACTTGGTTTTCCTGTGGCCATGCAGTATGTGGATTTAAAGGCTTATTGGGTTGCAATTTGGTGAAGGGCAGGCCTTGCATTCAATGCATAGGCTATCAGTATGGCAGTACCAAATGAAAAATAATGGGAACTTTGGTTTCAAGTGGCCATCCAGGATGTCTGTTCCAAGTGTTACATGTGTGCGTGTATCTTTGCGGCAAGGCAGCCCTTGCTTTCAGTGCATAGGCAAACACTATGGGAGACACACTTTCTTGTAATGGGAACATTTTTTCTGGAGGCCCTCTTGTACATCTCGTGAAAGGGGTATTGGGGTGTGTCCTAATTTTTGGTAGCCCACCCACTCAATGCAATAACAAAACCTACAAAAGAAAAAATGAAAAAAACCTGTGGCCTCCCTCTTCTGAGCTGGAAATTGTATTTAAAGGCTTCCCCTGACTGGTATCCTAGTGGTTGGGACCCGGTCCTTGTCTGCCCTTATTCACACAGACGTCATCTTTGACACATGATAAGGCTATTAATACTAGACAGTGTAGGACCGCCCAGACCACAGAGTCACCTTGTCGATGGTGGGACGGCTTTTATGCTATGTTTGATCAAATACAGTATTACTAAGAACTCTGTATGATTTAAATGCACTTTTGCTTTTTACTTATTTAATTATAGCAGGGATTTTTTCATTTTGTCTTTTGTAGGTTTTGTATGCTTTTTGGCCATGTGAACATGCATTTATATGCTGCATGTGTACCAACTCAAACCAAGCTCAATTTTTGTGTTTTTTCAATGCAATAACAGTATAGGAGACCCACAGTTTAATAATGGCCCTTTAAGAATAGTAATGCCGACTAATGCCCTTATAAAAATAGGCTCTGTGATTTTAAGAGTCCCTCTTTCATAAATGAAACAAGATGTGTCTTATGATGTGTCCCACACCACTTGGCCAGCTAAGGTTGTTAAATGCTACAATGACTTTTTCCTATAAGTGCATTTGTATTGGTTGAAAGCAATGGTTCAGTTGAAAAACACATCAAAAATGCTACGTGTGAACCCAAAGTGGTGGAAGAGCATTTTGGGGGGTTATCTATTTTTCCTTACATACAAATTATTACCCTGGAAAATATGTCCCTTAACTAGTGTTGAGCGATACCGTTCGATACCCAAAAATATCGTATCGGATAGTATCGCCCGATACGAAAAAAATATCGGGTATCGCCGATTCCGATACCGGAAGTCCCATTCAAGTCAATGGGACTTCCGGTATCGGAATTAAAAAAAGCCCTTTATTTCCTTGTTGGCTAATTCTACATAATTGAAAACAAATAAGAATCATGTAGAATGTATTGTGGGAGGTGGAGGAGACATTAAAAGCATAGTGGTTTATTCAAATCACATGGCATAGCATTAATTCCAATTTTTTTTTCAGTACGTTCGGAGTTAAAAAGATATTGACTATGTTAACCTTTTTTGTATTTTCTCAGATATGTATGTTTCACAACTTCCATGCTCTTCACGTTCTTTTGTACTTCTCCCACACTTTCTCCTTCATGATCCGCAGCAGTAGCATTTTTTTCATCAACTTTTTCTTCACCTTATTCATCTTCTTCTTCTTCATCTTCTTCCCATTAATTTTTTTTTCCATTCTTCATATTCTTCTTATTCAGCTATTATCAATTTTAATATGCTATTTCTTCATCTTCTTCCTATTCTTCTTTGTCTTCATTTTCTTATGGTGACAGGCATTCCTGTAGTACTTATCTATAAAAGTTATAAGATTACACCTTACGTTCTGCCTGTCACTAAAGATTTACAACAGGATTTGTCCGCGTTCAGTTTGGCCTGCAGCAGCAGGCATTTTCCAGGGGCATTACGAGGAGGAACGGACTCACCCCCATTTACTGCTTAGTCTTCTTCTGCTTATAATTTTGATTTCTTCTATGCTGATTTTTAGTCTTATGCTTAATGTTCTTCTGCTTTCTGTTCTTCTGCTTTAGCTTCTTCTGCTTCTTGTTCTTCTGTCTTTTGTTCTGTATCTTGGTGGTTGTCTTCATGTTCTTTGTCCTCTTGGTCTTATTATTTAGGGTCATATTTCTGGTCTTCTTTGGTGTGGTCTTCAGGGTCGTCATCATCAGGGTCGTCGTCATGGAGATCAATAAGGATTACCAAAGACAATTTCAAAAAGCTTGATCTTGGAAATGTAGCAGAAGGTACAAGAAGGCTGAGAAACTGGCGAGAACCAGCAGACAGTGCTGGCACCCGGATGGGTAGCAGAAGGAACAAGAGCCAATGGCACTACCGAGGACCAACTGATGGTGCTGGACCACGGTTACTAAGCAGAAGGTACCTGTGCTAAAAAGCACTACCAAGGACCAGCTGACGGTGCTGGACCTCGGATACCGAGATGGAGGCACCTAGGCCAAAGGCTGTGGCGAGAACCAGCAGACAGTGCTGGCACCCGGATGGGTAGCAGAAGGAACAAGAGCCAATGGCACTACCGAGGACCAACTGACGGTGCTGGACCACGGTTACTAAGCAGAAGGTACCTGTGCTAAAAAGCACTACCAAGGACCAGCTGACAGTGCTGGACCTCCGATACCGAGATGCAGGCACCTAGGCCAAAGGCTCTGGCGAGAACCAGCAGACAGTGCTGGAACCCGGGTGGGTAGCAGAAGGTACCCATTCAAAGCAAAGTAGCCAGGCCGCAAGCCGGCCGCAGT
Source organism: Dendrobates tinctorius (assembly GCF_039654945.1). Taxonomy (NCBI): domain Eukaryota; kingdom Metazoa; phylum Chordata; class Amphibia; order Anura; family Dendrobatidae; genus Dendrobates; species Dendrobates tinctorius. The sequence continues at coordinate 27,353,402 of NW_027361921.1, forward strand.
TACCGAAACCCACAGTCCTACAGGGGGTCCATGTCCCATTGGCACTACGGATCCAGCCTTCAGTGCCAGTTCCCGCAGCCCACATAGGAGTCACCTAAACTGCAGGCACCGTAGAGTCGGCTAACCTGGCCGCAAGACGACAGGACAACGGATTGGTGGCATAGTGACCTTGACACTACCCGGAAACAGCAGGCGTGCTGAAAACAGGCTGGGCAACAGGGAGTACCCATGCCAAAGACACTGCTGAGAACCAGCTGACGGTGCTGGAGCCCAGGGACAATCATGGTGTAGGCCGGGGCCTACTTGGTGGTAGTTTTAGATTGTTTGTAGGCTACAACAGACTGTCAACGTGCTCCAATTAGGCATCTGTCTCCACTCTGTTTCCAGGATTTCACGTGACCACCAACACCGCCAGTTTATGCGTACAGTAGCCGTCTGCCCAATCCACACGTGTTCCTGTGTTACTGGTGTTCTGTAATGTCAGCAGATCCCCTGATGTTTGTCTGCCAATGTCTCCTGCTCTGTCCACATTCCCACCACTTGCAGTGGGAAGGTGGACAGCGCAGGAGACAGTGCCGGACACACATTGGGGGATCAGCTCACGTTACAGAACACCAGGAACACAGGAACAAGTGTGGAATGCGTGGACGGCAACTGTGAGCAGGAACTGGCGGTGTTGGAGGTCAGGGGAAATACTAGAGACAGAGTGGAGACAGAGGCCAAATCAGAGAATGTTTAAATCTGAAGTAGTTACAATTTGGAGGCAGCAGCAGTTTGCCCTCCACACAGCAGGGGATCAGCTGATGTTACCGAACCCCACTTTCACATGAACGAGTGTGTTTTTCTGTGTGGACAGCACTTCCGAGCACCAACTAGCGTTGTTGGAACCCAGGGACAATCAGGGTGCAGGCCGAAGCCTACTAGGAGCCAGGTGTAAAGCTGAGGTATTTTGACTTTGGAGGGAGCAGGACACTTTGCCCTCCACACAGAAGGGGATCAGCCGACGTTACCGACCCCCACTTTCACATGAACAAGTGTTTTTTTCTGTGTGGACAGCACTTCTGAGCACCAACTAGCGTTGTTGGAACCCAGGAACAATCAGGGTGCAGGCTGAGGCCTACTAGGAGCCAGGTGTAAAGCTGAGGTATTTTGACTTTGGAGGGAGCAGGACACTTTGCCCTCCACACAGCAGGGGATCAGCTGACGTTACCGACCCCCACTTTCACATGAACGAGTGTGTTTTTCTGTGTGGACAGCACTTCCGAGCACCAACTAGCGTTGTTGGAGCCCAGGTAGAATTATGGTGTAGGCCGAGGCCTACTTGGTGGCAGTTTTAGATTGTTTGTAGGCTACAACAGACTGTCAACGTACTCCAATTAGGCATCTGTTTCCAGGATTTCACGTGACCACCAACACCGCCAGTTTATGCGTACAGCAGCCGTCTGCCCAATCCACACGTGTTCCTGGGTTACTGGGGTTCTGTAATGTCAGCAGATCCCCTGATGTGTGTCTGCCACTGTCTCCTGCTCTGTCAACATTCCCACCACTTGCAGTGGGAAGGTGGACAGCGCAGGAGACAGTGGCGGACACATATTGGGGGATCTGCTGACGTTACAGAACCCCAGTAACACAGGAACACGTGTGGAATGCGTGGACGGCAACTGTGAGCAGGAACTGGCGGTGTTGGAGGTCAGGGGAAATACTAGAGACAGAGTGGAGACAGAGGCCAAATCAGAGAATGTTTAAATCTGAAGTAGTTACAATTTGGAGGCAGCAGCAGTTTGCCCTCCACACAGCAGGGGATCAGCTTACGTTACCGAACCCCACTTTCACATGAACGAGTGTGTTTTTCTGTGTGGACAGCACTTCCAAGCAACAACTGACGATGTTGGAGCCCAGGGATAGTCATTTTGTAGGCTGAGGCCTACTTGGAGGCAGTTTAAGATAAGACGTTGTTTGACTTTGGAGGGAGCAGGACACTTTGCCCTCCACACAGCAGGGGATCAGCTGACGTTACTGACCCCCACTTTCACATGAACGAGTGTGTTTTTCTGTGTGGACAGCACTTCCAAGCACCAACTAGCGTTGTTGGAACCCAGGGACAATCAAGGTGCAGGCCGAAGCCTACTAGGAGCCAGGTGTAAAGCTGAGGTGTTTTGACTTTGGAGGGAGCAGGACACTTTGCCCTCCACACAGCAGGGGATCAGCCGACGTTACCGACCCCCACTTTCACATGAACAAGTGTTTTTTTCTGTGTGGACAGCACTTCCGAGCACCAACTAGCGTTGTTGGAACCCAGGGACAATCAGGGTGCAGGCTGAGGCCTACTAGGAGCCAGGTGTAAAGCTGAGGTATTTTGACTTTGGAGGGAGCAGGACACTTTGCCCTCCACACATCAGGGGATCAGCTGACGTTACCGACCCCCACTTTCACATGAACGAGTGTGTTTTTCTGTGTGGACAGCACTTCCGAGCACCAATTAGCGTTGTTGGAGCCCAGGGAGAATTATGGTGTAGGCCGAGGCCTACTTGGTGGCAGTTTTAGATTGTTTGTAGGCTACAACAGACTGTCAACGTGCTCCAATTAGGCATTTGTCTCCACTCTGTTTCCAGGATTTCACGTGACCACCAACACCGCCAGTTTATGCGTACAGCAGCCATCTGCCCAATCCACACGTGTTCCTGGGTTACTGGGGTTCTGTAATGTCAGCAGATCCCCTGATGTGTGTCTGCCACTGTCTCCTGCTCTGTCAACATTCCCACCGCTTGCAGTGGGAAGGTGGACAGCGCAGGAGACAGTGGCGGACACATATTGGGGGATCTGCTGACGTTACAGAACCCCAGTAACACAGGAACACGTGTGGAATGCGTGGACGGCAACTGTGAGCAGGAACTGGCGGTGTTGGAGGTCAGGGGAAATACCAGAGACAGAGTGGAGACAGAGGCCAAATCAGAGAATGTTTAAATCTGAAGTAGTTACAATTTGGAGGCAGCAGCAGTTTGCCCTCCACACAGCAGGGGATCAGCTGACGTTACCGAACCCCACTTTCACATGAACGAGTGTGTTTTTCTGTGTGGACAGCACCTCCGAGCAACAACTGACGATGTTGGAGCCCAGGGATAGTCATTTTGTAGGCTGTGGCCTACTTGGAGGCAGTTTAAGATAAGACGTTGTTTGACTTTGGAGGGAGCAGGACACTTTGCCCTCCACACAGCAGGGGATCAGCTGACGTTACTGACCCCCACTTTCACATGAACGAGTGTGTTTTTCTGTGTGGACAGCACTTCCAAGCACCAACTAGCGTTGTTGGAACCCAGGGACAATCAGGGTGCAGGCTGAGGCCTACTAGGAGCCAGGTGTAAAGCTGAGGTATTTTGACTTTGGAAGGAGCAGGACACTTTGCCCTCCACACAGCAGGGGATCAGCTGACGTTACCGACCCCCACTTTCACATGAACGAGTGTGTTTTTCTGTGTGGACAGCACTTCCGAGCACCAACTAGCGTTGTTGGAGCCCAGGGAGAATTATGGTGTAGGCCGAGGCCTACTTGGTGGCAGTTTTAGATTGTTTGTAGGCTATGTGATAAAACACTCTGGGATCGCCTTGGCTGGGGTCAAAGGTCACGTGCATTCAGCATGAAACTCAGACGCAGAGCTGGGATTTGGGTGTAACTGACCCTGGGTCAGGTTTATTAACGGTGAAAGCAATGCAAAAGGAAATAAAACATAAAACAAATCCTTGCCTGTCCGGCACTAACTAAACAATGGACAACCTAACTACCAACTGGCGGGCTTCTCCCGTCCAGCCAAACCACAGTTGCAGTGGGCACTGCTTTCACTCACGTGTGTGTCTCTCACACAGACAAGCTCTCTGTGTTCCCAGGCTGAGACACTCACACAACCACCTTGCATCCTTTTATATCCACCTCCCATTATCCATTAGTAAGCAGGTGCGATACTGACCAGACTAGGCCACATAGGAAAGGAATCTGGGCAAGATATACCTGCCCTCATCCACTATTCCCACATGATTCTCACATATCCCCCCCTTCTGCTCAGACCACTCCAGTCGAGCAATGACACCCGTCAAACAGTGCACTCGGGACAGGGCATCTGCATTCCCCATCTGTACCCCTGGGCGGTGCTCCACCGTAAAAGTGTAGGCCTGCAGGGCAAGGAACCACCGGGTCACCCGGCTATTCCGTTCCTTGTTCAAGTGCATCCACTTGAGAGGGGCATGGTCAGTGATGAGCCTGAACTTTCGTCCCACCAGGTAATATTTGAGGGCCTCTAGAGCCCACTTAATGGCGAGGCACTCTTTTTCTACGACTGCATACCTTTGCTCGTGTTTATTCAGCTTCCTGCTGAGATAGAGGACTGGGTGTTCCACCCCGTCCCTCACTTGTGAGAGTACGGCCCCGATACCGGTATCAGAGGCATCCGTTTGTACCACAAACTCGCTGCGGAAGTCCGGAGTCACCAGTACGGGCTGAGAGCAAAGTGCCCGTTTTAGGCTATGGAAGGCTTCTTCAGCCGCTAAACTCCATTTAATCATGACGGAGTCTTTCCCTTTTGTAAGATCCGTTAGGGGGGTAGCGATGGCTGCAAAATTGGGTATGAACCGGCGATAATAGCCGGCGATCCCCAGGAAGGCTTGCACCTGCTTCTTGTTGACAGGTTGTGGCCAGTCCTGAACCGCCTGAATCTTATCAACCTGGGGTTTAACAACACCCCTCCCAATTACATACCCCAAATACCGGGCTTCTTCTAGCCCGATGTGACATTTCTTGGGGTTCACGGTTAGACCTGACTCCCACTAGTCGTCAATTACAGCTTGTACTTTCTGGAGATGAGTCTCCCAGTCCAAGCTGTAAATGACAATGTCATCCAAATAGGCCGAAGCGTAACGCCTATGTGGCCTCAAGACTCGATCCATCAGTCTCTGGAAGGTCGCCGGTGCCCCGTGCAGTCCAAACGGCATATACACATACTGAAATAAACCTTCCGGCGTAGCAAATGCCGTCTTTTCTCTGGCAGCCTCAGCCAGAGGGATCTGCCAATACCCCTTTGTTAGATCTAGGGTCGTAATATACCGGGCTTTTCCTAACCGATCTATTAACTCGTCGACCCGGGGCATAGGATAGGCATCAAATTTTGAGACCGCATTCAGTTTCCTGAAGTCATTGCAGAACCGGATGGTGCCGTCCGGTTTAGGAATTAGCACAATCAGGCTGGACCACGCACTGTGCGATTCCTCAATGACTCCTAACTCTAACATTGCCTTCACTTCTCGGGAAACGGCTTCACGGCGCACTTCCGGGATTCGGTAGGGCTTTACGTGAACTGTGACACCAGGTCCCGTTACGATGTCATGTTTCATTAGCATAGTCTGCCCGGGTTTTTCTGAGAAAAACTTTTGGTTGTGAAGTAGAAACTGCCTGACCTCAGTCTTTTGCCGCGCCGAGAGAGTCTCTGCAACCCGTACCTCCGGTACGGTATGCGAGCAGACAGGACGGGCCAGCTCCGCTGACAAGGCAGACCGATCCTTCCAGGGCTTTATCAGATTTACATGATAAATCTGTTCAGGTTTCCGTTTACCTGCCTGGTATACTTTGTAGTTTACTTCACCAACTCTTTCCTTGATCTCAAAGGGGCCCTGCCACTTTGCCAGGAACTTACTGTCCACCGTGGGGACCAGGATCAACACCCTATCTCCGGGTACAAACGTACGGATCTTGGCGCCCCTATCATAGATTCTTTTTTGGGCTCCTTGAGCCTGTATCATGTGTTCTTTGACGATAGGCATAACAGCCGCAATACGGTCCTGCATTTGTGTGACGTGATCTATCACTGTTTTAAATGGAGTGACCTGACCCTCCCAGGTTTCTTTTGCAACGTCTAACAGTCCGCGAGGACGTCGGGCGTACAATAACTCGAAAGGCGAGAATCCCGTGAAAGACTGGGGTACTTCCCTGATGGCAAAAAGCAAATACGGAAGTAAATAGTCCCAGTTCTTCCCATCCTTGTCTATCACCTTTCTCAGCATCTCCTTCAGAGTTTTATTGAACCGTTCAACCAACCCGTCTGTTTGAGGGTGATACACGGATGTGCGTAACGGTTCGATTTGTAACAATCGGCAGAGCTCCTTCATTATCCTGGACATAAAGGGGGTCCCCTGGTCGGTGAGTATCTGTTTTGGTATACCGACCCGACTAAACACATGCACCAGCTCCTTGGCAATCATCTTGGTGGCCGTGTTACGCAAAGGGATGGCCTCCGGGTAACGAGTGGCATAATCCAAGATGACCAGGATATGTTGGTGTCCACGTGCAGACCGTGGAAGGGGCCCAACTAAATCCATCCCAATCCTCTCAAACGGGACTTCAATAATAGGTAGGGGTACCAAAGGGCTACAGAACCGGGGCTTAGGTGCAGAGGCTTGGCAGTCAGGACAAGACTCGCAATATACACGAATATCGTGATGCATGCCTGGCCAAACAAAACAGTGTAATATCCTTTCGGTGGTTTTCTGGACTCCCAGGTGACCTCCCATCACATGTCCGTGGGCCAGGTCCAGCACCTGCCGCCGGTAGGGTTTTGGCACGACTAATAGTTTCACCGTATCTTCCCCCTTTTTCTCTATCTGATAGAGTAAATCATTCTCCAGAACCATGTAAGGATATGCCAGCCTAGAGCCAGGTTCTACGGGTACCCCATTTATCACTTTCACATTTGTCCTAGCCTGAGAAAGGGTAGGATCCTTTATTTGCTCGCTTTGGAAGTCATCTTTCTGAACTTCTAAATCCGGCAAACGGGGAGGTGGACGGCTGTCGGCCTCCTCCTCTTCCCCGGTCTCTTCCGTATCACCCGCCATGACTGAAAACGGGAACTGCAGGTCATTTCCCGCAGACTCTTCCTCCAAGTCTTCCGGGGAGACCTCTCCCAGGGATTCGGGACCCACATGCGCCCTGGGAGAAGAACCATGTACACTATTACCCGAGGGCATCAACTGATTCTCCCACAATTGCCAGAAGTGGGGAAAATCCCGGCCCAGGATAACATCATGCAATAACGCCGGGACAAGTCCCACTTTATGTTGCACAGACCCATAGGAAGTAGTAATGCATATGACCGTGGTGAGGTACGAACAGGTGTCTCCATGCACACACGTTACAGAAAATTTGTCTGATGGTCCAGTCGGGGCTGACACCAGACTGGCCTTCACCAGAGTCACCACACTTCCCGAGTCTAACAATGCCACCACCTTTTTGCCATCAACAGTTAAATCACACAAGTGTTTTTCCACATCCTTTTGACCGGCATTCACACTCACTACCCGTGCAACCATAGACATGCGGTTTTTAGAGTCTGTGACGTCGCACTGCATGGGTTCAGTAGTGACCGGACAGTTCGCAGCAATATGTCCCATCTCTTGGCAGCGGAAACACCTAACGGGCCCCTTGCTTAGACCATAGTTCGTTACTCTCGGCCTCGCAGTGCGGGCAGTCCCGTTTTCCTCCCCCACTGTCTTAGGGATTTTTCCATCTCCCCTACTCTTACTGGTTCCACATGGAGATGATGAAGAACGAGGTGGGGTAGCGTCGTCTCGGAGTCCTTCCGCCACGGAGTAACGTTCAACCAGATCCACCAGTTGATCTGCCGTCGTAGGATTTCCATGGCTTACCCACTTCCTCAGGGCTGGCGGTAGAGCTCTCAGGTACTTGTCCATGACGACTCTCTGGATTATCTCTGGCGCTGTCAACACCTCGGGTTGTAGCCACTTCTTCGTCACGTGGATCAGGTCGAACATCTGGGACCGCGGTGGTTTATCCGGTTGATAAGTCCATTGATGCACTCTCTGTGCACAGACAGCGGTCGTCACTCCCAGCCGGGCCAAGATCTCGGCTTTCAGTTTGTCAAAGTCCTGCGCGGCTTCAGGCTCTAAGTCATAATAAGCCTTTTGGGCCTCACCGGAAAGAAACGGGGCAATCAGGCCTGCCCATCGTGCCTTCGGCCATTTTTCTCTCACCGCCGTCCGTTCAAACGTGGTCAGGTATGCCTCGACGTCATCTTCGGTCGTCATCTTCTGCCAGTACCGACTCACGTGAATCACTCTCGACTCGGCTTCCAGGTTAAGCTCAGGTAAGCTTGCCAAGCGCTGCGCCACCTGCTGGAGAAGCGAACGATCGGTAACTGTCATGTCCACCAACTCCTTCAGCTGGGCCATCATCACCCGATCAGCTTCTTGCTGGACGGCGGTGGACTGTACCAGCGCTTTCACCACGTCCTCCATGCTCATGCTTGCAACGTGTTGCCCGCGTTCTCCACCACAATGTGATAAAACACTCCGGGATCGCCTTGGCTGGGGTCAAAGGTCACGTGCATTCAGCATGAAACTCAGGCGCAGAGCTGGGATTTGGGTGTAACTGACCCGTTTATTAACGGTGAAAGCAATGCAAAAGGAAATAAAACATAAAACAAATCCTTGCCTGTCCGGCACTAACTAAACAATGGACAACCTAACTACCAACTGGCGGGCTTCTCCCGTCCAGCCAAACCACAGTTGCAGTGGGCACTGCTTTCACTCACGTGTGTGTCTCTCACACAGACAAGCTCTCTGTGTTCCCAGACTGAGACACTCACACAACCACCTTGCATCCTTTTATATCCACCTCCCATTATCCATTAGTAAGCAGGTGCGATACTGACCAGACTAGGCCACATAGGAAAGGAATCTGGGCGAGATATACCTGCCCTCATCCACTATTCCCACATGATTCTCACAGCTACAACAGACTGTCAATGTGCTCCAATTAGGCATCTGTCTCCACTCTGTTTCCAGGATTTCACGTGACCACCAACACCGCCAGTTTATGCATACAGCAGCCGTCTGCCCAATCCACACGTGTTCCTGGGTTACTGGGGTTCTGTAATGTCAGCAGATCCCCTGATGTTTGTCTGCCAATGTCTCCTGCTCTGTCCACATTCCCACCACTTGCAGTGGGAAGGTGGACAGCGCAGGAGACAGTGCCGGACACACATTGGGGGATCAGCTCACGTTACAGAACACCAGGAACACAGGAACAAGTGTTGAATGCGTGGACGGAAACTGGGAGCAGGAACTGGCGGTGTTGGAGGTCAGGGGAAATACTAGAGACAGAGTGGAGACAGAGGCCAAATCTGAGAATGTTTAAATCTGAAGTAGTTACAAATTGGAGTCAGCAGCAGTTTGCCCTCCACACAGCAGGGGATCAGCTGACGTTACCGACCCCCACTTTCACATGAACGAGTGTGTTTTTCTGTGTGGACAGCACTTCCGAGCACCAACTAGCGTTGTTGGAACCCAGGGACAATCAGGGTGCAGGCCGAAGCCTACTAGGAGCCAGGTGTAAAGCTGAGGTATTTTGACTTTGGAGGGAGCAGGACACTTTGCCCTCCACAGAGCAGGGGATCAGCCGACGTTACCGACCCCCACTTTCACATGAACGAGTGTGTTTTTCTGTGTGGACAGCACTTCCGAGCAACAACTGACGATGTTGGAGCCCAGGGATAGTCATTTTGTAGGCTGAGGCCAACTTGGAGGCAGTTTAAGATAAGACGTTGTTTGAATTTGGAGGCAGCAGCAGTTTGCCGTACACACAGCAGGGGATCAGCTGACGTTACCGAACCCCACTTACACATGAGCGAGTGTTTTGTCTGTGCGGACAGCACTTCTGAGCCCAACTGGCGGTGTCGGAGCCCAGGGAAAATCAGGTAGTAGGCCGAGGCCTACTTGGTGGCAGTTTGCGATTGTTTCTAGACTACTACTAACTGTCAACGTACTCCAATTAGGCCTCTGTCTTCACTCTGTTTCGAGTATTTCCTCTGGCTTCCAACCACGCCAGTTGCTGCTCTGAAATGCCGTCTGCACAACCCACACTTGTTCCTGTGTTACTGGGGTTCTGTAACACCAGCTTCTCCCTAGAGGTGAGTCTGGCAATGTCTCCTGCTCTGTCCACATTTCCACTACAAGTAATGGGAATGTAGACAAAGCAGGAGACATTGCCGTGCTCACCTCTGGAGATGAGCAGATGTGACAGGACCCAGGTAACACAGGAACAAGTGTGGATTGTGCAGACGGCACTTGAGAGCAGAAACAGGCGGTGTTGTAGGCCGGAGGAAATACTCAAAACAGAGTGGAGACAGAGGGCAAATCAGAGAACATATTAAATCAGAGGTATTCAGAAGTTGTAGGCAGCAGGAGAGTTTGCCGTACACACAGCAGGGGATCAGCTGACGTTACCGAACCCCACTTACACATGAGCGAGTGTTTTGTCTGTGCGCACAGCACTTCTGAGCAACAACTGGCGGTGTCGGAGCCCAGGGAAAATCAGGTAGTAGGCCAAGGCCTACTTGGAGCCAGGTGTAAATCTGAGGTTGTTTGACTGTGGAGGGAGCAGGACACTTTGCCATACACACAGCAGGGGATCAGCTGACGTTACCGAACCCCACTTACACATGAGCGAGTGTTTTGTCTGTGCGCACAGCACTTCTGAGCAACAACTGGCGGTGTCGGAGCCCAGGGAAAATCAGGTAGTAGGCCGAGGCCTACTTGGAGCCAGGTGTAAATCTGAGGTTGTTTGACTGTGGAGAGAGCAGGACACTTTGCCATACACACAGCAGGGGATCAGCTGACGTTACCGAACCCCACTTACACATGAGCGAGTGTTTTGTCTGTGCGCACAGCACTTCTGAGCAACAACTGGCGGTGTCGGAGCCCAGGGAAAATCAGGTAGTAGGCCGAGGCCTACTTGGAGCCAGGTGTAAATCTGAGGTTGTTTGACTGTGGAGGGAGCAGGACACTTTGCCATACACACAGCAGGGGATCAGCTGACGTTACCGAACCCCACTTACACATGAGCGAGTGTTTTGTCTGTGCGCACAGCACTTCTGAGCAACAACTGGCGGTGTCGGAGCCCAGGGAAAATCAGGTAGTAGGCCGAGGCCTATTTGGAGCCAGGTGTAAATCTGAGGTTGTTTGACTGTGGAGGGAGCAGGACACTTTGCCATACACACAGCAGGGGATCAGCTGACGTTACCAAACCCCACTTACACATGAGCGAGTGTTTTGTCTGTGCGCACAGCACTTCTGAGCAACAACTGGCGGTGTCGGAGCCCAGGGAAAATCAGGTAGTAGGCCGAGGCCTACTTGGAGCCAGGTGTAAATCTGAGGTTGTTTGACTGTGGAGGGAGCAGGACACTTTGCCATACACACAGCAGGGGATCAGCTGACGTTACCGAACCCCACTTACACATGAGCGAGTGTTTTGTCTGTGCGGACAGCACTTCTGAGCCCAACTGGCGGTGTCGGAGCCCAGGGAAAATCAGGTAGTAGGTCGAGGCCTACTTGGTGGCAGTTTGCGAATGTTTCTAGACTACTACTAACTGTCAACGTACTCCAATTAGGCCTCTGTCTTCACTCTGTTTCGAGTATTTCCTCTGGCTTCCAACTACGCCAGTTGCTGCTCTGAAATGCCGTCTGCACCACCCACACTTGTTCCTGTGTTACTGGGGTTCTGTAACACCAGCTTCTCCCTAGAGGTGAGTCTGGCAATGTCTCCTGCTCTGTCCACATTTCCACTACAAGTAATGGGAATGTAGACAAAGCAGGAGACATTGCCGTGCTCACCTCTGGAGATGAGCAGATGTGACAGGACCCAGGTAACACAGGAACAAGTGTGGATTGTGCAGACGGCACTTGAGAGCAGAAACAGGCGGTGTTGTAGGCCGGAGGAAATACTCAAAACAGAGTGGAGACAGAGGGCAAATCAGAGAACATATTAAATCAGAGGTATTCAGAAGTTGTAGGCAGCAGGAGAGTTTGCCGTACACACAGCAGGGGATCAGCTGACGTTACCGAACCCCACTTACACATGAGCGAGTGTTTTGTCTGTGCGCACAGCACTTCTGAGCAACAACTGGCGGTGTCGGAGCCCAGGGAAAATCAGGTAGTAGGCCAAGGCCTACTTGGAGCCAGGTGTAAATCTGAGGTTGTTTGACTGTGGAGGGAGCAGGACACTTTGCCATACACACAGCAGGGGATCAGCTGACGTTACCGAACCCCACTTACACATGAGCGAGTGTTTTGTCTGTGCGCACAGCACTTCTGAGCAACAACTGGCGGTGTCGGAGCCCAGGGAAAATCAGGTAGTAGGCCGAGGCCTACTTGGAGCCAGGTGTAAATCTGAGGTTGTTTGACTGTGGAGAGAGCAGGACACTTTGCCATACACACAGCAGGGGATCAGCTGACGTTACCGAACCCCACTTACACATGAGCGAGTGTTTTGTCTGTGCGCACAGCACTTCTGAGCAACAACTGGCGGTGTCGGAGCCCAGGGAAAATCAGGTAGTAGGCCGAGGCCTACTTGGAGCCAGGTGTAAATCTGAGGTTGTTTGACTGTGGAGGGAGCAGGACACTTTGCCATACACACAGCAGGGGATCAGCTGACGTTACCGAACCCCACTTACACATGAGCGAGTGTTTTGTCTGTGCGCACAGCACTTCTGAGCAACAACTGGCGGTGTCGGAGCCCAGGGAAAATCAGGTAGTAGGCCGAGGCCTATTTGGAGCCAGGTGTAAATCTGAGGTTGTTTGACTGTGGAGGGAGCAGGACACTTTGCCATACACACAGCAGGGGATCAGCTGACGTTACCGAACCCCACTTACACATGAGCGAGTGTTTTGTCTGTGCGCACAGCACTTCTGAGCAACAACTGGCGGTGTCGGAGCCCAGGGAAAATCAGGTAGTAGGCCGAGGCCTACTTGGAGCCAGGTGTAAATCTGAGGTTGTTTGACTGTGGAGGGAGCAGGACACTTTGCCATACACACAGCAGGGGATCAGCTGACGTTACCGAACCCCACTTACACATGAGCGAGTGTTTTGTCTGTGCGGACAGCACTTCTGAGCCCAACTGGCGGTGTCGGAGCCCAGGGAAAATCAGGTAGTAGGTCGAGGCCTACTTGGTGGCAGTTTGCGAATGTTTCTAGACTACTACTAACTGTCAACGTACTCCAATTAGGCCTCTGTCTTCACTCTGTTTCGAGTATTTCCTCTGGCTTCCAACTACGCCAGTTGCTGCTCTGAAATGCCGTCTGCACCACCCACACTTGTTCCTGTGTTACTGGGGTTCTGTAACACCAGCTTCTCCCTAGAGGTGAGTCAGGCAATGTCTCCTGCTCTGTCCACATTTCCACTACAAGTAGTGGGAATGTAGACAAAGCAGGAGACATTGCCGTGCTCACCTCTGGAGATGAGCAGATGTGACAGGACCCAGGTAACACAGGAACAAGTGTGGATTGTGCAGATGGCACTTGAGAGCAGAAACAGGCGGTGTTGTAGGCCGGAGGAAATACTCAAAACAGAGTGGAGACAGAGGACAAATCAGAGAACATATTAAATCAGAGGTAGTCAGAAGTTGTAGGCAGCAGGAGAGTTTGCCGTACACACAGCAGGGGATCAGCTGACGTTACCGAACCCCACTTACACATGAGCGAGTGTTTTGTCTGTGCGCACAGCACTTCTGAGCAACAACGGGCGTTGCTGTTGCCCAGGAAATAAAGTTCAGGTCATAGAAACATGAACACAACAGGAGACCTGGATCCTGTTGCCAGCCAATTATTTATTCTGGAAGAGGACTGGCAAATTCAGGTGAGATCCAGGCCTTGTTCATTTTCACAAAAGTAAGCCGGTCAACATTATCGGCGGATAGTCGCGTGCGACGGTCTGTTACCACACCACCTGCAGCACTAAAGACACGTTTCGATAATACACTGGCAGCAGGGCAAGCCAGCACCTCCAATGCATACTGGCTAAGCTCTGGCCATGTATCCAGCTTAGAGACCCAATACTTGAATGGGGAAGAGCCGTCTGGGAGAACACTAACAGGGCACGACAAGTAGTCTGTCACCATCTGACGGAAACGTTGCCTCCTGCTGACTGGAGCCGTCTGTGATGGTGTAGCCGTTTGTGGCGGTCCCACAAAACTTTTCCACATTTGGGCCATACTGGCCTTGCCTTGTCCTGCGGCACTGCCTCTGCTACCTCTTTGTCCAGAGCTTCCTCCACTGTCTCTATCCACATGGCTGCTTTGAAAAGCACTACCAGCAACACTTGCGGGGGGAATGGAGAACATGTTGGCCTGCACAAGTGTTTCTTGGTTCTCCCGCATTTTTCGCTCCCGGTTCAACTGTGGTATGAGGCTTTGTAAGTTGTCCCGGTAGCGAGGATCTAGGAGGGTGTACACCCAATAATCAGCCGTGTGGAGAATGTTGGCGATGCGGCGGTCATTTAACAAGCACTGCAGCATGAAATCAACCATGTGCTGCAGACTGCCAACTGGACCGGAAACGCTGTCCCCAGCTTCAGGCAGCATCTCTGCCTGCTCAGCATCACCCCACCCTCGCTGTACACACTGACTACTAGAGCCTTGTGTACCTCCCTCCTCTGGAGAGATGTGTTCCTCCTCCTCCATTGACTCCTCGTCATCCTCCTCACTAAGTGTCCCCTGCCTGGGCCTTTGTGTGGAAGCATGTTGCGCAGATTTGCCAGAAGCAGATGGCATTTCTGACTGCTCATCCTCGACCTCTTCAAAAACCTCCTCCCTTAGTGCTTGTAAGGTTTTTTGAAGCAGACAGATGAGGGGGACAGTCATGCTGATTAGTGCATCATCTGCACTGGCCATCCGCTTGGAGTCATCGAAGGCACGCAAAACTTGGCAGATGTCCCTCATAGTGGCCCACTCAGTGGTGGTGAAGTGTGTCCGGCGCACAGTGCGACTTGTTTGCGCCTGATGCAGCTGGTACTCCATTACTGCTGCCTGCTGCTCACACAACCGCTCCAACATATGTAACGTTGAATTCCACCTGGTGGGGAGGTCACATATGATGCGATGTTCTGGCAGGCGGAATCGTCGTTGCAGAGATGCAATGCGCGATCTTGCCATGCTGGAACGCCGCAAGTGAGCACATTCTAGGCGAACCTTGTGCAGCAGTGCATCAAGATCCGGATATTCCCTCAGAAAGCTCTGCATGACCAAATTGAGCACGTGTGCCAGACATGGTATGTGAGTGAGGTTGCCTAGGCCCAGAGCTGCCACTAGATTTCGGCCATTGTCACTCACTACCAAACCTGGCTGGAGATTCTATGGCACAAACCACACATCGCTCTCCTGCTTGATGGCATTCCAGAGCTCCTGTGCTGTGTGGCTCCGATTCCCCAAAGAAATTAATTTAAGGACGGCCTGTTGACGTTTGGCCACACCTGTGCTCATATCTGGCCTAACAGGCTCACGGAGTGCTGATTCCGAGGAACTAGAGTAGGAGGAGGACTCAATATGTACAGACTGCATTCCTGCAATCCTTGGAGTTGGCAGAATACGTACAGAGCCACTCTCCAGATCTGTACCCGGCTCCACAACATTGACCCAATGGGCAGTGAGGGAAAGGTATCGTCCCTGTCCATGGCTACTGGTCCACGCATCGGTGGTCAGGTGGACCTTGCTACTGACGGCATTTAGTAGCGCATTTTTAATTTTTCCCTCCACATGCTTTTGCAGGGCAGGGACGGCTTGCCTGCTGAAATAAAAGCGGCTGGGCACATTGTATTGTGGAACTGCCAATGACATAAAGTTCCGGAAGGTGTCTGTCTCCACCAGCCTGAATGACAGCATCTTAAGGGCCAGTAGTTTGGCAATGCCGGCATTCAGAGCCAGTGTTCGGGGATGGTTTGCCGAGTATGGCCGCTTTTTCTCCCATGCCTGTGCTACCGATTGCTGGTGAGTGGCCTGGGAGTGTGCTGATGACTGCGAACGTGGTTCAGTGGGTGGAATTTCACTGGGTCTCTGGACAACAGTGGCAGTGGTTCTTCCATGGCGTTCCAGTGAGGAAGCCGAACCAGCTGTGTGTGAGCTGGAGGAAGAGGCCCCAACACGAGCTGAAGAGGTGGTAGGTGCTGCTGAAGGTTGGCCTACATCTTCAGTGTGTCTGTGTAACTCCACCTCGTGCTTGGTACGCACATGTTTCCACATATTTGTGGTATTGAGGTTGCTCACATTTTTCCCTCGTTTCACTTTCTGATGACACAGCTTGCATTTGACAAAGCAAATGTCATCTGCAACTGTGTCAAAAAAAGACCACGCACTGCAAGTCCTGGGAGCGCCCGTTTTGTGTTTTGGAAGAGGATTGCTCCTCACGGGTGCCAAAGTGGAGGCTACAGGCAACCAAGTCTGCCCCCGCCCTCTCCCTCCTCTTTTGGCCGTTCAGGGAATCTCTTCCTCTGAGCTGCTCCCACCACCTTCCTGTGGCTGACGCCATGATGGGTCAAGGACCTCATCATCTCCACTCCCCTCTTCAAGCACCGGCTGGTCCTGGGTTGTCTCGCCAGCACCGTACGCACCAGAAATTGGCAACTGAGTCTCATCATCATCAGATGAGCACTGAAGTGTGCTGACAATAGGCACTGGCCCACCCGCCTCTTCAGATTCAGAGGGACAAAGCAGTTGCGCATCACTGCATACTCCCTCTTCTTCACGCTCTAGAATGCTGCTTGGCCGGCCACCTCTTTCCAAGCCAACAGATTCTGAGAACAGAAGTAAAGATTGAGATGGCTCCTGTCCAGGGCTCTCAGACTGCCTGGGCAATTTGGCAGGTGGTGAAGAGACAGATGGTTGCTCTTCAGTACTCTGGCCTTGGGAGGATGCGGAAGTCATTGAAGTGGATGCGTTAGCTGCCATCCATCCGACAACGGCTTCAATTTGTTCGTCACGCAGCAGTGGGGTACGGCGAGGTCCTACAAAGCTGCACATGAAGGACTGTTGCCTGGTAAAAGTGGGGGATGCCGGGTCACTGGTGGCCGCAGCAGACACCGAATCCCCACGTCCTCTCCCTGCTGAATCCCCCCATCCTCTCCCTGCTGAAACTCCACGGCCACGACCACGTGCCTTACTCCCTGCCTTCTTCATCTTGGTAGACTGATAAAGATAGGCAGAAAAGTAAAAAAGGGGTGGCTTAGTGTTCTTATTCCTGAACACCTGCTAACCAGTATAAGAAACACTAATTTGGCTAAGAGTGTGTGTACTACACTTTAATATGATCTAATGTGGCCTAGACAACTCTAAAGTGGAGTGTTTGGTGAACTTTATTTTCTTTTTTTTTTGCGGGGGGGAAAAGAAAAGGATGTGACCAAAGTTTGAAAGCTATAGTATCACAAACTTTTTGGAGCGATTACAATGCAGGAAGCTAACCTACAATGCAATTGATGAGGCTCCAAAAAATAGGGTGATACTAGTCTGGCTGGCCCTGAAGGGCACAAGCCAGCAAAAAGGCTCCTCTATCTAATCCTATATAGTGTTTGCAACCAACCAATGACAATGGATGCGGTTGGAAGCACACTAATATAGGAGCAAAAATCTGGCTAAATTAGCTGCAAAAAAAGGACTATGTATGAGGCAGTGACGCACGCTGAGTGGACTACAGCTAGCGGTGGCTGTAGAACACACTGCAACGTGAGCTGCACTCACACACAGAGAGACCTACCAGACAGCCAAAAACAGTGCAGAGAAATTGGCTATAGCACTGAAAGGCTGCTGAAAGGCTCCGCTGTCCACTCCTTTAGTGTTTGCAACCAACGTATATGGATACGTATGGAAGCACACTATACAGGAGAAAAAAAAAGCAGCAATAAAAGAAAAATGTGTATGAGGCAGAGACACACGCTGGCCGGCCTACAAGCAGACGTGCCTGCAGGACACACTACACAGCGTGGGTCTGCACTCACACAGCCCTTGCAGACAGCTGTGAACACTGCTGCTAGGCAAAAGAAAGCTACAGTGGTGGTTTATGTAGCCTGGTTAAAGCACAATATTGTTTTTAGAATCGCTATTTCTAACTGTCCCTCACAGTCTTCAACAGCAGCCTGTCCCTAACTGAATTCACAGCAGAGTGACCAGAAATGGCGGCTGCAGCGCTTTTTATAGTGCATCATGACATCATTTCAGCAGCCAATCACAGCCATGCCAGTAGTTAACATGCCTACATGCCTAACAGGATGTGCCCACACTTCTGAGGATCCCCATTGGCTGAATCAAATCGAGCGGGCTCCTAGCATTATGGGAACTTCCGATTCCAGTATTCGATATGAAAAAAGTATCGGAACTAAGTATCGGAATTCCGATACAGCTAATATCGGCCGATACCCGATACTTGCGGTATCGGAATGCTCAACACTACCCTTAACATATTTCTCTGTAAAATCCATTTTGGTTTTGTTTTTGTATGTTTTACTGTGCGCCTGTAAAAATGGCATCACACTCTGACAACATTGGTCACAGCAGTGACCTAGGAGCCAGAAATGCTTCCAGGGGCCTTCCCCATGATGTTCCCATGTCGTTTGTGCACTATTCCCATACATTTCTGACATTTGAAGACCTCTTGGGGGAATCGCGCAAAAATACTCAGATTTCCCATAGACTAACATTGGGCTCGTTGCTTGGGACGAGTACCCGAGTATTCCAATTTGCGCAACCCGTAAAACCAGCACCAGAGCATTTTAGTGCTCGCTCATCACTAAACACACATAAAGTTAAAGGAAGGGAAGAAAGAAAGTGTGTGCTGCTGCTGTAACTTCTATGCATGCTCCTCTGACCTAGACATATCACCTCCCCTCATCAAACTCATCCCTACACCTCCCCCACTCATCATACAGCAGCACTATGCTAGCTAAATTAACAACAAAAGTATTATTGGAAATGCAATGATTTACCGAACTGTGTCTGACTTTTTTTGTTTTCACAAAGGTAGCAGTAGAAATTGCAGCATACAATTTGTTATGCAATTTTTTCTGAGTGCTCTGATACTCAAAATGTGGAAGAAAACTACTGCTTGGATGCACAGCAAGTCTTGGATATTAAGGAGCGCCATTTGACTTTTTGAACACAAAATTGTCTCAAATCATTAGTGAATGCCATGTCGGGTTTGGAAAGCCCCTGATGTGCCTAAACATTTTAAATCCCCCACAAATGAGGCCATTCTGGAAACTAGACTCCTCAAGAAATGTATCTAGATGTGTGGTGAGGATTTTGAAAACCCAGGTGCTTCACAGAATTTTTGTAACGTGGAGCTGTGAAAATAAATCATCACTATTTTCTCCCAGAAAGTGTTAGTGTTATGGTTCATGGTGTCCCACTGGGAGAGCCCCTGAGGTGCCAGACCAGCATAACCCACCCATAAGTGACCACATTTTACAAATTACACCTCTCAATAAATTCATCTAAGGGTGCAGTGATCATAATGACACCATGGGTATTTCACAGAATTTTATACCATTGGGCAGTAAAGAAAAAAATCATTACATTTTTACCACAAAAAAATTTGTTTAGCCCCAGATTTTACTTTTTGACAAGGAAAAATAGATAAACATGGCACCAAAATGTTTCACATAATTTCTGCTTAACATGAAAATACCCATATGTGGCTGTACAATAATGTTTATCCACACAGTCTGATTCGGCATGGACAGAATGCTATTTGCATACTGGGGTGCACATTTTTCTAGAATAGTTTACAGGCTCCATATACAGAGCCCCTAAATGCTAGAAGAGGAAAATACTAGTGATGAGCGAGTATACTCGTTGCTTAGGATTCCCCGAGCATGCTCATGTGGCCTCTGAGTATTTTGGTGTGCTCGGAGATTTAGTTTCTGTCAATGCAGTATTTGTGGTTGCTGGATAGACTGAATACGTGTGAGAAATACGTGTTTGTTAGGGAATTCCCACATGTATTCAGGGTGTTAAAAACACACATGTGACATGCACAAATGTGAACACGTCGATCAGACAATGCTCACACCACCCACTAACTGAGATACGACAAGAAAACACAGAATGACAGATTTGCAAAAATACTCTGCAATAAAAAATGGCAGTAATCAGCAAGTGCTGGATAACAAATACAGGGTATTTAGTCGATATGTTTCTTTGCGCAAAAAAATGTACACAAAGCTGCTCCACCACGTCAAGGTAACCCCAGCTTGGTGTACATCCATCCCTCTCTTGTGTGACGTGCACATAAGAGCTGTCTCAGACCACAAGCCCATACTAGGGAGCGGCCTGTCTGAATCCTGTTCATATCAGACACTGTTCACATGTTCAGGTTTTTAATACATTAGATAGGGACTGCTTCGAAAGGGGTTACCTTGACGTGGTGGAGCAGCTTGGTGTACATTTTTTTTCGCAAAGAAACGTATCGACTAAATGCCCTGTACTTGTTATCCAGCACTTGCTGATTACTGCCATTTTTTATTGCAGAGTATTTTTGCAAATCTGTCATTCTGTGTTTTCTTGTTGTATCTCATGTATTCAGGGTGTCCAGCAGCCATAAATCTTGCAGCTGAGGCGATAGAAACTAAATCTTCTAGCACTCCAAAATACTTGGACAACACCTGAACATGCTCGGGAAAACCCAAGCAACGAGTATACTCGCAAATCACTAGAAAATACCCCTCTCAAGTTAACCCATTTTGGAAATTATACCTCTTTGAGAATTTATCTACAAGTGAAGTAAAGATGTTTGTTCCATGTGTGTTTTCCATAAACAAAAAGCCCAGGTCGTGCTTCTGGAGTCATGCACCTACTGATAAATTAAGTGGACTCTCATTGTTACAGAAATCCAAACATGTGGACGTTAAATGTGGTTTAGGCACACTGGGGCTCAGAAGGGAGGGGAGCATATGGATTTGGGAGTGAGAAATTCGCTAGAGTTCTTTTGTGGGGCCAAGGAGCCACCGTGTTTTTCCAGACAGAGCCTTTGTACTACCAGTAAAATGGAAGCCCCCTATATTTCCATTAACAGATGACAGACCCGAGTCGGCACTTACTTTTTATGTGGATTGAGTTGATTTTTTTTTATTGGGAACATTTTACATAACATTTGGGATCACATTTATCTGGCTCTATGCTGAGCATTTACATTGGGTTTTCCATCTAAATCTCCAAAATGATGCGATTCAGATGAAATTCCCAATGGATCCCATCATTATAATAAGTCAGCAGTTAGTCTAGACTTTGGATGGCCTCTGTTCAGCATTGCCCTTCTTTTCAGAGGTGCACAAAACTTTGGCCGACTGCACTTTTATGCACGTGTACACATCTTCAGGTCACAGGCCAGACTACGTCCACTGTGCCTCCATCTGCCTCATTATGAGGAATCTTCCACCGGGGGTTCCGCCTGAATCACTAACTTCAGAGATTTGTACTAAAACCATGTTGTAAGCACTATGCGTTGAGCATTAACGCTATGTAACAGATGCGTTAACGCACCCATACACTGCTATAGACGAGCGCATCGCTGACGCATGTCATAATCGGCATGCATTAACGATGTGCCGTCATTCTGTGATGGATCCCCCTTGCAGCATCTGAGGGTCCGTCACTGTTAGCGTGATTGCATAACGCAATCACATTAGGGGAGTAGCGTTAATGCAGTCCGTCAGCGCTATGCGTTGAACAGACTGCATTAATGCAATCTGAACCTGGCCTTACTTAAATACACTTTTGCTTTTTATTTATTTAATTACAGCAGGGTTTTTCTCATTTTGTCTTTTGTAGGTTTTGTGTGCTTTAGGCCAATGTGAACATGCGTTTCTATGCTGCATGTATACCAACTCAAACCAAGCTCAATTTTTGTGTTTTGGGTGTGGCTGCCCTCTCCTGAGCTGGAAATTGTATTTAAAGGCTTCCCCTGACTGGTATCAACTGGTTGGGTCCCGGTTCTTTTGTCTGCCCTTATTCACACACTGACGTCAATTTTGACACATGATAAGGTTTTTAATATTAGACAGTGTAGGACTGCCCCAACCACAGAGTCACCTTGTCGATGGTGAGATGGCTTTTATGCTATATTTGATCAAATACAGGATTGCTAAGAACTCTGTATTACTCAAATGCACTTTTGCTTATTTATTTAGTTACAGCAGGGTTTTTCTCATTTTGTCTTTTGTAGGTTTTGTATGCTTTATGGCCAATGTGAATGTGCATTTATGTGCTACATGTATATCAACTCAAACCAAGCTCAATTTTTGTGTTTTTTTTCCATTTCTAAGGCTAGTTTCACACTAGCGTATCTTCCACGCAGCGCACAGTGCCGCTAAGCCCCGCCCCCTGCCTGCCCCATCCGGTCATCTCCTCTTACTATCGCACACGGCTGCATGCGATCTGCGCACCCTATCTTTAGCATAGGGTGCACAGACCGTGCGCTGGCTGTGCGCTAGTAGGATTTTTGCATGCACTGCGCACTTTTGAAGGTGCGCCGAGCGCACCAAAATGCAACATGGTGCGTTCGGTGCACACCGGCGCACCTTCCAAAGTGCGCAGCACACGCAAAAATCCTACTAGCGCACGGCCAGCGCACGCTCTGCGCATCCTGTGCTAAAGATATGGTGCGCAGATCGCATGTAGCCGTGTGCGATAGTAGGAGATGACCAGATGGGGCGGGGCTTAGTGGCACCGTGCGCTGCGTGGAAGATACGCTAGTGTGAAACTAGCCTAAGAGAGGGAGATTTGGATTGAGAGAGGTCCCCTATATATTTCAAAGGAGTTTGGGTTCAGGTTCAAGTTCTGGTACACGAATGAAACTCTGTAGCAGAACCCAAACTTCCACGGGTCCATTCATCTCTATTAACAATTATTGGTATCGTTCCTGCACACTGTTTTTAGTTAATGCTTATAAATAATATCCTGATGTGACCTGAATGTCCAGGCTGTTTGGCAGTGTATGCATTTTCTGTCTAGTACAACAAAAAGACTTCAATAGAGCATAGGACAATTAATGCAGATCATTGTAATAGTTGAAAAGGCTGCCATCCAGTTTCTAGTGAATGTGCTTGCACTTCTTTCTTTAGAAAGATTTTTCTAGACAAAAGCTCAATGGGGATTCCATAGTCAAATTAAACCATTACTGTCTGGGTATGTTGTCACAAGCACATTCAGCACAAAAAGATAAAAAATATTCTGTACATTGTAAGTCATATGACTAATACAAATGGTTAATTTATGCAAATCCTGGTTTTATGGTTCTACAGTTAAATACAAGAGAAACGCACACCATAAACGTACTGTGAACAGGCTGTGAAATCTACTGAAAATGGGGAAGGTGAGTTAGAGAATATTTTCAAATACTATTATTTAACCCCTTAGCGACAGAGCCAGTTTGCAGCTTAATGACCAAGCCAATTTTTACAATTCTGACCACTGTCCCTTTATGAGGTTATAACTCTGGAACGCTTTAATGGATCCCGCTGATTCTGAGATTGTTTTTTCGTGATGTATTGTACTTTATGTTAGTGGTAAAATTTCTTCGATAAGTCTTGTGTTTATTTATGGAAAAAAACAGAAATATAGGGAAAATTTTGCAATTTTAAAACTTTAAATTTTTATGCCCTTAAATCATGTGTCACAAAAATTTCTTAATAAATAACATTTCCCACATATCTACTTTACATCACCACAATTTTGGAAGCAAAACTTTTTTTGTTAGGAAGTTATAAGGGTTAATATTTGACCAGCGATTTCTCATTTTTACAACAATATTTACAAAACCATTTTTTTTAGGGACCACATCATATTTAAAGTCATTTTGAGGGGTGTACATGACAGAAAATACCCAAAAGTGGCACCATTCTAAAAACTAGACCCCTCAAGGTGCTCAAAACCACATTCAAGAAGTTTATTAACCTTTAAGTGCTTCACAGGAACTAAAGCAATGTGGAAGGAAAAAATTAACATTTAACTTTTTTTTGCAAAAAATTTACTTCAGAACCATTTTTTTTATTTTCACAAGTGTTAAAAGAGAAAATCAACCACAAAATTTGTTGTACAATTTCTCCTGAATACGACAATACCCCATATGTGGGGGTAAACCACTTTTTCAGCACACGGCAGAGCTCGCAAGGGATGGAGCGCCGTTTAACTTTTTCAACTCAGAATTGGCTGGAATTGAGATCGGATGCCATGTTGCGTTCAGAGAGCCCTTAATGTGCCTAAACAGTGGAAACCTCCAACAAGTGACCCCATTTTGGAAACTAGACCAATTAAGGAACTTATCTAGATGTGTGGTGAGCACTTTGAACCTTCAAGTGCTTCACAGAAGTTTATAACGTAGAGCCGTGAAAATAAGAAGTCCATTTTTTTTCCACAAAATGATATTTTTGCCGCCAAATTTTTATTTTTACAAGGGTAACAGGAGAAATCATACCCTCACAGTTATTGTGCGATTTGTCCTGAGTACGCTGATACCCCTTATGTGGGGGGGAAACACTGTTTGGGCGCATGGGAGAGCTTGAAAGGGAAGGAGTGCCATTTTGGAATGCAGACTTTGATGGAATAGTCTGCGGGCATCATGTTGCGTTTGCAGAGCCCCTGATGGGCCTAAACAGTGGAAACCTCTAACAAGTGACCCCATTTTGGAAACTAGACCCATTAAGGAACTAGATGTGTGGTGAGCACTTTGAACCTTCAAGTGCTTCACAGAAGTTTATAATGTAGAGCCGTGAAAATAAAAAATCCATTTTTTTCCACAAAAATGATCTTTTCTCCCCCAAATTTTTATTTTTACAAGGATAGCAGGAGAAATCATACCCCCACAGTTGTTGTGAGATTTGTCCTGAGTACGCCGATACCCCTTATGTGGGGGGGAACCACTGTTTGGGCGCATAGGAGAGCTCGGAAGGGAAGGAGTGCCATTTTGGAATGCAGACTTTGATGGAATGGTCTGCAGGCGTCATGTTGTGTTTGCAGAGCCCCTGATGGGCATAAACAGTGGAAACCCCCATAAGTGACCCCATTTTGGAAATTAGACCCCCTAAGGAACTTATATAGATGTGTGGTGAGCACTTTGAACCCCCAAGCGCTTCACAGAAGTTTATAACGCCCGGGCGTGAAAATAAAGTCTTTTTTATCTCCACAAAAGTGATTTTTTAGACCCAATTTTTAGACCCACAAAGTTGGTAAATAGTGGAAACCCCTCAATTCTTGCTCCAACCCTAACCCCAACATACCCCTAACCCTAATCCCAACCCTAATCCTAATTTTAACCCTAATCCTAGCTTTCCCTAACCCTAATTCTAACCCTAGTCCTAACCCGAGCCCTAACCCTAGCCCTAGCTCTAGCCCCAACCCTAACCCTAGCCCCAACCCTAACCGTAGCCCAACCCTAACCCTAGCCCTAACCCCAGCCCAACCCTAACCCTAGCCCTAGCCCTAACCATAACCCTAATGGAAAACTGAAAAAAAAAAAAAATTTTCATTATTTTGCTATGTTGGCCTAACTAAGGGGGTGATAAACGGGGGGGATTATGTACTATTTTGTTTATTTTGATCACGATGATAGTTTATCATCGTGATCAAAATGAATGAATGGAATCTGCCAGCCGGAGCCTGTAGATTCCCGGCGGGCGCACTGCGCATGCTCCCACCATTTTCTCTGGATCCAAGATGGCAGCGCCCACCAGAGGACGCCGGCAGGACGCCGGACCACCGGGAGGGGACCCTGGACCACGGAGAGGTACCGGGGGGGTCAGGGACCCTCTTTCTCTCTCCTCTGCTGTGCGATCACATCAGAGGAAAGAGAAATTTAATGAACAATTGCGGCTTTTTTTCGGTCGCCATTATAAGGTTAATAACGGCGATCGCAAAAGCGGGGTCGGTAAAAACCGACCGATTCATGTTCTCTGGGGTCTCGGTTACTTCCAGCAGCCGAGACCCCGGAGAAAATCCGACACTGGGGGGCGCTATTCACTTTCTCCTCAGCGCCGTGAATTAGCTGCGCTGTGGTTTTAGTACAGTTAAATACCGCCATTAAAAGGTGTATCGTGGTCGCTAAGGGGTTAAAGGATTAACGTAATAATTTTTAACAGTGTACTCCAGGTTAATTTTCTAGGCCTTAATATGCAGAAATCATCAGGTTATCAAAAAGGATGAAATTGTATCTTATACTCTTACTATTTCACATACTGTAGCTTTTTATCCAAATCCAGATATGTCTACTTAAAGAGAATCTGTCAGTATCATCAAATCTCCTAATAATTATGAGTTTCTCTTAATATAATAATAATAATAATCTTTATTTTTATATAGCGCTAACATATTCCGCAGCTCTTTACAGTTTTGCACACATGCAAATGAGCAGTTAAGATCTATGGGCCGTATATAGATCTCCCAGAGACTCTGCCTTCAAAGTGGATTTTAAAGGAAAGGCAGTGTTACCAATGTGATATATGTAGATCAGTAGACAGACTGTTAGTCATTACATGTCTCACACTGGTAACTCCCCCTTTTTTAATATAAGTTTAGAGGCAGAGATCTTAACAGTTCATTAATACATTAAGAAAAAAATGGATTTCTCTGGGATAAATATAGGATCACAGATATCAAGGTATTTTATTCAGCTTTCTATTATCCAAATGCCTATACAGATAGACTAGGGAATGGTGGATCCTAATGATAAATTCCCTTTAAATGTACAAAATATTTACCATAGTTAACAGTAAGCAAAAAACAAATGTTTTAAAAGAGGTAAAAAAAAACTGAAAAAAAAAATAGATCTGAAACTTTTTAGTAAAAAGAGCATAAACATTATGTGTATAAAGCTCCAAACTTATGTGTTCCAAAAACTCAGCCATGCCCTCCTCTTCCTCCTCACTGTTTTGTGTCCAGCTGGCTGTGAAAGAGCTGGCTGTATCACTAGTGTCTACAGAAGGAAAAAGCATTAATACCTGCCCCTTGACTGAACCCCACCTCCTACAGCCCACCACCAGCAGAAAGTAATTTTGAAAAACAGATCAGCAGATTTTATCACTGTCTTTTCTGTTTCTGTAAACTAATAAACAGTGAGGACAATTGCATTTCTTGTCTTCTTTACCATATTTTATGGCTTGATGTTCCTTTACGCTTTAGATTTTTTTATTACGACAAAAAACAAATTAGTGATTCAATTACACAGGTCAACGAAAAAAATTTTTTTTTCTGGTGTCCAAAATATTTTAATGAATTTGGGGTATTTTTGGGGTGCTGATTCTGAATATGTCATCAGTTTTGCCAGATTGGCTCAAGTTTTTGAGATTTTTGGTATCTTATTTATAGCACTTGTTGGTAAATGCGACGCATCATCTCATTAATTTCTTTGGATTAGTACTTGAACTGAGCAGTTCTCAATATAGTTTTGTGTTAATTAGTGTTCTAAAAGTTTGTTCATAGCTTGATTTTTGCACTAACTTTATGTTGTTGTCTGTTTTCCAGTGAAAAGCATGAACTCATCATGAAGAAGTTGTCTTAACGATCCAGACTCATTCTGTTACATTTGTGGTGAATATACACTGCCAAAACATAGAAGAAACATAACACACTTCGTAAAAAAAGTGTATTTTGCCTATTTTGGGGTTATGCTTGGGGACCAAGACAAGTTTTGGGCACCACACATAGTGTGCAAAGCATGTATCGAATTATTACGAAAATGGAGCAAAGGACAAAGAAAAAGCTTCAAATTTGGTGTTCCAATGGTGTGGAGAGAGCCAAAAAATCATCATGATGACTGTTATTTCTGTGCAGTGCAAGTGCAAGGATTCAATAAGCATAAGAAACGAAAATGGGAGTAACATGGAATCTGCAAGAAGGCCTGTCCCTCATTGTGAAGATGTGCCTGTACCTGTGTTTACCATAAATAACAGTCATCATGATGATTTTTTGGCTCTCTCCACACCATTGGAACACCAAATTTGAAGCTTTTTCTTTGTCCTTTGCTCCATTTTCGTAATAATTCGATACATGCTTTGCACACTATGTGTGGTGCCCAAAACTTGTCTTGGTCCCCAAGCATAACCCCAAAATAGGCAAAATACACTTTTTTTACGAAGTCTGTTATGTTTCTTCTATGTTTTGGCAGTGTGTATTCACCACAAATGTAACAGAATGAGTCTGGATCGTTAAGACAACTTCTTCTTGATGAGTTCATGCTTTTCACTGGAAAACAGACAACAACATAAAGTTAGTGCAAAAATCAAGCTATGAACAAACTTTTAGAACACTAATTAACACAAAACTATATTGAGAACTGCTCAGTTCAAGTACTAATCCAAAGAAATTAATGAGATGATGCGTCGCATTTACCAACAAGTGCTATAAATAAGATACCAAAAATCTCAAAAACTTGAGCCAATCTGGCAAAACTGATGACATATTCAGAATCAGCACCCCAAAAATACCCTAAATTCGATGAAATATCTTTGGCACCAAAAATGCTGTTGACCAGTGTTATAAATTATTTTATTATTCAGTCAAAATTATATTAAAACATATTTAAATATTATTTCACGTCTGCTTACATAATACGAGAAAATGCATTTTACCAGATTGTAAAATGGTGCGTGATCATTGAAGTTAATATGGGCACTCTAAATGCATTGCTACACAAAATAAACACAGCACCAAGGAAATTTGTCAAAACATTATTTAAGTCAAAAATGGGACAGGAGGACCTGATAATTGTGCGTTCTCAACATCTTTTGGTTAATTCTCCACACTCACGTTGCAGGGTCTAGAGAAAGGGAACCGCTTCTCACCAATGATTGGAAACGAATTCCTTCCTCTTTGTCTTCAATGGCCCCAGCACTGACACACAAACTAATTCTAGCATAAAAGTGTTTATTTTTCTCTACAAATAACAACAACTATAAAACTTCCCATCTTTACAGATTATCTTTTATGAAGATAAAAACTTCCAGGGCCGCTCTTATGAGTGCAACTGTGACGCTGCTGATCTACACTCCTTCTTTAGCCGCTGCAATTCTATCCGTGTAGAGAATGGAAACTGGATGATCTATGAACATCCTAACTACAAGGGACACCAGTACTTTCTAAAGAAAGGAGAATATCCAGATTATCAACAGTGGCTAGGTTTCAATGACTCCGTGAGGTCCTGTCGATTGACTCCACAAGTAAGTTCTTTTTCTGCTTTATGGAATATTTAAAAGATGGTTGAGTCAAAAAAGTTCGGCATTCTAAAAAGACAAATACATCATTTCTTCAACATAATCTCCCTCCTTTTCAATACACTTTATCTATCTATCAATAAGCTTTCTTATCCCCTCATTAAAAAATAGTATAGGGCATAGCTGCAAGTCAGGAATACACCTCTGTCTTTACCTCTTCATCTGATGCAAATATTCATCCTCATAGGTCCACTATCATTATCATAATCCTCTGTCATTCGTCTATCAAACAGATGTGGGGCATGGGCGGTGTGCCTGTTATGTCCTGAAATGTGCTCTAATCACCCCCTGGCATATTGACTGACAGCCAGCTATACAGCTTGTATGTGCAGCGTGTGTCGGTGAACATCGCCATGCTCAATGTATAGTGAGTGGTGAATGTAACCACCCCCTGCATTATCCCTATGACTGGAAATGAGCAGCTACAGAGAAAATACAACTTCCTTTTCTCTCTGTAGCCACAGCACCAGGAATGCAGCATAACATTTTAATGCTATATTTGCAAGTAAATAGCATTTCTGGACATGACAAGTTCCCTTTAAGAACTCACTTTAATATGTAAGGGTAAACTTTAAATTCATTAAGCTCGAGCACCAAATTATACAAAGTTATTCTGTCTTTTAGCATCGTGGCACATTCAGAATTAGGGTTTATGAGAAAGAAGATTTTGGAGGTCATATGATGGAATTCACAGAAGACTGTCCTCATGTTCAAGAGCTGTTCCGTTACAATGATATCTACTCCTGCAGCATCCCAGAAGGCCAGTGGATCTTCTATGAAGAGCCCAACTATCGAGGAAGACAATACTACCTGAGGCCTGGCGAATACAGGAGATATTCAGAATGGGGAGCAAACAGTCCCAGAGTTGGCTCCTTCAAGAGGGTTATGGATCTATATTGATGTCTTCAAGTGAAACATGAAACACAGTTGTTACAAGAAGAAATAAAATCATTGCTGTGATCTTTAATCTAGTTTAAATTAAAAATTAAGAACTGTCTCAATATGATAATACATTTACAAAAATATTTACTTTTGAACCTTACCTGTGAGTAAAAACCCAGAGACTGCACCCAACTGTGTCCTTCGTGTTATTAACATCTCGCCTGCTTTACACCGCATTCACCATCACCATCTCCGGCTCAACTGCCCTGGGACACAGCTCTGCCCGTGGAGAGCTTCACCATCTCTGCTGCCCTAACACCATCCCAGAGGATCTACATAGCAGCGTCGGCTACCCTTGCCGAATACCACGGGTGGCGTCATGATTTCCCCTTTCCCCTACAATTATCCTAACATCTTTCCCCTCATTTGAACTTCCATCACCACTGGACACCCAGGGCCACGGACCGGGTCGCTGCCGCTGTGACACTTCCCCTTTAAAAGAGCCTGACCGGCCTGGTACCATGTAACTCCCGGCCCTGTGGGGGCGCTCCAACTGGTGTCACGAACAGGATCATTAAGCTTGGCACAACTGGGAACTTGGAGGTTGGCAAAGCTGGGTACTTGGAGCTTGGCAAAGCTGGGTACTTGGAGCTCGGCAAAGCTGGGTACTTGAATTTGGCAAAGCTTAGGGTACCGTTACACTTAGCGATGCACCAGTGATCCCGACAATGATATGGATCGCTGGTGCATCGCTAAGTGGTCGCAGGTGAGCTGCCACACAGGCAGACCTCACCAGTGACATAGCAGGGGTCGTTACTTACCTGTCAGACGCGGCGATCCTGACGTCCTCCCGCCTGCGTCCACGCGTCGCTCATCGGCACCACAGGAAGCCCAGCAGGAAGCGGCCGACGAGAAATGATCCAGGACGTTCTCGCGCGACCAGCGATGAGCAGCGGGGGAGCCAGTCAGAGGTAAGTATCAGACATAGCGATATTGCTAACAATATCGCTGCTACGTCACAAAATCGGTGACGTTACAGCGATATTGCTAGCGATATCGCTATGTGTAATGGGGGCTTAACTGTGCCATTGTTTACTGCATCACTGTTACTGAGTGCTGGTTAAATAGCTGCATCACAGGTTTGTGGGCTTGTCAAGTTACAGCCAGCAGGAGCTGAGAGGAATGAGCTGTGGTGGGCGGGGCCAGAGAGTGAGTGCAAGGATGATACCCGCCCATCACCAACATCATCATGTGATGCAAAGGTGTCTGTCAGGAGGAAAGACCCACCTCCTGTATTACTTTGATAGGCATAAAGAGCAGAGTAAAGCCCGCCCCTGGAAGATGTCAGGGGTGAGCAGGAAAAACAGAGGAGACAGAACAATAAATATGGCAGCAGCAAGGTATGCAGAAGGAGGCAATAGCCTGAGTGCAAAGAATAAAACCATCTATGCAAAGGAGCTGAGTAGCCAGCTCCAGGATCAGTCTCTGATTGCGGTGGGAGGATGGGAGTCAGAGCAGGTCAATCCACCAAATACCACAGCTGCGGCTGACCCAGTCATCAGGTCTGAGGATATGCTGGTCGGTCCCCTTCCTGTCCCCGCAGCCCCTACACCTGGATGTGCACATTATAATATAGTGTGTGATCAGGCTTCCCAAAACTCGGTGGTACACCCGGAACAGCTAGTGATCACTGGTGTAGTTCTCTATACAGAACTCACCCAGCCAGGGAGTAATTAATGTCAGGGGCTACCCTGAATGTAAGAAGTCAGAGTAAAAATGTGAAACAAATGCTTAAAGTTTACCTGGTTAGGACTGTGTTATAGTTTATTGAACTATACACCTCCACACTTATTCGCTCCTCACAGAACCAGCTCCAAACTTCTCCCGAATAGCCCTCATTCTCTGGAATTCCCTGCCCCAACATATCCGGCTATTATCCATGCACGGATCCTTCAGACAGAACCTCAAAACCCACCTCTTCAGGAAAGCCTACAGCCTGCCATGGTCCCCGATGCCTCCTCATCACTACTGGAGCTACCGCCTCACCACACTGGAGCTGCTGCAATCGCCCAACCTACTGTCTCCTTCCCCACCATCGTGTAGAATGTAAGCCTGCAAGGGCAGGGTCCTCTCTCCCCTCTATATCTGTCTGTAATTGTTAGTTTGTTTACTGTAAGTGATATCTGTAATTCGTATGTAACCCCTTCTCATGTAACATAGTAACATAGTTAGTAAGGCCGAAAAAAGACATTAGTCCATCCATTTCAGCTTATAAAATTCTGTCAGAATAAATCCCCAGATCTACGTCCTTCTAAAGAACCTAACAATAACTGTAAGATACAATATTGCTACACTCCAGGAAGACATCCAGGCCTCTCTTGAACCCTTCGACTGAGTTTGCCATCACCACCTCCTCAGGCAGGGAATTCCAGATTCTCACTGCCCTAACAGTAAAGAATCCTCTTCTATGTTGGTGGAAAAACCTTTTCTCCTCCAGACGCAGAGAATGCCCCTTTGTGACCGTCGCCTTCCTTGGTATAAACAGATCCTCGGAGAGATATTTGTATTGTCCTCTTATATACTTATACATGGTTATTAGATCACCCTCAGTCGTCTTTTTTGTAGACTAAATAATCCTAATTTTGCTAATCTCTCTGGGTATTGTAGTTCCCCCATCCCCTTTATTAATTTTGTTGCCCTCCTTTGTACCCGCTCTAGTTCCATTATATCCTTCCTGAGCACCAGTGCCCAAAACTGTACACAGTACTCCATGTGCGGTCTAACCAGAGATTTGTACAGAGGCAGTATAATGCTCTCATGTACAGCACCATGGAACCAATGGTGCTTTATAAATAAATAATAATAATAAAAAAATTGAAGAAATAATGTGTTTACCTGGTTAGGTTTGTTTTTATGGTTCTTTAGAAAGACTGTGAGGTTATGAACGGTGAATAATCGACAACTTTTAATGTAAAAAGTTATCACTTCTTAAGGTGCTTCATCTTGGTTTTACATCAGGCCTTTGGAAAGTGCCTTAATGCCACAGAACAAAAACCCATTTGGCGTGGCCGAAAACATGGTACAACGTACAGATCAACTATGCCTTGTAGCCCGCCCAAGGCCTTCGTTGGGGGTTTGAGACGAGTCCCCCACCTAGCATCAAAGGAAGGAAAATACCCCGGTCAGGGATGAACTGAACTTTGATAGAAAAGTGTTTTGTTCAAATGAATTACATAAAGTTTTATATTTTAATATTAACTCTTTGACATTTGATACGAGTATTTATATTGAAAAAGAAAGTATTTTATGTATTCAATTTTATAAGGTATATATCTAAGAGAGAATAGTTATTTGTAAAATTTAAGAGAAGCGCCTCCCATAAAGGGAAGAAAGTTACTTGCTGACTGTTTTACCTGTTGTGATGCATCACAGAAAATTTTGTATGTTTCTCTTTAACATCTGTTTTGCTTTGCTTTGTTACAGCCCGTGGACGTGCTGTGTTTTCTGGGCGGGGTATGTGGCACCCCTGAGGGTCCAGTCCCCACAGAGGTACTGCACCTCATCCAGAGGGGTGGTATCCCACCCTCAGGTAAGGAGGGAGCACCACCCAGGACTCCTAACACTCGCACCCAACACACACCAGCTTAGTCAGGGCATCTGGGTGTACCCTTTGGGAGGATGGCCTCATCCCAGACTGGCTAGGAAAGGGTGTTGGTAGGTGAGTGGGGTAGGTAGGTAGAAGGGGAGGAGCTTAGGAAGTGGAGTGATTGAGGACATCCAATCAGTGACAGAGAGGTGACAGTGAGTGGGCGGAGGTAAGCCTGAAGTAAAATATCTTTCTGGAAGATCCAGTCAGTTGGTGACGGGACAGCGGAGGAGCTGGACTGATGTGGGGAGAGTAAGGGTCAGAGAGAAAGATCTAGAAGGAAAGAAGCTCCTAAGAGAATAGAAGGGGTCCTAGGGGCACGGATAGTATGAAAGCCAACCATGAGGCCTGTATCCTGGAAAGGAAGGATCAGTTCGCAGTAAGAGAGCCGTCCCCTAAGTCTAGTGGATAACTGCAAGGCTCAGCTAGAAAGCCGGAGGCTGAGGTGACTGCAGGTACCTCAGCCACATCCACAAATACTTCCCAAAAAAGGCAGCCATAGAGATAAAGGACCCCGGGGCCTGACCCACGTCGCTCAGTAAGGTCCGAGGCTGCTGGATTGAGGACACTACTTGTGAAGGCGAGGGCAGGAGAGAAAGAGGTGGAGAGTATCGCAGAGAGATGGCCAAGAAAGGAGAACATAAAGAGGAGTCCTAAAAAAAAGATGTAACCTATCTGCCTGAGAGTTTGCTGGACCCCTTCCCCGAAGGACATAAATCCAAGCGGGCACCTGCACGCATAAAAAAACTGTGAGTAAAAACCCAGAAACTGCATCCAACTGTGTTCTTCATGTTATTAATATCTCGCCTGCTTTACACCGCATTAACCATCACCGTCACCAGCTCAACTGCCCTGGGACACAGCTCTGCCCATGGGGAGCTTCACCATCTCTGCTGCTCTAACACCATCCCAGAGGATCTGCATAGCAGCGTCGGCTTCCCTTTCCCCTCATTTGAACTTCCATCACCACTGGACACCGAAGGCCACGGACTGGGTCGCTGCCACCCCGACACTTCCCCTTTAAAAGAGTCTGACCGGCCCGGTACCGAGTGACCCACGGCCCTGTAGGGGCGCTCCAATTCCATGTAGCGATTCACAAATCTTTGAGCAG
The DNA here is from genome assembly GCF_039654945.1 of Dendrobates tinctorius. NCBI lineage: Eukaryota > Metazoa > Chordata > Amphibia > Anura > Dendrobatidae > Dendrobates > Dendrobates tinctorius. The sequence continues at coordinate 27,388,111 of NW_027361921.1, forward strand.
CCACGGTCACCTGAGGTGGATGATGATGAAACACAATTGCCGGAAAATCAAGAAGAGGAGCAGGGTGCGGATGTGGAAGACAAGGTGGTGGATGACATAGTGACAAACCCAACCTGGCATGAGGGCATGTAGAGCAAGCAAAGCAGCACACATGTTGAAGGAGGCATATCACCCCAACAGGCAGGAAGAAGTGTGGTGGCTGCAGACAGAAGGCATGCATCCATTCCCCGTCACACCAACAGGCCGGAAGTTGCCATTCAACTGCCATTCTTCCAGAGACTGGTTATTTTTTAAGGACCCTACTGATAACCCCAAACAGGCCATTTTCTGCAGTTGCCTTGCCCACATCAGCAGGGGTAGTAAAACTACTAGCCTGACCACCACTAGCATGATTAGGCACTTGGAAGCAAAGCACCCAACTTTGTGGGCAGAACCACAGTCTCCAGGAACCCTGCCTGCAGGTGACAGCACTTCCTCTTTCACTGTTTTGCGTACATGCCAATCCCCAGTTCCACGTGCCTGTGTAGATACCTCTAGCCCTGCACCTGTTGTTGCCCACAGTCAACCAGCACCATCATCAAGCCCATCTATGTCCTTGTCCCAGCCCAGCCTTCAGTTGTCTATACCCCAGTCATTGGAACGCAAGCGGAAATACCCACCCAATGCACCACAGGCCACAGTACGTAATTCGCACATCTCTCGTCTGCTTGCGCTCGAAATGTTGCCTTTTAGGCTTGTGGAGATGGAAGCTTTCCACATCTTGATGGCAGCTGCCAGCCCAAGGTACTCGTTTCCCAGTCGCCACTATTTCTCCTATTGTGCCATACCGACCTTACACCAGCATGTGTCCCACAACATTACCTGTCCCCTCAACAATGCTGTTACTGATAAAGGCCACCTAACCACGGACACGTGGACAAGTTCTGGTGGGCAGTGATGGTACTTCTCACTGACTGCACACTGGGTTAATATGTTGGAAGCCAGCACCCTGTCGGACCTTGGGATGGAACACATCCTTCCCACGCCGAGGATTGCTGGCCCTATGTCAGTCAGGGTTGCTCCCACAATCTACAGCTCCTGCTCCTCCTCCTCCTCCTCTTCTTCAGCCTCCATCTCTGAAATGAACACATCAGTCAGAATCTGGAAGCACTGCAGAACTGCCTCAACCAAGCGGCAACAGGCTGTGCTGAAGCTAATCTGCATAGGTGACAAACCACACAATGCAGAAGAGTTATGGACAGTGCTGAAGGAGCAGTCAGATATTTGGCTGACACCGCTGAACCTACAGCCAGGCATGGTCATGTGTGACAATGGCCGGAACATGGTGGTAGCTCTGAGGCAAGGTCAGCTCACACATGAACCTTGCCTGACCCATGTGCTTAACCTCATAGTTCAACTTTTTCTCAAAAGCTACCTGGAGCTGCCTGGTCTGCTGACGAAAGTACACCATATGTCTGCCCATTTTCCAATGTTCAGTGACAGCTTCAGCAGCATTTGCAGCTTCCGCCTCACCGACTGGTGTGTGATGTCCCCACGCGTTGGAACTCTACACTGCATATGTTGCAAAGGATTTGTAAGCAGAAGAGGGCATTTGTTGAGTACCAGCTTCAACAAGGCCATCGATATTCAGGTCAGACACCATAATAATAATAAATTTTATTTCTATAGCACCGACATATTCTGCAGCACTTTACATTTCAGAGGGGATTTGTATAGACAATAGACATTACAGCATAACAATAATCACATAGATTATAACCTATACCAAGAGGAATGAGGGCCCTGCTCGCAAGCTTACAGTCTATGAGGAAAGAGGTAGACATGAAAGGTGGGTGGTAACATTTTCCCTGATTGTTTGGACCAGCCATAATGTTAAGTGTGTAACAGTACAGACACATAGGGCTAATGGATGCATAAGGCATGTGGGAACATGATGCGGGGGACCTGGTTATGGTAAAACTTTTGACTGTGCCACCCAGGGATAGATTAGGTTAATGTGTTGAGGCGGTAGGCCAGTCTGAATAAATGCGTTTTAAGGGCACGCTTAAAACTGTGGGGATTGGGGACAAATCGTATTGACCTGGGAAGTGCATTCCAAAGAATTGGCGCAGCATGTGTAAAGTCTTGGAGACGGGAGTGGGAGGTTCTGATTATTGAGGATGCTAACCTCAGGTCATCACAGGAGGACACCACGTATAAGACATCAGGAGTGGACATTTATGTCAGACATATGTACAGTCCTCCAGAACTTTGAGACTGCACCAAGATGGTGTGCGGCGATGATGCCATAATTAGCGTGACCATCCCGCATCTCAGCATTCTGAACACTTCTCTGCTCACAATAAAAGAGGATGCATTGCAGGAAGACCAGGAGAACATTGAGCCAGGAAACATAATGGGTGATTACACTCAGCCCAGCCTCATGTCGTCGCAACGTGGATTGGTAGACAATGAAGAGGAGGAAGAACAGGAGCTACTTTCATGCGCTGTAGACGGTACTAGAAGCACAGCTGTCATACCATCTGGTCAGCAGGGATAGCCTGAGGACAGGGAGGAGGAGTATGAGGATGAGGAGGAGGAGGACACCATGGTCAGTCGTCCTGTTGGTGAGGACATGGAAGTCATGTCTGTTAGTAGTTAGACATGCATGGCTTACTTTATGTTGCGTTGTGCTTCCTGTGAACCTCGCATTATAAAAATTTTCGGGGACACTCATTACTGGTTGGTGACACTTTTAGACCCACACTACAAAGAAAATTTTCAATCTCTTATTCCAGAGTAAGACAGGGGTCTAAAACCATAGGGCCCTTGTAGCGGAATTATTAAAATTATTTAAAAAAATTCCCATATGAGAACGCTGGCAGCAGACGTCAGAGTTTTTTGTAGAGCCAAGAAGTCCAAGCAAGAGAGACAGAAGTACATTCCTGGTCAGGCATGGGAACAATGGCAAAGTCCTGGGAAAATAATCTCAGACCCTCCCATCGTGCTGCCACAGAAGCAAGGTGTGCTGTCACAAGAAGTTCAATGTTTGGGAAGATGGTGAGGGAGTACCTTGCAGACAGTAAAAACGTCATTCGGGATTCCTCTGTGCCTTTTAGTTATTGGGTATGCAAGCTGGACACGTGGCATGAACTGTCTCTCTACGCCTTGGAGGTCCTGGTCTGCCCTGCTACTAGCGTTCTGTCAGAGCGGGTTTTTAGTGCTGCTGGGGGAAAAATAACAGATAAGCGCATCCGCCTGTCAACTGACAATGCTGACAGGCTGACCCTTATCAAAATGAACAAGGGCTGGATTGGGCAAGGCTTCGGTACACCTCCAAATGAAAACACCAAAATATAACCTTAAATGCATTGTCTTTTTTGGGAGTTGTATTCTCAGGCACTTCTTGACAATCACACATGGGTATCTATCCGCTTCCTGACTTGGTCTGTTTGCTGTTAGCCTCCTCCTTATCCTTATCATTCTCATCCAGTAGAACACCAGGCTGAAGGAATTGCGTGATGCAAAAGTAACTCAACTTTTGGCAAGGGTATTATATAATATTTCTATTTACAGTATATCACTGTCTCTGAGCTGTTGCTAGGGACAAACCTATCTCGTCGAACACATTGTGGCTTGATATCTATGAACCTGTGTTCGCCCCTCTGTTTTGTTATTTTCTTTCAAACGTGGCTTCACATTTGTAATTTAGTTGTTTTATTTCAGTATGGTTTCTCATTGTGTCTCCTCGTTGTCCACGGCTATATGACCAGGGTTAACGTGTTCTGTGCTGCTACAGGCAGTCCAAATATTGGCAAGGGTGTTCATGATGCCCATAGTCTATTTTCTAAAAAAGGTAACCGCCATTGGGGAATTGTTTGTCAGGTCCTGCACTCCATTACAAACCTCAGAGACTAACACACTTACATTGGACCTACTTATTAACTAGGTTTCCTGCAATGTCTATTCTTTATCTCCGACTATCTGACCTAGATGAACGTGTTCTGTACTGTTATAGACCGGTGAATTTTGGGCAAGGGGGGCTGTGATGTCAATAGTATATTTTGAAAAAAGGACCCCCCCTTGGGGAATTGTTTGTCAGGTCATGCACTCCAATACACGTCTCATAGACCCACACCCCTACATTGACCCTACTTCTTAACTGTGTTTCCTGCAAAGTCTCTTCCTTATCTCTGACTACGTGAGCTACATGAACGTGTTCTGTACTGTTATAAGCCAGTGAATTTGGGGCAAGAGGGGACTGTGATGGCAATAGTATATTTTGAAAAAAGGAACCTTCCCTTGGGGAATTGTTTGTCAGCTCATGCACTCCATTACAAATCTCAGAGACCCACACCCCTACATTGGGCCTACTTCTTAACTCGTTTTCCTGCAATGTCTCTTCCTTATCTCCCGACTACATGACCTAGATGAATGTGTTCTGTGCTGTTATAGGCCGGTGAATTTGGGGCAAGAGAGGGCTGTGATGGCAATAGTATATTTTTCAAAAAGGAACCCCCCCTTGGAGAATTGTTTGTCAGCTCATGCACTCCATTACAAATCTCAGAGACCCACACCCCAACATTGGGCCTACTTCTTAACTGTGTTTGCTGCAATGTCTCTTCCTTATCTCTGACTACCTGACCTAGACGAATGTGTTCTGTACTGTTATGGGCCGGTGAATTTGGGGCAAGTGGCGTCTGTGATGGCAATAGTATATTTTGGAAAAAGGAACCCCCTCCTTGGGGAATTGTTTGTCAGCTCATGCACTCTATTACAAATCTCAGAGACCCACACCCCTACATTGGGGCTACTTCTTAATTGTGTTTTCTGCAATGACTCTTCCTTATCTTTGACTACCTGACCTAGATGAACGTGTTCTGTACTGTTATAGGCCGGTGCATTTTGGGCAAGAGGGGACTGTGATGGCAATAGTATATATAGTATAGTATATAAAAGGAACACCCTCTTGGGGAATTGTTTGTCAGCTCATGCACTCCCTTACAAATCTCAGAGACGCACACCCCTACATTGGGCCTACTTCTTAACTCGTTTTCCTGCAATGTCTCTTCCTTATCTCCGACTACATGACCTAGATGAATGTGTTCTGTGCTGTTATAGGCCGGTGAATTTGGGGCAAGAGAGGGCTGTGATGGCAATAGTATATTTTTCAAAAAGGAACCCCCCCTTGGAGAATTGTTTGTCAGCTCATGCACTCCATTACAAATCTCAGAGACCCACACCCCAACATTGGGCCTACTTCTTAACTGTGTTTGCTGCAATGTCTCTTCCTTATCTCTGACTACCTGACCTAGACGAATGTGTTCTGTACTGTTATGGGCCGGTGAATTTGGGGCAAGTGGCGTCTGTGATGGCAATAGTATATTTTGGAAAAAGGAACCCCCTCCTTGGGGAATTGTTTGTCAGCTCATGCACTCTATTACAAATCTCAGAGACCCACACCCCTACATTGGGTCTACTTCTTAATTGTGTTTTCTGCAATGACTCTTCCTTATCTTTGACTACCTGACCTAGATGAACGTGTTCTGTACTGTTATAGGCCGGTGCATTTTGGGCAAGAGGGGACTGTGATGGCAATAGTATATATAGCATAGTATATAAAAGGAACACCCTCTTGGGGAATTGTTTGTCAGCTCATGCACTCCCTTACAAATCTCAGAGACGCACACCCCTACATTGGGCCTTCTTCTTAACTGTGTTTCCTGCAATGTCTCTTCCTTATCTCTGACTGCCTGACCTAGATGAACGTGTTCTGTACTGTTATAGACCGGTGAATTTTGGGCAAGGGGGGCTGTGATGTCAATAGTATATTTTGAAAAAAGGACCCCCCCTTGGGGAATTGTTTGTCAGGTCATGCACTCCAATACACGTCTCATAGACCCACACCCCTACATTGACCCTACTTCTTAACTGTGTTTCCTGCAAAGTCTCTTCCTTATCTCTGACTACGTGAGCTACATGAACGTGTTCTGTACTGTTATAAGCCAGTGAATTTGGGGCAAGAGGGGACTGTGATGGCAATAGTATATTTTGAAAAAAGGAACCTTCCCTTGGGGAATTGTTTGTCAGCTCATGCACTCCATTACAAATCTCAGAGACCCACACCCCTACATTGGGCCTACTTCTTAACTCGTTTTCCTGCCATGTCTCTTCCTTATCTCCGACTACATGACCTAGATGAATGTGTTCTGTGCTGTTATAGGCCGGTGAATTTGGGGCAAGAGAGGGCTGTGATGGCAATAGTATATTTTTCAAAAAGGAACCCCCCCTTGGAGAATTGTTTGTCAGCTCATGCACTCCATTACAAATCTCAGAGACCCACACCCCAACATTGGGCCTACTTCTTAACTGTGTTTGCTGCAATGTCTCTTCCTTATCTCTGACTACCTGACCTAGACGAATGTGTTCTGTACTGTTATGGGCCGGTGAATTTGGGGCAAGTGGCGTCTGTGATGGCAATAGTATATTTTGGAAAAAGGAACCCCCTCCTTGGGGAATTGTTTGTCAGCTCATGCACTCTATTACAAATCTCAGAGACCCACACCTCTACATTGGGGCTACTTCTTAATTGTGTTTTCTGCAATGACTCTTCCTTATCTTTGACTACCTGACCTAGATGAACGTGTTCTGTACTGTTATAGGCCGGTGCATTTTGGGCAAGAGGGGACTGTGATGGCAATAGTATATATAGTATAGTATATAAAAGGAACACCCTCTTGGGGAATTGTTTGTCAGCTCATGCACTCCCTTACAAATCTCAGAGACGCACACCCCTACATTGGGCCTTCTTCTTAACTGTGTTTCCTGCAATGTCTCTTCCTTATCTCTGACTGCCTGACCTAGATGAACGTGTTCTGTACTGTTATAGACCGGTGAATTTTGGGCAAGAGGGGCTGTGATGGAAATAGTATATTTTGATAAAAGGAACCCCCTTGGGGAATTGTTTGTCAGGTCATGTACTCCAATACAAGTCTCATAGACCCACACCCCTACATTGACCCTACTTCTTTACTGTGTTTCCTGCAATGTCTCTTCCTTGTCTCTGACTACCTGAACTACATGAACGTGTTCTGTGCTGTTACAGGCCGGTGAATTTGTGGCAAGAGAGGGCTGTGATGGCAATAGTATATTTTGAAAAAAGGAACCCCCCTTGGGGAATTGTTTGTCAGCTCTTGCACTCCATTGCAAATCTCAGAGACCCACACCCCTACATTGGGCCTACTTCTTAGCTGTATTTCCTGCAATGTCTCTTCCTTATCTCCGACTACCTGACCTCGATGAAAGTGTTCTGTACTAGAGTTGAGCGAAACGGGTCGGTCAAATTCAAAAGTTTCCGACTTTCGCTAAAGTCAGGTTTCGCCGATCGAAACACAACCATTGAGTGAGGTCAGACATGCGGTCGCCGACCCGAGCACCAAAGTCGCGTTTCCCATAATGCTTCTGGCGCCTTTTCTCAGCCAATGATCAAGGACGCACACTGTGGGCAACGCGATGACATGGGCAGCGGCCACCACCATCTTAGAGAAGGGCATTCAAGTGATTGGCTTGCTTTGTGTGGCGTCACAGTGGCTATAAAAGCCCTGACCGCAGACCGCCATTTTACTTCTGCCGATCTTAGCATCGGGAGAGGTTGCTGCGGCTCATTCTCAATAGGGAGAATGCTAGGCAGGAAGGAAAAAAAAACTGCTTCTGCTGATAGCGATTTTCACTGTACAGTTAGTGTGCAGTGACAGGGGAGGATTTTTTTGTGTGCAACTGCGCTGGTGGTTATTAGGCTGCCTTATTAGGCTACCTGATAGCTGCATTGCTGTGTGCACACTGCTGTGCAGACTGCTTTTTTCAAAGCACTTCTACTTTTATTCTTTTTTCTGCACAGTTACCAAGCGTTGATTTTTTTACACACCGTATGGAGGTGTCCGCTCCTCACACACACGTGTACCGGCTCGTATCACGGACAAATACATGCTATCTGTGTGTGACTCTGGAAAAAAATAGAAGGAGATTTACATTTTTCCATACATACATCATATAGAGCTGTCCGCTTCTCAAACAGTATCGTATATCTGCTGTTTGGATCACGGTCAAATCTATACAGAGACAGCTTGTGTGTGTAACTCCGGAAAAAAATAGACGGAGATTTAAAACTTTCCATACATACACCGTATAGAGCTAAAAAAAAAGGGGGCTTACCAGCTCACTTGAAAACAGCATGTGGTGTGTGGGAGCAAGGAATCACGTCGTCCAGCGTGTAGTTACTCCAGAAAAAAAGAAAAAATTCCAGCTACTACAAGATCCATTTATTGAGTGAAAAGTAAGACAGAGTTCACATGATAGTCTCTATAATAGAGACATAGGCAGCGGTCCCCACCATCTTTGAGAAGGGCATGCAAGTGATTGGCTTGCTTTGGGGGGCGTCACAGGGGGTATAAAAGGGCGTGCACGCCGACCGCCATCTTACTTCTGCTGATCTCAGTATAGGGAGAGATGCTGCTGCTGCAGATTCTGTAAGGAGAGCGTTAGGCAGGGAAGAAGAAAAAAAATCAGCTGCTGCTGCTAGCAATTTTGCCTGTACAACACACCAGTCACTGTGCAGTGCAAGGGGAGGCTATATTTTGGTGGATCAGCTCTGTTGGTTGTTAGGCTGCCTTATAAGGCTACCTGATAGCTGCATTGCTGGTTTCACACTGCTTTGCAAACTGCTTTTTTAAAAGCAATCCTTTTTTTTTGTCCTGGTGAGATACTGAGCATGCATTTTTTCACACCGTACAGCGGTGTACGCTGCTCTCTCAGTACCGTGTAACGGCTGTTATCACGGTCACAGTGAAGCTAAGGGTGTGACTCTGTAAGGATAAGTCGAGGAGTTGTTCCGTTCTTACAGACCTCCACCTTATAGTTTTGTCTGTTTTTCAAACAGACTAGTCTATTTGCTGTTTGATTACATTCAAAACTATAGAGAGACAGCGTGTGTCAGTCCGTATACTAAAAATACACGGAGCTTGACAATTTAACATACACCGGACAGCGGTGTACATGCACGCTACTCTCTCAGTACCATGTAACGGCTGTTATCATGGCCACAGTGAAGCTAAGGGTGTGACTCTGTAAGGATAAGTCGAGGAGTTGTTCCGTTCTTACAGACCTCCACCTTATAGTTTTGTCTGTTTTTTAAACAGACTAGTCTATTTGCTGTTTGATTACATTCAAAACTATAGAGAGACAGTGTGTGTCAGTCCGTATACTAAAAAAACACGGAGCTTGACAATTTAACATACACAGGACAGCGGTGTACGTGCACGCTGCTCTCTCAGTACCGTGAAACGGCTGTTATCACGGCCAAAGTGAAGCTAAGGGTGTGACTCTGTAAGGATAAGTCGAGGAGTTGTTCCGTTCTTACAGACCTCCACCTTATAGTTTTATCTGTTTTTCAAACAGTCTAGTCTATTTGCTGTTTGATTACATTCAAAACTATAGAGAGACAGCGTGTGTCAGTCCGTATACTAAAAAAACACGGAGCTTGACAATTTAACATACACCGGACAGCGGTGTACGTGCACGCTGCTCTCTCAGTACCGTGTAACGGCTGTTATCACGGCCACAGTGAAGCTAAGGGTGTGACTCTGTAAGGATAAGTCAAGGAGTTGTTCCGTTCTTACAGACCTACACTCTAGGGAGATTCCAATCCTGCCCTGTCCTATATAACATTTCTCACACCTGCCAAATTCATCCTGTCATACAGGGGTGTGATATACACTGGGCCTCACACAATACATCAGTGTCCAGAAGTGTGTAAGGACATTCCATTTCTCCCATCCTATATAACATTTTTCACACCTGCCAAATTCATCCTGTCATACAGCGGTGTGATATACACTGGGCCTGACACAATACATCAGTGTCCAGAAGTGTGTAAGGACATTCCATTTGTCCCGTCCTATATAACATTTTTCACACCTGCCAAATTCATCCTGTCATACAGCGGTGTGATATACACTGGCCTGACACAATACATCAGTGTCCAGAAGTGTGTAAGGACAATCCATTTCTGCCGTCCTATGTCACATTTTTCACACCAGCCAAATTCAGCCTGTCATACAGCGGTGTGAAATACACTGGCCTGACACAATACATCAGTGTCCAGAAGTGTGTAAGGACAATTCATTTCTCCCGTCCTATTTAACATTTTTCACACCTGCCAAATTCATCCTGTCATACAGCGGTGTGATATACACTGGGCCTGACACAATACATCAGTGTCCAGAAGTGTGTAAGGACATTCCATTTCTCCCATCCTATATAACATTTTTCACACCTGCCAAATTCATCCTGTCATACAGCGGTGTGATATACACTGGCCTGACATAATACATCAGTGTCCAGAAGTGTGTAAGGACAATCCATTTCTGCCATCTTATGTCACATTTTTCACACCTGCCAAATTCATCCTGTCATACAGCGGTGTGATATACACTGGCCTGACATAATACATCAGTGTCCAGAAGTGTGTAAGGACAATCCATTTCTGCCATCTTATGTCACATTTTTCACACCAGCCAAATTCAGCCTGTCATACAGCGGTGTGAAATACACTGGCCTGACACAATACATCAGTGTCCAGAAGTGTGAAAGGACAATCCATTTCTGCTGTCCTATGTCACATTTTTCACACCAGCCAAATTCAGCCTGTCATACAGCGGTGTGATATACACTGGCCTGACACAATACATCAGTGTCCAGAAGTGTGTAAGGACAATCCATTTCTGCCGTCCTATGTCACATTTTTCACACCAGCCAAATTCAGCCTGTCATACAGCGGTGTGATATACATTGGGCCTCACACAATACATCAGTGTCCAGAAGTGTGTAAGGACAATCCATTTCTGCCATCCTATGTCACATTTTTCACACCAGCCTAATTCAGTCTGTCGTACAGAGGTGTGATATACATTGGGCCTCACACAATACATCAGTGCCCAGAAGTGTGTAAGGACATTCCATTTCTCCCATCATATATCACATTTTACACACCAGCCAAATTCAGCCTGTCATACAGCGGTGTGATATACACTGGCCTGACACAATACATCAGTGTCCAGAAGTTTGTAAGGACATTCCATTTCTCCCATCATATATCACATTTTACACACCAGCCAAATTCAGCCTGTCATACAGCGGTGTGATATACACTGGCCTGACACAATACATCAGTGTCCAGAAGTGTGTAAGGACATTCCATTTCTCCCATCATATATCACATTTTGCACTCCAGCCAAATTCAGCCTGTCATACAGCGGCGTGATATACACTGGCCTGACACAATACATCAGTGTCCAGAAGTGTGTAAGGACATTCCATTTCTCCCGTCATATATCACATTTTACACACCAGCCAAATTCAGCCTGTCATACAGCGGTGTGATATATACTGGCCTGACACAATACATCAGTGTCCAGAAGTGTGTAAGGACATTCCATTTCTCCCATCATATATCACATTTTACACACCAGCCAAATTCAGCCTATCATACAGCGGTGTGATATACATTGGGCCTCACACAATACATCAGTGTCCAGAAGTGTGTAAGGACAATCCATTTCTGCCGTCCTATGTCACATTTTTCACACCAGCCTAATTCAGTCTGTGATACAGCGGTGTGATATACATTGGGCCTCACACAATACATCAGTGTCCTGAAGTGTGTAAGGACATTCCATTTCTCCCGTCATATATCACATTTTACACACCAGCCAAATTCGGCCTGACATACAGCGGTGTGATATACACTGGCCTGACACAATACATCAGTGTCCAGAAGTGTGTAAGGACATTCCATTTCTCCCGTCATATATCACATTTTACACACCAGCCAAATTCAGCCTGTCATACAGCAGTGTGATATACACTGACCTGACACAATACATCAGTGTCCAGAAGTGTGTAAGGACATTCCATTTCTCCCGTCATATATCACATTTTACACACCAGCCGAATTCAGCCTGTCATACAGGGGTGTGATATACACTGGCCTGACGCAATACATCAGTGTCCAGAAGTGTGTAAGATCATTCCATTTCTCCCGTCATATATCACATTTTACACACCAGCCAAATTCAGCCTGTCATACAGCGGTGTGATATACATTGGGCCTCACACAATACATCAGTGTCCAGAAGTGTGTAAGTATTCAAAACTAAAGGAACAAAAAAGCGCAATAGGGTCTTATCTGGGTTATTTCTGGAGAAATAGATTAGAATTTACTCACCCTTTTTAGGAGAGATTCAGGCATGTGGAATCTAATCTGCTTGCTGCACGTCCAAATGTCAGCTCTGTGACCACTTGAAACACCAGATTTCGGAATAAATTCTTGGACTTTTGTGCGCTGCCAGATAAAATCACTAATCCAGTTTATGAGAAAGTTTAATCCATTTTATTTCCCAACTGGTTTCGAAATGTGTACCATTTCTTCTTCAGGGGATGACAGATATGATCAAACAGAGCTGTCACAGATTATATACAACAAGAATTCAAAAAACGGCGCCAAAGGATCACATGTCATCTGATGCAAATGTCAGGGTTCAAAGTACCACAGATGAACTGATGCATTAGTTAATCTAAATTCATTAAAAACATATTATTTTTTTATTTCATAGATAAAAAAAGGGGGAGAAGAAAGAAAGAAAAAATGGAAAAAGATAAAAAACGAAAAATGGAATATATATAAAACAAGGGAAATATAAAAACGAACTCTTGACATCTAGGAATAAAAATAGCATACTAGGTGTCTTGGACCACTATACCAAGCTCAGGTCATACCTGACAAGAAAGAAGGAAGGAAGAAAAGGACTTAAAAATGATTAAAAAATGATTAAAAAATATATATAAACGAGTTACTGATTAGAATAATATGTATAATTTATATGACAATAAAGGAAACTTTCTCTTTTTATTAAAAAAATGTTTGTATGAATCACCATTGATTAATAAAAACATGAATATGGCCAATTATAAAAATGTGGCCGAAAGAATCAATCAATGCGATCGATTATAAAGAATTCGCACACCATTTAAAAGGGGAGGTATTGATTTCATTCAGAATGCATCAGAGTGTTTGATGGGAAATGCACAGAGACACCGACTATGGAGAGCTCAAGCAGCGCCCAAATGAAGAGACCAGGATCGCTTCCCGCGATGTCCCGACATAAAGAGAGGAAAGGAAAAAGGGAGACCGCTCACCTATAATACAACAGAACTGACATCTTTTTCTTGTAACACTATAATCTAAAAATATATAAAAGAGATGTGCACATTAAATAAAAAGTATAAAGAATAAAAAAAATAATAAATAGTTACATTACACATTACAGGGATAAAAAGTCGCATACAAAAAAGGGGTTAAACATACAGAATACAACAAAAATCAATATAAATGACATATGAGTACATAATTAAAAATTGTTAAAAAAGAGAATTATTGAATTTATCCCATTTTAAAGAAAAACCTCTGTAATTTCGTTCAATCCATATGGCTTAAGTGTATTCAACCTGTAAATCCAAAAAACTTCTTTTCTATTTAGTTGCCCTATTCTATCAGGAATGTCAACAGGAATTTGTTCAATTGGACTGATTTTTAATCCACTCGGATCCTTATTATGTTTAATAGCGAAATGTCTAGAAAGACCATGTTGTAAGAAACCCTTCTTAATGTTATATCTATGTGAATTAACCCTTGAGTGTAAGGGTTGGGTTGTTCTTCCAACATACTGTTTTTTGCATCCACATTCAATTAAATATATAACAAATTCCGTGGTACAGTTCAAATAATTTTTTATAGGAAAGATTTCATTGGTGGTAGATGATTTTACAGATTTTTCTAAAAGTAACTTTTAGAAGGGCACCAACTATTAAGGGATTGGTTGCCCCTAGTCGACTAAAAACTGAATCTACATTGAATCCAATTCATGCCCCTTTAAGAGGGATTTATAAATGTGGAAAGAGAAATTGTCTCTGTTGTAATATTATTACACACAGAGAAAAATCTGTAAAATCATCTACCACCAATGAAATCTTTCCTATAAAAAATTATTTGAACTGTACCACGGAATTTGTTATATATTTAATTGAATGTGGATGCAAAAAACAGTATGTTGGAAGAACAACCCAACCCTTACACTCAAGGGTTAATTCACATAGATATAACATTAAGAAGGGTTTCTTACAACATGGTGTTTCTAGACATTTCGCTATTAAACATAATAAGGATCCGAGTGGATTAAAAATCAGTCCAATTGAACATATTCCTGTTGACATTCCTGATAGAATAGGGCAACTAAATAGAAAAGAAGTTTTTTGGATTTACAGGTTGAATACACTTAAGCCATATGGATTGAACTAAATTACAGAGGTTTTTCTTTAAAATGGGATAAATTCAATAATTCTCTTTTTTAACAATTTTTAATTATGTACTCATATGTCATTTATATTGATTTTTGTTGTATTCTGTATGTTTAACCCCTTTTTTGTATGCGACTTTTTATCCCTGTAATGTGGTTGAACTATTTATTATTTTTTTTATTCTTTATACTTTTTATTTAATGTGCACATCTCTTTTATATATTTTTAGATTATAGTGTTACAAGAAAAAGATGTCAGTTTTGTTGTATTATAGGTGAGCGGTCTCCCTTTTTCCTTCTTCATTTCCTCTCTTTATGTCGGGACATCGCGGGAAGCGATCCTGGTCTCTTCATTTGGGCGCTGCTTGAGCTCTCCATAGTCGGTGTCTCTGTGCATTTCCCATCAAACACTCTGATGAATTCTGAATGAAATCAATACCTCCCCTTTTAAATGGTGTGTGAATTCTTTATAATCGATCGCATTGATTGATTCTTTCGGCCACATTTTTATAATTGGCCATATTCATGTTTTTATTAATCAATGGTGATTCATACAAACATTTTTTTAATAAAAAGAGAAAGTTTCCTTTATTGTCATATAAATTATACATATTATTCTAATCAGTAACTCGTTTATATATATTTTTTAATCATTTTTTAATCATTTTTAAGTCCTTTTCTTCCTTCCTTCTTTCTTGTCAGGTATGACCTGAGCTTGGTATAGTGGTCCAAGACACCTAGTATGTTATTTTTATTCCTAGATGTCAAGAGTTCGTTTTTATATTTCCCTTGTTTTATATATATTCCATTTTTCGTTTTTTATCTTTTTCCATTTTTTCTTTCTTTCTTCTCCCCCTTTTTTTATCTATGAAATAATAAAAATAATATGTTTTTAATGAATTTAGATTAACTAATGCATCAGTTCATCTGTGGTACTTTGAACCCTGACATTTGCACCAGATGACATGTGATCCTTTGGCGCCGTTTTTTGAATTCTTGTTGTATATAATCTGTGACAGCTCTGTTTGATCATATATGTCATCCCCTGAAGAAGAAATGGTACACATTTCGAAAAGCGTTGGGAAATAAAATGGATTAAACTTTCTCATAAACTGGATTAGTGATTTTATCTGGCAGCGCACAAAAGTCCAAGAATTTATTCCGAAATCAGAAGTGTGTAAGGACAATCCATTTCTGCCGTCCTATGTCACATTTTTCACACCAGCCTAATTCAGTCTGTCATACAGCGGTTTGATATACATTGGGCCTCACACAATACATCAGTGTCCAGAAGTGTGTAAGGACAATCCATTTCTGCCGTCCTATGTCACATTTTTCACACCAGCCTAATTCAGTCTGTCATACAGCGGTGTGATATACATTGGGCCTCACACAATACATCATTGTCCTGAAGTGTGTAAGGACTTTCCATTTCTCCCATCATATATCACATTTTACACACCAGGCAAATTCAGCCTGTCATACAGCAGTGTGATATACACTGGCCTGACACAGTACATCAGTGTCCAGAAGTGGTAGGAGAATTAAATTCTCCCCTGTCCTATATACACCTTGTACCTTGTTTTACAGTTCCTTATCGTTGGTGGAATAGTGGGTACATTTTTCAAAAAAATAAGGAAGTGTGGTGTAAGAGGCCTTGTTAGTGGGCGGGGGTTGCCAGCTGTTAATGATGGTGTTGGTGTTGGATCTGCTGGTAGTGGCAAAAGCAAAATAACACCTAATGTAGGAGGTGTTAAGCCTGCATCATCGTCTGGCTCCACAAGGCCTCGAAAGCTCCCTTTCCTGGGAGTAGGTAAACCGCTTTTAAAGCCGGAGCTTCAGGAACAAGTTTTGGCCTACATTGCTGACTCGGCCTCCAGCTCTATCGCCTCCTCTTCTGAACTTGTAAAAAATAAAAGCACTGAGTCGTCTTTGGAGGCTCATGGTCATGAACCACACCTTTCTTTCTGTCCTTCACCCCAACCAAAATTGAAGGATGCGGCAGGCCACACAACAGATTACTCCATGGAGCTGTTTTCACATACCATGCCTGGGTTATCAAGTGAAATGGTGAATTACCCAGGCCAAGATGAATCTGACATGGAGTGCACTGATGCACAGCCACTGATAGATGATTCTGCTGGTACATTCACTCAGAGCACGACATTGTCCTCGCTGTGTACTGAGCCAGATTCTGACCCTGATGAAACTCAGGTGCTCCTTCCCGCATACTATACCACCGTACACGGTGACACAGAGGAAGGTGCACATGACATTGAAGAGGAGGTGACCCAGTTGTTGACCCAGATTTGCATCCATTGGGGGAAGAGGGGGCCGCTGCCAATAGCTCCGAAGACGAGGAGGAGTATCCGCAGCAGGCATCGACATCGCAACAGCTGTTATCTGGCAGGCACGGAGCAGTCCAAAAACGGGTTACAAAAAGTCAAAAAGTTGCTGGACTGCTTGGCCAGATGGTCAAAATAGCACAGCGTGCAAGGACGCAAAATGTCTTCCATAGTAGGAAGAGTGCAGTGTGGCACTTTTTTTGAACAAAATCCTAATGATCAGGCCAAGGTTATCTGTAAGAAGTGCGCAAAGACCTTTAGCCGAGGGAAAAATCTGAAAAATTTGAATACCAGTTGCATGCTTAGACATTTAGCCACCATGCACTTGCAAGCGTGGACGGAACACCAAACCTCAAGTACCACATGTGCAAATGCTCCCAAAGAAGGTAGTCAGCAATGCTACATTGTTTCCCTCACTGTAAGCCCACCGGTTAGCACAGCAGCAAATGTTGAGGTGTCGTTGCAAGGCCAAAGCTGTCAGGGAATCACAATGTTATATCAACGAAAGACTGAATCTAGGCCATCAGAAAGAACACCAACTCCATCACCATCATCAACCCTCTCTCAGTCCGCCCTGTCCACCGCTAGTTCCACCATAGGCATCTCTCAAGTCCAGCTCACCCTGCCAGAGACTATGAGTAGGACAAGAAAGTACTCATCCTCTCATCCGCATACACTGGGTTTGAACGCCCACATTGCCAAACTAATCTCGCTAGAGATGATGCCCTATCGGTTGGTGGAAAGCGCAGCTTTCCTCGAACTCATGGCCTATGCAGTACCACGCTATGAACAACCCAGTCGCCACTTCTTTTCTTGCAAAGCCATCCCAGCTCTCCACCTTCATGTGAAGGACCGCATTGTCCATGCACTCAAGCAATCAGTGAGTGGAAAGGTGCACCTCACAACTGATGCATGGTCCAGTAGGTATGGCCAGGGCCGTTACGTGTCCATCACTGCGCACTGGGTTAATGTGGTGGATGCAGGGTCCACAGGGGACAGCG
Organism: Dendrobates tinctorius; assembly: GCF_039654945.1. NCBI lineage: Eukaryota > Metazoa > Chordata > Amphibia > Anura > Dendrobatidae > Dendrobates > Dendrobates tinctorius. Next base: position 27,405,844 of record NW_027361921.1, read on the forward strand.
GTGGTGGGACTGTGCTGCCTAGCCCACGGTATAGGAAACAGTTGGCTGTAGGCGTTCGACCCTCCTCCTCCTACTCCCCTAGAAGTGAATGCTCGTCCCCAGAGTGCAGTCGCAGCAGCACTCCATCCGCAGCTGCCAGTGTTGCACATGAGGTGTCCCCCTATCGATCAGCTAGTGGAAAGCATCATCAGGCTGTGTTGAAGATGATGTGTTTGGGCGACAGACACACCGCGGAGGTACTGGCCGACTACTTTCAGCAACAAACTGAGTCATGGCTTGGCAGTCTACATCTTGAGGCAGGCAAGGTAGTTAGCGATAACGGCCGTAATTTTGTGGCTGCCATAGCCCTTTCAAAACTCAGACACATACCTTGCTTGGCTCACACCTTGAACCTGGTGGTGCTGTGCTTCCTCAATAATTATCCAGAGTTATCAGGCCTGCTCCAGAAGGTTCGAAAACTGTGCTCGCACATCCACCGGTCGCCCGTACATTCCAGTCGTATGCAGAAGCTGCAGCGATTGCTACACCTTCCCAAGCACCGGCTAATTATCGACGTTGCAACAAGGTGGAACTCCACCCTGCACATGGTTGAGCGGCTGTGCGAACAGAGGCAGGCCATAATGCATTTGTGGGAGGATACCCGGACAGGCACTTTGAGGGCAGACATGGAGTTGACAGGTGTGCAGTGGTCAAAGCTGAAAGACCTCTGTAAAGTCCTTCAGTGTTTTGAGGAATGCACACGGCTGGTAAGCGCAGACGACGCCATCATAAGCATGAGCATCCCACTTATGCGTCTGCTCATGCAAACTTTGACGCACATTAAGGAGCAGGCGTCTGCAGCCGAGTTGAGGAAGAGGAGGAGGAAATCCTTGATGACTGTCAGCCATTGTCTGCTCCGGGACCTCTCCTGGACGAGGTGGAGGAAGAAGAGGAAGAGGAGGAGGAGGGTGATGATGGGGATGATTATTTAGGGGAGGAGGATGCTTCTCGTGTGTCCAGAGAAAATGTTGGCGTGGCAAGGTCTGGTACAGGGTTTGTGCGTGACTGGAGGGATGTGGATTTGCCAGAAAGTGCTCCTCCACCAAGCAGTCGCACTGCATCATTGACACCTGGAACATTGGCCCACATGTCAGATTATGCCTTGCAGATCCTAAAAAGGGACCCCCGCATTGCCAAAATGATGAACGATGACGACTACTGGTTGGCAAGCATCCTGGATCCACGCTAGAAAGGCAAATTCCAAAACATCAAGCCACAGGAGAACCTTGACCTAATATTGGCTAACAAACAAGCTACTCTGGTAAACCGGTTGGTTGAGGCATTCCCAGCACACAGCAGCGGTGATGGTTCTCACACGAGCCGTAGGGGCCAGGGGCAGCTTGGAAGAGGTGTTCGTGGTGCACACATCAGAAGTGGCGTTGGGGGGTGGCCTGCATGCAGACCAGAGAGGCCACAGAACTCACAGGCTCCTGCTTCTCCGGACTTAAACCGGCTAATAACAGCACTCTATATTACCTCTCCTCCTCCCTGTGCACAGTAACGGCTCCTGGAAGGTCCTGTGCACATGATGAACCGAGGAGAGCGCAGAAACGCAGTTCCCCGCCGAAGCTCCCGGACTTCTTCCCACAAGGACAAACTGCACATGCTGCAGGTAAAATGGCTGCAGCTTCCCCTTCAGCTTCCTCACACTCATCTGGTGGTTCTGGGGGGAGGGGGACCTCTGAGACTCACAGCAACCTGTCTCCTATTACTAAAGGAGACATGAGAGACTTTCTGGCCTCCATTCATGCTTCCCTAAAGGAAGACATGCAGTCCATGCTGCAGGAGATAAGAGGGGAAGTCTCGTCCCTGGGGGAGAGAACTGCTCATGTCGAGAGCAAGATGGCTGAATATGCCAAGACTATAAATGCACTAGTGGATGAGAACGAAGCTTTGAGACAGGATATGGCTGTGGTCCAAGATAAGATGTATGATCTGGAAGATACATCACGGAGGAATAATGTGCATGTCAGGGGCATACCGGAGATAAAAGGAGAGATACAGGGCACATCCACTGTGTGAAATCCGTATAAAACAATTAAAATTGTGGAACAGTAAGGAAGGTGCTCACCTATTGGGATTGTGAGGAAGTCACAACACCCATGAACGCTTAAGAAGCAGCAGCAAGTCTGCACAGGGTCCTAGGACAGAATTGCAGAAATGACGTGGAAGTGCAATAAGGACTGCGCTTGCTTCTGGTAGAGTAAAGGGTTCTTTATTCAGCCAACGCATTTCCTGAGCCTGCTGGCTCACTTCATCAGGGCAGATACCGGAGGACATTCCAGATAAGGATCTGGCTGACTTTTTGCTTAAATTCATGCAAACTGTACTCCCAACCTTGCTCCCCAGGGATTTCCTGATTGACAGGATACATAGACTCCACAAACCCCGGCATGTGGACCCAGCCTTGCCCAGAGACACTTTGGCACGCGTCCACTTCCATACTACCAAAGACGCCTTCATGCAGGGGATGAGGAAACCCCCTGAGCTCCCTGCTGAATACCAAGGCTTACAGGTGTTCCCAGATTTATCAGCGTCCACGCTGGCAAGGAGGCGAGAATTCGCTCATGTTTGTAAAGCACTACGTGATGTTCATATCCGATACAAATGGGGATTCAATCCTGTCAGGCTGATAATATCTTATGAAGGTCGTGGTGTGGTCTGCCAATCTCCCAAACAGGCTGAGAACAAGCTAACCGATTGGAAGATTTCCTTTGCTCCCCGCCAGAACCCGATGGGAAAGAAAATTGTTCAGGACTGGATTCAAACTTGAAGAGGAGGATGAGATGCTGTCCGGATGCAGGACTCTGCTGTGAGGGTGCTACGGATTTTGTCACCGTTTTTTTTTTTTCTTTTTGCTCCAGCACCCCGTCCAAGATAACTCTCGGTTATTTTCCATCTTTTTGGGAGTGAACCTTGGAACTGCCCTGAGCTGGCATTTATCTGCGGTGTAAGACTGACCACTCAGGCGTTTCACTGCCTGACTAGCCTGGCCTTTGGCCTAGTGGCTGCATGACTATGTGTTTAGAATTTTTTTTTTAGTTTTCTTTGTGTTTTGTTTCCCTTGTCTCCTGTTTTTTAGGTGCACCTCCGAGATGGGTCTTTTTAATGTGGTTACTGTGGTTCTCTATGTTGCCAACACACGAGCCCAGATGCGGATGATGTGGGTTCATGAACATGTATGTGTGATAGCAAGTTTTATAATGTATAATTATGAGTGTTACCATTATGTCTTTAAATGTTAGGGGGTTGAATTCCCCCTGTAAGAGGTCCATCCTATGGAAAGAGGTGAAAAAATCGGGTGCAGAGATTATCTGCCTGCAGGAGACGCATCTGATAGAAGCTGATAATTTTAGGCTGCGTCACCCACAGTTCTCTAATATTTACTTTGCTAATAATAACACTAAAAAGGCTGGGGTGTGCATCATCTTTAAAAATACATTAGCCTTCAAATGTATCCAGAGGGTAGCGGATCCTGCGGGCAGATTTCTGTCCCTCATATGCACATTGAATGGCGAGTTGCACACTATCACAGTCATCTACGCCCCAAATTATTCGCAACAGACATTTATCCGCAAAGTACTACATAGAGTGGATGGTCTGGCGCAGGGTGAAAAGATATACTGTGGAGACTTTAATCTTCCCATGGACAGGGATCTAGACTGCTCACGAGGTGGCATTCGGCCTAGGGGGGAGTTGAAAGGCATAGCCAAAGAATATCATCTACACGATTTCTGGAGGTACTCCCATGCGAGTGAAAAAGATTATACCTTTTATTCCTTCCGACACCGTACATATACTCGGATAGACCATATTCAGCATCTGAATGAGATTCCCCGAGATTTCGGGACGAGATCTTAACCCGCGCATGCGCCGTCCCCGGACCGGCGGCCATCTTCCCGGCGTCCATGTTCCCGGAGGCCACCACAACATAGCGGCGGCCAGCAGGGGATGTGCGGGGGGCCTCCGGGCTTGGAGGAAATGCCGGCGGAGCCGCCGCCCGTGCACCGGAGCACAGCCCGCTGCTACCACCGCCCCCCGCAGAAGCCTAGCTGCCCCAGCAAAGCTGCCCCAGTCTCAGGACAGCTGCCCCAGCCCCACACAGCTGCCCCAGCCTCAGGACAGCTGCCCCAGCACAGCTGCCCCAGCCTCAGGACAACAGCCCCAGACCCACACAGCTGCCCCAGCCTCAGGACAGCTGCCCCAGCACAGCTGCCCCAGCCTCAGGACAGCTGCCCCAGCCTCAGGACAGCTGCCCCAGCTCCACACAGCTGCCCCAGCCTCAAGACAGCTGCCCCAGCCTCAGGACAGCTGCCCCAGCCCCACACAGCTGCCCCAGCCTCAGGACAGCTGCCCCAGCACAACCAACCTGCCCTAGCACAGCCGCCACCGCACGAGCCTGGACCACTGAATGACCCCTGTGACTACTCCTCCACCTGTGCTGGATCCCTTCCCAGGTAAGCTGAATTCGGACTGTAAGACGGACCCCCATTTGACACATTATTATTTTTTTCCCTATTTTCCTTCTGAAAATTGGGGTGCGTCTTATGGTCTGGTGCGTCTTATAGTCCGAAAAATACGGTAAGTCTAAAGAAAAACGTTTGTGAAAGAAAGGTAAATGTTTATTTTTTCCTTTCACATTTCAAAAATTCCTGTGAAGCACCTGAAGGGTTAAATAACCTTCTTGAAGTTGGTTTTGAGCACCTTCGGGGGAGCAGTTTTTAGAATAGTGTCAGTTTTGGGTATTTTCTATCATATAGGCCTCTCAAAGTCACTTCAAATGTGTGATGGCCCTAAAAAATGGTTTTGCAAATTTTGATGTAAAAATGAGAAATCGCTGGTCCACTTTTAACTCCTATAACTTCCTAACAAAAAAATATGTTTCAAAAATTGTGAAGATGTATAGTAGACATGTGGGAAATGTTATTTATTAACCATTTTGTGTGATATGACTCTCTGATTTAAGGGCATAAAAATTACAAGTTTGAAAATTCCAAATTTTCCACATTTTTGTCAAATTTCCGTTTTTTCACAAATAAACACAAGCTACAGTGCCTTGCGAAAGTAATCGGCCCCCAGGAACTTTTCAACCTGTTCCCTCATATCATGCTTCAAACATAAAGATACCAAATGTAAATTTTTGGTGAAGAATCAACAACAAGTGGGACACAATTGTAAAGTTGAATGAAATTTATTGGTTATTTTAAATTTTTATGGAAATTCAAAAACTGAAAAGTGGGGCGTGCAATATTATTCGGCCCCTTTAACTTAATACTTTGTTGCTCCACCTTTTGCTGCGATTACAGCTGCAAGTCGCTTGGTGTATGTCTCTATCGGTTTTGTACATCGAGAGACTGAAATTCTTGCCCATTCTTCCTTGGTAAACAGCTCGAGCTCAGTGAGGTTGGATGGAGATCCTTTGTGAACAGCAGTTTTCAGCTCTTTCACAAATTCTCGATTGGATTCAGGTCTGGACTTTGACTTGGCCATTCTAACACCTGGATATATTTATTTGTGAACCATTCTATTGTAGATTTTGCTTTATGTTTGGGATCATTGTCTCGTTGGAAGACAAATCTCCGTCCCAGTCTCAGGTCTTTTGCAGACTCCAACAGGTTTTATTCAAGAAAGCTTGGGGTCCCTCTGTAAGAAATGTGTCTGGGCCCCCCTTCTTTTATGGCAACAAAGCAACAGATATACGTAAAAAGCCACAGACATGTATATAAGAACATAGACTCCTTTATTATGTACATTACAGTCACTTATTAAACAGTGCCATCACTTGTTATGTACAGCACCGTACCTTAACCCCTTAAGCCCCATGGGTGGTTTGCACGTTAATGACCAGGCCAATTTTTACAATTCTGACCACTGTACCTTTATGAGGTAATAACTCCATGGATCCCAGTGATTCTGACATTGTTTTCTCGTGACATATTGTACTTCATGTTAGTGGTAAAATTTAATTCAAATAACTTGCGTTTATTTGTGAAAAAAAATGGAAATTTGGCGAAAATTTTGAAAACTTCACAATTTTCCAACTTTGAATTTTTATGCCCTTAAATCACAGAGATACGGCACACAAAAAACTTGATAAGTAACATTTCCCACATGTTTACTTTACATCAGCACAATTTTGAAACCAAAATTTTTTTTTGTTAGGAAGTTATAAGGGTTAAAAATTGACCAGCGATTTCTCATTTTTGCAACACCATTTTATTTTTACGGACCACATCACATTTGAAGCCACTTTGAGGGGTCTATATGATAGAAAATACCCAAAAGTGACCATTCTAAAAACTGCACCCCTTAAGGTGCTCAAAACCACATTCAAGAAGTTTATTAACCCTTTAGGTGCGTCACATGAATTTTTTGAAAATTTAAAAAAAAAATGAACATTTAACTTTTTTTCACTAAAAAAATACTTCAGGTTCAATTTTTTTAATTTACCAAGGGTAACAGGAGAAATTGGACTGCAAAAGTTATTGTGCAATTTGTCCTGAGTATGCTGATACCTGATATTTGGGGGGGAACCACTGTTTCGGCGCATGGCAGACCTCAGCAGAGAAGGAGCGCCGTTTGACTTTTTCAATGCAAAATTGGCTGGAATTCAGATCGGACGCCATGTCACGTTTGGAGAGTCCCCGATGTACCTAAACAGTGGAAACCCCCCCAAGTAACCCCATTTTGGAAACTAGACCCCCCAAGGAACTTATCTAGATATGTGGTGAGAACTTTGAACCCACAAGGGCTTCACAGAAGTTTATAACGTACAGCGGTACAATTAAAAAATCATATTTTTTCCACAAAAATAATCTTTTCACCCCCAATTTTTATTTTACCAAGGGTAACAGGTCCCTAAAAGTTATTGTGCAATTTGTCCTGAGTATGCTGATACCCCATATGTGGATGTAAATGACTATTTGGGCGCATGGCAGAGCTCGGAAGGGAAGCAGCGCCATTTGACGTTTTTGGCTGGAATTGAGATCGGACACCATGTTGCGATTGGAAAACCCCTGATGTACCAAAACAGTGGAAACGCCCCACAAATGACACCATTTTGGAAACTAGACCCCCCAAGGAACTTATCTAGATGTGTGGTGAGAACTTTGAACCCCCCAGTGCTTCACAGAAGTTTATAACGCCCGGGCGTGAAAATAAAAAAATCGTATTTTTTCCACAAGCATGATCTTTTAGTCACCAATTTTTTCATTTTCCCAAGGGTACAAGGAGAAATTGGACACCAAAAGTTATTGTCCAATTTGTCCTGAGTAGGCTGACACCCCATATGTGGGAGAAAACTACTGTATGGGCACACGTCGGGGCTCGGAAGGGAAGTAGTGACGTTTTGGAATGCAGACTTTGATGGAATGGTCTGCGGGTGTCATGTTGCTTTTGAAGAGCCCCTGATGTACCTAAACAGAGGAAACCCCCCACAAGTGACCCCATTTTGGAAACTAGACCCCCTAAGGAACTTATCTAGATCTGTGGTGAGCACTTTGAACCCCCCAGTGCTTCACAGAAGTTTATAACGACCGGGCATGAAAATAAAAATATCGTATTTTTTCAACAAACATCATCTTTTAGTCCCCATATTTTTTATTTTCCCAAGGGTAACAGGAGAAATTAGACCCCAAAAGTTGTTGTCCAATTAGTCCTGAGTACGCTGACACCCCATATGTGGGAGAAAACTACTGTATGGGCACACGTCGGGGCTCGGAAGGGAAGTAGTGACGTTTTGGAATGCAGACTTTGATGGAATGGTCTGTGGGTGTCATGTTGCCTTTGGAGAGCCCCTAATGTACCTAAACAGTGGAAACCCCCAACAAATGACCCCATTTGGAAACTAGACCCCCTAAGGAATTTATCTAGATGTGTGGTGAGCACTTTGAACCCCCAAAGGCTTCACAAAAGTTTATAATGCCCATGCATGAAAATAAAAAAATCATATTTTTTCCACAAACATGATCAATTAGTCTCCAATTTTTTTATTTTCCCAAGGGTAACAAGAGAAATTGGACCCCAAAAGTTGTTGACCAATTTGTCCTGAGTACGCTGATAACTCATATGTGGGAGAAAACTACTGTATGGGCACACGTCGGGGCACGGAAGGGAGGTAGTGACGTTTTGGAATGCAGACTTTGATGGATTGGTCTGCGGGTGTCATGTGCGTTTGGAGAGCCCCTGATGTACCTAAACTATTGAAACTCCCCACAAGTGACCCCATTTTGGAAACTAGACCCCCTACGGAACTTATCTAGATGTGTGGTGAGCACTTTGAACCCCCAAGTGCTTCACAGAAGTTTATAACGCCTGGGCGTGAAAATAAAAAAATCATTTTTTTCCACAAAAATGATATTTTTGCCCCCAATTTTTTATTTTCCTAAGGGTAACAGGAGAAATTGGACCCCAAAAGTTGTTTTGCAATTTGTCCTGAGTATGCTGATGCCCTATATGGGGGGTAAAACACTGTTTGGGCGCATGGCAGAGCTTGGAAGGGTAGGAGCACCATTTGACTTTTTCAACGCAGAATTGTCTGGAATTGAGATCAGACGCCATGTTGCATTTGGAGAGCACCTGATGTGCCCAAACAGTGGAAACCCCCCAATTATATCTCCAACCCTAACCCCAACACACCCCTAACCCTAATCTGAGCCCTAACCCTATCCCTAACCCTAACCCTAGCCCTAACCCTAACCCTAATGGGAAAATGGAAATAAATACTTTTTTTAATTTTATTATTTTTCCCTAACTAAGGCTGGTTTCACATTTGCGTTTTTTTGCGCTGGAAAAAAACGCATACGTGCGCATGCGTTTTTTCCCCTATATTTAACATGGGTGCGCATACCTGCGCGCTGCCATGCGCACGTATGCGATTTTCATGCGCTGCGTTTTTTTGGGGTGTGCGTTTGTATTTTCCAGACGCAGCATGTTGCATTTTTTGGCCCTGCAAAAAAGCGTATGCGCACGTATGCGCACGTTTTGCGCTAAAAATGGCCATTATAGCCTATGGATGCGCATACGTGCGCACTGGCATGCGCATGTATGCGTTTTTTTAGCGCTGCGTTTTTTTGGTGGTGTCCACTTGTTGTACTAGTTATAATCTTCTAAAGTCAAAAAAAAAAAGTCTATATAAAGGAGGTGCCTGCCAAAACTCTGCCACTACTACACTGACAGATTGGAGAGCAGACAGTCAACAAGGAACCCATCTTCTATCAGCGAAGAATGTGAGTATATTACATTATATGCCTGTCCTTTTAAATTATGTATGTACTAATGATTTTTATTATTTTTACATGCAGTATGTCTTCAGAATCCGAGTATTCCCCATCGCGGCAGGAATTGGCGCAAGCAGACCGTGAGGTGATTATTTTCGTGCATCTGGTAAGTATATCTGCTGCTTCTCCAAATCTCTTACGTTTTTTTCAACTTTTTTAAGACATCGTCATCATCATCTTCTGCGGACGGGACTAGTGAGGGCGAAGAGCAGGAGCAGCGAAGCCAAGTCCCGATGGTGATACGGAATGTATGTATCAAATGATTTGTAATGTTCTTTATTTTTTATCTTCTATTTTTACTCTTTTTTATGTTTCTTTTTTTGTAACTTTTTATTCAATTTAAATTTGATTATTCTAATGAATGTGTTTTGTCTAGGTTCCACAACGGGATGAAGACGTCTACCTGGATAATGAGCAGCTCATCAGCCTGGTCCAGGAGCGTTCGCCGTTGTGGGACAGCCGTGACCGGCTGCACAAGGACATTGTGGTGACCCGGCGGCTATGGAATGAGGTGGCCGCAGCGTTGATGGATGGCTGGGACAGCGCCACAGCATCCTCCAAAAAGGCGTTTAGTGAGTATTTCCCTGCTCTGTATTGTGCCGCAGTGACTGTTGTCCTTGACGGCACTGTTGGGTTTCGTGCTAGGCATATTCTAGCAGGAAACCCAACAGTGTCATCGGGGTCTACAGTGACTGCTTTGAGTATTGTATTGCTACATTGTGCCGCAGTGACTGTTGTCCTTGACGGCACTGTTGGGTTTCGTGCTAGGTGTATTCTAGCAGGAAACCCAACAGTGTCATCGGGGTCTACAGTGACTGCTTTGAGTATTGTATTGCTACATTGTGCCGCAGTGACTGTTGTCCTTGACGGCACTGTTGGGTTTCGTGCTAGGTGTATTCGAGCAGGAAACCCAACAGTGTCATCAGGGTCTACAGTGACTGCTTTGAGTATTGTATTGCTACATTGTGCCGCAGTGACTGTTGTCCTTGACGGCACTGTTGGGTTTCGTGCTAGGTGTATTCTAGCAGGAAACCCAACAGTGTCATCGGGGTCTACAGTGACTGCTTTGAGTATTGTATTGCTACATTGTGCCGCAGTGACTGTTGTCCTTGACGGCACTGTTGGGTTTCGTGCTAGGTGTATTCTAGCAGGAAACCCAACAGTGTCATCGGGGTCTACAGTGACTGCTTTGAGTATTGTATTGCTACATTGTGCCGCAGTGACTGTTGTCCTTGACGGCACTGTTGGGTTTCGTGCTAGGTGTATTCTAGCAGGAAACCCAACAGTGTCATCGGGGTCTACAGTGACTGCTTTGAGTATTGTATTGCTATATTGTGCCGCAGTGACTGTTGTCCTTGACGGCACTGTTTTTTTTTTAACAACAGTGGACAAAGTCCGAACACGTTGGCGTTCGATCAAGGACCGCTTCAACAGTGATGTTCGTGCTGAGGGCCAGGTTCGCAGTGGATCTGCGTCAAGGACCAGAACTAGATACCGTCACTATCACGCGTTGCAGTTCCTAAGACCGGTCCTTGCCGCTCACACACACTGATGGGTAAATACATGTTAAAAACCAACCCAAGGCCTAGTATAGTCATATGTGAAATAACACGGACTAGTATAGTCATACCAAGGCCTAGTGTAATAACTCGAGTTTTACCAACTTGGATCTGGTTTCATGAAAAACAAACTGTTGAAACTTGTCTAAAAAATAAGTTTCTTTCTAGTTTCACCAGTTTGTTTTTTGTGAAACAAGATGCTAGTTGTTAAAAATCGAGTTATTACAGTAGGCCTTGGTATGACTATACTAGGCCATGGTATTTCACATATTACTATACTACTAGCCCCAAGGCCTACTATACTCATATTTGAAATACCACGGCCTAGTGTAGTCATTACAAGGCCTAGTGTAATAACTCTAGTTTTACCAACTAGAATCTGGTTTCATGAAAAACAAACTGTTGAAACTTGTCAAGTTTCACCAGTTTGTTTTTCGTGAAACAAGATCCTAGTTGGCAAAAATCGAGTAGGCCTTGGTATGACTATACTAGGCCGTGGTATTTCACATATGACTATACTAGTAGGCCCAAGGCCTACTATACTCATATTTGAAATACCACGGCCTAGTATAGTCATTCCAAGGCCTAGTGTAATAACTTGTAAGTTGGAATGGAGCAGATTACATTCATCCACTCAATGCTGACTTGTATTCCCCATGGACTTTCATTGGGGTTGGGTTTTGAGGGTTGTGTTTTGAGAAAATCACATACTTTTTTTTCAACTAGTTGCACAATTTTCTCTTGAAAAAAATTGGTTTCCTGATTCATGGCCTGCAGCTTTGCTCGTTCCAATATATTTCACGCAGACTATCAATGCTGCATTTTAACTCATATGTGTATTTACCTGCCCAGGTGTGTGAACATCAAAAAATTCAGTTATACATGGGAAGTTTTTTATTTAATTGGAGTTTAAAAAATATAGTGCACTCAGTAATGGTATCAAATAAGGTTTTTTATTACCATAAACAAACAAAAACATTACACCATTTCATCTTGCCAGTGCACCCGTCCTACATCAGAAATAAAGTAGGCCGCAAATTGGTCCCTCATTTGGCCAACTTCAACGGATGACCTGAGAGTGTGCTGAGTGAATTCAGGCAATGGGTTAGGAGCATCATCGTCCAGTTCAAAGGTCGGGTGCTCTTTAGCCATCACAAAGTTATGTAGAACCACACAGGCCTTCACCACCTCATCGACTGTTTCAAGTTTAAGATTAATGGCCGTGCCAAGAATTCGCCATCTGGAGACAAGAATCCCAAAAGCACACTCGACAGTTCTTCTGGCCCTGGTCAGCCTGTAATTAAATATTTTTTTGGTGTGGTCCAAGTCCCGGCTGGAGTAGGGTTTCAGTAAGTTTCCGCACATTTGAAAAGCCTCATCACCAACCATTACAAAGGGCAGTGGCGGAGCTTCGGTGTGAGGAAGAGGCCGTGGCATAGGGAAATTAAATTGGTTGCCATACAACCTCCGGCCCATGTCTGAGTTTTTAAAAGCCTGTGAGTCATTACCACGGCCAAATGCTCCAATGTCCACTGCTACAAACATACATCTGGCATCCGCAATCGCAATGAGTACTATTGAAAAGTACTTTTTGTAATTATAGTACTCAGATCCCGTTCTTTGGGGTTTGATGATCCGTATGTGTTTACCATCAACAGCTCCCAAACAGTTGGGAAAATTGCATACTGTCCAGAATTTGTCAGCAATTTCCATTCACTTTTCAGCGGTGGGCAGGGGCATAAATTCTGGACAAAGAACATTCCAGAGAGCCCGGCAGGTGTCAGCAACAATTCCAGACAAGGTAGAGATTCCAATACGGTACTGGAAGTGTAGTGAAGATAGGGTTTCTCCAGTCGCCAGGAATCTGTGAACAGACAAAGAAGTAAAATTAATATTTATGTATATTATTTTAAAAAACTATAAAATAAAATATTAGTACATTCACGAAAACTAATTACCCAAGGTTTTGAATACTAAATTTAAAAAAAAAACATCAGACCGCACCCCTTGGTTTTTAAAACATACCGTAATGTCACCAGTAGCCGTTCCTCAGGAGGAATCGCACGACGGAGCTGTGTGTCCTGTCTCCGGATGGATTGTTGGACACGAGCAAGCAAATCCATGAAACTTTCGTGGGACATCCGGATATAATCTGTAAATTTCTCCGGGTTTGACTGGAGCTCGCTGTAGAGGGTGTGGTATGCCCCACGGCTCTCCCGGAGTTCAACAATCGGATGTATCCACATACGCCGCCGTCTTCGCTGCCTCTCTCTCTTCCTTTGTTCATGGCAAGCAACTGCATACGCCTGAGCCATCGCGATGTCCAAATCCAAGTTGAAGTGAAAACTCTTCCAGCGCAGATCCATGGTCACGAGAAGAATCAAGCAAATGTGAAGAATACTGTAGACAGGGTCTATATATTAACATACCACACCCACAATGAAGTCCCATTGGTCTTGTGTGTTGTTGAATGGTTGTTTTTTCTTTTTTGGGGGGTTTTTCCAAAATCTGTAAAAAAACGCAAACGCACAAAAAAACGCATACAAACGCGCAAAAACGCTGCGTTTTTTTCCTGCATGCGCATAAAAATGCTTGAAAAAAACGCAGCGTTTGTATGCATTTGTATGCGTTTTTTCAATGCGTTTTTTTGCGGGAAAAATGCGCTGCAAAAAAAAGCAAGTGTGAAACTAGCCTTAGGGGGTGATAACGGGGGGGTTTGATTTACTATTTATGGCGGTTTTTATGTTTGGCAGCTGTCGCACGGTAAAAGACGCTTTTTATTGTAAAAATAGTTTTTGCATCACCACATATTGAGAGCTATAATTTTTCCGTATTTTGACCCACCGAGTCATGTGAGGTCTTATTCTTTGCCGAACAAGTTGACGTTTTTATTGATACCATTTTCGGGCACGTGACATTTTTGTGACATTTTTTGATCGCTTTTTATTCCGATTTTTGGGATGCAGAATGAACAAAAACCAGCGTTTCATGAATTTCTTTTGGGGGGGTGCGTTTTCACCGTTCCGCGTGCGGTAAAATTGATAAAGCGGTTTTATTCTTCGGGTCAGTACGGTTACAGCGATACCTCATTTAGGTCTTTTTTTATGTTTTGTCGGTTTTTTGCAATGAAAACAATTTTATATAAAAAATAATTATTTTTGCATCGCTATATTCTGCGAGCTATAACTACGGACGCGGCAATACCAAATATGTGTACTTTTACTGTTATTGTTTATGAATTTATTGGGGAATTTTTTTTTTGTTTTACTAATTTATTTAGCGATTTTTTAAAAATTATTTTTACACTTTTTTTTTTACTTTATTACATAGTCCCAGGTGGGACATCACTGTCCTGTGACAGATCGCTGATCTGTCACATCACAGATCACTGTGACAGATCAGCAATCTGTCACAGGCAGTTCTGCAGACTTCCTCATGCCTGCGCTTTGCAGGCAGTGAGGAAGTCAGCTCCCTACAGGCCCCCGAAGGCCCCCGTCGCCATCTTGGATCCGGGGGCCTGTAGGGAAGGAGTCCCCCGCAGCAGCACTGCACATTGCGCTGCCGTGGTGGGCTCAGGGAAGCACGGAGGGAGCCCCCTCCCTGCCGATGCTTCCCTTTAACCCCTGGTACACCGCGATCGTGTTTGATCGCGGTGTACAAGGGGTTAACGTGTCGGGGGCGGTCCGTGACCGCTCCTGACACATTGTGCCCGGTGTCAGCTGTGATAATTAGCTGACACCCGGCCGCGATCAGCGGCGCTCTCCACGTTGGCGCCGCTGATCGCATTAGACGTACTATCCTGTCCTTGGGAATTAAGTCCCAGGGCACATGGACGGGATAGTACGTCTAATGGCAGAAAAGGGTTAAATAACGGATTCTTTATAGTGACTTGTTCTTTGTTACATACCGTCCTTTCTTGTTAAATAGATAATGCAGTGACTGCTGATGGAGCATGAGAAAGCTTCTTTCCTGCTGATTGACTGTTCTTCTGGTCAGACGCTGCTCCACCAGTAGTCATTTTATATCTAACTAACAGGAGAGCGCTTTGTAATAAAGAGAAGGCACTGTGATTAATAAAAATATCAAAAATGCGCTATGTAAAGAACAGAACTGTACCTCACAAAAAAGGCTGTTTTATAATAAGGGACTGCACTATACGGGATGGTACGTAATAAGGGACAGTGTTATAGATATTTCTCATCACTTCAAGAGAAATGAGCTGTCTTCCGGGTGCAAAAATTAAAGATGCATCTGACAGATATCTGGACTCTTCAGACCTACAGATGACTTCCCATTCCTGCTACTACATGTGGGACAAATTACACCGCAAAAAAGGACCTGGAAACAAACTGCAGTGACTTTTGAAAACTTAGGTAAGAAAGTGAAAGAACGGGGAAAGCAGATGGTCTTCTCTTCCATCCTCCCAGTGGATGGATATGGAACCCATAAGATTCTGCAGGTGAACAACTGGCTACGTCGATGGTGCCATCAGCAAGGATTTGGATTTCTGGTTCACGGAGTGAATTACCTATACGATGGACTACTGTTATGGAAATATATATGCATTTCATATAGATCTCACTTGCCTGCTACAGGCTATATACTCATGTACTCTTATACAGGCTATATACTGCTATATACTCATATATACTGCACACAGATACATATTCACAGTTTGAACCTTATAACTAGTTGGTGGAAATAACCTGCTACCCAGTCATCTCATTGTCTTGTGACTTGAGAAATATCTAGCAGACATATGGAATGAGGAACTTAGGCCAGGTGGTCCGGCCGATATTGGAGACTTGCTGACAAGTGCAAGACTCCGGACAGTATATCATGTGGTGTCTCAATAACCCCAGGTCGGACACCCATATATGTTCATGCATTTAAACTGACCAATTAGCTAAGAAGTAAAGCCTTTATGTTAATGAGTAACCACTCCTTTATACGAACTGATAAAAGACCATATATGAATAAAGTTTCCAGAGTTCTGCTGGAATGAGTTGTTGCTAACTAAGTGTACCTTCCTCTTTTCCTTTGAGCGCTCAATAAGACTCTGTCTAATCAGGACAGGCCACAGTACGCACAGGGGTAAATCTACCCAAATCAAAAATAAATCCACATCACTACTTGCTAGAGATGGGGTGCACCTTACGAAGACTGGAAAACATGTATTTGGAAGTCGCCTTGCTACACTCATCAGGAGAGCTTTAAACTAGAACAATGTGGGAAGGGAAGCAAAAGCCAGAAAATCCCATACACCTGACAAATGCTATTGAGAACTCTGCTATTAGAAGTGGAAATGAAGAACAAAGACAAAAAAATCTAAATAATAGAAATATTGTAGAAAGAGAATCCAATCACAAACCAAAATGTTTCTATACAAATGCACAAAGCAACAAGCAAGGAGAAATGGAACTACTAACGCAAGAAAAGAAATATGATGTCATTGAAATCACTGAAACTTGGAGGGACAATACACATGATTGGAATATAATTCTAGAAGGATACAACTTACTTGCAATAAACAGACTTGATAAACAAGGAGGAGGAGGTGTCGCATTGTATGTTAGAAAAGTGAATATCTGTACAGAGTTTGAAACTTCGGAGACTGGGAGTTCTGTAGAAACTGTTTGGGTAAGAATACAAGGAGAGAACAACAGAAAGGACACCATTGTAGGCATTTACTACAGGCCGCCTGTGCAAGCTGAAGATATGGATGAACCCTTTATGCTTATAATGGCCAAGTTCTTCAAAGATATGTCATAGTGGTCATGGGAGATTTCAACTATACAGGCATTTGTTGGGAATCTCTCTCAGGCAAAACTAAAAGGTCAAGCAAATTGTTTTCCTCTTTTGCTGACAACTTTATCTTCCAAAAGGTAGGGGGGAAACAAGGGGATCTGCTACCTTCGATCTAATCCTTATAAACAGGGAGGAAATGGATGAGGAGGTAAAAGAGTGGCTGGGACTCTAGGAGTGGCGACCATGCTATTTTAGAATTTTGGATAACTAGAAGAGGAAGACCTGTGAAGATTCAGACTTTAAGGTTACATTTCAGAAAGGCACATTTTAAGGGACTCAAAGAGAATCAGATAGATCCAATGGCTGGATATCCTTAAGGATAAAAATGTCCAGAAAGGATGAAAAAATTTGAAGAATTAGATTCTCAAAGCACAATTGTTAAAAATTATGAAAAGAGGGAAGAATAGGAAGCATTTAAGGAAACCAGGATGGATGAACACAGAACTCAAACACATGCTAAAAAGGAAGAAAGAAATGTTTATCAAATGGAATGAGGGAGGCATATCGAAAGAAGATTAAAATGCAGTCTGCAGAACCTGCTGGGCACAAATCAGATTACTAAAGCTGACAATAAATTAAGGCTTGCAAGAGATGTAAAAAGCAATAAAAAAGGATTTTGTGGATATGTCAAAAGTAAAAGAAAAGTCAAAGATGCTATAGGATTTTTACGGGATGAAAATGATGAAATGGTAAGAAAGGATGCTGAGAAGGCCAAACTTTTAAATTCCAATTTTGCATCTGTTTTCTCTTAGAAAGGAAATTTAACATCAACTGATCTTCACTGTCTTATTAGTGGAATATAAGAATCCAGGCTATCTATAAACAGAAATATAGTGAAGAAATACTTAGCTAACATACCGTATATACTCGAGTATAAGCTGACCTGAGTATAAGCCGACCCCCCTAATTTTGCCACAAAAAACTGGGAAAACTTATTGACTTGAGTATAAGCCTAGGGTGGAAAATGCAGCAGCTACTGGTGAATTTAAAAAATAAAAATAGATACCAATAAAAGTAAAATTAATTGAGACATCAGTAGGTTAAAATGTTTTTGAATATCCATTTTGAATCAGGAGCCCCACATAATGTTCCATACTGTTCATGATAGCCCCAAAGATGCTCCATACAAAATACACCCCATATAATGCTGCACAAAGGTTAATAATGGCTCCATAAGATGCTCCATAGAATAATATGCCCCATATGCTGCTCCATAAAGGTTATGGCCCCATAACATGTTCCATAGATTATGCCCCCATAAAATGTTCCATAGATTATGCCCCCATAAGATGCTCCATAGATTATGCCCCCATATGCTGCCCCCATAAGATGCTCCATAGATTATTCCCCCATATGCTGCCCCACCCATAAGATGCCCCATAGATTATTCCCCCATATGCTGCCCCCATAAGATGCTCCATAGATTATTCCCCCATATTCTGCCCCCATAAGATGCCCCATAGATTATTCCCCCATATGCTGCCCCATAAGATGCCCCATAGATTATTCCCCCATAAGATGCTCCACAGATTATTCCCCCATATGCTGCCCCCATAAGATGCTGCATAGATTATTCCCCCATATGCTGCCCCCATAAGTTGCTCCATAGATTATGGCCCCATGTGCTGCCTCTGCTGCTGCATTTAAAAATAAAAAATGACATACTCACCTCTCCGTCGCTGGGGGCCAGGTGCCGGTGTCACTGCTGGCACCTGAGATACTCACCTGTCCTGCATCCATGGCTGCTTGCTGCTGTCTGGCATGTCATTTGTCAGTGACGTTCAGACTGCAGGGGCATGGTGCGCACTAACCACGTCACCGCGCCCTGTTGTGAGTTCATTCTCTGGTTCACCAGTTGTGAGTTCTCCTTCCAGACTCCCTCTGGTGGTAACAGGAGGTAGTGAGGCTGATTTGATCGGTGGAGATCTGCCACCTGAGAATGAGGATGACGATTGGACCTCAGGAGTCTCAGATTGGATTTAAGACAGCCGACGCCCTATTCTGTTGCTGGTGATTCCTTCTGGCTTGTCAGCTCTTGGTTTTCAGCTCTGTTCCAGTCATCTAAAGCTAAGTTTTTCTGCTAATGTTCACACTTGATTTTGTTGGTCTATTCAGTTTTTTGTGTGGTCAGCCAGCCCCAGCTGGGGGCTGTGCTGAATTTCCACTCTTATTTATCTGTATTTGCCAATTTGCTTTTTGTCCCTTATTAGATTGGCCTCTTTTTGCTCTGTCTCAGAATATTTCAGAGTGCTGATATAGTGGGAGAAGTCTAGTGACTTCAGGGTTATTTTTGCTATCAGAAATGTTGGACATTATTTTTGTAGGGTTTTTTGCAGGTTGCAGTGTCTTTCCTTTCCTTTCCTTTCTAGTTAGTTTGGGCCCCATCGTTTGCTCAGCCTATTTTCCTGCCTGTGTTTGTGCTTTTATCTTGTTTCACCGTCAATACATGTGTGGGTCTGTCTTTCCTTTGGGGTCTGCTCTGGGGCAGTTAGTTTTCCCCTTTTCATGCTTCAGGCTTATTTAGCCCTCCGGCTGTGACGAAGCATCTAGGAACATCGTAGGTACGCTACACGGCTGCTGCTAGTTGTGTGGTAGGATCAGGGATCTGCAATCTGCATAGTTACAAACCTCTCTGGTTTTCTGTGACTTAGCTTGTTTTGCTTTTTTCTCCTCGGTGACCCATTCATAACAGCGCCCTCTGCTGTCTGAACGTCACTGACAGATGACGTGCCAGACAGCAGCAACCAGCCATGGACGCTGGACAGGTGAATATCGCTATACTTACCCATCCTGGCATTGTCTCTTCAGCCCCCTGCTTCTCCGCGATCTCCCTTCCTGCCTTCAGCGGTCACGTGGTACCGCTCATTAAAACTCATGAATATGCACATATTCATTAGTTTAATGAGCGGTACCATGTGACCGCTAAAGGGAGGAAGGGAGATCACGGAGAAGTTGAGGGCTGCAGAAACAGCGCCAGGATGGGTAAGTATGACCTGACACCCCCGTCCACCTCCCCCTCCAACCCCCTCGTGTATATGACTCGAATATAAGCCGCGAGGGGGACTTTCAGCCCCAAAAAATGGACTTAAAGTCTTGGCTTATATTTGATTATATACGGTAAATGAATTCAAGTCTCCATGCCCAGATGAATTACACCCCAGAGTACTGAAGGAGATAGCAGAAGAAATTTTTGAGCCACACTCCATAGTCTTTGAAAATTCTTGGAGAACAGGAGAAGTCCCAGAATACTTGAGAAGAGAAAATGTTGCTGTTATCTTGAAAAAGGGGAAGAATGTGGAATCAGGGAACTAAAGGCCTGTTAGTCTGACTTCTATACCAGGAAATATCTTTGAACAAACTATTACACAACATATATGTAAGTACCTGGATAAGAATGAAGTGATTAACCAGTGTCAGTATGGGTTTGTAACTAATAAGCCATGTCAGACTAACTTAATTTCCTTTGTCGGAGAAGGGATTTCTAAGTCTCCTCAGGTATATTATATCTTCTGGGTACCCATGTGGTGAAGCATAGTCAGAGAGACAGACTGCACGCTGCCTTTCCAAATAGTCTCCCAAAGTTTATTGACAGCGTGATCTTTTATAGAACATGATCACAGGAAATAAGATTACGTAACAATTGGCAAAATAAAAAGGGAGGTTGCATAATAATCTGGCAGAAATGTGAGTTATAAAATTGGTTGTCAAACACATTCTGAGACACGAGATAGATTACACAATAAAATATGGGTGAACATTTCAGAACTTTTCATATGTCAGTGTGACCAGGTTCAAAAGTTGAAGCTCTTAAGAGAACTTGGACTGAGTTACAGAATTTTGGAAGCAACAATATGTTCTGGACCAATTTCTGGGAATCTATGCAGAACTATCAGGCCATAAAAAAATCTGCATGCAGACTGATGATAACTGCATAAAAGGTCATCCTTGCATAATACTATTTTCTAGTATTATATTCAGAACAGAAATTAACCCCTTCTTTAACACCTTCTATGACAATATCACTGACTGGGTATATTAGGGAAATGAAGTAGATATAGCATATCTTGATTTCAGCAAAGCATTTGACAAAGTATCTCACAACATCCTTATTGAAAAATTGACTAAGTATGGAATGGACAAATGGACAAGGCAACTGTTAGGTGGATTCATGACTGGCTTAGTGATCGAACCCAAAGAGTCGACATAAATGGCTGCACATCTAGTTGGAAGAATGTCTCAAGTGGGGTACCACTAGGGTCTGTCCAGGGCACTGTATTGTTCATCATCTTTATCAATGATTAAGATGAAGGAATTGAGGGTAAACTGGTTAAATTTGCTGATGACACAAAGCTAGGAGGGATAGCTAATACTAAAGAAGAGAGAGAGGATTCAAAATTATATAAATAACCTGGAGCAGTGGGCAGCAACTAACAGAATGGTTTTTAACAAGGAAACATGCAAAGTACTACATCTAGGCAATACAAATGAAAAAAAAAATATACAGAATGGGAGGAATAGGGCTAAGCAGCAGCACATATAAAAAAGACTTGGGTATACTAATAGATCACAGACTGAACATGAGTTAACAGTGTGATGCAGCAGCAAAAAAGACAAATACAATTATGGGATGTATTAACAGAAGCATCCCAGAAGAGCAGCCAGAATGCTGACCGGTCTACAAACCATGTCCTTAGAGGAACGGTTACAGGATTTGGGAATTTTTATCTTGCCAAAAAGAAGACTGAGAGACTTAATAGCTGTCTACAATTATCTCAAGGGCTGTCACAATGTAGAAGGATGATCTTTTTTCTCATTTGCACAAGGAAAGACTAGAAGCAATGAGATGAAACTTAATGTGAGAAGACACAGATTAGATATTAGAAAAAACTTTTTGACAGTTAGTGTGATCAATGAGTGGAACTGGCTGCCACGAGAGGTTGTGAGTTCTCCTTCAATGGGAGTTTTCAAACAGAGGGTGGACAGTCATCTGTCTGGGAAGATTTAGTGAATCCTGCTTTGAGCAGGGGGTTGGACCAGATGACCCAGGAGGTCCCTTCCAAATCTAGCATTCTATGATTATATGATAATAAAAGAGGAAACTATGTAACTAAGGATAGCACTATACAAAATAAGTGAGCAAATTATATACTAAGGCACTGTGCTTTACATAATAAGTGAGTACACTATATACTAAGGAACTGTGCAATACATAATAAGGCTAAATTCCTGTGTTCATGTGCAGTGGCGGTATGCTGTTTGCTTTTATAGATGCATTGAGCATAACCTATTCTGACCCTCAAAATCATTTCAGAACGAAACATTCTATGATCCTCAAGAATCTCATTCTCAAAGCCGTGATTTTCACAGATGTGAAGGAATCTATGAAACTCTACGAGTCTGTGTGCCATCCGATAAAAAAAAATCTGGCATATCACATCATGCGAGTCTCTCGGATGAAAACCTGGCACTGCCGCCCTCACTCTGACCGGAGTGTGCGGCTACATGTATTTCTATGCAGCCACACGCTCCGGTCCGAGTGCTGGCGGCTGTGCCAGGTTTTCATGCGAGAGACTCGCACGAGAATCGTGCGAGTCTCTCGCAAGTGAGTATGAGCCCTAAGGAATTTTATCACTCCAGGTGATACAGAACAGATACAGAATAATATTTACATCCAGGAAATTATGGCTGACGTCTCATCTGCTTAGAGTTGTTTTCTGCTGCTTCTTCTCCTACTGGTCAGACCCTCATGTTGACATTCCAGTCACGATTCATCATGATGATCACCACAGCCCTGAAAATAACAAGGCCACATATATTGTATGCATACATGTGCCTCCTCTGCTCTGAACCTCTGACTACACAAATGTACCCCACCATTAATATGCTATCGGCCAGGCACCAATCAAAATATAAACTAATAAGGAGCACTGTGCCCTCTATTAACTATAATCTCTGCCACCCAATAAATATAAATTGTTTAGTCTTTGTGACTCTCCATAATTAACTGTAAGGCTATTTGCACACACTACATTTTTTTTTCAGAAAATATGCAAAATGTTACAGAGCAATCAAAGTGAGAGATCCCTGAAGTCTCATGCCCACATTACTTATTTTTTCCTTGCAGACTTTCAGCAGGTTACAATCTGAATAATGTCAATTCTTGCAGCGTATTTAACACATACTAATGAGTGCGGAAGATACACAACAAATGCATGTAAAAACCATGGCAAAAAATGTATTTTACACCGCTTTCCTCCTGTCAACACATTACGATATGCAGCAGAATTTTCTGCTGTAAATTCTGAATGTGTGCACATAGCCTTAGTCCCTGTCCTGTGTCCCCCTATTAAATATATGTCCTTGATAGCATCATAATGAATTTCGGGAAGGGAGAACAAATTATCAGGTACTTAACATCCTCGGCCTCCTGCCAATTCATTACAAGTCCCTAACAGTGTCTTCTCCCACAATTTATTAAAAAATTACCTATACAATTTATCATCTTCTTTCCCACTTTCCTCAACATCCCATCATTGTCCTCTCCCACACATCTATCATTGCCATCTCCTTCACATCCATCATTGCCCTCTTCCACACATCCCATCATTGTCCTCTCCGCCACATCCAACATTGCCCTCTCCCTAACAGTGTCTTCTCCCACAATTTACCTATACAATTTATCATCTTCTTTCCCACTTTCCTCAACATCCCATCATTGTCCTCTCCCACACATCTATCATTGCCATCTCCTTCACATCCATCATTGCCCTCTCCCACACATTCCATCATTGTCCTGGTCTCCATATCCCATCATTGCCTTCTCTCACACATCCCATCATTTTCCTCTCCCCACATCCATCTTTATCCTCTCCCACATCCATCATTGTCATCTCTCCTAAATCTCCTCATTGCCTTCTCCCCCACATTCCATCATTGTCCTCTACTCCACATCACATCATTGACTTTTCCTTTATATCCCAACATTGTCTTCTTCCCCACATACTAGCATTGTCCTCTCCCCCATATCTCATCATTGTCCTCTTTTTAACATACATCATTGTCCTCTCTTCCACAACCCATCTGTTAGGCGTCGGATTCCTGTCACTGCACAGGAGGAATCTCCAGCCTTTCCTTCGGTGGTCTCCCATTTCTCTCCGGCCGCAGAGGAGCCTGCTCAGCAGACTCGTCGATCCTGGCACTCTGCTCAGACTAGCATTGTGGGTTTAGTTGCTGCTGCCACCTCTGGTCCAGCTATAGCAAGGCATGCTGGTCAGCAGCGAACAACTCCAGGGACTAAGTCCTCCTTGCGGTCCACTGAGACTGCCCGTGGGGTGATTTCTCATTGGAGATCGGAGGTCATGTGCTCAGGTCCTTCTCCAGCTTGGATTGTCAGGAAGGTCCCGGAAGGATGCTGCTATAAAAGGTTCGCATGGTTGCCCCTCCATGCGCTATGACAGACAGTGATTCTATGTTTAGTAGTGTGTGTGATGATGGATGTGTGAGACTGGTGACTGACTCATTAAGACTCCATCCCTTTGATACGCATGAGTTAGGGTCCTAGTATTAGAGTCAGCTCATAGCACTAGCACTGCTTAGCGCCACAGTGTAGTCTGCTCTCTTTCCTATAGTGCCCATGGGCATAGGTCAGGACAGGCACCACATGCCGCAGTGTCTGCCAGAGCGGCGCCGTGCGCACTTACGTGCGCTTTCCAGCACTGTTCTTATGCTGGTTAGTGGTGACTTCATGGAAAAAGGAAAGTCCAGCTCAAGGAGTAAAATCCAGAATTTTCTTTATTTATTTCATTAAAATACAAGCATGGCTGCTATAGTTATCATTGTGGTTTTTACCCTGACATGGGATAGCCGCACAGAAAGTGCCCAGGAGGTTCTGTACGCGTTTTGAGTGGTATACGCTCTTAGACTCAGAAATTAGTGGCGACTGCCAGGATAGACATTGTATCCGCTTTGAGCGGTAGTTTGCATTAATCGTGACCTGTGACATTTAACAGGTCACGCTTACACGTCAGCTAGTAACAGAGTCTGTCTTTGCACGCCGGTGTCCGGCTACATCTATTTCATAATTGCCTAGCTGCAGTTTATCATCTCTGCACTATATTCCATACACCATCTTCTTTATTTGGTGCGTTCCACCATCCCTTAATATTATTATAGTGCCAGGGTCTGGCTAGTATGACGGACGATCAGCGTCTGGAGAGATATGTCGAGCAGCTGGAGGGCAGGTTGTCAGCTCTCAAGCGGTCAGCCTCAGCTGCAGATGTCACTGCAGTCGCTGTTCAGGCAGCTGCAGAGGTTGTCTCCCGCACCTCCACGTCCATTCCTGTCTCGACATTGTCCCGTCTCCCCCTGCCCGATAAGTTTTCGGTTGACAGCTCCTCCTGCAGGGGTTTCGTAAGCCAGTGCTCTATTCAGCTTGAGCTGCTAGCTACGCAATTTCCTTCAGAACGGGCTAAGGTGGGATTCATTATCTCCCTCCTGTCGGGCAGGGCTGTGGAATGGGCCACTCCACTGTGGGAGCGTGGTGACTTCGTGGTACAGAGTGCCTCCCAATTCCTGGTCTCCCTGAAACAGGTCTTTCTGGAGCAACGGGTCATGCATGACACTGCGCTTCTATTGTTGGCACTGGTACAGGGATCCTTCTCGGTCAGCCTTTATGCCGTTCGGTTCTGGACACTGGCTTCCGAGTTGGAATGGCCAGATAAGGTGCTTATACCAGTGTTTTGGAGGGGTTTGGTGGAGCATGTCAAGGATGGTCTGGCTGCCAGGGAGGTTCCCATTACTCTGGAGGAGCTTATTACCATCTCCACCAGCATAGATCTCCGTTTCATGGAGCGCGGGTTGGAACGCTCCCAGTCTAGATCGAGGGTTAGGTTGGCTCCCACCTTCTCTAAACCTCTGCAACCTCTCGATCGGGTGATCAAACCTCCGGAGGCCATGGAGGTGTCTCGCACGGGCTCCAAGTTTCACTCGGAGCGCACCTCTATTCTCTGTTTCCACTGTCGACAGCCTGAACACCTGGCTAACAGGTGCCCACAATGGTTGGGAAACGCCCGCATCTAGTGGTAATCGGAGGAGGCCAATTAGACACTGGAACTTTCTCCTCCAAGCTGTCCTTCAAAGAGACGCTAGAGTTGGGTCCTTCTACCCTGGTTGTAGAGGTTTGCATGGATTCCGGGGCAGAAGGCAATTTTATGTCTTCAGCTTTCGCCCAGCGGCACGCAATCCCCTTGGTTCCGCTACCTCACCCAGTTACTATCAGGTTGTGAATGGCTCGACACTATCCTCACAAATTTCACATCAGACTGCTCCCCTTAGACTCTTGCTGGCCCCTTCTCACCACGAGACCTTGTCTCTCCTGGTTATGCCAGAGAGCATCAATCAGGTTCTCTTAGGAGTTCCCTGGTTGCGTTGCCACTCTCCTCACATAGAGTGGTCCTTGGGGAGAATTCTAGGCTGGAGCAAATCCTGTGAGGGTAGATGCGTGAGGGAGTGCGTAAAGGTAGCTTCCACTGAGGCCACCGTGGATCTTTCCTTGCTCCCTAAGCACTATCAGCAGTACGTGGATGTATTCTCCAAAAAGGTGGCAGAGACCCTTCTGCCGCACCGCCCCTATGACTGTCTTATAGACCTCTTGCCAGGTGCGGAGCCCCGTCAGGGTCATGTGTAACCCTGGTCTCTCCCGGAGACGGAGGCCATGTCACAATATATCAAGGAGAATCTAGCAAGAGGGTTTATTAGTAAGTCGGTGTCACCAGCGGGGGAAGGATTCTTCTTTGTGCAGAAGAAGAGTGGAGAGCTTTGTCCTTGTATTGATTACCGGGCTCTTAACGCCATAACCTTTAAGGACAAGTACCCTTTGCCCCTGATATCTGAGCTGTTCGATAGGTTGCATGGGGTGAGGATTTTTTCCAAGTTAGATCTACGAGGGGCCTATAACCTGATACGTATTCATGCAGGGGACAAATGGAAGATGGCCTTTAACACAAGGGATGGCCACTTTGAGTATCTGGTCATGCCCTTCGGCCTCTGTAATGCTCCAGCCATCTTCCAAGGCTTTGTAAATGATGTCCTACGAGATATGCTCTCCACCTCAGTGACGGTCTATCTGAACGACATCCCTTTCTTCTCTCCAGATTTGGACTCCCACCGGAGAGATGTTTGCAAGGTCTTCGACCGCTTGTGTGCGAACTCCCTCTACACCAAGTTGTAGAAGTGCCAGTTTGAGCAGGAGTCCTTGCCTTTCCTGGGCTATATCATCTGGGCCCAGGGTTTGGCTATGGATCCTGCCAAATTGCAGGCGATAATGGACTGGCAAGAACCCCACTCCCTTAAGGCGGTGCAGCGCTTTTTGGGGTTCGTTAACTACTGTCGCCAGTTCATTCCCCACTTCTCCACCTTGGTGGCTCCTTTGGTCGCCCTCACCAAGAAGGGGGCTAATCCTAAGGTATGGTCGGAACAGGTCTCCGAGGCCTTCTCGTCCATCAAGACCCATTTTGCTGGCGCTCCCATCCTCCACCGTCCCGATGTGGATAAACCATTTATCCAGGAGGTAGATGCCTAGTCCGTCAGTGCCGGAGCGGTCCTTGGTCAGAAGGACGCTCAAGGTCGCAAGCATCCCTGCTTCTTCTCTAAGACTTTTTCACCGGCGGAGAGGAACTATTCCATCGGGGATAGGGAGTTGCTGGCAATGAAGTTGGCCTTTTCTGAATGGAGACACCTCCTGGAGGGAGCACGGTTTCCCTTCCAGGTGTACACCGACAATAAAAACCTGGTATATCTACAAACGGCTCAGCGGCTGAATTCTTGCCAGGCCAGATGGTCGCTGTTTTTCTCCCGCTTCCGCTTCACCCTTCACTATCTGTCCAGTGAAAGGAACGGCCGGGCCGATGTTCTCTCTTGCTCCATGGTGTCCTTGGAGGAGGAGACTGAGCCTCGGTTAATCGTCCCATCCGAGAGCTTGAGGACTGTGGCCCCGGCCGCTCTTGAATTGGTGCCCCGGGCAAGACCTTTGTCCCCGCCTGTCTGCGACCAGAGGTCCTCTCTTGGGCTCACACATCCTGGGTGGGAGGTTATTTTGGGACGAAGCGGACCACCAAACTCCTGGTGAGGACATATTGGTGGCCGCATATGGCCCAGGATGTGGGAGATTACATTTGGGCATGCGTCTCCTACACCGAGAACAGGCCTTCTCGTCAGAGGCCTGCCGGGCTACTTTACCCCCTACCGGTGGCGGACAGACCTTGGGAGATGGTTGGCATGGATTTTATGGTCGGTCTGCCCAAGTCCAGTGGCAGCACGGTCATCTGGGTGGTCACCGAACATTTTTCTAAAATGGTGCACCTGGTGCCACTCCCGCAGCTACCTTCTGCATGGGGCCTGGCAGCGTTATTCATAAAACACGTCATTCGCTTGCATGGTATGCCGGACAAAATAGTCAGTGACCGGGGTCCCCAGTTTGCGTCTCGGTTCTGGAGAGAGCTCTGTAGCCTGCTCAGTATTGAGCTGAATCTTTCCTCGGCCTATCACCCCAAGACGAACGGGTTGGTTGAGAGAGCCATCCAGACTCAGGTCACGTATCTACAACATTTTGCCTTGGCAAGGTAGGAGGACTGGGCAACCTTGCTACCATGGGCAGAATTTGCTTTGAACAACGCTGTGGCCGATTCCACCAGCCAGACCCCGTTCCTCCTTAACTACGGCCAGCATCCGCGTGTCCCTGTCCCTATGCCCGTGTCATCCACTGACTCCAGGGTGGCAATCTGGGCGGTGGAGGCTCATATTATTTGGGACCGCACTCAGGATGCCATCCGGATCTCTAAGGAGAGAATGAGGGCTTACGCCGACATGCATCGACGTCCCGCTCCTGGCGACTTAGTGTGGCTCTCCGCCCGTAATATCAGGCTGCGGATTGTGTCCACTAAGTTTGCACCTCGCTACATTGGCCCCTTCAAGGTCCTTGACCAGATCAATCCAGTGGTCTACCGCCTGGCTCTTCCACTACATCTGGCTATCTCTGACACCTTCCACATCTCCCTTCTTAAGCCTGTTCACATGTCCCATTTCTCCGAGTCATCTGCCGGGACATTTGATCTCTCTTCGGATGAGTTTGAGGTCAATGCCATCATGGGATGCAGGGTGGTGCGTGGTAAAAAGTTTTATTTGGTGGACTGGAAAGGTCATGGACCAGAGGCTCGGACCGGGGAGCCAGTGGAGAACATCCACGCTCCGCTTCTCACGGCGGCATTTGAGCATAGTGAGGCTCAGAGAGGAGGAGGGGTCATGTTAGGCGTTGTGTTCCTGTCACTGCACAGCAGAAATCTTGTGCCTTGCCTTTGGCAGTCTCCCATTTCTCTCCGGCCACAGAGGAGCCTGCTCAGCAGACTCGTCAATCCCGGCACTCTGCTCAGACTAGCATTGTGGGTCCACTGAGCATGCCCGTGGGATGACCTCTCATTGGAGATCAGAGGTCATGTGCTCAGGTCCTTCTCCAGCTTGGATTGGACCATCAAGAAGGTCCCGGAAGGACCAGACACTGCTATAAAAGGTTTGCATGGCCGCCCTGCCATGATAGACAGTGATTCTATGTTGTTTAGTAGTGTGTGTGATGATAGATGTGTGAGACTGGTGACTGACTCATTAAGACTCCATCCCTTTGATATGCATGAGTTAGGGTCTTAGTATTAGAGTCAGCTCATAGCACTAGCACTGCTTAGCGCCGCAGTGTAGTCTGCTCTCTTTCCTGTAGCGCCCGTGGGCATAGGTCAGTACAGGAACCACATACTGCAGTGTCTGCCAGAGCGGCGCCATGCACACTTACGTGCGCTTTCCAGCACTGTTCTTATGCTGGTTAGTGGCGACTGCCAGGATAGACATTGTACCCGCTTTGAGCGGTAGTTTGCACTAATCGTGACCTGTGACACTTAACAGGTCACGCTTACACACCGGCTAGTACGGACTCTGTGGAGTAACAGAGTCTGTCATCGCATGCACCAGGTCTGTGGTTACTCACTGGTGTCCGGCTGCCATCTGTTAGGCGTCGGATTCCTGTCACTGCACAGGAGGAATCTCCAGTCTTTCCTTCGGCGGTCTCCCATTTCTCTCCGGCCGCAGAGGAGCCTGCTCAGCACACTCGTCGATCCCGACACTCTGCTCAGACTAGCATTGTGGGATTAGTTGCTGCTCCCCCCTTTGGTCCAGCTATAGCAAGGCATGCTGGTCAGCAGCGAACAACTCCAGGGATTAAGTCCTCCTTTCGGTCCACTGAACATGCCCGTGGGACGATCTCTCATTGGAGATCGGAGGTCATGTGCTCAGGTCCTTCTCCAGCTTGGATTGGACCATCAGGAAGGTCCCAGAAGGATGCTGCTATAAAAGGTTTGCATGGCTGCCCCGCCATGCGCTATGATAGACAGTGATTCTATGTTGTTTAGTAGTGTGCGTGATGATGGATGTGTGAGACTGGTGACTGACTCATTAAGACTCCATTCCTTTGAAACGCATGAGTTAGGGCCTTAGTATTAGAGTCAGCTCATAGCACTAGCACTGCTTAGAGCCGCAGTGTAGTCTGCTCTCTTTCCTGTAGCGCCCGTGGGCATAGGTCAGTACAGGAACCACATACTGCTGATACTGCAGTGTCTGCCAGAGCGGCGCCATGCGGACTTACGTGCGCTTTCCAGCACTGTTCTTATGCTGGTTAGTGGCGACTGCCAGGATAGACATTGTACCCGCTTTGAGCGGTAGTTTGCACTAATCGTGACCTGTGACACTTAACAGGTCACGCTTACACACCGGCTAGTATGAACTCTATGGAGTAACAGAGTCTGTCCTCGCATGCACCGGGTCTGTGGTTACTCGCCGGTGTCCGGCTACATCTCTTTCCTCATTGCCTAGCTGCAGTTTATCATTTCTGCACGGTGGACCCCGGGCTGCGAATGCACCATATTCTATATACCATCTTCTTTATTTGGTGCGTTCCGCCAGCCCTTAACACCATCAATGTTATCTCCCTCATATCCCATCATTGTCCTCTCCAACATATCCTATCATTGCCCTCTCCCAAACATCACATCATCGTCTTCTCCCACATATCCCATCATTGTCCTCTCCCACACTGCCCATCTTCTTCATTGCCCTCTCCCCAATGGATTGAAAAAACAAAAAGCACACACTCACTTATCCGTCTGTTCCCCAGAGTAATCGCTGCTTCTTTCTTTGTCCCCAGCAACTTTCTCTCTGACGCAGGCGCTCACTGCATGCTCATGTCATCAAGTCGCTTGCACCTGTGTCATAGATAAAGCGCAGGTCAGGAAGCAGAGGATGGATTTCTGCAACTCCACTGCCATTTTCTCCTCTCAGCAGTGGATCTGCAGGGATCACTTTTAGCCTGCTGCATATGATGAGGGCAATCTGGTATGGGCCACCGGGGAGTCCTCAGTATTATTGCTCTGCAAGGGCCCCTCTCCACTTGCCGCAGCTGCAATACACTACCCACTACCATTCAAAAGTTTAGGGTCACGTAGAAATATCCTTATTTTTGAAAGAAAAGCACAGTTCTTTCTAATGAAGCTAACATTTAATGATTCGTAAATACACTATGTACATTGTTAATGTGGTAAATGATTATTCTAGCTGCAAACGACTGGTTTGTAATGCAATATCTTCATAGTTGTATAGAGGCCCATTTCCAACAACTATCATTCCAGTGTTCTTATGGTACTCTGTGTTTGCTAACTGTGTAAGAAGGCTAATGGATGGTTAGAATGCATTTGGCCACTCATGACTCCTACAGTATTGTCATCATCATCACCATCTGACCGAGATGTTCTTCTGTTCCCACAGGTATGCATTGCTGAATTTCCACCACTTTCTCATGCTCCTGAATGCCCTATGTGAACTGCATTGTATTTTATATGGTATGCATTGCTGAATTTCCACCACTTTCTCATGCTCCTGAATGCCCTATGTGAACTGCATTATATTTTATATGGTATGCATAGCTTACCCATCTTCTTGTATCCATAATTGTACTCCATCTTGTTATCTTTGCCACACATCTAAAAGGTCTGTATAACCCCTTCCCCCTTTTATGACCTCTGCTTAACTCTGTGCATTTGGCCTGGGCAGTCACACCCCACTTTCACTCACACCTGATTGTCTTTAGCTGCACATATATTCACCACCATGGGTCTGCTCCAGATGTAGTCAGCTCCATCAATTTCAAAGTACTAATTTCTAAGTACTTTGAATTAGACTTGAATTGGACTGGAATTGACTGTAAGGTAACGGACTATAAGACCACAGCAATGTTTCACCTTCTTTTTACTATCACCCCCATACTATATTTCTCCCTAACTCCTGCAATCCCTCCACCCAGTAAGGAACTTGTCATTTCCCCCTTCATCCTTCCCAGCCATCTCACCTCTTTGTCACAACTGTTCCTCCACATACAATCCTATTTCACCAGACACACACGGCCACATCATGTCCTATCCTGCTCCCACCTTTTAATGCTCTGTCTACTACTCCTTATTGCTGGCGACATATCCCCAAATCCTGGCCCTCCTCAACACCTCCCTACACTCACTCCTACCACCCTGCCACGATCCTCTACACGTCTTCGCAACCATGATAACCTCACACCCATTCATCCAGCCCCCACTCCCTCAACCCCCTTACCTGGAGCCCTATGGAACGCACGCTCTGTCTGCAACAAGCTATCATTTATCCATGACCTCTTTATCACCAACAAACTCTCCATCCTCGCCATCACTGAAACCTGGCTCACTCCCTCTGACACACCCTCTCCAGCTGCGCTTTCCTACGGCGGATTCCATCTCTCTCACACCCCTCACCCCAGCAACAAACGTGGTGGAGGAGTTGGCTTGCTCCTGTCTGATACCTGCTCCTTTACCCCAATTCCTTTGCCACCCTCCGCTACTCTTCCCTCATTCAAGGTGCACTCTGTCCGCATCTATTCCCCCTCCAACCTCCAACTGGCTGTCATCTACCGCCCCCCAGAACTAGCCATCTCCACCTTTCTCGACCACTTCACCACCTGGCTGCTCCATTTCCTTTCTGCTGACATCCCCACCATCATCATGGGCGACTTCAACATCCCCATTGACATTTCCACCCCGGCTGCCTCTAAACTTCTATCACTCATGGTTTCCCTCGGCCTCACTCAATGGTCCTCTGCTGCCACTCACAAAGATGGTCACACACTGGACCTTATCTTCACCCGACTCTGCTCCTTCACTAATCTCAATAACTCACCCCTCCCCCTGTCTGACCACAACCTACTGACATTCTCCTCCCTCTCCTACAGCGCAACCCCCACTCCATAAACTCGCTCACCCTCACAGGAATCTCAAACACCTCAATTTACAATCACTCTCTGAATCCCTTCTCCCTCTTACAGACATAGCTTCCCTTCATGACACAGATGATGCTGCCACCTTTTATAACACCACAATAACAGCAACGCTTGATTCGGCTGCCCCCCTCACGCAGAGCAAAACTCGAACAATCAACAGGCAGCCCTGGCTCACCAGCCTGACCAAAGAACTGAGATGGGTTTCCAGGGCCACTGAGCGGAGATGGAAGAGAACCCATTCTACTGAGCACTTCAACACATAAAAGCAGTCCCTTGCCAGCTTTAAGTCCATGCTCTCTGCCGCAAAACAAACTTACTTCGCATCTTTCATATCCTCCCTGTCTCACAACCCTAAACAGCTCTTCAACACTTTCAATTCTCTACTCCGTCCCACAGCTCCTCCTCCCCCTCCTCTCATTTCTGCCAAAGACTTTGCCTCCTTCTTTAAGTAGAAGATCGACACAATCAGACAAAACTTTGGCCCGCAGCCCTCAATGCCCCTCTTAGCCGCTCAGCCCTGTTCTGCAAAAGCCAGCTTCTCCACGACAGAAGATCAGCTCTCCACCCTTCTGTCAAGATCACACCTCACCACTTGTGCCCTCGACCCACTCCCGTCTCACCTCATCCCTAACTTGGCTACAGTCCTCATCCCATCTCTAACACACCTTTTCAACCTTTCACTTACAAATGGTGTCTTTCCCTCATCCTTCAAACATGCCTCAATCACACCAATCCTCAAAAAGCCCTCCCTTGATCCATCCTCTGTGTCTAACTATCGCCCAATATCTCTTCTCCCTTACGCCTCAAAACTACTGGAACAGCATGTATATCTTGAACTGTCCTCCCACCTCGCCTCCTGTTCCCTCTTTGACCGGTTACAATCTGGCTTCCGACCGCATCACTCAACTGAAACTGCCCTAACTAAAGTCACTAACGACTTACTAACCGCCAAGAGCAAGCGACACTACTCTGTCCTCCTTCTCCTGGACCTGTCCTCTGCCTTCGACACCGTAGACCATTCCCTCCTGCTATAGACTCTCTCATCTCTTGGCATCATAGACCTTGCCCTATCCTGGATCTCATCATACCTAACAGACCGAACTTTTAGTGTCTCTCTCTCACACACCACCTCCTCACCTCTCCCCCTGTCTGTCGCTGTTTCCAAAGGCTCTGTCCTAGGACCTCTACTATTCTCCATCTATACCATCGGCTTGGGACAGCTCATAGAATCTCACGGTATGCAGTATCACATCTATGCTGATGACACGCAGATCTACCTATCTGGACCCGACCTCGCCTCCTTACAGACAGAAATCCCACAATGTCTGTCTGCTATCTCAGCCTTCTTCTCTGCTCGCTTTCTCAAACTGAAAATGGACAAAACAGAATTCATCATCTTTCCCCCATCTCACTCTACCCCTCCACCAGACCTATCCATCAATGTCAACGGCTGCTCTCTTTCCCCAGTCCCGTACGCTCGGTGCCTTGGGGTGATCCTCGACTCTGCGCTCTCTTTCAAACCACATATCCAAGCCCTCGCCTCCTCCTGCCGCCTCAAACTCAAAAATATTTCCCGGATCCGCTCATTCCTCAACCATGAAACCACAAAAACACTAGTGCATGCTCTTATCATCTCCCGCCTCGACTACTGCAATCTCCTACTATCTGGCCTCCCCTCTAGCACTCTGGCTCCGCTCCAGTCCATCCTACACTCTGCTGCCTGACTAATCCACCTGTCTCCCCACTATTCCCCAGCCTCCCCCCTATGCCAGGCCCTTCACTGGCTTCCTATTGCCCAGAGGCTCCAATTCAAAACCCTAACCATGACATACAAAGCCATCCACAACCTGTCTCCTCCATACATCTGTGACATGGTCTTTAGATACCTACCCACACGCAACCTTCAATCATCTCAAGATCTCCTTGTCTACTCCCCCTTATCTCTTCTTCCCACAACCGCATACAAGACTTCTCCCGTGCTTCCCCCATACTCTGGAACTCCCTGCCGCAACACATCAGACTCTCACCATCAATGGAAACCTTCAAGAAGAACCTGAAGACCCACCTGTTCCGACAAGCCTACAGCCTGCAATGATCCTCGGTCTACTGAACCACAGCATGACCTGCTCTACCCTCTCCTACTGTATCCTCACCCATCTCTGTAGACTGTGAGCCCTCGCGGGCAGGGTCCCCTCTCCTTATGTACTTGTGTGTCCCTTGTCTTGCACATGTTTACTATACTTGTCTATATTTCCCCTTTTCACATGTAAAGCGCCATGGAATAAATGGCGCTATATAAATGCATAATAATAATAGTTAGAATACCCTTGAAAACCCTTGTGCAACTATGTTATTTGGCACCCTGCATCTTTAAAGGGTTAAATATGTACTGTTTTGCAAGTGTTTTGTAAGCAATGGGAGTTATGCTTTCTCTGCTAGAGACAAAACACACACACAATTCACCTCACTCCCTTACTGTTCTGAAGCTTAGAGCTTTGCAGACACACCCTAACTGGGAGGGGGAGAAGTCGAGAGTTGTTGTTTCAGTGAAGAAGAAGGAGAAGAATGCTCCTGGCAGCCATGATGACATGAGCTCCATCCAGGAGTAAAAGCATAGAAGCATCAAAGAATCAACCCCTAGGCCATCCATGCTTTCAGAGCAGGGTGGTAAGCTGAGAGACTGTGTGAGTTTATACAACCAACACCAGAGTGTTTTCCCTGGGAAGACTGCTGCAAACTAGGATCAATAAAGGATTGTGCAAGAAGAAATTTGAGCTTCACACAGGATTCAAGCCGCAAGTTGCCAAAGGAGGAAAACACAGTGAGTAGAAGCTATACCTTGATCCCTGAAGGGATTAGAATAGCAGGAAGCTTACACTGAGTCTCAGCAGAGGGAAGGGTAACTCTCATTTTGGTGAGAGTTGTAATATCTCCTCTGAACTGCACCTGAACTATAGTAAATGATAAAGTGACATTCCTTGTCTCCTGCCTTATTACTCCATGCCTTCTAGGGTCAGCCCTGGTTGGATATGGTTAAAAATCTGCACTGCCATCACCATCTACTCCCCCAGGGATCATCCAGTGCTGGCTATACTGCAGTCGAACACTCCAACTGGCATCACGAATCACTACATAAACTTTATCCCTAATCAATACTCCCCTTTTACATGACCGCCTGGAGCCACGGACCGGGTCACTGCCACAGTGCCACATCCCTTTTAGATGACCCGCCTGGTACCGAGTATCCCACTGCCCCTGGGGTGCGTCATTTTGGCTTCACGAACAGGATTCCGTGCGTGCCTAAAGTCTCACAGGATAAACAACCTGCAGCAACTGAAGCGGTGAGTCGCACTCCTGCAAGGGTTAACTAGGGGGGGAAAATGTCTACCCGGCGACGCTCAGGGTGAAGCAGCTGCAGCTTCCATATTACCTCTCACCATACCTTATATACCAGGTGCGTCATGGCTGCCACAGTACACTGGCGAATCGCACACCTTAAGTGACTTCAAAGGGAAGCTGCGCAGCATGTTTGAAATTTACCCTATGTCAGAGGAGCAGAAAGTCAGTATACTTACAAGTTAGCTCAGTGGCGCTGCTCAGAGAGAAGTTAAATCTTGGGCAAGACTGTAAAAGACATTTTTGCTAAATTAAAGGATACTTTTTCACCCGTACTGCTTCAGAAATAAAGATGCGATTTTTCAGCGGCAGACAGAAATCACAGGACACTGTTAGAGACTATGCCCTTAACCTTGAACAACTGACAGAAGATGGTGAGAGAAAGCCTGAATAGAGCCAATCGTGAACCAAGATAGAATAATAGTAAAAAAGAATTAACCCCTTCATGACCCAGCCTATTTTGACCTTAATGACCTGGCCATTTTTTGCATTTCTGACCAGTGTCCCTTTATGAGGTAATAACTCAGGAACGCTTCAACAGATCCTAGCGCTTCTGAGACTGTTTTTTCGTGACATATTGGGCTTCATGTTAGTGGTAAATTTAGGTCGATAATTTTTGCGTTTATTTGTGAAAAAAATGGAAATTTAGTGAAAATTTAGAAAATTTCACAATTTTCAAAATTTGAATTTTTATTCTGTTAAACCAGAGAGTTATGTGACACAAAATAGTTAATAAATAACATTTCCCACATGTCTATTTTATATCAGCACAATTTTGGAATCAAAATTTTTTTTTCTTAGGAAGTTATAAGGGTTAAAATTTAACCAGCGATTTCTCACTTTTACAACAAAATTTACAAAACCATTTTTTTTAGGGACCACCTCACATTTGCAGTCATTTTGAGGGGTCTATATGGCAGAAAATACCCAAAAGTGACACCATTCTAAAAACTGCACCCCTCAAGGTACTCAAAACCACATTCAAGAAGTTTATTAACCCTCCAGGTGCTTCACAGGAACTAAAGCAACATGGAAGAAAAAAATGGACATTTTAATTTTTCCAACAAAAATTTTGTTTTATCATCAATATTTTCATTTTCACATGGGTAACAGGATAAAATGGATCCTGAAATTTGTTGGGGAATTTCTTCTGAGTACACCGATACCTCATATGTGGTCATAAACCACTGTTTGGGTGCACAGCAGGGCTCAGAAGGGAAGGAGCGCCATTTGACTTTTTGAATGGAAAATATGCTGGAATATTTAGCGGTTGCCATGTTGCGTTTGGAGAGTCCATGTGTGCCGAAACATTGGAGCACCACCACAAGTGACCCCATTTTGGAAACTAGACCCCCCAAGGAACTTATCTAGATGCATAGTGAGCACTCCGAACCCCCAGGTGCTTCACAAATTGAGCCATAAATATGAAAAAGTACTTTTTTTCACAAAAATTTTCTTTTAGCCTCAATTTTTTCATTTTCATATGGGCAACAGGATAAAATGGATCCGAAAATTTGTTGGGAAATTTCTCCTGAGTACACCGATACCTCATATGTGGTCATAAACCACTGTTTGGGCGCATGGCAGGGCTCAGAAGGGAAAGAGCGCCATTTGACTTTTTGACTGGAAAATTAGCTCCAATCCTCAGCGTACACCATGTCGCGTTTGGAGAGCCCCTGTGTGCCTAAACAATGGAGCACCCGCACAAATGACCCCATTTTGGAAACTAGACCCCCCATGGAACTTATCTAGATGCATAGTGAGCACTCCGCACCCCCAGGTGCTTCACAAATTGAGCCATAAATATGAAAAAGTACTTTTTTTTCACAAAAATTTTCTTTTAGCCTCAATTTTTTCATTTCTACATGGGTAACAGGATAAAGTGGATCCTAAACTTTGTTGGGAACTTTCTCCTGAGTACTCTGATACCTCATATGTGGAGGTGAACCATTGTTTGGGCGCACGGCAGGGCTCAGAAGGGAAGGAGCGCCATTTGACTTTTTGAATGGAAAATTAGCTCCAATCGTTATCGGACACCATGTCGCTTATGGAAAGTATGTAGTGTATGTCAGGTT
This sequence comes from Dendrobates tinctorius, assembly GCF_039654945.1. Lineage (NCBI taxonomy): Eukaryota > Metazoa > Chordata > Amphibia > Anura > Dendrobatidae > Dendrobates > Dendrobates tinctorius. Next base: position 27,444,389 of record NW_027361921.1, read on the forward strand.
GGTGTGTGATGTAGCATACACCACCCACACACGACAACAACCTGACGTACACTACACCACACACCAACCTGACGTACACTATGCCACACACACCAACCTGACACTAGGTCAGGTTGGTGTGTGTGATGTAGTGTACGTCAGGTTGGTGTGTGGTGTAGTGTACGTCAGGTTGGTGTGTGGTGTAGTGTACAGCACACATACTCACCAACCTGACGTGCACTACGCCACACACACCAACCTGATGTACACTACACCACACACACCAACCTGACACACTACGTCAGGTTGGTGTGTGAGGTGTAGTGTATGTCAGGTTGGCGTGTGTGGTGTAGTGTACATCAGGTTAGTGTGTGTGGTGTAGTGTACGACAGGTTGGTGTGTGTGGTGTAGAGTACAGCACACATACTCACCAACCTGATGTACACTAGGCCACACACACCAACCTGATGTACACTACACCACATACACCAACCTGACACACTACGTCAGGTTGGTGTGTGTGGTATAGTGTATGTCAGGTTGGCGTGTGTGGTGTAGTGTACGTCAGGTTAGTGTGTGTGGTGTAGTGTATGACAGGTTGGTGTGTGTGGTGTAGAGTACAGCACACATACTCACCAACCTGATGTATACTAGGCCACACACACCAACCTGATGTACACTACACCACACATACCAACCTGACACACTACATCAGGTTGGTGTGTGTGGTGTAGTGTACATCAGGTTGGTGTGTGGTGTAGTGTAGTGTACAGCACACATACTAACCAACCTGACGTACACTAGGCCACACACACCAACCTGATGTACTCTACACCACACACACCAACCTGAAACACCACGTCAGGTTGGTGTGTGTGGTGTAGTGTATGTCAGGTTGGCGTGTGTGGTGCAGTGTATGTCAGGTGTGTGTGGTGTAGTGTACGACAGGTTGGTGAGTGTGTGGTGTAGAGTACAGCACACATACTCACCAACCTGATGTACACTAGGCCACACACACCAACCTGATGTACACTACACCACACATACCAACCTGACACACTACATGAGGTTGGTGTGTGTGGTGTAGTGTACATCAGGTTGGTGTGTGGTGTAGTGTAGTGTACAGCACACATACTCACCAACCTGATGTACACTAGGCCACACACACCAACCTGATGTACACTACACCACACACACCAATCTGACACACTACGTCAGGTTGGTGTGTGTGGTGTACTGTATGTCAGGTTGGCGTGTGTGGTGCAGTGTACGTCAGGTTGGTGTGTGTGGTGTTGTGTATGTCAGCCTAGTGTGGGTGAGTTCTGTCATGAAATGTCTGGATGTGTTTAGTCCATGGACGTGTGATGAATTCTGAAGCATTCATTCAAACACAGTCCAGGTTTGTCAGGACACGTTTCACATTGGAAACGAGTCGTTTTTCTTGTCCCCCTTTTATAGCACACCCGGCACCTTTTTCTTGTTATCCCCTCACTGGTAAAATGTTGCCCTGGTACCATACGGGAAACTTGAGTTCCAGGGGTGCTGGGGCGCTCTCCGTCCTCCTCTCCAAAAATCATGACCTTTATCACCACCTCCTGGAACTCAAGGAAGGAGTGGTTCTGGCCTGCACATCGTGATAGCACGCATATGCATTATACAGTGCCATTTGTACGAGGTACACAGCCAGTTTTTTGTACCACACCTTTGCCTTCCGCATGGCATTATAGGGCTGGAGGACGTGATCAGAAAGATCAACTCCCCCCATGTGATGGTTGTACGCCAGGACACAGTCCGGTTTGTGGACCGGTGCTGGGGTACCTCGAATGGTGGTGGCCGTGGTGCCAGGCCCATGGATTGTGGTCAAGACAAAGATGTCTCTTTTGTCTTTGAACTTGACCACAAGCATGTTGCCGCTACATTGGGCTCGGCTCTCACCCTTTCGGAGAGGCTGCTCAATTAGCGGCAAAGGGAGACCCCTCTGGTTTCTGCGCACGGTACCGCAAGCGACGGTAGCTCTGGCAGAGAGGGATTGAAATAGTGTGATGCTTGTATAAAAGTTATCAACGTACAGATGTTAACCTTTATCAAGCATTGGGTGGACCAAATCCCACACTATTTTCCCACTCACCCCCAAAGCAAGTGGACATTCGGGGGGCTGGATCCTACTGTCCTTTCCTTGGTAAACTCTAAAGCTGAGAGTGTACCCTGAGGAACTCTCACACAGCTTGTAGAGTTTTATCCCGTACCTCGCCCTTTTGCTGGGCAGGTACTGACAGAACTGAAGCCTCCCTTTGTAGTGGACGAGGGATTCATCCACACAAATTTCCCTTTCGGGAATGTACACTTCAGCAAACTTGTTGCTGAAGTGTTCGACGAGCGGCCGAATTTTGAACAGTCTATCAAAATTCGGGTCATCGTGGGGAAGGCTTTCAGTGTTGTCCCTGAAATGGAGAAATTTATGAATCGCCTCAAACAGTTTGCGAAACATAACCATGCCAAATACTGGAGTTTGATATAAAATATCAGTACTCCATTATTGGCGAATTTCTGGTTTCTTCACAATCCCCATGTGAAGGACCAGTCCCCAATATTTAATCATTTCTACAGAGTCCACAGGACTCCAAGTAGAGAATGAAGAAATTGGGTGTTCCGCTAAAAATTGTTGGGCATACAAGTTTGTTTGCTCCACCATGAGACTGACGATTGACTCCGAGAAAAAGACTTTGAAAAAGTCTATTTCTCTAAAGTTGGCAGTCTCAAACTGGATTCCTGATTGGGGAACAAAATCAGGAATCCGTGGAGCAAAATTTTCAGGGACGGGGGTCCAGGAGGGAGCACTAGTGCTAGGTTGGGCGTGACTAGCACTAGGTTGGGGGAAACTCACACTTGACTGTGGGACTTCCTCCAAGGTACCCGACTCTTCCTCTAAGGCCTCCGACTCTTCCTCCCTGGGCTCTGGACGATTTCTCGTCCTGCGACATCTTGGTGGTGGCAAGTCTATGTCGCTGGAAGAGGAAGAGTGGGAGGTATAGAAAAAGGTGGGGTTCTCCTCACTATCAGTTTCGGAGGCAATAATTTCATATTCCTCCTCAACTGAGTAGACCCTTTGTGACTGGGATGACTGGGATGAGCGGGACATTGTGTGTGTGGTGTGTGCGTGTGTAAAAAAAGCTTTATTATAGTGTGCGTGTGTATGTGCGAGTGTTTGGTGAAAAACTTTCTACTGCAGGACGGGGCTGTCAGGTGCGGGTTGTCAGGTGGGGGCTGTCAGGCGCGGGCGGGGGCTGTCATGCGTGGGTGTGGGCTGTCAGGCGCGGGCGAGGGTTGTCAGGCGCGGGCGAGGGCAGTCAGGCGAGGGCTGTCAGGTGCAAGCGGGGCAGGAAGGGGCTGAGAAGATGCAGAAGCAGATGGAGCCGGCAGTAGCAGCAGGTGATCAGGGGGTGATCAGCTGGGCAGGGGGTGATCAAGGGGGCAGGGGGTGATCAGGGGGGCAGGGGGTGATCACTGGGGGGGTGATCACAAGGGGAGGATGGGGCTATCAGTTGCTGGGGGGCAGAAGAGGAGCCGAGGACCAGCTACAGATGGATCCGGAAGCAGCAGGTGATCAGGGGGTGATCAGGGGGGCGCGGGGTGATCAGGGGGGCATGGGGTGATCAGGGGGGCACGGGGTGATCGGGGGGGTGATCACCAGGAGAGGATGGAGCTGTCAGGCGCTGGGGGGTAGGAGGGTAGCAGAGGACCAGCTGTAGATGAAGCCGGCAGCAGATGATCAGGGGGTGATCAGGGGGTGATCAGGGGGGCAGGGGTGATCAGGGGGGCAGGGGGTGATTAGGGGGGCAGGGGGTGATTGGAGTGATCACCAGGGGAGGATGGGGCTTTCAGGTGCAGTTGGGAGGCAGGAGGGGAGCAGAGGACCAGCTGAAAATGTAGATGGCAGCAGCAGGTGATTGGGGGGCAGGGGGGTGATCAGGGGGTGATCAGGGGGTGATCACAAGGGGAGGAGGAGAGAGATGGAGAAAATGGAGCTGTCAGGCACAGGGGGGGCAGGAGGGAGGAGGGGAGAAAATGGAGCCTGCAGGAGGTGAGAAAATGCAGCAGGTGATTAGGGGGGGCAGGGGGTGATCACCCGTTCAGGTGGTGATGGGGGGGGGCAGGGGGGAAGGAGCGGAGGTCGGGGGAGTGGAGGACAGAAGGGGGGAGTACCTGTCCTCAGCGGTGATGCTAGTAGCGGCGGCGGGCGGTGGCAGCAGCGGTGGCGGCGGCGGGCAGCAGCGGCGATCGCGGGCTCTGTGGGGCAGGTCAGCGGTCGGGTACCTCGCTCCTCAGCTTCCACAGATGGGATGAAGCTGAGGAGCGAGGCAGACATTGTTTTTCTCCGCCCCTCCACATCTGATTGGAGGGCTAGCGTCACATGGACGCTAGCTCCAATCAGATCTGAGGGGGGTGACAAAAAGGTCACCAGGAATGATCGTAGACCCGGGGGGGGGCTAAGCCACCTCCCCTGGGGTCAAGTATAGGTCCCCCTGCACCTGCGGGCTGGGTGACCTTTCATTCACCCCGGTCACCCGGCCCACAGGAGGGCGATCATTCTGTGACACAGGGTATGCGTCACAGGTCGGATTGGCACCGACTTTCATGATGCATACGCTGTGTCACAGGTCGGGAACCGGTTAATAAATTAAAATAATTTGCTAAAAAAATCCTTTATTAATCATAATGGTACAACAATAGAAATATATCTTATTGGTACATTTATACATAATAGGCAATCAAAAAACCGCTTTAATATAATAGATAAATAGAATCATACTAAAAAATTACATATATAGTAGATTCAAATAATGCTTAAAAATGCCTGTACCACCCAGGCCTGGGGCAGGTAAGTATATAAATATGAACACCAATAATTTAGCAGCAAAAAGTGCATCTATATAGTGCTGAGCACTCTGTAATCAGTATACTAGTGAGCACAAGTATAAGTGCAAATTACATATATAATGTGAAAAAATACAAAAGGGTACAACAATCCTAATAATTAGTGACTGTGCAAAATTACTAATGCAAAATCAGCTGGTGTAATTAAGGCTACTTTCACACATCAGGTTTTCGGCATCAGGCGCGTTCCGGCGTCGTGCCGGAGCGCCAGATCCGTCAAATGTTTTGTAAAACCGGATGTAACGGATCCGGTTTTCTGCCGGATCCGTCTTGCACTTGACAGCCAAAACCGGATCCGTCTCATCCGGTTCATCCGGTTTTCGATCCGTTTTTCGACGGATTACGCCGGATCCGGTTTTTAAAATCGCTCCTTGTGGCCTTCCGAACGGGATTGGCTACTGAAAAACTATATATAGCGTGTTCCTACAGCCCTTCTTTGACCGGTTGTAGATGAGAAAGTGCAGGTTGGAGAGAAGTGCAAGTTAGTGGCGAAGATGGATGTTGTGATTGGAAATATTTTGAAGAATTTGGCGGATTTTACAGCAGAGGCGAATCGTTTGAGGGTGATTGTTCTGGAGAAGGAGAGAGAGAGACAGCAGCGCATCAGGCATCGTAGACGACGTTTGTGGATCCACCCCATCACAGCCAAGAGAATGACGCGTGGGGTCTATTCTACACTCTGCATGGACCTTAGACGAAACCCGGAGAAATTTTTTGGATATGTTCGAATGAAAATGGAGAATTTTGATTACTTGGTGGAGCGCATTGCACACCTCATAAGAAAATCGGACACCTATTGCCTCTTCTCTGTTTCATCCGCAGAGCGTCTGATGGTGACTTTTTTTAGGTAAGCCACATTTATTGGATATGCTCGCATCAGAGCACAATTTCACTGCAATCTTGTTGGTGGTAGTTTGCATCTCCAAGTGTTATAGCTGAGTTTTGGTATGTAATGCTGTGATTTTAAACTAATTGATTGTTTTTTAATTCCCCACAGATTTCTTGCAACTGGAGAATCCCTTTCGTCACTGCATTTCCAGTACAGACTCGGGATTTCCACCATATCTGGAATAGTGAAGTACACATGCCGTGCACTGTGGGACTCCTTAGCTGAAGAGTTTTTACCAGAGCCCACAACAGAGAGGTGGATTGAAATTTCAGAAAAGTTTCAACAGATATGTCAGTTTCTGAACTGATTGGGCGCTGTGGACGGGAAACATATCCGCATTGTAAAGCAAGCCGGATCGGGATCGGAATATTTCAATTACAAGAAATATTTTTCAATTGTCCTCATGGCCATTGCTGACGCGGAATACAAATTTATTGCTGTTGATATTGGGGCCTATGGCCGCTCCAATGACTCTCAAGTTTTCAAACTGTCTGCCATGGGGCGTAAACTGTATGGAAACACCTTCCAGTTCCCATCCCCTAGACCGCTGCCGCAAACATCTGGTCCACCTATGCCATTTGTCTGTGTAGGGGATGAAGCCTTCCTGCTGTCAGAACACCTTTTGAAACCGTACGGTAGCAGAGGATTGTCAAGAACAAAACGCATTTTTAATTACCGCCTCACAAGAGCAAGAAGAATGGTTGAATGTACCTTTGGTATTCTGACAGCCAAATGGCGGGTCCTATTGACTGCGATCAACCTCAAGACAGAAACTGTGGACGAGGTGATCAAAGCTTGCGTGGTACTCCACAATTTTGTTATCTGCAAGGAACCCATTTCCATTGAGGACACCTCTGAAGAAACCACCTTGCAAGATTACCATGACATTACCACTAGAAATTCTGTGACGGTTTCAGTGATGAGGGACAATTTTGCACTATACTTTATGTCACCTCAAGGCAGAGTACACTGGCAGGATGACAGAGTGTGAAAGATTTGTGCCCTTAACCAAACTTGTGTACCTTCTGTACCAACAGTATATACCTTTGCCAACCAAAGTTGGCTATCTTGTCATGGTCTTACTATTTTTACCTTTAGGCCACAGGTGTGAACCTGGTTGTGTTTTATGCAAAGTATTCCACCTTTTAACAAAAGTTGTGTACATTGTTAGGAAATCACCAACAATAAACACAACTTTTTAGGTGAAATACTTTGCTTCAAACACAACCAGGAACACAACTGTGGCAAAAAGGTAAAATTTATTTACCTTTTACCTACAGTTATATACTTGGTTTTGAGATCCTTTTTACCTTTTAAATACCCTGTATTTAACCTTTTTTTTAACATATTTCGCCGCAGAAAGAAATGACAGACAACCATTGTAAAACGATAATTTAACTTTTATTTAAAATTTTTTTTTTTTGGTAAAATGTTTTTAAAGTGAAAAAAACTTTTTTAATAAAGGTTTGAAACCAAATGGTCATTTTTATTAAAATACACACATTATAAATTTGTGTAGTGTGGGGTGGAAATAGTGCTGGAGGGGCTGCGGGACACTTCGACACTGGGAGTGTGGAGAGAGGACTGGGATCGTGGTAGGGAAGGAACAGTTAGAGGTGAAGGTGTGGAAAAAGCTACAGAATGGGTGGACATGTGGGAGGCAGAACAGGTGGTGGGCGGTGGAGTGGAGGGTTGGGCAGGGACTGTAGGAGCAGATGATGTTGATGGAAAGTTGTATGGGGAAGGAGTTTGGTACTGGGAAGGAGTTTGGTACGGGCCAGGTTGCTGGAAGTGGGGAGATGTCTGGTACTGGGGAGGTTGCTGGTACTGGGGAGGTTGCTGGTACTGGGGAGGTGGCTGGTATGTAATAGGAGGGGGAGGATGGAATGTGGCTGGAGGGGGTGCAGGTGGAGGAACTACTGGGGTGGGAGGAGGAGGTTGGGAGGTAACGTGCTGGAGAGCACCGTGGCACAAATGCATTACATGCATCTGCTGGCTAGGAGAGAGCGTTTCCATGCGCTCTACAACAGACCTGAAAAAGGTGTGGTTTGGCGAAGATCTTGCTTCTGAATGCATGGTTTGCAGAAGTGTCTTCACCTCCAGAATGCTGGAGTTGATCTGCTGAAAGCCTACAGAGATATGCTCTGACAAGACTTTTAGACAGTTCTTGAAAGATGCATTCAGATGCAAGAACTCTGGCGCATAAGTCTTTTCCTGACCCCTCTGCCGCTGCCGCCCAGTACCCGCAGGTGTACTAGAGGTGGCAGGGGCAGAAGGGTGGGGTAAAGGGAAAGCGATCTCCTCACCAGCAGCTTCATGTAATGTAGGCGGCCACGATGCTCCTGTGCTGGTGGATGGGACAGATGGGTCGAATGTGTGGGAAGGTGCAGATGTACCGGGGCGGTCGTAGCGTCCCTCGGTGCCGGTCTCCTCAGGGATCGCCTCAGAAGGGTCCAATCGTGCAGGCTCCCGAGTGCTGCTCACCGTGCTGTGGAATAAAGAGAAAAAAAAACAATTAAAATAGTGACATGGCATGGCCCTGGCTGAAAAAAAATTGTTACATCTAAACATTTTTTTTCACATGTGGTGTGTAATATTTACCTTCTGGTGACCATTGCATCCCGGAGGAATGACAGGGCTCGTGCGTACTTGTACTTGCTCCTGCGTCCTCCAGATCCACTCGGGGCCCGCATCTCTTTATTGAACTCCTTCTTGAAACGATCCCTCACAGACCGCCACCGCTTCACAATTCTGTCCCTGAAATGAGAAAGGACAAAGTGGTTAGTATACAACATCAGTGTTTCCCAAACTCCAGTCCTCATGGTCCCCAGGGGTCATGTTTTCAGGATTTCCATAGTAAATAGAAATCCTGAACACATGATCCGTGGGGACCACGAGGGCTGTAGTTCGGGAAACACTGGTTTACATCAAGCAACCGGTACTGTATATACTTACGCTCTTTAATCTGGGCCCGAGCATCGAGGTCCTCCCAGCGGCCCACAAGGAGGGAACAGATTTCCACCCAGAGTCGTCGGGTAACAATCAGGTCAGCATGGCGGCGGTCAGCCATATTCCATAGCGGCTCCCTTTCTCTGACGAGATCGATGAGGTGGTCAACATCAATTCCTCCATCCTCACCGTCTGAGTCGGGAGCACGCTGTGAAGGCTGTTAAAGTAAAACAGAAAAATAGCAAAATTAGTCACCACACTTAAGACATGAAATAAAAAGTGTACCAAAATTTCACTTAAATATTATACTTACACGCTGGTGACCGCCGCGTTGCTGTCGCCGACGACCCTGGGAGGCACTGCGAGGACTTCTTGGCCGAGCACCAGATTGGGAAGACTAGAGAAGAAAAGAAAAAAATGTATGTGTTTGGATGTTGGCATTTGTTTGCTGTGTGAGGTCTGCGGTACATTGTTTTCTATGTGTTGTGTGTAGTGTGATGTTGTGTTTCTGCGTTTGATGCAAAAAACTTACCAATTGTGAGCCCACTCCAGGTGTCTGTCCACCCCTTCCTTCTTCTTCTGAGCGCTCCTCTTCAGCTTGTGATTCCTGTTTTGAAATAAAAGCCAATGAATAGACATATATTACAGAGATGATGGATTTTGGAAATAAAAACTTACCGTCAAACGCTGACGATGCGAGGGAGGGCTCCCAGAAGAAGATGTGCTGTCATGTTGCTGGCCAGACTCCATGGCTGTGGGTGGTGCTGCTGCTGTTGCTGCTGTTGCTGCTGCCAGTGCTGCTGCATCTCTTGGGCGGCTGTTGAATAAAGAGAAACAAAGGGCCAATGAATATCTTGATATTCCATGGCCCTAGTTTGGAGGAATGGGGGATTTGATAATTACCGTCTCTCATCTGCTGCTGGACTCCCCTCGCGTTGTTCTGCATGTTCCCTTTCCTGCTCCATTTGGGGTGGTGCTGATGGTTCTGCAGTGGTCTCCTGCCTTCTCCTGCGCCTGGTTGCTGTCATTGGTGGCATGTTGGGTGTGGCTGAGGGTCCCACTGTCATGCTTTTATATATGTGTGCTGTGGGCAGAGCTACTGAGCATGCTCAGACCCAAAAAACCGGATCCGGCCACCGGATCAGGCTATCGCCGGATCCGGCGGATTGCGGTGCTCATAAACTTTCATTGTGTGAAAAAGCGCCGGAGACAAAAAACGTTACAGTAGTCATTTTTTCCAGACGCCGGATTGCGACACATTGCCAGATCAGGCGAAAACCGGATGAAACGCATGGCCATCCGGCGCGATCCGGCGCAAATGCAAGTCAATGGGGGGGAAACCGGATCCGGCATTGCAGGTATTCTATACACCGCTGGCAGCCTTTTTATTAGGATCACCTCTTTAGTTTACATGTGCACATATGTTCCTGTGTCTCTGTTAATTACACCAATAATAATTTTGCACAGTCACTGGCTTTTCAGGTATTTTATACTCTATATCATTACTGTTGGCAGCCTTATGACAGGATTTTCTTCTTTTTAGTTCACAGGTGCACACACATTTTTGTGTTTTTTCTGTTAATTGCACCAACTGATTTTTTATTAGTAACTTTGCACAGTCACTATTTATTAGGATTGTTGTATCCTTTTGTATTTTTTCACATTATATATGTAATTTCCACTTATAATACTTGTGCTCACTAGTATACTGATTACAAAGTGCTCAGCACTATATGCACTTTTTGCTGCTAAATTATTGGTGTTCATATTTATTTACTTACCTGCCCCAGGCCTGGGTGGTACAGGCATTTACCAATAAGATATATTTCTATTGGTGTACCATTGTGATTAATAAAGGATTTTTTTAGCAAATTATTTTAATTTATTATTTTTTTATTTACTATTATTCTATCTTGGTTCACGATTGGCTCTATTCAGGCTTTCTCTCACCATCTTCTGTCAGTTGTTCTATTTGATACCGAATGGTCTGCCATCCACCACTGGGAGAGGGCACTTTGTCCATACGCACATCAATTAGTCATTTAATTTAACCCTATCTTAGTGCTCCTCTTTCTAATTATGCCCTTAACCTGCAAGAGGCGCTGCAGGCCATTAAACAAATTGATCCAGATAGTGTAAGAGATGAGAACAAAATGCTGAAAGAGCAGTTCAATGATGGTCTTTTGTCTGATTCCAGTAAGGCACAACTGCGCATGATTTCATTGCAGAACCCTGACATGGACTTTGATCAGTTTAAGGACAGATCCATCCGTATCTTAAGAGAATCTACCTATGTCTGCACTGAGTCAGTTAAACATCCAGCAGTTACATACCACCAGGGGGAAGCATCCTCACCCCAGGTGCCTGCAGTACAGCATGTGCAGATTCCAGTTGATGATTCTACTGCAGATTTACTGCTGCAAGTACAGGAACTGACTAAAAATATGGCTGCTCTATGTAAAGCTGTTCAGACTCTCCAGACTTGTTCCCCCACAGAGAGGATCCAATTAGCATCAAGCCTGGACGATCTCCCATGGCGACGGCCAAAGAGGATGCCGCAACATCAGCGACGACTGACTCGCACCGGCAGGACAACGGACCGATTTGACTCTTCTGGGAGACCCATATGCAGATGGTGCCATAAGGTGGATCATCTTGAAAGGGAATGTCCTTTAAATGGGCGACCCCTGGGGCTGAGGACCAACCCCCAGGAGTAAGATGGTATCCCCTTCACTGACCTCATGGACACTGGATCACAGGTAACCACAATGCCTCACACACTGTACCAGAGATATTGGACTGATGCTGATTTCACCCAACTTCCTGATGGTGACTTGTAACTAATAGCAAGTAATGGTCAACCTCTGACACAGGTGGGGTACAAGGAGGTTGTCATTAAAGTGGGGAAAGTGGAGCTCAAAGCTCAAGGTCTTGTGGTGGTAGAGGTGGAAAGAGGAGAGAGTCAACCTATCATAACATTGGGCACCAATGTGATTGAAAATTGTTTAAGTGATGTTATCACTAGAGTTGAGCGACTTTTGGTTTTTTAGGGTCGCGTTTCGTTTCGTGAAACCCGACTTTTCCAAAAGTCGGGTCGAGCAAGATCGTCCGATTATAGGGAAAAGTCGGGGTCGTCCCGAAACACGAAACCCAATGTAAGTCAATGGGGAATAAAAGTCGGCAGTGAGAGGAGGACAGGAAACACACCTACAGTGCCCATTTGAATGCCAAAAGCATCAATTCTTCTTTCTTAAGCTTGTCAACCTTAATTAACTTCATAATACAAGTTACGCACTGAAAAATGGGGGTTATTTGGCTACAAACTGTGGGGGGGGAGGGCTGGCTCCAGGTTTTCATGTGCCCTGGGCGAAAGAGCGCCCCTTTAACACATACCACAACTCATCATGCTCCGATACGGCAGAGAAATAGCGGTATAGTACAATGAAAAATACCTCACTTTTTACATCTCATGACGAGGCCCATCTATTTCTCCATACAGAATCATTGGTCCCATATAATGTTTGAAACAGTATATGATGAGCTCCACATAATGCTACAGTATATGTTGGTCCCCATGGATGAAGCTCCACTGTCTTATGGGCCCAAATAATGCTCCAAACATAATGGGCCCCATTTCTAATGCTCTAGTGTATAATGGGCCCTGTAAATGCTGCTCCAGTGTCTGATGTCCACCTTTGGAATGTTCCAGTGTATGGTGGGCCCCATCTATCATTCTCCAGAGTATAGTGCTCCCCAAAAATTGCTGTCCCAACATTGAAAACAATCAAATAAGTCTCCTCGCTAGGGAATCCCTGTACTTGTCTGGACAGGTGCTATAGCTTGCTTAACAGCTCGCCAGCCGTTCTCACGCCCAGTATGGATTACACGTGATTGCACAAAGGTGAGAAAGGGTACCGTATCCCCAGATAACATGTATGGATAGCGTATACATTCAAAATATATGTCTCAGGAGGCAGGCTCAGATGGTGTTAGGCCCAGTATGGATTGCACGTGATTGCACAAAGGTTAGAAAGGGTACCGTATCCCTGGATAACATGTATGGATAGCGTACACATTCAAAATATATGTCTCAGGAGGCAGGCTCAGACGGTGTTAGGCCCAGTATGGATTGCACGTGATTTCACAAAGGTTAGAAAGGGTACCGTATCCCTGGATAACATGTATGGATAGCATACACATTCAAAATATATGTCTCAGGAGGCAGGCTCAGACGGTGTTAGGCCCAGTATGGATTGCACGTGATTGCACAAAGGTTAGAAAGGGTACCGTATCCCCGGATAACATGTATGGATAGCGTACACATTCAAAATATATGTCTATACAGCATGAGGCAGGCTCAGACGGTGTTAGGCCCAGTATGGATTGCACGTGATTGCACAAAGGTTAGAAAGGGTACCGTATCCCTGGATAACATGTATGGATAGCGTACACATTCAAAATATATGTCTCAGGAGGCAGGCTCAGACGGTGTTAGGCCCAGTATGGATTGCACGTGATTGCACAAAGGTTAGAAAGGGTACCGTATCCCCGGATAACATGTATGGATAGCGTACACATTCAAAATATATGTCTATACAGCATGAGGCAGGCTCAGACGGTGTTAGGCCCAGTATGGATTGCACGTGATTGCACAAAGGTTAGAAAGGGTACCGTATCCCTGGATAACATGTATGGATAGCGTACACATTCAAAATATATGTCTCAGGAGGCAGGCTCAGACGGTGTCAGGCACAGTATGGATTTGACGGCCCAGATTACACAGCGGAGGAGCAGGGAGAGGTAAAGATTGCAAATGCTGGGGCCCTGCCCAAGCAAGGGGGGCCCACTCGTGGGCGTCGGTACTGGCACTGGGCCCCTCATAGTACAGCGGTGTGTCTGACGGCGGGTGTGCACCACCACCGTCAGAGACACTTGATTGCACTATGAGGGACCCTGTGCCAGTGCCCGCGCCCAAGAGTCGGCCTACCCACCTGTCCAGGGCAACGGCACTCGCATGGTGTCGTGCGGTAGGTGGTGACCCCGGCCATGGGGGGGAGGCAGCACAGTTAGGGAGTTTTAGAAAGTGGCATATGTTGATGTTGGACATTCAGCTGATGCAAAAGGCGAAATAGGTGAAGTCCCAGGAAGAGGTGGACCAAAGCAAGCCATTTTTCTGTCACCCTATGTGTCATCAGGGGAAGGTGGGACAAAATCCTTGGAAACCCATGCGTGGTTCATTTTAATGAAGGTTAGATCATCCACATTTTGGGTTGACAGACGGGTCCTTTTTTCTGTCAGGATTGATCCAGCTGCACTGAAGACTCTTTCCGATAGCACACTTGCAGCTGGGCAAGCGAGCTCCTGTAAGGCATATTGGGCCAATTCAGGCCAGGTGTCCAGTTTAGCGGCCCAATAGTCAAAGGGGAATGACCTGTGTGGGAGAACATCGATATGGGAGGAAAAGTAGTTTGTTACCATAGTTGACAACTGCTGTCTCCTGTCACTTTCCATCGATGCAGTATTACCAGTTGTGTGAGCGGTATTTGAAAAATCAGTCCACAACATTGTCATGAAACCCGTCTCCAACGCCACTTCTGCTGTGTGCACCACGAACACCTCTGCCAAGCTGCCCCCGGCCCGTACGGCTCGTGTGAGAACCATCACCGCTGCTGTGTGCTGGGAATGCCTCAAGCAACCGATTTACCAGAGTTGCTTGTTTATTAGCCAATATTAGGTCAAGGTTCTCCTGTGGCATGATGTTTTGTAATTTGCCTTTATAGCGTGGATCCAGGATGCTGGCCAACCAGTAGTCGTCATCGTTCATCATTTTGGCAATGCGGGGGTCCCTTTTTAGGATCCGCAAGGCATAATCTGACATGTGGGCCAATGTTCCCGGTGTCAATGATGCACTGCGAGTGCTGGGTGGAGGAGCACTTTCTGGCAAATCCACATCCCTCCAGTCACGCACAAACCCTGTACCAGACCTTGCCACACCAACATTTTCACTTGCCCCACGAGATGCATCCTCCTCCCCTAAGTAATCATCCCCATCATCCTCCTCCTCTTCTTCCTCCACCTCGTCCAGGAGAGGTCCCTGAGCAGACAATGGCTGAATGTCATCAAGGATTCCCTCCTCCTCTTCCTCCTCATCAACATTGGCTGCAGACGCCTGCTCCTTAAGGTGCGTCAAAGTTTGCATGAGCAGACGCATAAGTGGGATGCTCATGCTTAGGATGGCGTCGTCTGCGCTTACCAGCCGTGTGCATTCCTCAAAACACTGAAGGACTTTACAAAGGTCTTTCAGCTTCGACCACTGCACACCTGTCAACTCCATGTCTGCTCTCAAAGTGCCTGGCCGTGTATCCTCCCACAAATGCATTATGGCCTGCCTCTGCTTGCACAGCCGCTCCACCATGTGCAGGGTGGAGTTCCACCTTGTTGCAATGTCGATAATGAGGCGGTGGTTGGGAAGGTGGAGCAATCGCTGCAGCTTCTGCATACGAACGGAGTGTACAGGCGACCGGCGGATGTGCGCGCACAGTCTTCGCACCTTCTGGAGCAGGGCTGTTAACTCCGGATAATTTTTGAGGAAGCACTGCACCACCAGGTTCAAGGTGTGAGCCAAGCAAGGTATGTGGCTGAGTTTTGAAAGGGCTATGGCTGCCACAAAATTACGGCCGTTATCACTAACTACCTTGCCTGCCTCAAGATGTACACTGCCCAGCCATGACTCAGTTTGTCGCTTCAAGTACTCGGCCAGCACCTTGGCGGTGTGTCTGTCGCCCAAACACATCATCTGCAACACAGCCTGCTGACGCTTTCCACTAGCTGCTCGATAGGGGGACACGTCGTGTGCAACAGTGGCAGCTGCAGATGGAGTGCTCGTACGACTGCGCTCTGTGGACGAGCTTTCGCTTCTGGAGGAGGTGGAGGAGGAGGAGGGTCGAACGCCTACAGCCAACTGTTTCCTATACCGTGGGCTAGGCAGCACTGTCCCACCACCGCTGTCCCCTGTGGACCCTGCATCCACCACATTAACCCAGTGCGCAGTGATGGACACGTAACGGCCCTGGCCATGCCGACTGGACCATGCATCAGTTGTGAGGTGCACCTTTCCGCTCACTGACTGCTTGAGTGCATGGACAATGCGGTCTTTCACATGATGGTGGAGGGCTGGGATGGCTTTGCGAGAGAAGAAGTGGCGACTGGGTAGGTCATAGCGTGGTACTGCATAGGCCATGAGTTCGCGGAAAGCTGTGCTTTCCACCAACCGAAAGGGCATCATCTCAAACGAGATTAGTTTGGCAATGTGGGCGTTCAAACCCAGTGTACGCGGATGAGAGACTGAGTACTTTCTTGACCTACTCATAGTGTCTGGGAGGGTGAGCTGGACTTGAGAGCTGCATATGGTGGAAGTAGCGGTGGACAGGGCGGACTGAGAGAGGGTTGATGATGGTGATGGAGTTGGTGTTCTTTCTGATGGCCTAGAATCAGTATTTCGTTGATATAACAGTGGGATTCCCTGACTGCTGTGGTCTTGCAACGACACCTCAACATTTGCTACTGTGCTAACCGGTGGGCTTACAGTGGGGGAAACAATGTAGCATTGCTGACTACCTTCATTGTGATCAGTTGCACATGTGGCACTTGAGGTTTGGTGTTGTGTCCACGCTTGCAAGTGCATGCTGGTTAAATGTCTAAGCATGCAACTGGTATTCAAATTTTTCAGATTTTTCCCTCGGCTAAAGGTCTTTGCGCACTTCTTACAGATAACCTTGGCCTGATCATGAGGATTTTGTTCAAAAAAGTGCCACACTGCACTCTTCCTACTTTGGCAGACATTTTGCGGCCTAGCACGCTGTGATCTTTTGACCCTCTGGACAAGCTGTCCAGCAACTCTTTTGATGTTTGGAACCTGTCTTTGGAGTGCTCCGGGCCTGCCAGATAACAGCTGTTGCGATGTCGATGTCTGCTGTGGATGCTCCTCATCTGAGCTATTGGAAGCAGCACCCTCTTCCCCCAATGGATGCCAATCTGGGTCAACAACTGGGTCATCCATCACCTCCTCTTCTATGTCATGTGCACCTTCCTCTGTGTCACCGTGTATGGTGGTATAGTGTGCGGGAAGGGGCACCTGAGTCTCATCAGGGTCAGAATCTGGCTCTGTACACTGCGAGGACAATGTAGTGCTCTGAGTGAATGTACCAGCAGAATCATCCATCAGCGGCTGTGCATCAGTGCACTCCATGTCAGATTCATCTTGGCCTGGGTAATTCACCATTTGACTTGATAATCCAGGCATGGTATGTGAAAACAGCTCCATGGAGTAATCAGTAGTATGGCCTGCGTCATCCTTCAATCTTGGTTGGGGTGAAGGACACAAGGAAAGGTGTGGTTCATGAACATGAGCCTCCAATGACGACTCAGTGCTTTTACTTTTTACAAGTTCAGAAGAGGAGGCGATAGAGCTGGAGGCTGAGTCAGCAATGTAAGACAAAACTTTTTCCTGATGCTCTGGCTTTAAAAGCGGTTTGCCAACTCCTAGAAAACTAAGCGTTCGAGGCCTTATGTAGCCAGACGATGACGCAGGGTCAGCACCTCCTGCATTCGGTCCTATTTTGCTCTTGCCACTACCATCAGATCCACCACCAACACCGTCATTACCAGCTGCCAACCCCCGCCCAATTCCACGGCCTCTTCCACCAGCCTTCCTCATTTTTGGTAGAAATGTAGACAAAATCCAACAAACTATATAGTAATGTAAAACAAGGTACAAGGTGTCTATAGGGCAGGGGAGATTTTGAATTTCTGCACACACTTGTGGACAGTGGACACTTTTGGATTGTGTGAGGCCCACTGATATCTGAGCGCTATGTGACAGGCTCGATGGCACTGCTGTGACAAAAGTGACTAGAGGATAAGGGAGATTTTGAATATCTGCACACACTTTTGGACACTGGACACTTTTGGATTGTGTGAGGCCCACTGATATCTGAGCGCTATGTGACAGGCTCGATGGCACTGCTGTGACAAAAGTGACTAGAGGATAAGGGAGATTTTGAATATCTGCACACACTTTTGGACACTGGACACTTTTGGATTGTGTGAGGCCCACTGATATCTGAGCGCTATGTGACAGGCTCGATGGCACAGCTGTGACAAAAGTGACTAGAGGATAAGGGAGATTTTGAATTTCTGCACACACTTGTGGACAGTGGACACTTTTGGATTGCGTGAGGCCCACTGATATCTGAGCGCTATGTGACAGGCTCGATGGCACTGCTGTGACAAAAGTGACTAGAGGAAAAGGGAGATTTTGAATTTCTGCACACACTTTTGGACACTGGACACTTTTGGATTGTGTGAGGCCCACGGATATCTGAGTGCTATGTGACAGGCTCGATGGCACTGCTGTGACAAAAGTGACTAGAGGATAAGGGAGATTTTGAATATCTGCACACACTTTTGGACACTGGACACTTTTGGATTGTGTGAGGCCCACTGATATCTGAGCGCTATGTGACAGGCTCGATGGCACTGCTGTGACAAAAGTGACTAGAGGATAAGGGAGATTTTGAATCTCTGCACACACTTTTGGACACTGGACACTTTTGGATTGTGTGAGGCCCAATGAATATCTGAGCGCTATGTGACAGGCTCGATGGCACAGCTGTGACAAAAGTGACTAGAGGATAAGGGAGATTGGATTGCTTTTAAAAAAGCAGTTTGCGGAGCAGTGGGTAAACAGCAATCCAGGAATGTCAGGAAGCCTTAGAAGGCAGCCCAACAACCAACACCACTGATACACCACTATATAGCCTCCCCTTGCACTGCACACACAGTGACTGGTGTGTTGTGCAGGCCAAATTGCTAGCAGCAGAAGCAGTTTTTTTTTCTTCTCAGCAGGACAAAAAAAAAAAATTGGGATTGCTTTTAAAAAAGCAGTTTGCGGAGCAGTGGGTAAACAGCAATGCCAGCCTGTCAGGAAGCCTTAAAAGGAAGCCCAACAACCAACACCACTGATACACCACTATATAGCCTCCCCTTGCACTGCACACACAGTGACTGGTGTGTTGTGCAGGCCAAATCGCTAGCAGCAGAAGCAGTTTTTTTGTCTTCTTCCCTGCCTAACGCTCTCCCTACAGAATCAGCAGCAACCTCTCCCTATACTAAGATCGGCAGACTTAAGATGGCGGTCGGCGTGCACGCCCTTTTATACCCCCTGTGACTCCCACCAAAGCAAGCCAATCACTTGCATGCCCTTCTGAAAGATGGTGGTGACCCGTGCCTATGTCATCACGTTGCCCACAGTGTCAGTGGATCCTGATTGGCTGAAAAAGAGCGCAAAACAAACTTTTGAAACGCGACTTTGGCGCGTAAGTCGCCGACCTCGTGGCCGACCTCATCCTAGGGTCTGGTTTCGTTTCATGAAACCCGACTTTGCCAAAAGTCGGCGACTTTTGAATTTTTTCGACCCGTTTCGCTCAACTCTAGTTATCACCATTTTGAAAAACATAGCTGAGTCGGCCCCGTACAAAGAACAGCATGCCCTCAATAAACATATCAAGGCCCTTGTGCAGCAACAGCAGGTGGTGTTAACTGGTGGAGAGATTGGTAGTATAAGGGTGAGTGATCCCTACTCCATTATGCTTCCCCCTAGGAGTGAGACCCTTATCTGGTGCAGAGCAGCCATAGGCATCAGAGGATGGGACTACCAAGCTCTCCTTTAACCAGTCTATTCAGATAGCAGACCTACTGTGCTGATGGCCAGGGGAATTGTTGATGTTAAAAGGGGCAGGTTCCCGCTACGTGTTCTGAGCTGTGGAGAGGAGGAAGCTTGCTTGCCCCATTATGCTATCGTAGCCAAACTATTCACAGTCAGCAACAATGATTTTCAGGCTGTAGAATCCTTGACTCCGTCAGAAGAGATGGATGGCAATGGCTCTTCTGCTCAGACGGAGGAATGGTTCCAAAAGATACATGTTGGTACGGACTCCACTCCTGTACATCAGAAAAATGGAGTGCAGCTGGTGGTACAAGAATTCGAGAGGGTTTTCAGTAAGCATCCCTTGGATTTTGAGCAGGTAAAAGGGTTTCAACATAACATCCCCACAGGGGATCACCCATCTATCAAAGAGAGGTATGGTCCCGTGCCTCCAGCTCATTATCAGTGTGCAAAAGGTATGCTAAGAGAAATGAAACAAGCAGGGGTAATCAGAGATAGCTACAGTCCTTGGGCAGCTCCCCTGGTGTTAGTCAAAAAGAAAGATGGTACAATGCGCATGTGTGTAGATTACAGACAACTTAACAAAATTACTTACAAAGATGCATACCCCTTAATGCGCATAGAGGAGTCTCTAGCAGTATTAAAATCAGCTAGGTACTTCTCCACTTTGAACTTAACCAGCGGGTACTGGCAGGTTCCTGTTGCTGAGGCAGACAAAGAAAAAACTGTGTTCACTACTCCTATGGGGCTATGTGAATTTAATTACATGCTGTTTGGATTGAGCAGTGCCCCTGGGACCTTTCAGAGAATCATGGAATGTTGCCTGGGACATATGAACTTTGAGACTGTGCTATCGTACTTGGATGATGTGATTGTATATTCCAGGACCTATGAGGAACATCTGCAACACCTGGCAGAGGTCTTGGAGGCGTTGTCCAACTTTGGCTTAAAGGTAAAACCATCTAAGTGTCATCTCCTAAAGCCCAAAGTGCAGTATTTAGGTCATGTCGTGAGTGCAGAAGGAGTAGCACCCGACCCAGACAAGGTGACTGTCATCAGAGACTGACAGGTACCCACCAACATCCAAGAGGTCAGACAATTCCTAGGCCTAGTGGGATACTACAGACGCTTTATCAAAGACTTTACTAAATTGGCATCCCCTTTTCAAGATCTCCTAGTTGGCCAAGCCAAAAAGGCCAGAGGCAAGAGTCCCCTGATTGAGTGGAATGCTAGGTTGGAAGAGTCATTCAACAGCCTTAAGCAAGCACTTACTGGAGAAGAGATTTTAGCGTATCCAGACTATGATCAGCCGTTTATCCTGCACACAGATGCCAGCAATGTTGGGTTAGGAGCTGTCCTATCTCAAGTGCCGCAGGGTAAGGTGAAAGTCATTGCTTATTCCAGTCAGAAGCTTCATCCTACTGAGAGGAACCCTACCAATTATAGCTCCTTCAAGCTAGAATTCTTGACTATCATTTGGGCAGTGACCGAGAGGTTCAAGCACTATTTGGTCTCATCTAAATTTACCATCTACACGGACAACAATCCGTTAACCCATCTGGTGACCGCCAGGCTTGATGCCTTGGAACAAAGATGGATGGCTCGATTGTCCAATTATGAGTTCATCATTAAATACCGAGCTGGCACTAAAAACGCCAATGCCGATGCCTTGTCCCTTATGCCAGATGCTCCTGATCCAGCAGAAGATCTAGAAGACCTGGAAGAAATAGAGATGCCGGCTTTCCACCGCCATGGTGCCTCCCAAGACTCTAACCATGTGACAGGGAGAAGTCTTGCCGTTCACGAAGTTTCCCTTAATCCACTAGCTCACCATGGTTGGGCAAAGAAGCAGAGCAGTGACCCGGCTATATGTATGATCAAAGAACTCCTTGGAGAAGCAGATTCGTCTCCAGCTCCTGATGCGCCTGCAGATGTCCAACAGTTGCGGAAAGAGAGAAAGAAGCTGTTCCTTTTCAAAGGCAAGTTGATCCAAAGAGCTATTAACCCATGTACGCATGAATTGGTATCTCAGATCATGGTCCCCAAAAAGTACGGCCCATGGTCTTGGAAGCTTACCACAATCAAGCAGGACACTTTGGTTGGAAAAAGCTGGAAGTAGTCATCCGCAACCGCTTCTTCTGGACAGATATGAGACGGTCCATTGAACAGTGGTGTAGGAAATGCGGCCCATGTAATCTCAG
Organism: Dendrobates tinctorius; assembly: GCF_039654945.1. NCBI lineage: Eukaryota > Metazoa > Chordata > Amphibia > Anura > Dendrobatidae > Dendrobates > Dendrobates tinctorius. Next base: position 27,466,068 of record NW_027361921.1, read on the forward strand.
AAGAAAGAATTCTGCCAATCAAAGGGCCCCCTTGAAGCCAATCATCACTAAACAACCTTTGGAACTGGTGGCCCTAGACCAAATGCAACTAACCCCAAGCCGATTAGGGTTTACCTATGCCTTAACAATAGTGGATCACTATTCCCATTTCCTAGTGATCGTTCCGGTGAAAGACCAAACAGCAAGAACAGCTGCAAAGACATTCCAGTAATATTTCTGCAGACCCCATGACTACCCAGATCAAGTGCTCACAGACAGAGCTCCAGCCTTCGAAGCAGAGGTCTTCCAAGAATTTTGCTTCCTTTATGGATGTAAAAAGATCAGAACTACACCATACCATCCACAAGGCAATTGTCTTTGCAAGAAACTAAATCATCTGGTGATCAATTTATTGCAGATCCTACCACTGGAAGAAAGGAATCAATGGCCTGAGGAATTGCCTGATTTGATCGAAATGTACAATCATATCCCAGCCAGCTCAACAGGATATGCTCCAGTTTACTTAATGCGTGCACGGCCTGGTAAACTCCCCATCGACCTGGAAATGGGAGTTCTAATTCTAACTCCTGAAACCATATCCAGCCAATTGAACATGGATTGGAATACGGAAAGGCAACTGCAGTATCAAAAAGTTCAGCAATGTGTTAAGGAAAGTCTTGCTCAAGCCAGGCAAAAACAGGAAAGGAACTTTAACAGACGTGCTGTGGCAACTGGTGAACAAGTGATGAAGAAAAGGAGAAGAAACCACAAGTTAGATGACCAATGGGAGGCTCAGCCTTTCACTATTCAACCATCTAGCTATGACAATATGATAACCGCAAAGTGTGTACTATCTCCAAAGATGGCGGAAAAACGTGTACTACTGAATCCAGAGACAATCTGAAAGTATGTCCAGCACAATTGTGTGAAGGAGTTGAGACTAAGGAAGATCCTCTGCAAAAAGAAAAGACTCATACCAAGATTCACACTGTTCTAGGTGAATACTCAAATTTCTTGGTTACAAGTTAACAATGCAGTGGTAGTTCCAGTGATGGTGTTCCTACAAAGGTCTTTACCAGAGACACCAAATTGTTCTGGAAGCAATGAGTCGCTAATGCCAACCACTAACGCTTTGCATGTGGAAAAATCAGAAAACTTGCCCACAGTCAGCAGTGAACCTGTTTTACCCATGGTAGGTTCAATGATTCGTAGTAAGCTGCCTAGTATTCCTATTGTGCGCAGATCACAGCGTAGCACACAGGGCCAAACCCCTTCTTGCTATACAAATGATTTGTAAACTGGTCTAAGATTAATAAGCTAGTTTTGAGTTGTACTTACGTTGAACTTTACCTTAGGTAACATTACTGAAAATGTTAAAGAAGTTGTGCCCACATGGACTAATGTGAGGCTTCAGTAGTTAATATGCCTTATTCTACTACAAGAACACTTGTAAATACTCTTAAACTTGAGAAAAAAAATCTGTTCATCGTGCCTTGGCAGGAAGCCATCTAAAACAGCCAGTGCAGTGAATTTTCTCTTATGGTCTGTGTGCCCTGCAGCTGCACTCAGGGACGATCCAACCAATCAGAAGTGGTTTTTGTCTGTAATCCGTGACTCAACTCAGTTACTGGGACTGTTCACCCATACCCATGTTAAATGTTATGTCATTTTGTTATATGCTTATGTTCCGTGTGTAGCCCGAGGACGTGCTACCTTTACCTAGGGGGGAATGTGGCGCCCTGCATCTTTATCACCACAAAAAGGGTTAAATATGTACTGTTTTGCATGTGTTTTGTGAGGAATGGGAGTTATGCTTTCTCTGCTAGAGACTACACACACAATTCACCTCACTCCCTTACTGGTCTGAAGCTTAGAGCTTTGCAGACACCCTTACTGGGAGGGGGAGAAGTCGAGAGTTGTTGTTTCAGTGAAGGAGAAGAACGCTCCTGGCAGCCATGATGGCATGAGCTCCATCCAGGAGTAAAAGCTAAGAAGCATCAGGGAATCAGCCCCTAGGCCATCCATGCTTTCAGAGCAGGGTGGTAAGCTGAGAGACTGTGTGAGTTTATACAACCAACAGCAGAGTGTTTTCCCTGGGAAGACTGCTGCAAACTAGGATCAGTGAAGGATTGTGCAAGAAGGAATTTGAGCTTCACACAGGATTCAAGCCACAAGTTGCCAAAGGAGGAAATCACAGTGAGTAGAGGCTATACTAGAAGTTCTAAACTCTGGGAAGCCTTGGTCCCTGAAGGGATTAGAATAGCAAGAAGCTTACACTGAGTCACAGGAAAGGGAAGGGTAACTCCCAGTTTGCAAAGCAGACTGTAACCTGGTGAGAGTTGTAATATCTCCTCTGAACTGCACCTGAACAAATGATAAAGTGACTTTCCTTGTCTCCTGCCTTATTACTCCATGCCTTCTACTTCCAACACAATCTCTGGGGGACAAACCTGGTTGGAGAGGGTTAAACATCTGCACTGCCATCACCATCTACTCTCCCAGGGATCATCTGCAGTGTCAGCTATACTACAGTCGAACACTCCAACTGGCGTCTCAAATCACTACATAAACTTTATCCCTAATCAATACTCCCCTTTTACATGACCGCCTGGGGCCACAGACCGGGCCACTGCCACTGTGACATATCCCTTTAAGACGACCGGCCTGGTACCGAGTATCCCACGGCCCCTGGGGCACGTCATTAGCACAGCTGAAAACAGTTTGACTGATTAGAGAAGATATAAACCTAACCTTCCTTTGAACTTGTTGAGAATCTGAAGCATTACATTTGTTGGTTCCATTAAACTCTCAAAATGGCCAGAAAAAAAAGAATTTCCATGTGAAACTTGACAGTTTATTCTTGTTCTTATAAATGAAGGCTATTCCATGCGAGAAATTGCCAAGCCAAGAAAATGAAGATTTCCTACAATGGTGTGTACTACTCCCTTCAGAGGAGAGCACAAACAGGCTCTATCCAGAGTAGAAAGAGAATTGGGAAGCCCCTCTGCAAAACTGAGCAACAAGACAAGTACATTAGAGTCTGCAGTTTGAGAAATCGACACCTCACAGGTCCTCAACTGGCAGCTTCATTAAATAGTACACACAAAAGGCCAGTGTCAACTTCTGCAGTGAAGAGGCGACGCCGAGATGCAGGCCTTCAGGGCAGAGTGGCAAAGAAAACGCCATATCTGAGACTGGCTAAGAAAAGGAAAAGATTAACATGGGTTAAAGATCACAGACATTGGACAGATGAAGATTGGAAAAACGTGTTATGGACAGACGAATCCAAGTTTGAGGTGTTTGAATCACACAGAAGAACATTTGTGAGACGCAGAACAAATGAAAAGATGCTGGTAGAGGGCCTGTCTCCATCTGTCAATTATGGTGGAGGTAATGTGATGGTCTGGGGATGCTTTGGTGCTGGTAAAGTGGGAGATTTGTACAAGTAAAAGGGATTTTGAAAAAGTAAGGCTATCACTCCATTTTGCAACGCCATGCCATACGCTGTGGACATCGCTTGATTGGAGCCAATGTCATCCTACAACAGGAAAATGACCCAAAGCACACCTCCAAATTATGCAAGAACTATATAGGGAAGAAGCAGGCAGCTGGTATTCTATCTGTATTGGAGTGGCCAGCGCAGTCACCAGATGTCAACCCCATTGAGCTGTTGTGGGAGCAGCTTGACAGATTGGTACGCAAAAAGTGTTCATCAAGCCAAACCAACTTGTGGGAGGGGCTTCTGGAAGCATGGGGTGAAATTTCTCCAGATTACCTCAGGAAATTAACTGCTAGAATGCCAAAGGTCTGCAGTGCTGTAATTGATGCAAAGGGAACATTCTTTGACGAAAGAAAAGTTTGAAGGAGAAAATTATTATTTCAAATAAAAATCTCTTTTTTTAAACCTTGTCAATGTCTGGACTAGATTTTAAAATCATTTGTGTCATGATCCAAAGTGGATCTGACAGTTTTAAATGCACAAAGTGAACTTTTTTTCCTTTGTCTTGGTGCCAAAGTGGGTTGATTGCCCCCGGTGGCCATTAGAATTATTACACGTGGTGTCGGTTGTTCTAACTTGCCCCGGTGGTGGTAAGCGGTAGTGCACTTTAGTTTCTTTGGTTTATTGTGCACTTAATTATAAATCAGGGGTGAGGCTCCATAAAAGAGAGCCAGGTGTGTTTGTTCACTGTTGATGATATTGTGTGTTTATTTGGCAAGTAAGCCTGGGGTGAGGAAAGAGCTGAACAGGAGTCCTGCGCAGCCCAGCAAGAGGGGACGAGTGGCAGCTATGTGGTGCAAGAAGGGCTGGCATGGCATGGTGGAGTCACAGTTTATGGTGTAAGCAGGAAGTGCTTGCATGGCTTGGTGGAGTGGCGACTATGGAGAGAGTTGCACTCAGTATGAGGGACTTTGTTGCTGAGAGCTGGACTTAAGCATGCTTGACTTTTAGGGCAGGAACTGAACTCATCTTTGGGACTCTGTTACTGGACTTCTGCAATTGGTGGTGGACTCTGCTCCAAGGCTGCACTATGGTGAAGGATCCAGTTATGGTTATGGATCCGGGTGGAGGAGAAGCTGCACGCAGGTGTTGGGCTCTGTTGCTAGGAGCGTACGCAACAGAGCAAAGCTAAGTGGTGTTTCCCCTGTTTTGTCATCTTTGCTCATGTGTCTTTTAGTGCAGTGGTGGGATTAGTTTCCACACCGACCAATTCCCTAGTGAGGGTTTAGGTCAGGGCGAGCTAGGGTTTTTAGGTTCCTGTGCGCGCCCGGTGCGGAACCGGCATAGGGAACGTTAGGAGTGCAGGGACACTGGCTCAGGGGAGCTCAGGAGGTCTCCACTTCCCTATTCCCTATCGCAGGGCCCACCATTGTTAATGTTTCCCAGGTTTCCCTTATTGTTTAAATTCACCTTACTGGAGGCGGGGTTTCCAGATATGTATATATGTGTAATGTCTAAATTCGCCCCACTGGAGGCGGTGTATCCAGGGTCACGTGTGACAATGACAATTTGGCAACTCATTTGATTAGTAAAAGTGTGGGTTTTCATGGAAAACACAAAATTCTCTGGGTGACCCCAAACTTTTGAATGGTAGTGTATGTCCGCCTCTGCATAAACAACTATGCAGATGGTTAACAATGGTTAAAACTTATGAAGTTTGGAAGGCAAAAACAATAAAAACAAATCCTTAAAGGTGTTATCAGCTACAAAATAAAAATGCTGAATGTGAGTCAACTTTATAAAGATGAAACTTACTAATGTACATGAATTAAACCCTTTACCCATGAGGGTGGTTTGCACGTTAATTACCAGGCCAATTTTTGCAATTCGGACCGCTGTCACTTTATGAGATTATAGCTCTGGAACGCTTCAATGAATTCCAGTGATTCTGAGAATGTTTTTTCATGACATATTGTACTTCATGATAGTGGTAAAAGTTCTTCGGTATAACTTGTGTTAATTTGTGAAAAAAACGGAAATTTGGTGAAAATTTTTGCAATTTTCAAACTTTGAATTATCATGCCCTTAAATCACAGAGATATATCACACAAAATAGCTAATAATAACATTTCCCATCTTTCTACTTTATATCAGCATAATTTTGGAACCAACATTTTTTTTCTTGTTAGGAAGTTCTAAGGGTAAAAATTTGACCAGCGATTTTTCATTTTTCCAACAAAATTTACAAAATAATTTTTTTTAGGGACCACATCATATTTGAAGTCACTTTGAGGGGTCTGTATGAAAGTAACACCATTCTAAAAACTGCACCCCTCAAGGTGCTCAAAACCACATTCCAGAAGTTTATTAACCCTTCAGGTGCTTCACAGGAAATTAAAAATAAAAAATAACATTTAACTTTTTTCACAAAAAATTGAATTCAGATCCAATGTTTTTTTTATTTTGACAAGGGTAACAGGAAAAAATGGACCCCAAAATTTGCTGTGGAATTTCTCTTGAGCATGACGTTACCCCATGTGAGGGAGAAAACCACTGTTTGGGCGGACGGCAGAGCTCAGAAGGAAAGGAACGCCATTTGACTTTTTGAATGCAAAATTTGCTGTAACAATTGGTGGACACCATGTCGCACTTGGATTGCCTCTGATGTGCCTAAACAGTGAAAATTCCCAACAAGTCAAACCATTTTTGAAACTAGACTAGGGATGGGCGAATCTACTCGTTAGGACTCGTTACTCTGCGAGTAGTAGGGGACTCGCAGGAGTCGGTACTCTGCGAGTTTCCAAGCGATTACTCGCACAGTAATGAGTCCAATGCAAATCAATGGCAATCCTAGTTTTTTCAGAGTTTAATACAAGCAATCCTAGTTTCTTAGCGATTTTGTGTCCCGCTGTCAGCAGCGAGTCTTAGCGAGTCTAGGACTCCTATATACTGTATTCGGGACTCGCAGAATACAGAATATGTTAATTTTCAGAGACAGCCTAGTTTGTTAGGTGAGAAAACTGTGAAGAGCACTACTATGATTGGCTGCTGTCCATCGTGATGCCTATGTCATGTATGACAGGCAAGGCTGTATATAAACCCTGCCCCCGCCATTTTGGGCACATTCCTGTGACGATCTGAGCTAGTGCAGGGCGAGTTGGAGACATAGAGCAGATCTAGGGACTGTTAGTCAGTGTAGGACCTCAAGATTCCTCACATATAACACAAAAGTTCTTTTCAGAACTACCGTACCAGGACGGAGGAGTACTGTAGAGGACTGTAGGCAGGGAGAAAGGCAGGAGCAGCCTTAAAGTGCATACAGCACCATCCACAGAGCTTAGCTTACTCACTCAGCTTCCATCAGAGCTGAAATCAGAAGCATAGCTGAGCAAATTTTCTTTTTTTTTTCCACCAGATATTATTGGAGTCATATTTACCCCTGCAGCGTTATTGTTTCTGTGGCAGACCAGTGCGTTGCTGCTATCTATCCCACCAGCTAATAGCACGCACGCTGACTGCTTGTGTGCACTAAACAATTTTTTTCAGGGAGAGTGCGTCGCTTCTCTGCTAAGTTACAGCACGCACTTCACCCCAGAGCGGTGACGCAGACAGCACCACAGTCTACCTTGGTGACTGCCTTTGCGCACTAAACAATTTTTTTCAGGGAGAGTGGGCGACACGGTGGCTCAGTGGTTAGCGCTGCAGCCTTGCAGCGCTTGGGTCCTGGGTTCGAATCCCACCAAGGACAACATCTGCAAGGAGTTTGTATGTTCTCCCCGTGTTTGCGTGGGTTTCCTCCGGGTACTCCGGTTTCCTCCCACATTCTAAAGACATACTAATAGGGAATTTAGATTGTGAGCCCCATCGGGGACAGTGATGATAATGTGTGTGCAAGCTGTAAAGCGCTGCGGAATATGTTAGCGCTATATAAAAATAAAGATTATTATTATTATTCTCTGCTAAGTTACAGCACGCACTTCACCCCAGAGCGGTGACGCAGAAAGCACCACAGTCTACCTTGGTGACTGCCTTTGCGCACTAAACAATTTTTTCAGGGAGAGTGCGTTGCTTCTCTGCTAAGTTACAGCACGCACTTCACCCCAGAGCGGTGACGCAGACAGCACCACAGTCCACCTAGGTGACTGCCTTTGCACACTAAACAATTTTTTCAGGGAGAGTGCAGGGCTTCTCTGCTACCAGCTAATAGCACGCACGTTACCTTCCTGCTGTGCCAATACGCATCACTAGCCTTGATTGTCCTCCTATTAGCAAGTATTAACTGCTAATTATTGTTCAGATTATTACAGCTAACATCTGCATTTCTCAACAATGTCCCAAAAAAAACAAGTTCCCAAAAAAGAGGTTGCAAAGGGACAGGGACGAGGTCGTGGCCTTGGCAGTCATGCACAACAAGGCACTGGTACAGGTAGACAGAAGAAGATTGATAGATCGACCTTTCTTCTGTCTAAATTTCCCAGTACTGAACCAAAACGTCTCTTAAGGCCGGAAGAGCAAGACCAGATTACATCTTGGATGGCTGAGAAGACCTCAACCACTGGTTCTTGCAGCACACAATTGTCCTTGACAACTAGGTCTAGTGTCGCTACAGACAACGCAGGGTATTCCAATCCTCAAACTCTTCCTAGTTCCTCAACTCATCGGCAGACAGAGGAATATTTTGACCGCGAATTTGGTCACTCTGATGATTTATTTGCTTCTTACCAGCCCCTGATTGAATCTGGAGTTTCTTTATCACTGCCTGACGAGATACTTGAAAAAGACGTAAGGTCTATTCATGGACAAAGTTTGGAATCACCTCTTACTGTAGAAAGCCACTTTCACCAAAGGCATACAGCGTCTCAGGAGGTTGCCGACGATGATGATGATGATGAGACACTCATCTCATCTGGCCAGCCTGAACAGTCACGTTATCCTGAAGACTTTGAAGAGGAAGGGGTTGATGATGAGACCACATATCCAACATGGACTGTTGGAATGCATAGCCAACAGAGCAGCCCGGAGGAGGAAAGTGGCTATGTACCAAAAGCACCAAGGCTTACTCCTTTCTCCAGAAGGCAAACTGTGACAACAGTTGCCCAAATTGTGTCAACTGTTGCCCAAACTGGACCAACTGTTGCCCAAACTGTATCAACAGTTGGTGTGGGACAGAGGTATCCTCCTGTGCCTCCAATACAACATAAAGGACGAAAAGCCATTGTGTGGGAATTTTTTAAGGATAGCCCATCACTACCAAATGTAGTGATCTGTAACATCTGCTATGCAAGGCTAAGCAGAGGCCAGGGAAAAGGAAACTTGAGCACCAGCAGTATGCATAAGCACATGTCTGTTAAGCACCCAACTCAGTGGTCGGCCCGTCAGGTTTCAAAATCAGTGGCTTCTGATCCCAACACTTCCACTCCACCTCAGATCCATCCTTCACCATCTAGTGTTCATGCAGCAGGTCCTGCTCAGACGTACTCCTCTGAAGCTGCGTTACAAGACAGACATGACAGTAGTCAAGCCACTTGTCAGTCTGCGCCAAACGTGCAGTTGTCTGTGCCACAGCTGTATGAGAGGCAGCGGAAGTTCCAATCGACGCACCCATTTTCTCAACAAATGACGGCTCAAATTGCTAAGTTGTTAGCTGTCGAAATGTTGCCGTTTAGGCTTGTGGGAACAGAGTCTTTTCGGGAGTTGTTGGCTGTGGCAGCACCACGATACTCCGTTCCCAGCCGGTACTTTTTCTCACGTTGTGCCGTCCCCGCGTTACACCAGCACGTGGTAAACAACTTAAAGCGTGCACTAACAAATGCTGTAACCGGCAAAGTCCATTTAACTACGGACACGTGGACAAGTACTTGTGGACAGGGCAGATACATATCACTAACGGCTCACTGGATCAACCTGGTGGAGAGTGTCCCAAATTCTAAAAGTGGACCATGTGAGATCCCACCAACTCCATGAATAGCGGGCACAACATCATTCCAGGTATCCGCCTCATCATATACGTCCACTACCCAATCGGCTTCTTCAACTTCCTCTGCCACTGCTGACTTGCCCGCAATATCACGTCCAAGTTGGGAGCTTTGCAGTAGCGCTTCAGCAAGGCGACAACTGGCTCTTCTGAAGCTCATCTGTCTAGGTCACACACCTCACACTGCAACAGAGCTGTGGAAAGGTCTTAAGCAACAGACTGATGAGTGGCTGGTCCCACTGCAACTCCAAACAGGTCTTGTTGTCAGCGATAACGGTCGAAACCTTGTGGCGGCACTGAAGCTTGGGAACATTGTACACGTACCTTGTATGGCTCACGTGCTGAACCTAGTAGTTCAGAAATTCCTTAAAACATACCCCGAGTTATCTGACCTACTAGAGAAGGTGAGGAGAATTTGCGCCCATTTCCGACATTCCTCCACGGCGAAGTCTTTCTGTCCTTCAAAACCAATTGAATTTGCCCAAACACCGGCTAATTTGTGACATGCCCACACGCTGGAACTCTACATTCCATATGATAGCAAAGTTGAATGAGCAGCAGAGGGCAATAGCGGAATATCAGCTGCAACATGCCCGTCACACCGGAAGTCAGACAAGACACCTTAGTGGTCTGGAGTGGGTCTGGATCGCTGACATTTGTGAGGTGCTGGAGAACTTTGATTACTGCACCAAACTTGTCAGCGGTGATCAGTCGATTATCAGTCTCACCATCCCCATGCTCTGTCTGCTCAAAGAATCCCTCATGAATCTGAAAACAGAAGCTTTGAGGGCCCAGCGGATGGCTATGCAGCCAGATTTGAACATCGCTGATCCTAGCCAGCCAAGCCAACATCAGCAGGCAACATTGGGTCCGGAAGAAGAATGCGATGAGGGTGATGAGGATGAAGATTTCTTGTTCCGTGGCACTGATGTGAACCCTGATGGTACTCCCAACCCCAGCTTTATGTCGGTACAGCATGGGTGGGCTGAAGAGGAGGAGGAGGAGGCGGAGACAGATTTAGAGGCCATGATGCGTAGTGCCCATCATTCGGGTGAAACCGAAGAGATGAGTCTTTACAGCTTAGCACTCATGGCTGACTTCATGTCTCAATGTCTGTCCCAAGATCCACGCGTCATTAACATCTATGACAGCAACCTCTACTGGTTGTCAACATTTCTGGACCCACGCTACAAAGATAAATTTCCGTCGCTGCTGTTGCAGTCACCAAGGGGCTTAATTATGGATCATTTCAAGAGTCTTGTTGTACAGAATTTGATGACAATATCACTGTCTGACTCCGCTATACACCGAAGTAGCAGCAGTTTGTAACAGCAGCAATTGGTTGGGACACAAACGCCCACAATGTCAAGAAGAGGTGGGGGTAAGATGTCCACCAACTGGGCAATGTTCAACAGACCTTCCAATCAGCAACGCAGTGTGCCTGCGGTCACCTTGAGTAGGAGACAAACATTGTCAAATATGGTGAACGAGTATGTCAGTGACAGTACCAGCTTCCTAACCGACCCGTCTGTACCCTTTAATTACTGGGTTTCCAAGCTTCACACTTGGACAGAGCTGTCTTTGTATGCCTTGGAGGTGCTGGCCTGCCCAGCTGCTAGCGTGACATCAGAGCGTGTTTTCAGTGCCGCTGGGGGTATAGTCACTGAGACAAGGTCACGCCTTTCTACAGAAAATGCCGACAGGCTGACTCTCATTAAGTTCAACAAGGACTGGATATCATCACAGTTCCTAAGCCCTCCAGACGACAGTACCCAAACCTAGGGTAACATAATCATGATTATTAGGATTGTGAGATTGCGCTTTTAACATTATGCCCTTTTCTGACTGGAAATATCTCTATGTCCCTCATCTCAGTCGCTTTGATTAGTAATGTTCATGCAACATTTGCTGCATTATAACACAAATACACAATCAGTTTGATTCATTTTACTTTACAAGTGAATCCACTTGTGAGGATTTTTCAGAGTTGTGTATTTGCATCCAATTCCATACAGCCCCTTGGGCTAATTTTTCCAGGCACCAAGCCTATGCCTGCATAGTGGGCACTTCTCTTACTGCAAGCCAGTATTTAGTGTGGGCCACGCGCCCTGCTTTATTTAAAAAATTTTCCTCAAGCCCCTTGAGCCAATTTTTGGAGGCACCAAGCCTATGCCTGCATAGTGGGTATTGCATGTACTATGCTCCCAGTACAAGCAAGTATATTGTATGAGCACTAGGGACTGCGTGTCCGTGAAAGTTTTATACATTATTTCAATAGCCCAGAGGGGGCATTTCCCTGGGCGAACCCACCTAATGGAATGTTCATGGATAACCAGTGTTGCCATAAATACTATATCTGCTAACCTTAGCAAACATCACACAACATGGTCCTCCTGATCATCAATGGTTTTGGGGGGTAATACTCCATGTGGCAATGTAAACAATACACATCATCAAATTAGTTGCTCAACAGTTGCCAAACCACAACTAACTGTTTTGATTTTGGTTGGAAAAAAGGCACGCACATGTCCGCCCAAATTATGTCTTTCACCATGAACTCGCATGTGCATTTCGGCAGGGGTGCCAAACACTTTACTCTGACGTACAAAATTTGACAAACCATCTGCACATTGGGGAAGTACATATTCTGGGGAAATACATACATCAGTTTGGCTATGTGGACATGTTGTGGTGTTGGACTGGCAACATGTCACCAAATGCAGCTAGGCCCTCAGCATTCTTCTTATACTGTATCTCTAAGTCATTGGCCCGAATATGCACCCGTATGGCCTGGCCAGCCTTACACTTTACTTGTTGACTCAAGCGTTGTGCCTCTGTCCAAGCGCTTCATGTTTGGTCTCAAAAATGGCTAATGCTACGGTTACATTTGCGTTTACAATTGCAGATTCATGTTTTTTTGAGAAAACACCGGTGTTGACCTATTGGAGAAAAAGTATAATTTGGAGAATCTACCCGGATCTGATTTTTGGAGTTCCTCGTGGTGTGGCCCCAAATAATAGATCATGATCGCCAATTCCGAATGCAAATGTAACCGCAGCCGAAATCCCACCTTCCGTGTATTACATAAACTGTCTTGCTTAAGTGCTCATGTGAAAAGTGTGTGATAGTTCAAAAAACATGCTTTGAGTGGTGTACTGAACACATAACACATACAACTGTTGTGTGGCTGGCAAAACACTTGTTTTATTTCTGCGGTTCACTTTCATGCCTGTTGGCTTTCTTTTACTTACATTTTTTGTCTTGCTCTTTCCTTCTTTCCACATATGTATCACAATGCCACAAAAAGCCACATTTCTTAACCGTAAAAAACAAAAAAAATTACAGAAAGGGGATAAGAAAAAAAAAAATAAAACAAACCAAAAAATAAAGAATGTTACAGTATCTCAAACATAGACAATTAAACGTTTAATTAAAAAAACAAAAGTTTTGGACAGAAAATTCCATATGCAATTAGAGTACATGGTAACTTGGCCCACCACTCTGTTCCACATTGACATCCAGGTCACCCTCATCTACAGGAACATTGATCATGTTGAGCGCCTGGTGTATCTCCTCAGCCAAGGGCCTGTGATACTCTGGCAAACCTCCAACATTGGGCACATTAAGTAATGGCTGATATGGACGCCATATGTTATGTTCCACAGGGTGTCCATCCTAACTCTGGTAGCCCTGCACGGCTCTTGGTTGCCCTGGCGGCTGGCGGGTTGAAGTAGCCATGAGGTTGTGTGGTGAACGCTGCCAATCCTCAAGCATATTTAATACCCGTGTGGGGCTGTTGGGGGGCACATTTGCTTCAAGTAGTATTTGAAAGGCTGCCCTTGCATGCCGTCTCTGCTCACGTGGAATATGTGTGAGACTACCTGAGACTGTGTGCAAAGGCAGCTGCCCACTGTACTGCGTTGGTCTCTGCATTGGATGGCCAGCCCCCCCTTCCCAGGGAGCAAAGAAATTCTCCTCAACCTCAGGGGCTACATAAATGGGGAAAGGTGCCAAGCTAGGGGTGAAGGAAACTGTGGGCAAGCTGGAGGAGGCCACAGAATCCAGACCAAATGACGAGGATGGAGCAGTGAGGCCAGAGGTGGACACAAGCGGCAAAGGAACATAGTGGCAGGGAGCCAGAGCAGGGACAGAGGAGCAAGTTAATGGAGCTGGGGTGGAGCTAACCAGAAAACTAGCTGGGGCAGTGCAGGAGGGAACTGGACCAGGACCACTGTTGGAGTTCTCAAGATCATGGCCAGAGCTAGAGGGGACCACAGCATCTTGAAAACCGGATGGCCCATGAACTGGTGGAGCTGCCAGAGCCATACCACTCACAGCATGTTCTTCTGCAGCCCGTGGTGGTGAAGGTGGTGGAAGCTGATCAGCCACGGGTTGGTTGTCATCCGCCTGCATACCCTCCCGTGCTTCCTCCACAGGCTGTTGCTGGGCTGGTCTGTCTCGTTGTTGCAAAGGTGCAACACCAGCCTCCTCATCTGCGCCTTGGCCTTGGGGAACCTCCACATCTTGGGGATTTTGCCGGCGAGGTCTATTTGTAAGCACAAAAAAAAATGTCAGCTCACATTTGCTGGATTGAGATAGGAAAAACACAAGGTAAAAATTACCAACATTAATGCAAACCTACACTTACATTTACCCTTGTGTGTCCAACATAAACAAATATAACTTTGCCAGCCCTGATTAAGGTAATGGGCCAAGTAACATTTTTAAATTAGGGACATCAGACATAGTGTCTAATCTTACAAATGTTAAAGTTATGGGCAAATAAAAATCTGACATATCCTACCTTCTAAGGCGCACAAATGGACGAAGGAATGCCAATCTGTGATAGTGGTCATAAACCCGCAACGGTGGTGCAGCTTGTGGGCCCCGGCATAACTGCCGCTCGTACTCCTTCTTATGCTGGTCACGGCAGCTCCTCCATCTCTTGATTATCATTTTAACTGCAAGCAGATAAATAAAATACAGACATCAGATTTGATCACACATTGTCAGGTATCAAACAATAGGCCCAAACATACAATAGACATGCACTTCTTGCCCTCTTTGTACCCATGGTTAAGTATACCGTACACGTACAGAGAAGGGAGAGAAGAAGGAGAAACATGGAAGGACCATTTAGAGAGAGGGGTCTGGCAAGAGAAGGAACCTGTCTGCAGTTTAGGAGAGTCCCTGAGGGAAAGGAGAGTGTCCCCGTTGAAGTGTAAAGAGGTGTAATTGAGAAGTGTAAAGAATTGAACCTCTGTAACAGGAAGGTGAAAAGAATTGTAACATCTGTGATTGTAAAAGACCCAGAAAGTCAGAGCTGAGTTACATCCGGTAAACACTGACCAGTGTGTGAGTCGCTTTTAATAAAGTAGCTGCAGCAGGATCCAGTGTGAAGACAAGTGTTGCAAGACCAATTAAGTGCAAGCATAGACCTGCATCAGCCTCCCCATCACCAACATCAAGATCCATCTACTACAACCTGCCTGGGGATCCCAGCCCTACCCAGAAAGGGCTTCTCCACCTCAGCTGCCCCTCACCATCATCCCCAGCCAGTCATAGGCAACGGTGGCAGTAAATAGCCACATTTATTCTGGGTGGCGTCCCAACAATAACTCCTAAAAACGTTTAATTAAAACATCCCCTGTAGTTATCCCCTTTGCACTGTGCATCCCCTGAGACTACAGCACGGGTCACATCACATCCCCCAGTGAAGCAGACCCCGGCCCGGTGCTGGGTACCATGGTTTCAGTGCGTCACAAACGCCAATGGTGACACAAGAAATCTCACTCTCTCCTAATCCAAAAAAGGGTACAGTAAAAGAAAATAGAAGAAATGACATCACATAACTCTCACCCATGTTTGCCTGCCCATCTTCTCCAGCGTGATCAAATGACGGGAACATACTTCTGGCGATGGACCTCCAAGCCATATTTCGCTGTCTTTCATCACCATAGCCAGGGTGGGTGGGCTGCCACAGCTGGGGCCACTCTTCAACCAGGCCGATCAGCCTCTCTGTATCACGTCTGCTACACATCTTTGGTGGGCCTGTGTGTGCAGATCTGATCGCCCTGTGTGTGCAGATCAGATCGCCCTGTGTGTGCAGATCAGATCTGCCTGTGTGTGCAGAATATCAGATCAGCCTGTGCAGTAAATCGGTTAGCACAGGTGACTTCCTGTTTAGCTTCTAGCGTGATGTAGAAATGATTTTCTGTGCTTTAGGGATGAATTCTAAATCGCTAAGCTAGGGGCCACTTGCGAGAGTAAAGAGTAAAAAACATGGCAGCACAGGAATCGCTGCAATACTCGCATCCCCATTCATTAACATTGGACTCGCTAGACTTGCAACGAATAGCGAGTTTCCGAGTCGGACTCGTTAGCGTCTAGCGATTCCGAGTATTTCAGGATTCGCCCATCCCTAAACTAGACCCCTCATGGAATTGATCTAGATGTGTGGTGACTAGTGTTGAGCATTCCGATACTGCAAATATCGGGTATCGGCCGATATTCGCTGTATCGGAATTCCGATACCGAGTACCGATATTTTTTCAATATCGGATATCGGAATCGGAAGTTCCCATAATGCAATGAGCCACTCTTGTGGCTCTGATTGGCTGCCGAAATGACATCATCATGATGCGCGGTCTGTGCGCATCATGATGCGCTGTCAGTTCGGGCCTTCCGGGGGGGTCTGTGCCGACTGCCCGGGGATCTGTACCGGCCTGCTGGGGGTCTGTGCCGACTGCCCAGGGTCTGTACCGGCCTGCCGGGTGGCTGTGCCGGCCTGCCGGTGGTCTGTGATGACTGTCCGGGGGTCTGTGCAGGCTGCGGGGGTCTGTACCGGCCTGCCGGGGGGCTGTGCTGGCCTGCCGGTGGTCTGTGCCGACTGTCCGGGGGTCTGTGCAGGCTGCGGGGGTGTGTACCGGCCTGCCAGGGGGCTGTGCCGGCCTGCCGGTGGTCTGTGCCGACTGTCCGGGGGCCTGTGCAGGCTGCGGGGTTCTGTGCAGGCATCATCCGATGGGACTACAAGTCCCATCGGGCGATGCCTGCTACCATGACGGTGATTGACACATTAGCCAATGATGGGACAGTAGTAGTCCCATCATCCAGCTAATGTGTTGAATGTAAAAAAATAAATAAAAAAATACATACTACATGCTACATACATACTACATACATGCTACATATATACTACATGCATGCAACATACATACAACATATATACTACATGTATGCAACATGCATACTACACATATACTACATGCATGCAACATACATACTACATATATACCACATGCATGCAACATACATATATACTACATGCAACATGCATACTACATATATACTACATGCATGCAACATACATACATACTACACATTTACCACATGCATGCAACATGCATACTACATATATACCACAAATATACTACATGCATGCAACATACATATATACTACATATATACTACATGCATGCAACATGCATACTACATATATACCACATATATACTACATGCATGCAACATACATATATACTACATATATACTAAATGCATGCAACATACATATATACAACATATATACTACATGCATGCAACATGCATACTACATATATACCACATATATACTACATGCATGCAACATATATATACTACATATATACTACATGCAACATACATACTACATATATACCACATGCATGCAACATGCATACTACATATATACTACATGCATGCAACATACATATATACTACATGCAACATACATACTACATACATACTACATATATACCACATACATGCAACATGCAAACTACATATGTACCACATATATACTACATGCATGCAACATACATACATACTACATATATACCACATACATGCAACATGCAAACTACATATGTACCACATATATACTACATGCATGCAACATACATACATACAACATATATACTACATGGATGCAACATGCATACTACATATATACCACATATATACTACATGCATGCAACATACATATATACTACATGCAACATACATACTACATACATACTACATATATACCACATGCATGCAACATGCAACATACATATATACTACATGCATGCAACATACATATATACAACATGCATGCAAAATACATATATACAACATATATACTACATGCATGCAACATGCATACTACATATATACCACATATATACTACATGCATGCAACATATATATATACTACATATATACTACATGCAACATAGATACTACATACATACTACATATATACCACATGCATGCAACATGCATACTACATATATACTACATGCATGCAACATACATATATACTACATGCAACATACATACTACATACATACTACACATATATCACATATATGCAACATGCAAACTACATATGTACCACATATATACTACATGCATGCAACATACATACATACTACATATATACCACATACATGCAACATGCAAACTACATATGTACCACATATATACTACATGCATGCAACATACATACATACAACATATATACTACATGCATGCAACATGCATACTACATATATACCACATATATACTACCAAGACAGGTTGTTCCACTTGGGGTTATTTAGTTTGGAGAATCGAAGGCTTAGGGGTGATCTTATTACAATGTATTAGACCTGTGACGGGGAAAAGGGGGCATCATCTACGTCTGGAGGAAAGAAGGTTTAAGCATACTCACAGACGTGGATTCTTTACTGTAAGAGCAGTGAGACTATGGAACTCTCTGCCATATGATGTTGTAATGAGTGATTCCCTACTAAAATTTAAGAGGGGACTGGATGCCTTTCTTGAAAAATATAATATTACAGGGTATATACACTAGTCTCCATAGTGTTGCGTTGATCCAGGGAGCTAGTCTGATTGCCGTATGTGGAGTCGGGAAGGAATTTTTTTCCCCAATGTGAAGCTTACTGTTTGTCACATGGGTTTTTTTTGCCTTCCTCTGGATCAACATGTTAGGGCAAGTTAGGATAGGATATGGGTTGAACTAGATGGACTTAAAGTCTCCCTTCAACCTTAATTACTATGTTACTATGTTACTATGTTACATGCATGCAACATACATATATACTACATGCAACATACATACTACCTACATGCTACATATATACCACATGCATGCAACATGCATACTACATATATACTACATGCATGCAACATACATATATACAACATGCATGCAACATACATATATACAACATATATACTACATGCATGCAACATGCATACTACATATATACCACATATATACTACATGCATGCAACATACATATATACTACATGCAACATACATACTCCATACATACTACATATATACCACATGCATGCAACATGCATACGACATATATACTACATGCATGCAACATACATACTACATATATACCACATGCATGCAACATGCATACTACATATATACCACATATATATTACATGCATGCAACATACATACATACTACATATATACTACATGCATGCACCATACATACAGTCATATGTTAAAGTTTGGGCACCCCAATTAATGTTAACCTTTTTTCTTTATAACAATTTTGGCTTTTGCACCAGCTATTTCAGTTTCATATATCTAATAACTGATGGACTCAGTTATATTTCTGGATTCAATTGAGGTTTATTGTACTAACAGAAAATGTGCAATCTGCATTTAAACAAAATTTGACCGGTGCAAAAGTATGGGCACCCTTATCATTTTCTTGATTTGAACACTCCTAACTACTTTTTACTGACTTCCTGAAGCACTAAATTGGTTTTTTAACCTCATTGAGCTTTGAACTTCATAGCCAGGTGTATCAAATCATGAGAAAAGGTATTTAAGGTGGCCACTTGCAAGTACTTCTCCTATTTGATTCTCTTATGAAGAGTAGCATCATGGGCTCCTCAAAACAACTCTCAAATGATCTGAAAACAAAGATTATTCAACATAGCTTTTCAGGGGAAGGATACAAAAATTGTCTCAGAGATTTAACCTGTCAGTTTCCACTGTGAGTAACATAGTAAGGAAATGGAAGAACACAGGTACAGTTCTTGTTAAGCCCAGAAGTGGCAGGCCAAGAAAAATATCAGAAAGGCAGAGAAGAAGAATGGTGAGAACAGTCAAGGACAATCCACAGACCACCTCCAAAGACCTGCAGCATCATCTTGCTGCAGATGGTGTCACTGTGCATCGGTCAACAATACATCGCACTTTGCACAAGGAAAAGCTGTATGGGAGAGTGATGCGAAAGAAGCTCTTTCTGTAAGCACGCCACAAACAGAGTCGCTTGAGGTATTCAAAAGCACATTTGGACAAGCCAGTTACATTTTGGAAGAAGGTCCTGTGGACTGATGAAACAAAGATTGATTTATGCATGGAGGCTAAAAAATACAGCATTCCAAGAAAAACACTTGCTACCCACAGTAAAATTTGGTGGAGGTTCCATCATGCTTTGGGGCTGTGCGGCCAATGCTGGCACCGGGAATCTTGTTAAAGTTGAGGGTCGCATGGATTCAACTCAGTATCAGCAGATTATTGACAATAATGTGCAAGAATCAGTGACGAAGTTGAAGTTACGCAGGGGATGGATATTTCAGCAAGACAATGATCCAAAACACCGCTCCAAATCTACTCAGGCATTCATGCAGAGGAACAATTACAATGTTCTGGAATGGCCATCCCAGTCCCCAGACCTGAATATCATTGAACATCTGAGGGATGATTTGAAGCGGGCTGTCCATGCTCGGTGACCATCAAACTTAACTGAACTGGAACTGTTTTGTAAACAGGAATGGTCACAAATACCTTCATCCAGGATCCAGGAACTCATTAATAGCTACAGGAAGCGACTAGAGGCTGTTATTTTTGCAAAAGGAGGATCTACGAAATATTAATGTCACTTTTATGTTGAGGTGCCCATACTTTTGCATTGGTCAAATTTTGTTTAAATGCAGATTGCACATTTTCTGTTAGTACAATAAACCTCATTTGAATCCAGAAATATAACTGAATCCTTCAGTTATTAGATATATGAAACTGAAATAGCTGTTGCAAAAGCCAAAATTGTTAAAAATTGAAAAAAGGTTAACATTAATAGGGGTGCCCAAACTTTAACATATGACTGTATATACTACATATATACTACATGCAACATGCATACTACATATATACTACATGCATGCAACATACATACATACTACATATATACCACATGCATGCAACATGCATACTACATATATACCACATATATACTACATGCATGCAACATACATATATACTACATATATACTACATGCATGCAACATACATATATACAACATATATACTACATGCATGCAACATGCATACTACATATATACCACAGATATACTACATGCATGCAACATACATATATACAACATATATACTACATGCAACATACATACTACATATATACCACATGCATGCAACATGCATACTACATATATACTACATATGTACTACATGCATGCAACATACATATATACTACATATATACTACATGCAACATACATACTACATACATACTACATATACACTACATGCATGCAACATGCATACTACATATATACTACATATATACTACATGCATGCAACATTCATATATATTACATACAATACATTCATACAATACATACATATAGACATACAGTACATATAACATAGAGTACATACTCACCATCACTTGTCACTTTGATCCCCGAAGCCATTGTCATCTGTGGAATAAATATTAAAATAACAAACCACCAATATACTTACCCCTGATCCGCCAAAGTCCACGAGTGTCCCACGACGATCTTGCGTGGAGAACAGCAGCATCAGCTGCTGCTACTGTTCTCTACGGGCTCCAGGAATCCAATGACGGGAGGTATCCTTCCGCACTGTATTCCTCCGCCACTGTAAAAAAAAAAAGTCCCTAGTCTCACTTTATGGCAAAAGCTGCGTGGGAAATTTCTCACACAGCAATGCCATAAAGTGAGACTAGGGACTTTTTTTTACAGTGGCGGAGGAATACAGTGCGGAAGGATACCTACCTCCCGTCATTGGATTCCTGGAGCCCGCAGCCCCCGCAGCCTGCACAGACCCCCGGACAGTCGGCACAGACCACCGGCAGGCCGGTACAGACCCCCGCAGCCTGCACAGACCGCCGTGCAGTCGGCACAGACCCCCAGCATGCCGGCACAGACCCCCGGAAGGTCCGTACACACCCCCGAGAGGCTGTACAAGGACAGAAAAGGGTTTTTCTTATTCCGATACTGGAAGTCCCATAGACTTGAATGGGACTTCCGGTATCGGAATCGGCGATACCCGATACTTTTTCCGTATCGGGCCGATACCATCCGATCCGATATTTTAGGGTATCGGATGGTATCACTCAACACTAGTGGTGACTGGTGAGCACATTGAACCCTGAGGTGCTATAAACACAGAGGTTTAGAAACACAGAGGTTTATAACATTGAGCCATAAAAAATAAAAAAAAATCTAATTTTCCCTACAAATATGTTTTCTGCACAAAACATTGGATTTTCATAAGGGCAACAGAAAAAAAAATTCACTGTAAAGTTTATTGTGCAATTTCTCTTGAGTATGTGGATACCCCTTATGAGGGAGAAAACCACTGTTTGGGCCCTCTAAAGGCAAAGGAGCGCCATTTGACTTTTTGAATACAAAATTTGCTGGAACAGTTGGCCGATGCCATGTCGCGTTTGAAGAGCCTCTGATGTGCCTAAACAGTGAAAATCCCACACAAGTGACACTATTTTGAAAACTAGACCACTCATGGAACAGATCTAGATGTGTGTTGAGCACATTGAACCCTCATGTGCTTCACAGAAGTTTACAACGTTGAGCCGTAAAAATAAAAAAAATCTAATTTTCCCCAAAAATGTTTTTAGCACAAAATATTGGATTTTCATTAGGGTAACATGAGAAATTGCACCATACAATTTGTTGTGCAATTTCTTGTGAGTATGCTGGTACCCCATATATGGGATAATACTACTTCTGAGGCACAGTGCAAAGCTCAGAAGGGAAGAGGTACCATATTGTATCTCAGATTTTGCTGGAATGGTTCGAAAGTGCCATGTCACATTGGTAGAGTCCCTGAGGTGTCAGAACAACAGAAACACCCTATATGTGAACTCATTTTACAAATTACACTCCCCAATGAATTTATTTAGGGGTGCAGTGATCATCTTGACACCATATGTGCCTCACAAAATTTTATGGCACTGAGCGGTAAAGAAAGAATAAATTAAATTTTTACAACTAAATTGTTTTAGCTCCAAGTTTTTAATTTTTCTAAGGGATAATAGGAATTTTTTTACAACAAACTCAGCTCCATATTTTCCTCGGTGCGCCAATATCCTACAAGTAACCAGAAAATATTTTTCAGGCACAGTGCAAATCTCAGAAGGCAAGGAGCGCCAGATTTTACTGTTATGATTTGCAGATGCCATGACATACTGGGAGCGTCCATGAGGTGTCAAAACAGCAAAGCTCCCCATAAGTGACCACCATTTTACAAACTACACCTCTCAATGAATTCATCTAGTGGCGCAGTGATCATATTGACACCACGGGTGCGTCACAGAATTGTATACCATTGGGCAGTGAAGAAAAAATAACTACATTTTCACCACCAAAATTTAGTTTCAGCCCCAGATTTTACATTTTCACACAATAAGTGGGTAAAAATGGCATCAAAATTTGTCCCACAATTTCTACTGAATGTGGCAATACCAAATATGTGGCTGTACAGTATTACTTAGCCATACGGATAGACTCAGGAGGAACGGAGCGTTATTTGCCTCCTGGAGCGCAGATTATCCTAAAACAGTTTCTGGACTCCATATACAGAGCCACTAATTGCTAGAAGAGCAGAATCCCCCTCAAGCTGACCCCACTTGGCAAACTATACTCCTTGGGGAATTTATTTACAGGTGTAGTGACAATTTTGACTCCATGCATATTTTCCAGAAACAAGCAGCAATGAATGTTGCCGAGTGAAAATTGCCGTTGTTGTGACCAGTATGCTGTAGTGACCAGTACGTTGCAGTCACCATTACATTATACCCAGCCTGTCCTTCTGGCGACATGCACCAGTAAGTTAGGTGAGTTCTTTTTGCTTCAGATATACAAAATGTGGACACAATATATGGTTTGTTTGGCTCATAAGGGAGGGGGCATTTGGATTTGAGGATGGAGAATTTGCTGAATTTCTTTAGGCGTGTGAGGAGCCATTTCGCTTTTGCATAGCCTTTGTACTACTAGTAACATGGAAGCCCCCTATATTTCCATTGTCAGATGACAGACCTGAGTAGGGATTTGCTTTTTTTGTGGATTGAGTTGAAGCTTCTATTGGGAACATTTTACATAGCATTTATGATCACATTTATCCAGTGCTCTATGCTGAACACTTATTTTGGGGTTTCCATCTAAATCTATGAGTGACAAGATTCAGATGAAACCCCCAATGGATCTGCAAGGGGAGGCCAGGACTGTAATCACGGCCTGAGACAATGAAGCATCTGTGTCCCGACCTTCCCTCACAGAAAACTTTAATCCACTGGTCAGCACACCTGCGTCTCCAGGTTCATGTCCCCCTGGGCACTTCCCAGGCGATGATGGCCCTTCGTCCAGGCGACTCCCCTGTAATGGAGACACAGTGCAGAATAACTTGAACATTTTCTTTACTTAGGACTTCACACGTTATATCCACAGTTGGCACATCATGAGATACACATTCAACTTCACTTGCTTCCTCAGCTCTCCCCACTTTGCTGATGCTTCTGTATGGGACACGTTCGGACCGGACCGTCCTAGACTGCTTCCCAGATTCTTCCTGGCATAACCTTGCCTTCATGACAATTCCTTCTGCCTGTTTCGCCACAGACTTGAAATCATCCGACATCAAGTTTAGTTGCCTCTGGAAAAGCATCCGGCCCATCTATAATGTTCCCTGTGAAGCTTCAACTTCCTTCTGTTCCTCACTCCAACCGACTCCCACCCTAAATGCGTCTGCCCAGGCTATGAGTCGCGACATCTTCTCTCTACTGTACTAGCCCACTGTAGTGATGTCCAATAGCTGTGGATAACATGGGCTTTCGCTGCTTAACATTGCGTGTCTGCTGAGCAGTCCTGGGCCTAAAGCCCATGTGGACACTTCGGGCACCCTGGTGTTGAGAGTTCATTTTCCCCTTCACCATTGAGGTCTGATGAACTCCCTCTTCTGGTGAAGGAAGGTAGTGAGGCTGATTACCAAGCACCTGAGCAGGATGATGATGACTGGGTGACTGGAATTGCTGACTGGATATAAGGCAGCCGACGCCCTTCTGCCTTGCTGGTGATTTCCCTGAGGGATTCCAGGAGACCAGTCTGATTCCTGCTCCTCAAAAGCTAAGTTTTCTGCTCTGCTTTTCGCATTTGTGTTTTGGTTTTGTTTTGCCTTGTTTTTCTGGATTTCTGCCATTCCCTGCTGGGGTGAGCTGAATTCCTTTTTGCTCTGTCTTCAGAAAATACCTGAGTACTGATATAGTCTTTTTGAAGCCTAGCGTCTTCAGGGCTTTTTTCCCTATCAGTCTGTTGGCTCTTGTTTTGATAGAGTTTTGGCGGATTGCAGACAGCAGCTTTTCTATCCTGTCCTACTTAGTTAGCTTGGGCCCCATCTTTTGCTCTGCCTATCTTTCTATCTGTGTGAGTGTTTTTTCATCTTGCTTCACCGTCATTATATGTTGGGGGCTGCCTATTGCTTTGGGGTCTGCTCTGGGGCAGTTTAGATTTCCCTTTCTGTCTTTAGGCTATTTAGTTCTCCGGCTGTGATCGAGGGGTCTAGGGCACCGTACGAACCCCCCACGGCTACTGCTAGTTGTTGTTGATAGGTTCAGGGGTCTGCAATCCGATAGCTGCCAACTCCCCTGGTTTTCTGGACTTAGCTAGTATTTCTGTTTTTGCTTCCTACGGTGACTCATTCATAACACCCTGGCCTCATCTGACTAACTTCCCTTCTGCTCTAACCTTAACTCTCAGCAGCCCCTCCTACACTTAAATCTATATTGCCTACTAGCTGTTATGTAAACTAGAGTGCCCCCTCTAGTGTATAACAATGAACATTATTAACTTACCCCCTTTACACTCTCCCTTACTTTAAATTTGGTCGTCCCTGACCAAACATGCTTACATTTTTAATATGTACAGTAAATACTCCGCGCAGGGAGGTTATATGAGGTATCCACATCCGGTACGCACAGAAGTCTGTGTCCTACGCATGGGACAGCAGTCCTGAGAATTACCTTCCCTTTCCTTTTAGGAAAGTACAGTTTTTCTTTACAGTAATCTCCAGCCGAGAAGACAGTCTCCACTTTTCCAGCAGAATGGGCACAACAGGCACAACAAAAACAATAATAAGAGTCTATAGGCTCCAGATATAATGCCTAGCTCGCAGTCCTCCAGGCCAAGATGAATAAATATACCAAAAACTGGAAAACAAACAATGCTTCGTCTTCAGCGTTGTTAAAGGCCGCAACGGTCGTGTGGCTCTTAAATCCACAGAGCATGACAAGGCGCCCAGCCCTATCGGGACACATAACAGTCCCAAATCAAACTTATGGTGAAACGTGCACAACTTTTTCCTTATTATTTTTCAGACTTATTTACATTAGCAAGGTTGAACGGCATGGATTGCATGTAGCTCCTTTCTCTTCCGAGGTCATCCCTGTGGCCACAGAGGATGCAGACTGCTGCACAGCAGTGTAAACGGTAGCGCCGGCAAGCTCCCAGGTGCCAGCTGACATTTGGATCTGCACCGATTCCTGGAAGAGCACCATGTTGTCTTCCTCATAGTGAGTGACCGCTACTGCGAAATACCCACAAGGACAGTCCTCCTTGAAGGAGACCCGGTCTCCCTTCTTCAGTAACCACCCAAATTTGCCAGACACCACATTGACATAAGCTTTGGCGTCAGTCCCTTCCTCCCTGATAAAACCGTAGCCTCGTTTGGTCTCGGTGTAAATCAGCCATCATCAGGTACTCTGCCTTGCCAAAGTGCCCCCACCAGGACGCCGCAGTTCCGTCCAGACCTCTCTTTCCCAACGCTTCTTATCTTTTATTATTCCTTCTACCCAGGCAGCATGCCTGGGTGTGGGAAAGGGACAATCTGTTGCCAGGTGCGAGTGTGTGGCTCCCTGTGCCGTAGCGGAGTGGGAAGTAGGCCGAACCTCCAATGGCTGAGATGAGGAGGCTGGCTCCCTCATGGGGACTCAGGGGCGGGCAATGGCCTCCGGGACAGGACTTTGTGGGGAGAGCCTTCCCTCAGGGATCAGGGATGAGGGCACACTCACCCGCTCAGATGGGAACGAGATGGTCATGGTCTTCCCAGAAATGCTGGTTCCTTCCGTGGGGACGCCCGCGCGCTTGGCGGATGAATAGAGTGCCGGCTCGATCTCTATTTCCAGCCAGGGTTCCTCCTGGGAATTCCACTAGTTCCCGTCCCCACTGAGCGAACAGCAAGGGCTCCGGATCAACCAGTCCTCGGGTCCGACGCTGCACCACTGGTTCCACACACAAAAAGTCCAGCTCCCGATGAGATGGTAGCTTCATTGCCTGATGACTCCACGGCTGAGAAACTCTGCAGACGGGCAGGTGGGGACCTCCGCCGATTCCTCTCTGATCTTACTAGGCTGGGCTCTTGCTCTCTCCTACCATTACCTACATTCAATGTGGACCACGCCCTGGCAGCTATGGGTGCAAGAGTGCTGCATCATTGCTGGTTCAAGTTCACAAAATGGCGTCACACAGCTTCTTTTGGGTTTTTCTTCAGGGTTCCATCTGTTCCCAGGGGGGTCCATCTCCAACAACTCCACCCATCTGTTGTTAGACAGTGGAAGGGGGTGAGGTTTTCTCTTCTTCATCTACACCCACCAGGGGCGGACCAGGGCATACTGACAGGCCTGTTTTGGTGCCAGGGAATGACGGCAATGCCCACAAAGGACGCGGTTCTCATTGTTGTTTACTCCTTCTCTGCCATCTGCCACCATATCTTCAGCCGCCATCTTGGTCACAGTAATGGTGATAGAATTATTCATCAAATAAGCCAAGTCCAACCCAGTAGTCAAGTCCAATGTTGTCAAAAAATCTGTAGTAGACAAATCCAGTGTTTCATTCACAAAATATTCTCCAGATACAGCTCCCACTTGCTCCTTTTCCAGGTCACATTCCAGGGGCACAGCAGGCGCCCACACAGCATCATCACCATCATCTCTTCTTTCCACGGGTTCTCCGCACAGAGAGATAATTGCATCCTGCCGACTACACCAAATGCAAGGGGAGGCGAGGTCTGTAGTCAGAGACACTGAAACACATGTGTTTCCTGACCTTCCTTCATAGGAAACTGTACTCCGCTGCTCAGCGCACCTGCATCTCCAGGTTCAGGTCCCCCTGGGCACTTCCCAGGTGACAATGACCCTGTGTCCAGTCGACCCCCAGTAATTGAGACACAGTCCAGAATAACTTGAATGTTTTCTATACTTAGGAATTCACACGTTATATCCACAGTTGGCACATCATGAGATACACATTCAACTTCATTTGGTTCCTCAGCTCTCCCTACTTTGCTGACGCTTCTGTATGGCACACGTCTGGACCTGACCGTCCTAGACTGCTTCCCAGATTCTTCCTGGTCTAACCTCACCGTGATGATAATTCGTTCGGCAGGTTTTGCCCCAGACTTGAAATCATTTGCCACCCAGTTTAGTTGCCTCTGAAAAGCATCCAGCCCATCTGTACTGTTCCCTGCAAAGCTTCAACTTCCTTCTGTTCCTCACTCCAACTGACTCCTGCCCTAAAGGTGTCTGCCCAGGCTATGAGTTGCCACATCCATCTCTCTACTGTACTGGTCCACTGTAGTGATGTCCAGTGGCTGTGGTAACATAGGCTGTCACTCCTTAATGTTTCATTGCTGCCAAGCATCCTGGGCCTATAGCCCATGTGGACACTTCAGGCACTCTGGCCGTGTCTGACTAACTTCCCTTCTGCTCTAACCTTAACTCTCGGCAGCCCCTCCTACACTTAACCCTATACTACCTACTAACTAGAGTGCCCCCCTCTAGTGTCCAAACAAGAGTACTATGCTTTCCCTATACTGTACATAAAACGTAGTGAACATTACCACAACTATATGCAATGAAGAACAATAAAACATTGAGACAAAGCAATAGTAATACCCAGGAGGGGTAGCAGTACCATATCATATATGAGGTAGTATATGTAACATGTAGCAATACCAGTAAGCAAAAAGGCACAAATATAACAATGAACATTATTAACTTAACCCCTTTACAGATCCATTCACTATAATGAGGCAGAGATACTCTGGACTCCGTATGGCCTCTGTTCAGCAGTGTCCTTCTTTTCAGAAGTGTAGAAAACTGTGGCCAATGGCACTTTTGTGCAATCCTAAAAAGACGGACTCAGGTCACATGGTGTCCACCGTGCCTCCATCTGCCTTATTACAGGGAATCTTCTGCCAGAAGTTCCATCTGAATCAAGTATTTCAGAGACTTACACAGAATCCCCAGTGTAAGAGATCAATGCAGAGCACAGGATAAATGTTTGCCGAGCCTTACTGCGATCCTTGGGAGGTAGAATTCAAAAATCAACAGCATGTCCAGAATTGGTCTTATTTATTTTTTACACCATTCCTTGTGCAGTATAAGTGATTAGGCAACTTTATTCTTTGGGTCAGCGTGATTACAGCGATGCCAGATTTATATCTGGTTTTTATGTTTGGTTGCAGTCACACACGAAAACACCCTTTTTATTGAAAAAAATAGTTTTTGCATCAGCACATTTTGAGAGCTTTCATTTTTTTATATTTTTGCCTACGGAGTCATGTGGGTCTTTTTTTTTGCGGGACGAGTTGACGTTTTTAATGGTACCATTTTCAGGCACATGATGTTTTTTGATTGCTTTCTATTCTGATTTTTGAGAGGCAGAACAAACCGAAACCAGCAATTCAGGAATTTGTGTTTGGGGGGTTTATGCCATTCCGCGTGTGATAAAATTCATAAGTCAGTTTTCTTCTTCGAGTCAGTACGATTACAGCGATATCTCATTTATGTAGATTTTTTATGTTTTGGCGCTTTTATAAAAAAAAAACTATTTTATAGAAAAAAAAAATATTTTTGCATTGCTTTATTCTGAGAGGTATAATGTATGGCAGCTTGTTTTTTTGCGGGATAAAATTATGTTTTCAGTGGTACCATGTTTATTTATATACATCTTTTTGATCGCATTTTATTCCACTTTTTTCAGCAGCATGACGATAAAGCATTGTTTTTTAATTTATTTTTATTATGGTGCTCACTAAAGGGGTTAATTAGTGAGACAGTTTTATAGGTTGGGTTGTTGCGTATGCGGTGATACCAAATATGTGTATTTTTAATGTTTGTTTGATTTTTCATTCAATTATTTATTTTGAAATGCAATATCTTTTGATTTTTTTATTATTTTTTATTTTTTTTAAATACTTTAACAACTTTTTACAATTGCTTCTTTTATTTAAAAATTATCAATCAAAATAAGGAGTGGGAAGCTTTATGCCATAAAATCACAGAAACTTTATTGATACTATGTTAAAAAATGATTACAAATAAAAATGAAGATAAATATGGGGACAACAAATGCAAAAAAACAACCATAAAAAGAATAAGGGGTAAGAAAGTGCATTATTAATGTAATGAATCCTGAAGAAATCCTTAAAAGAGTCAGAGCTACTCAAAGGTCAATAAGAGGGTAAATGCTTAAACATGCACATGGAGCAAAAAAAGGGGATTCAAAAAACCACCTAAGGATATGTATCCTGACTAGTGATGAGCATTCCGATACCGCAAGTATCGGTTATCGGCCGATATTAGCTGTATCGGAATTCCGATACTTAGTTCCGATACTTTTTTCATATCGAATACCGGAATCGGAAGTTCCCATAATGCTAGGAGCCCGCTCGATTTGGTTCAGCCAATGGGGATCCTCAGAAGTGTGGGCACATCCTGTTAGGCATGTAGGCATGTTAACTACTGGCATGGCTGTGATTGGCTGCTGAAATGATGTCATGATGCACCATAAAAACCGCAGCAGCCGCCATTTCGGGTTCACTCTGCTGTGAATTCAGTTAGGGACAGGCTGCTGTTGAAGACTGTGAGGGACAGTTAGAAATAGCGATCATCAAACATATCTATTGCTCTACCCAGGCTACATAATCCACCTCTGTAGCATTTTTTTAGCCCAGCAGCGCTGTTTTAATAGCTGTCTGCAAGGGCTGTGTGAGTGCAGACCCACGCTGTGTAGTGTGTCCTGCAGGCACGTCTGCTTGTAGGCTGCCCAGCGTGTGTCTCTGCCTCATACACATTTTTCTTTTATTGCTGCTTTTTTTTCTCCTGTATAGTGTGCTTCCATACATATCCATATATGCTGGTTGCAAACACTAAAGGAGTGGACAGTGGAGCCTTTCAGCAGCCTTTCAGTGCTATAGCCCATTTCTCTGCACTGTTTTTGGCTGTCTGATACAGGTCTCTCTGTGTGTGAGTGCAGCTCACGTTGCAGTGTGTTCTACAGCCACCGCTGGTTGTAGTCCGCTCAGCGTGCATCACTGCCTCATACATAGTCCTTTTTTTGCAGCTAATTTGTCCAGATTTTTGCTCCTATATTAGTGTGCTTCCATCCGCATCCATTGTCATTGGTTGGTTGCAAACACTATATAGGATTAGATAGAGGAGCCTTTTTGCTGGCTTGTGCCCTTCAGGGCCAGCCAGACTAGTATCACCCTATATTTGGAGCCTCATCAATTGCATTGTAGGTTAGCTTCCTGCATTGTAATCGCTCCAAAAAGTTTGTGATACTATAGCTTTCAAACTTTGGTCACATCCTTTTATTTTTCCCCCCAAAAAAAAAAAAAGGAAATAAAGATCACCAAACACTCCACTTTAGAGTTGTGTAGGCCACATTAGATCATATTAAAGTGTAGTACACACACTCTTAGCAAAATTAGTGTTTCTTATACTGGTTAGCAGGTGTTCAGGAATAAGAACACTAAGCCCCCCCTTTTTTACTATTCTGCCTATCTTTATCAGTCTACCAAGATGAAGAAGGCAGGGAGTAAGGCACGTGGTCGTGGCCGTGGAATTACAGCAGGGAGAGGACGGGGGGATTCAGCAGGGAGAGGACGTGGGGATTCGGTGTCTGCTGCGGCCACCAGTGACCCGGCATCCCCCACTTTTACCAGGCAACAGTCCTTCATGCGAAGCTTTGTAGGACCTCGCCGTACCCCACTGCTGCGTGACGAACAAATTGAAGCCGTTGTCAGATGGATGGCAGCTAACGCATCCACTTCAATGACTTCCGCATCCTCTCAGGGCCAGAGCACTGAAGAGCAACCATCTGTCTCTTCACCACCTGCCAAATTGCCCAGGCAGTCTGAGAGCCCTGGACAGGAGCCATCTCAATCTTTACTTCTGTTCTCAGAATCTGTTTGCTTGGAAAGAGGTGGCCAGCCAAGTAGCATTCTAGAGCGTGAAGAAGAGGGAGTATGCAGTGATGCGCAACTGCTTTGTCCCTCTGAATCTGAAGAGGCGGGTGGGCCAGTGCCTATTGTCAGCACACGTCAGTACTCATCTGATGATCATGAGACTCAGTTGCCAATTTCTGGTGCGTACGATGCTGGCGAGACAAACCAGGACCAGCCGGTGCTTGAAGAGGGGAGTGGAGATGATGAGGTCCTTGACCCATCATGGCGTCAGCCACAGGAAGGTGGTGGGAGCAGCTCTGAGGAAGAGATTCCCCGAACGGCCAAAAGAGGAGGGAGAGGGCGGGGGCAGACTTGGTTGCCTGTAGCCTCCACTTTGGCACCCGTGAGGAGCAATCCTCTTCCAAAACACAAAACGGGCGCTCCCAGGACTTGCAGTGCGTGGTCTTTTTTTGACACAGTTGCAGATGACATTTGCTTTGTCAAATGCAAGCTGTGTCATCAGAAAGTGAAACGAGGGAAAAATGTGAGCAACCTCAATACCACAAATATGTGGAAACATGTGCGTACCAAGCACGAGGTGGAGTTACACAGACACACTGAAGATGTAGGCCAACCTTCAGCAGCACCTACTACCTCTTCAGCTCGTGTTGGGGCCTCTTCCTCCAGCTCACACACAGCTGGTTTGGCTTCCTCACTGGAATGCCATGGAAGAACCTCTGCCACTGTTGTCCAGAGACCCAGTGAAATTCCACCCACTGAACCACGTTCTCAGTCATCAGCACACTCCCAGGCCACTCACCAGGAATTGGTAGCACAGGCATGGGAGAAAAAGCGGCCATACTCGGCAAACCATCCCCGAGCACTGGCTCTGAATGCCGGCATTGCCAAACTACTGGCCCTTGAGATGCTGTCATTCAGGCTGGTGGAGACTGACACCTTTCAGAACTTGATGTCATTGGCAGTTCCACAATACAATATGCCCAGCCACTTTTATTTCAGCAGGCAAGCCGTCCCTGCCCTAGAAAAGCATGTGGAGGGAAAAATTAAAAATGCGCTACTAAACGCCGTCAGTAGCAAAGTCCACCTGACCACCGATGCGTGGACCAGTAGCCATGGACAGGGACGATACCTTTCCCTCACTGCCTATTGGGTCAATGTTGTGGAGCCAGGTACAGATCTGGAGAGTGGCTCTGTACGTATTCTGCCAACTCCAAGGATTGCAGGAATGCAGTCTGTACATATTGAGTCCTCCTCCTACTCTAGTTCCTCGGAATCAGCACTGCATGAGCCTGTTAGGCCAGATATGAGCACAGGTGTGGCCAAACGTCAACGGGCCATCCTTAAATTAATTTCTTTGGGGAATCGGAGCCACACAGCACAGGAGCTCTGGAATGCCATCAAGCAGGAGAGCGATGTGTGGTTTGTGCCAGCGAATCTCCAGCCAGGTTTGCTAGTGAGTGACAATGGCCGAAATCTAGTTGCAGCTCTGGGCCTAGGCAACCTCACTCACATACCATGTCTGGCACACGTGCTCAATTTGGTCGTGCAGAGCTTTCTGAGGGACTATCCGGATCTTGATGCACTGCTGCACAAGGTTCGCCTAGAGTGTGCTCACTTGCGGCGTTCCAGCATGGCAAGATCGCGCATTGCATCTCTGCAACGCCGATTCCGCCTGCCAGAACATCGCATCATATGTGACCTCCCCACCAGGTGGAATTCAACGTTACATATGTTGGAGCAGTTGTGTGAGCAGCAGGCAGCAGTAATGGAGTACCAGCTGCATCAGGAGCAAACAAGTCGCACTGTGCGCCGGACACACTTCACCACTGAGTGGGCCACTATGAGGGACAACTGCCACGATTTGCATGCCTTCGATGATTCCACGCGGATGGCCAGTGCAGATGATGCACTAGTCAGCATGACTGTCCCCCTTATCTGTCTGCTTCAAAAAACCTTACAAGCACTAAGTGAGGAGGTTTTTGAAGAGGTCGAGGATGAGGAATCAGAAATGCCATCTGCTTCTGGCAAGTCTGCGCAATGTGCTTCCACACAAAGGCCCAGGCAGGGGACACTTAGTGAGGAGGATGACGAGGAGTCAATGGAGGAGGAGGAACACATCTCTCCAGAGGAGGGAGGTACACAAGGCTCTAGTAGTCAGTGTGTACAGTGAGGGTGGGGTGATGCTGAGCAGGCTGAGATGCTGCCTCAAGCTGGGGACAGCGTTTCCGGTCCAGTTGGCAGTCTGCAGCACATGGTTGGTTTCATGCTGCAGTGCTTGTTAAATGACCGCCGCATCGCCAACATTCTCCACACGGCTGATTATTGAGTGAACACCCTCCTAGATCCTCGCTACCGTGACAACTTACAAAGCCTCATACCACAGTTGAACCAGGAGCGTAAAATGCGGGAGTACCAAGAAACACTTGTGCAGGCCATCATGCTCTCCATTCCCCCCGCAAGTGTTGCTGGTAGTGCTTTTCAAAGCAGCCATGTGGGTAGAGGCAGTGGAGGAAGCTCTGCACAAAGAGGTAGCAGAGGCAGTGCCGCAGGACAAGGCAAGGCCAGTATGGCCCAAATGTGGAAAAGTTTTATGGGACCGCCACAAACGGCTACACCATCACAGATGGCTCCAGTCAGCAGGAGGCAACATTTCCGTCAGATGGTGACAAACTACTTGTCTTGCCCTGTTAGTGTACTCCCAGATGGCTCTTCCCCGTTCAAGTTTTGGGTCTCTAAGCTGAACACATTGCCAGAGCTTAGCCAGTATGCATTGGAGGTGCTGGCTTGCCCTGCTGCCAGTGTATTATCGGAACGTGTCTTTAGTGCTGCAGGTGGTGTGGTAACAGACCGTCGCACGCGACTATCCGCCGATAATGTTGACCGGCTTACTTTTGTGAAAATGAACAAGGCCTGGATCTCACCTGAATTTGCCAGTCCTCTTCCAGAATAAAGAATTGCCTGGCAACAGGATCCAGGTCTCCTGTTGTGTTCATGTTTCTATGACCTGAACTTTATTTCCTGGGCTACAGCAACACCTGTTGTTGCTCAGAAGTGCTGTCCACACAGACAAAACACTCACTCATGTGTAAGTGGGGTTTGGTAACGTCAGCTGATCCCCTGCTGTGTGTATGGCAAAGTGCCTTGCTCCCTCCAAACTCAAAGTACCTCAGATTTACACCTGGCTCCAAGTAGGCCTCGGCCTACTACCTGATTTTCCCTGGGCTCCGACAACGCCAGTTGGTGCTCAGAAGTGCTGTCCACACAGAAAAAACACTTGTTAATGTGTAAGTGGGGTTCGGTAACGTCAGCTGATCCCCTGCTGTGTGTACGGCAAACTCTCCTGCTGCCTACAACTTCTGACTACCTCTGATTTAATATGTTCTCTGATTTGCCCTCTGTCTCCACTCTGTTTTGAGTATTTCCTCCGGCCTACAACACCGCCTGTTTCTGCTCTCAAGTGCCGTCTGCACAATCAACACTTGTTCCTGTGTTACCTGGTTCCTGTAACATCTGCTCATCTCCAGAGGTGAGTCCGGCAATGTCTCCTGCTTTGTCTACATTCCCACTACTTGTAGTGGAAAAGTGGACAGAGCAGGAGACATTGCCTGACTCACCTCTAGGGAGAAGCTGCTGTTACAGAACCCCAGTAACACAGGAACAACTGTGGGTTGTGCAGACGGCATTTCAGAGCAGCAACTGGCGTGGTTGGAAGCCAGAGGAAATACTCGAAACAGAGTGAAGACAGAGGCCTAATTGGAGTACGTTGACAGTTAGTAGTAGTGTAGAAACAATCTAAAACTGCCACCAATTAGGACCCAGCCTACTACCTGATTTTCCCTGGGCTCCGACACCGCCAGTTGGTGCTCAGAAGTGCTGTACGCACAGACAAAACACTTGTTCATGTGTAAGTGGGGTTCGGTAACGTCTGCTGATCCCCTGCTGTGTGCATGGCAAAGTGTCCTGCTCCCTCCAAACTCAAAGTACCTCAGATTTACACCTGGCTCGAAGTAGGCCTCGGCCTACTACCTGATTTTCCCTGGGCTCCGACACCGCCAGTTGGTGCTCAGAAGTGCTGTACGCACAGACAAAACACTCGCTCATGTGTAAGTGGGGTTTGGTAACATAAGCTGATCCCCTGCTGTGTGTATGGCAGTGTCCTGCTCCCTCCACAGTCAAACAACCTCAGATTTACACCTGGCTCCAAGTTGGCCTCAGCCTACTATCTGATTTTCCCTGGGCTCCGACACCGCCTGTTGGTGCTCAGAAGTGCTGTCCACACAGAAAAAACACTTGTTCATGTGTAAGTGGGGTTCGGTAACGTCAGCTGATCCCCTGCTGTGTGTACGGCAAACTCTCCTGCTGCCTCCAAATTCAAACAACGTCTTATCTTAAACTGCCTCCAAGTAGGCCTCAGCCTACAAAATTACTATCCCTGGGCTCCAACATCGTCAGTTGTTGCTCGGAAGTGCTGTCCACACAGAAAAAAACACTCGTTCATGTGAAAGTGGGGGTCAGTAACATCAGCTGATCCCCTGCTGTGTGGAGGGCAAACTGCTGCTGCCTCCAAATTGTAACTACTTCTGATTTAAACATTCTCTGATTTGGCCTCTGTCTCCACTCTGTCTCTAGTATTTCCCCTGACCTCCAACACCGCCAGTTCCTGCTCACAGTTGCCATCCACGCATTCCACACTTGTTCCTGTGTTCCTGGTGTTCTGTTACGTGAGCTGATCCCCCAATGTGTGTCCGGCACTGTCTCCTCCGCTGTCCACCTTCCCACTATAAGTGGTGGGAATGTGGACAGAGCAGGAGACATTGCCAGACACACATCAGGGGATCTGCTGACATTACAGAACCCCAGTAACACAGGAACACGTGTGGATTGGGCAGACGGCTACTGTACGCATAAACTTTCGGTGTTGGTGGTCAGGTGAAATCCTGGAAACAGAGTGGAGACAGATGCCTAATTGGAGCACGTTGACAGTCTGTTGTAGCCTACAAACGATCTAAAACTGCCACCAAGTAGGCCTCGGCCTACACCATGATTGTCCCTGGGCTCCAACACCGCCAGTTGGTGCTCGGAAGTGCTGTCCACACAGAAAAAAACACTTGTTCATGTGAAAATGGGGTTCGGTAACGTCAGCTGATCCCCTGCTGTGTGTATGGCAAAGTGTCCTGCTCCCTCCAAAGTCAAAATACCTCCGATTTACACCTGGCTCCTTGTAGGCCTCAGCCTACACCATGATTGTCCCTGGGCTCCAACAACGCCAGTTGGTGCTCGGAAGTGCTCTCCGCACAGAAAAAACACTCGTTCATGTGTAAGTGGGGTTCGGTAACGTCAGCTGAACCCCTGCTGTGTGTATGCCAAAGTGTCCTGCTCCCTCCAAAGTCAAAATACCTCCGATTTACACCTGGCTCCTAGTAGGCCTCAGCCTACACCATGATTGTCCCTGGGCTCCAACAACGCCAGTTGGTGCTTGGAAGTGCTGTCCGCACAGAAAAAAGCACTCGTTCATGTGAAAGTGGGGGTCAGTAACGTCAGCTGATCCCCTGCTGTGTGGAGGGCAAACTGCTGCTGCCTCCAAATTGTAACTACTTCTGATTTAAACATTCTCTGATTTGGCCACTGTCTCCACTCTGTCTCTAGTATTTCCCCTGACCTCCAACACCACCAGTTCCTGCTCACAGTTGCCGTCCACACATTCCACACTTGTTCCTGTGTTCCTGGTGTTCTGTTACGTGAGCTGATCCCCCAATGTGTGTACGGCACTGTCTCCTGCGCTGTCCACCTTCCCACTACAAGTGGTGGGAATGTGGACAGAGCAAGAGACATTGCCAGACACACATCAGGGGATCTGCTGACATTACAGAACCCCAGTAACACAGGAACACGTGTGGATTGGGCAGACGGCTGCTGTACGCATAAACTGGCGGTGTTGGTGGTCAGGTGAAATCCTGGAAACAGAGTGGAGACAGATGCCTAATTGGAGCACGTTGACAGTCTGTTGTAGCCTACAAACGATGTAAAACTGCCACCAAGTAGGCCTCGTCCTACACCATGATTGTCCCTGGGCTCCAACAACGCCAGTTGGTGCTTGGAAGTGCTGTCCACACAGAAAAAAAACACTTGTTCATGTGAAAATGGGGTTCGGTAACGTCAGCTGATTCCCTGCTGTGTGTATGGCAAAGTGTCCTGCTCCCTCCAAAGTCAAAAAACCTCCGATTTACACCTGGCTCCTAGTAGGCCTCAGCCTACGCCATGATTGTCCCTGGGCTCCAACAATGCCAGTTGGTGCTCGGAAGTGCTGTCCGCACAGAAAAAACACTCGTTCATGTGTAAGTGGGGTTCGGTAACGTCAGCTGATCCCCTCCTGTGTGGACGGCATACTGCTGCTGCCTCCAAATTCTAACTACTTCTGATTTAAACATTCTCTGATTTGGCCTCTGTCTCCACTCTGTCTCGAGTATTTCCCCTGACCTCCTACACCGCCAGTTCCTGCTCACAGTTGCCGTCCACACATTCCACACTTGTTCCTGTGTTCCTGGTGTTCTGTTACGTGAGCTGATCCCCCAATGTGTGTCCGGCACTGTCTCCTGCGCTGTCCACCTTCCCACTACAAGTGGTGGGAATGTGGACAGAGCAGGAGACATTGCCAGACACACATGAGGGGATCTGCTGACATTACAGAACCCCAGTAACACAGGAACACGTGTGGATTGGGCTGACGGCTACTGTGCGCATTAACTGGCAGTGTTGGTGGTCAGGTTAAATCCTGGAAACAGAGTGGAGACGGATGCCTAATTGGAGCACGTTGACAGTCAGCTGTAGTCCGGAACCGATATAAAACTACCACCAAGTAGGCCTTGGGCTACACCATGATTGTCCCTGGGCTCCAACAACGCCAGTTGGTGCTCGGCAGGGTCTTTGGCACGGGTACTCCCTGTTGCCCAGCCTGGTTCCAGCACGCCAGCTGTTTCCAGGTAGTGTCAATTTCACTTTGCCACCAATCCGTTGTCCTGTCGTCTTGCGGCCGGGTTAGCCGACTCTACGGTGCCTGCAGTTTAGGTGACTCCTATGTTGGCTGCGGGAACTGGCACTGAAGGCTGGATCCGTAGTGCCAATCGGACATAGACCCCCTGTAGGACTGTGGGTTTCGGTAACTGCGGCCGGCTTGCGTTGCGGCCTGGCTACTTTGCTTTGGATGGGTACCTTCTGCTACCCACCCGGGTTCCAGCACTGTCAGGTGGTTCTCGCCAGAGCCTTTGGCCTAGGTGCCTCCATCTCGGTATCCGAAGGTCCAGCACCGTCAGCTGGTCCTTGGTAGTGCTTTCTAGCACAGGTACCTCCTGCCTAGTAACCGTGGTCCAGCACCGTCAGCTGTTCCTCGGTAGTGCCATTGGCTCTTCTAGCTTTTGCTACCCATCTGGGTTCCAGCACCGTCAGCTGGTTCTCGGCAGTGTCTTTGGCAGGGGTACTCCCTGTTGCCCAGCCTGTTTTCAGCATGCCTGCTGTTTCCGGGTAGTGTCAAGGTCACTATGCCACCAATCCGTTGTCCTGTCATCTTGCGGCCGGGTTAGCCGACTCTATGATGCCTGCAGTTTAGGTGACTCCTATGTGGGCTGCGGGAACTGGCACTGAAGGCTGGATCCGTAGTGCCAATCGGACATGGACCCCCTGTAGGACTGTGGGTTTCCGTAACTGCGGCCAGCTTGCGGCCTGGCTACTTAGCTTTGGATGGGTACCTTCTGCTACCCACCCAGGTTCCAGCACTGTCAGCTGGTTCTCGCCAGAGCCTTTGGCCTAGGTGCCTCCATCTCGGTATCCGAAGGTCCAGCACCGTCAGCTGGTCCTTGGTAGTGCTTTCTAGCACAGGTACCTCCTGCCTAGTAACCGTGGTCCAGCACCTTCAGCTGTTCCTCTGTAGTGCCATTGGCTCTTGTAGCTTTTTCTACCCATCTGGGTTCCAGCACCGTCAGCTGGTTCTCGGCAGTGTCTTTGGCACGGGTACTCCCTGTTGCCCAGCCTGTTTTCAGCACGCTTGCTGTTTCCGGGTAGTGTCAAGGTCAATATGCCACCAATCCGTTGTCCTGTCGTCTTGCGGCCGGGTTAGCCGACTCTATGATGCCTGCAGTTTAGGTGACTCCTATGTGGGCTGCGGGAACTGGCACTGAAGGCTGGATACGTAGAGCCAATCGGACATGGAACCCCTGTAGGACTGTGGGTTTCGGTAACTGCGGCCGGCTTGCGACTTGGCTACTTTGCTTTGGATGGGTACCTTCTGCTACCCACCCGGGTTCCAGCACTGTCAGCTGGTTCTTGCCACAGGCTTTGGCCTAGGTGCCTCCATCTTGGTATCCGAAAGTTCAGCACCATCAGCTGGTCCTTGGTAGATCTTTCTAGCACAGGTACCTCCTGCCTAGTAACTGTGGTCCAGCACCGTCAGCTGTTCCTCGGTAGTGCCATTGGCTCTTGTAGCGTTTGCTACCCATCTGGGTTCCAGCACCGTCAGCTGGTTCTCGACAGTGTCTTTGGCACGGGTACTCCCTGTTGCCCAGCCTGTTTTCAGCACGCCTGCTGTTTCCAGGTAGTGTCAAGGTCACTATGCCACCAATATGTTGTCCTGTCGTCTTGCGGCCGGGTTAGTCGAATCTACGGTGTCTGCAGTTTAGGTGACTCCTATGTGGGCTGCAGGAACTGGCACTGAAGGCTGGATCCGTAGTGCCAATGGGACATGGACCCCCTGTAGGACTGTGGGTTTCGGTAACTGTGGCCGGCTTGTGGCCTGGCTACTTTGCTTTGTATGGGTACCTTCTGCTACCCACCCGGGTTCCAGCACTGTCAGCTGGTTCTCGCCAGAGCCTTTGGCCTAGGTGCCTCCATCTCGGTATCCGAGGTCCAGCACCGTCAGCTGGTCCTTGGTAGTGCTTTTTAGCACAAGCACCTTCTGCTTAGTAACCGTGGTCCAGCACCGTCAGTTGGTCCTCGGTAGTGCCATTGGCTCTTGTTCCTTCTGCTACCCATCCGGTTGCCAGCACTGTCAGCTGGTTCTCGCCAGAGCCTTTGGCCTAGGTGCCTCCAGCTCGGTATCCGAGGTCCAGCAAAGTCAGCAGGTCCTTGGTAGTGCTTTCTAGCACAGGTATCTCCTGCCTAGTAACCGTGGTCCAGCACCGTCAGCTGTTCCTCTGTAGTGCCATTGGCTCTTGTAGCTTCTGCTACCCATCTGGGTTCCAGCACCGTCAGCTGGTTCTCGGCAGTGTCTTTGGCATGGGTACTCCCTGTTGCCCAGCCTGTTTTCAGCACGCCAGCTGTTTCCGGGTAGTGTCAAGGTCACTTTGCCACCAATCCGTTGTCCTGTCGTATTGCGGCCGGGTTAGTCGAATCTACGGTGCCTGCAGTTTAGGTGACTCCTATGTGGGCTGCTGGAACTGGCACTGAAGGCTGTATCCGTAGTGCCAATGGGACATGGACCCCCTGTAGGACTTTGGGTTTCGGTAACTGCGGCCGGCTTGCGGCCTGGCTACTTTGCTTTGGATGGGTACCTTCTGCTACCCATCCGGGTGCCAGCACTTTCAGCTGGTTCTTGCCACAGCCTTTGGCCTAGGTGCCTCCATCTCGGCATCTGAGGTCCAGCAACGTCAGCTGGTCCTTGGTAGTGCTTTTTAGCACAGGTACCTTCTGCTTAGTAACCGTGGTCCAACACCATCAGTTGGTCCTCGGTAGTGCCATTGGCTCTTGTTCCTTCTGCTACCCATCCGTGTTCCAGCACTGTCTGCTGGTTCTCGCCAGAGCCTTTGGCCTAGGTGCCTCCATCTCGGTATCCGAGGTCCAGCACCGTCAGCTGGTCCTTGTTAGTGCTTTTTAGCACAGGTACCTTCTGCTTAGTAACCGTGGTCCAGCACGTCAGTTGGTCCTCGGTAGTGCCATTGGCTCTTGTTCCTTCTGCTACACATCCGGGTTCCAGCACTGTCAGCTGGTTCTCACCAGAGCCTTTGGCCTAGGTGCCTCCATCTCGGTATCCGAGGTCCAGCACCGTCAGCTGGTCCTTGGTAGTGCTTTTTAGCACAGGTAGCTTCTGCTTAGTAACCGTGGTCCAGCACCATCAGTTGGTCCTCGGTAGTGCCATTGGCTCTTGTTCCTTCTGCTACCCATCCGGGTGCCAGCACTGTCTGCTGGCTCTCGCCAGAGCCTTTGGCCTAGGTGCCTCCATCTCGGTATCTGAGGTCCAGCAACGTCAGCTGGTCCTTGGTAGTGGTTTCTAGCACAGGTACCTCCTGCATAGCAACCGGGGTCCAGCACCGTCAGCTGTTCCTCAGTAGTGCCATTGGCTCTTGTTCCTTCTGCTGCAACTACGGGTTCCAGTACTGTCAGCTTGTTCTCGCCAGTTTCTCAGCCTTCTTGTACCTTCTGCTACATTTCCAAGATCAAGCTTTTTGAAATTGTCTTTGGTAATCCTTATTGATCTCCATGACGACGACCCTGATGACGACGACCCTGAAAACCACACCAAAGAAGACCAGAAATATGACTCTAAATAATATGACCAAGAGGACAAAGAACATGAAGACAACCACCAAGATACAGAACAAAAGACAGAAGAACAAGAAGCAGAAGCAGCAAAAGCAGAAGAACAGAAAGCAGAAGAACATTAAGCATAAGACTAAAAATCAGCATAGAAGATATCAAAATTATAAGGAGAAGAAGACTAAGCAGTAAATGGGGGTGAGTCCGTTCCTCCTCGTGGTGCCCCTGGAAAATGCCTGCTGCTGCAGGCCAAACTGAACGCGGACAAATCCTGTTGTAAATCTTTTGTGACAGGGAGAATGTAAGGTGTAATCTTATAACTAGTGTTGAGCGATACCGTTCGATACCCAAAAATATCGTATCGGATGGTATCGCCCGATACGAAAAAAATATCGGGTATCGCCGATTACGATACCGGAAGTCCCATTCAAGTCAAAGGGACTTCCGGTATCGGAATTTAAAAAAGCCCTTTAGTTCCTTGTTGGCTAATTCTACATAATTGAAAACAAATAAGAATCATGTAGAATGTATTGTGGGAGGTGGAGGAGACATTAAAGGCATAGTGGTTTATTCAAATCACATGGCATAGCATGAATTCCAATTTTTTTTTTCAAGACGTTCGGAGTTAAAAAGATATTGACTATGTTAACCTTTTTTATATTTTGTCAGATATGTATGTTTCACAACTTCCATGCTCTTCACCTTCTTTTGTACTTCTCCCACGCTTTCTCCTTCATGATCCGCAGCAGTAGCACTTTTTTTCATCAACTTTTTCTTCACCTTATTCATCTTCTTCTTCTTCATTTTCTTACCATTAATTTTTTTTTTCCATTCTTCATATTCTTCTTATTCAGCTATTATTAATTTTAATATGCTATTTCTTCATCTTCTTCTTATTCTTCTTTTTCTTCATTTTCTTATGGTGACAGGCATTCCTGTAGTACTTATCTATAAAAGTTATAAGATTACACCTTACGTTCTGCCTGTCACTAAAGATTTACAACAGGATTTGTCCGCGTTCAGTTTGGCCTGCAGCAGCAGGCATTTTCCAGGGGCACCACGAGGAGGAATTGACTCACCCCCATTTACTGCTTAGTCTTCTTCTGCTTATAATTTTGATTTCTTCTATGCTGATTTTTAGTCTTATGCTTAATGTTCTTCTGCTTTCTGTTCTTCTGCTTTTGCTTCTTCTGCTTCTTGTTCTTCTGTCTTTTGTTCTGTATCTTGGTGGTTGTCTTCATGTTCTTTGTCCTCTTGGTCTTATTATTTAGGGTCATATTTCTGGTCTTCTTTGGTGTGGTCTTCAGGGTCGTCGTCATCAGGGTCGTCGTCATGGAGATCAATAAGGATTACCAAAGACAATTTCAAAAAGCTTGATCTTGGAAATGTAGCAGAAGGTACAAGAAGGCTGAGAAACTGGCTGGAACCCG
The DNA here is from genome assembly GCF_039654945.1 of Dendrobates tinctorius. Taxonomy (NCBI): domain Eukaryota; kingdom Metazoa; phylum Chordata; class Amphibia; order Anura; family Dendrobatidae; genus Dendrobates; species Dendrobates tinctorius. The sequence goes on from NW_027361921.1 coordinate 27,509,990, forward strand.
TAGTGGCAGCAGAAGGAACAATAGACAATGGCACTACTGAGGAACAGCTGACGGTGCTGGACCCCGGTTACTATGCTGGAGGTACCTGTGCTAGAAACCACTACCAAGGACCAGCTGACGTTGCTGGACCTCGGATACCGAGATGGAGGCACCTAGACCAAAGGCTCTGGCGAGAACCAGCAGACAGTGCTGGCACCCGGATGGGTAGCAGAAGGAACAAGAGCCAATGGCACTACCGAGGACCAACTGACGGTGCTGGACCACGGTTACTAAGCAGAAGGTACCTGTGCTAAAAAGCACTAACAAGGACCAGCTGACGGTGCTGGACTTCGGATACCGAGATGGAGGCACCTAGGCCAAAGGCTCTGGCGAGAACCAGCAGACAGTTCTGGAACCCGGATGGGTAGCAGAAGGAACAAGAGCCAATGGCACTACCGAGGACCAACTGACGGTGCTGGACCACGGTTACTAAGCAGAAGGTACCTGTGCTAAAAAGCATTAACAAGGACCAGCTGACGGTGCTGGACTTCGGATACCGAGATGGAGGCACCTAGGACAAAGGCTCTGGCGAGAACCAGCAGACAGTGCTGGCACCCGGATGGGTAGCAGAAGGAACAAGAGCCAATGGCACTACCGAGGACCAACTGACGGTGCTGGACCACGGTTACTAAGCAGAAGGCACCTGTGCGAAAAAGCACTACCAAGGACCAGCTGATGGTGCTGGACTTCGGATACCCAGATGGAGGCACCTAGGCCAAAGGCTCTGGCGAGAACCAGCAGACAGTGCTGGAACCCGGATGGGTAGCAGAAGGAACAAGAGCCAATGGCACTACGGAGGACCAACTGACGGTGCTGGACCACGGTTACTAAGCAGAAGGCACCTGTGCGAAAAAGCACTACCAAGGACCTGCTGACGGTGCTGGACTTCGGATACCCAGATGGAGGCACCTAGGCCAAAGGCTCTGGCGAGAATCAGCAGACAGTGCTGGAACCCGGATGGGTAGCAGAAGGAACAAGAGCCAATGGCACTACAGAGGACCAACTGACGTTGCTGGACCATGGTTACCAAGCAGAAGGTACCTGTGCTAAAAAGCACTACCAAGGACCAGCTGACGGTGCTGGACTTCGGATACCGAGATGGAGGCACCTAGGCCAAAGGCTCTGGCGAGAACCAGCAGATAGTGCTGGAACCCAGATGGGTAGCAGAAGGAACAAGAGCCAATGGCACTACCGAGGACCAACTGACGGTGCTGGACCACGGTTACTAAGCAGAAGGTGCCTGTGCTAAAAAGCACTACCAAGGACCAGCTGACGGTGCTGGACTTCGGATACCGAGATGGAGGCGCCTAGGCCAAAGGCTCTGGTGAGAACCAGCTGACAGTGCTGGAACCAGGGTGGGTAGCAGAAGGTACCCATCCAAAGCAAAGTAGCCAGGCCACAAGCCGGCCGCAGTTACCGAAACCCACAGTCCTACAGGGGGTCCATGTCCCATTGGCACTACGGATCCAGCCTTCAGTGCCAGTTCCCGCAGCCCACATAGGAGTCACCTAAACTGCAGGCACCGTAGAGTCGGCTAATCCGGCCACAAGATGACAGGACAACGGATTGGTAGCATAGTGACCTTGACACTACCCGGAAACAGCAGGCGTGCTGAAAACAGGCTGGGCAACAGGGAGTACCCGTGCCAAAGACAATGCCGAGAACCAGCTGACGGTGCTGGAACCCAGATGGGTAGCAAAAGCTACAAGAGCCAATGGCACTACCGAGGAACAGCTGACGGTGCTGGACCACGGTTACTAGGCAGGAGGTACCTGTGCTAGAAAGCACTACCAAGGACTAGCTGACGGTGCTGGACCTTCGGATACCAAGATGGAGGCACCTAGGCCAAAGGCTCTGGCGAGAACCAGCTGACAATGCCGGAACCCGGGAGGGTAGCAGAAGGTACCCATCCAAAGCAATGTAGCCAGGCCACAAGCCGGCCGCAGTTACCGAAACCCACAGTCCTACAGGGGGTCCATGTCCCATTGGCACTACGGATCCAGCCTTCAGTGCCAGTTCCCGCAGCCCACATAGGAGTCACCTAAACTGCAGGCACCGTAGAGTCGGCTAACCCAGCCGTAAGACGACAGGACAACGGATTGGTGGCATAGTGACCTTGACACTACCCGGAAACAGCAGGCGTGCTGAAAACAGGCTGGGCAACAGGGAGCACCCGTGCCAAAGACACTGATGAGAACCAGTTGACGGTGCTGGAACCCAGATGGGTAGCAAAAGCTACAAGAGCCAATGGCACTACCGAGGAACAGCTGACGGTGCTGGACCACGGTTACTAGGCACCTGTGCTAGAAAGCACTACCAAGGACCAGCTGACGGTGCATAGTGACCTTGACACTACCCGGAAACAGCAGGCGTGCTGGAACCAGGCTGGGCAACAGGCAGTACCCGTGCCAAAGACACTGCCGAGCACCAACTGGCGTTGTTGGAGCCCAGGGACAATCATGGTGTAGGCCGAGTCCTACATGGTGGTAGTTTTAGATTGTTTGTAGGCTACAACAGACTGTCAACGTGCTCCAATTAGGCGTCTGTCTCCACTCTGTTTCCAGGATTTCACGTGACCACCAACACCGCCAGTTTATGCGTACAGCAGCCGTCTGCCCAATCCACACGTGTTCCTGGGTTACTGGGGTTCTGTAATGTCAGCAGATCCCCTGATGTGTGTCTGCCACTGTCTCCTGCTCTGTTCCCATTTCCACCGCTTGCAGTGGGAAGGTGGACAGCGCAGGAGACAGTTCCGGACACACATTGGGGGATCTGCTCACGTAACAGAACACCAGGAACACGTGTGGAATGCATGGACGGCAACTGTGAGCAGGAACTGGCGGTGTTGGAGGTCAGGGGAAATACTAGAGACAGAGTGGAGACAGAGGCCAAATCAGAGAATGCTTAAATCTGAAATAGTTACAATTTGGAGGCAGCAGCAGTTTGCCCTCCACACAGCAGGGGATCAGCTGACGTTACCGACCCCCACTTTCACATGAACAAGTGTGTTTTTCTGTGTGGACAGCACTTCCGAGCACCAACTAGCGTTGTTGGAGCCCAGGGACAATCAGGGTGCAGGCCGAGGCCTACTAGGAGCCAGGTGTAAAGCTGAGGTATTTTGACTTTGGAGGGAGCAGGACACTTTGCCCTCCACACAGCAGGGGATCTGCTGACGTTACCAAACCCCACTTTCACATGAACAAGTGTTTTTTTCTGTGTGGACAGCACTTCCGTGCACCAACTAGCGTTGTTGGAGCCCAGGGACAATCAGGGTGCAGGCCGAGGCCTACTAGGAGCCAGGTATAAAGCTGAGGTATTTTGACTTTGGTGGGAGCAGGACACTTTGCCCTCCACACAGGAGGGGATCACCTGACGTTACTGACCCCCACTTTCACATGAACGAGTGTGTTTTTCTGTGTGGACAGCACTTCTGAGCACCAACTGGCGTTGTTGGAGCCCAGGGACAATCATGGTGCAGGCCGAGGCCTACTTGGTGGCAGTTTTAGATTGTTTGTAGGCTACAACAGACTGTCAACGTGCTCCAATTAGGCATCTGTCTCCACTCTGTTTCCAGGATTTCACGTGACCACCAACACCGCCAGTTTATGCGTACAGCAGCCGTCTGCCCAATCCACACGTGTTCCTGGGTTACTGGGGTTCTGTAATGTCAGCAGAGCCCCTGATGTGTGTCTGCCACTGTCTCCTGCTCTGTCCACATTTCCACCGCTTGCAGTGGGAAGGTGGACAGCGCAGGAGACAGTGGCAGACACACATCAGGGGATCTGCTGACATTACAGAACCCCAGTAACACAGGAACACGTGTGGAATGCGCGGACGGCAACTGTGAGCAGGAACTGGTGGTGCTGGAGGTCAGGGGAAATACTAGAGACAGAGTGGAGACAGAGGCCAAATCAGAGAATGTTTAAATCTGAAGTAGTTACAATTTGGAGGCACCAGCACTTTGCCATACACACAGCAGGGGATCAGCTGACTTTACCGAACCCCACTTACACATGAGCGAGTGTTTTGTCTGTGCGGACAGCATTTCTGAGCACCAACTGGAGGTGTCGGAGCCCAGGGAAAATCAGGTAGTAGGCCGAGGCCTACTTGGTGGCAGTTTGCGATTGTTTCTAGACTACTACTAACTGTCAAAGTACTCCAATTAGGCCTCTGTTTTCACTCTGTTTCGAGTATTTCCTCTGGCTTCCAACCACGCCAGTTGCTGCTCTGAAATGCCATCTGCACAACCCACACTTGTTCCTGTGTTACTGGGGTTCTGTAACAGCAGCTTCTCCCTAGAGGTGAGTCAGGCAATGTCTCCTGCTCTGTCCACATTTCCACTGCAAGTAGTGGGAATGTAGACAAAGCAGGAGACATTGCCGTGCTCAACTCTGGAGATGAGCAGATGTTACAGGACCCAGGTAACACAGGAACAAGTGTGGATTGTGCAGACGGCACTTGAGAGCAGAAACAGGCGGTGTTGTAGGCCGGAGGAAATACTCAAAACAGAGTGGAGACAGAGGGCAAATCAGAGAACATATTAAATCAGAGGTAGTCAGAAGTTGTAGGCAGCAGAAGAGTTTGCCGTACACACAGCAGGGGATCAGCTGACGTTACCGAACCCCACTTACACATGAGCGAGTATTTTGTCTGTGTGGACAGCACTTCTGAGCAACAACGTGCGTTGCTGTAGCCCAGGAAATAAAGTTCAGGTCATAGAAACATGAACACAACAGGAGACCTGGATCCTGTTGCCAGCCAATTATTTATTCTGGAAGAGGACTGGCAAATTCAGGTGAGATCCAGGCCTTGTTCATTTTCAGAAAAGTAAGACGGTCAACATTATCGGCGGATAGTCGCGTGCGACGGTCTGTTACCACACCACCTGCAGCACTAAAGACACGTTCCGATAATACACTGGCAGCAGGGCAAGCCAGCACCTCCAATGCATACTGGCTAAGCTCTGACCATGTATCCAGCTTAGAGACCCAATACTTGAATGAGGAAGAGCCGTCTGGGAGTACACTAACAGGGCAAGACAAGTAGTCTGTCACCATCTGACGGAAACGTTGCCTCCTGCTGACTGGAGCCGTCTGTGATGGTGTAGCCGTTTGTGGCGGTCCCACAAAACTTTTCCACATTTGGGCCATACTGGCCTTGCCTTGTCCTGCGGCACTGCCTCTGCTACCTCTTTGTGCAGAGCTTCCTCCACTGCCTCTACCCACATGGCTGCTTTGAAAAGCACTACCAGCAACACTTGCGGGGGAATGGAGAACATGATGGCCTGCACAAGTGTTTCTTGGTACTCCCGCATTTTTCACTCCCGGTTCAACTGTGGTATGAGGCTTTGTAAGTTGCCCCGGTAGCGAGGATCTAGGAGGGTGTACACCCAATAATCAGCCGTGTGGAGAATGTTGGCGATGCGGCGGTCATTTAAAAAGCACTGCAGCATGAAATCAACCATGTGCTGCAGACTGCCAACTGGACCAGAAACGCTGCCCCAGCTTTAGGCAGCATCTCAGCCTGCTCAGCATCACCCCACCCTCGCTGTACACTCTGACTACTAGAGCCTTGTGTACCTCCCTCCTCTGGAGAGATGTGTTCCTCCTCGTCCATTGACTCCTCGTCATCCTCCTCACTAAGTGTCCCCTGCCTGGGCCTTTGTGTGGAAGCACATTGTGCAGACTTGCCAGAAGCAGATGGCATTTCTGACTCCTCATCCTCGACCTCTTCAAAAACCTCCTCACTTAGTGCTTGTAAGGTTTTTTGAAGCAGACAGATGAGGGGGACAGTCATGCTGATTAGTGCATCATCTGCACTGGCCATCCGCATGGAGTCATCGAAGGCATGCAAAACTTGGCAGATGTCCCTCATAGTGGCCCAATCAGTGGTGGTGAAGTGTGTCCGGCGCACAGTGCGACTTGTTTGCTCCTGATGCAGCTGGTACTCCATTACTGCTGCCTGCTGCTCACACAACCGCTCCAACATATGTAACGTTGAATTCCACCTGGTGGGGAGGTCACATATGATGCGATGTTCTGGCAGGCGGAATCGGCATTGCAGAGATGCAATACGCGATCTTGCCATGCTGGAACGCCGCAAGTGAGCACACTCTAGGCGAACCTTGTGCAGCAGTGCATCAAGATCCGGATAGTCCCTCAGAAAGCTCTGCACGACCAAATTGAGCACGTGTGCCAGACATGGTATGTGAGTGAGGTTGCCTAGGCCCAGAGCTGCCACTAGATTTCGGCCATTGTCACTCACTACCAAACCTGGCTGGACATTCGCTGGCACAAACCACACATCGCTCTCTTGCTTGATGGCATTCCAGAGCTTCTGTGCTGTGTGGCTCCGATTCCCCAAAGAAATTAATTTAAGGACGGCCTGTTGATGTTTGGCCACACCTGTGCTCATATCTGGCCTAACAGGCTCATGCAGTGCTGATTCCGAGGAATCCTTGGAGTTGGCAGAATGCGTACAGCGTCACTCTCCAGATCTGTACCCGGCTCCACAACATTGACCCAATGGGCAGTGAGGGAAAGGTATCGTCCCTGTCCATGGCTACTGGTCCACGCATCGGTGGTCAGGTGGACCTTGCTACTGACGGCGTTTAGTAGCGCATTTTTAATTTTTCCCTCCACATGCTTTTGCAGGGCAGGGACGGCTTGCCTGCTGAAATAAAAGTGGCTGGGCACATTGTATTGTGGAACTGCCAATGACATCAAGTTCCGGAAGGTGTCAGTCTCCACCAGCCTGAATGACAGCATCTCAAGGGCCAGTAGTTTGGCAATGCCGGCATTCAGAGCCAGTGCTCGGGGATGGTTTGCCGAGTATGGCCGCTTTTTCTCCCATGCCTGTGCTACCGATTGCTGGTGAGTGGCCTGGGAGTGTGCTGATGACTGCGAACGTGGTTCAGTGGGTGGAATTTCACTGGGTCTCTGGACAACAGTGGCAGTGGTTCTTCCATGGCGTTCCAGTGAGGAAGCCAAACCAGCTGTGTGTGAGCTGGAGGAAGAGGCCCCAACACGAGCTGAAGAGGTGGTAGGTGCTGCTGAAGGTTGGCCTACATCTTCAGTGTGTCTGTGTAACTCCACCTCGTGCTTGGTACGCACATGTTTCCACATATTTGTGGTATTGAGGTTGCTCACATTTTTCCCTCATTTCACTTTCTGATGACACAGCTGGCATTTGACAAAGCAAATGTCATCTGCAACTGTGTCAAAAAAAGACCACGCACTGCAAGTCCTGGGAGCGCGCGTTTTGTGTTTTGGAAGAGGATTGCTCCTCACGGGTGCCAAAGTGGAGGCTACAGGCAACCAAGTCTTCCCCCACCCTCTCCCTCCTCTTTTGGCCATTCGGGGAATCTCTTCCTCAGAGCTGCTCCCACCACCTTCCTGTGGCTGACGCCATGATGGGTCAAGGACCTCATCATCTCCACTCCCCTCTTCAAGCACCGGCTGGTCCTGGGTTGTCTCGCCAGCACCGTACACACCAGAAATTGGCAATTGAGTCTCATCATCATCAGATGAGCACTGAGGTGTGCTGACAATAGGCACTGGCCCACCCGCCTCTTCAGATTCAGAGGGACAAAGCAGTTGCGCATCACTGCATACTCCCTCTTCTTCACGCTCTAGAATGCTGCTTGGCTGGCCACCTCTTTCCAAGCCAACAGATTCTGAGAACAGAAGTAAAGATTGAGATGGCTCCTGTCCAGGGCTCTCAGACTGCCTGGGCAATTTGGCAGGTGGTGAGGTGGTGAAGAGACAGATGGTTGCTCTTCAGTGCTCTGGCCTTGGGAGGATGTGGAAGTCATTGAAGTGGATGCGTTAGCTGCCATCCATCCGACAACGGCTTCAATTTGTTCGTCACGCAGCAGTGGGGTACGGCGAGGTCCTACAAAGCTGCGCATGAAGGACTGTTGCCTGGTAAAAGTGGGGGATGCCGGGTCACTGGTGGCCGCAGCAGACACCGAATCCCCACGTCCTCTCCCTGCTGAATCCCCCTGTCCTCTCCCTGCTGAAACTCCACGGCCACGACCATGTGCCTTACTCCCTGCCTTCTTCATCTTGGTAGACTGATAAAGATAGGCAGAAAAGTAAAAAAGGGGTGGCTTAGTGTTCTTATTCCTGAACACCTGCTAACCAGTATACGAAACACTAATTTGGCTAAGAGTGTGTGTACTACACTTTAATATGATCTAATGTGGCCTACACAACTGTAAAGTGGAGTGTTTGGTGAACTTTATTTCCTTTATTTTTTTGGGGGGGAAAAAGAAAAGGATGTGACCAAAGTTTGAAAGCTATAGTATCACAAACTTTTTGGAGCGATTACAATGCAGGAAGCTAACCTACAATACAATTGATGAGGCTCCAAAAAATAGGGTGATACTAGTCTGGCTGGCCCTGAAGGGCACAAGCCAGCAAAAAGGCTCCTCTATCTAATCCTATATAGTGTTTGCAACCAACCAATGACAATGGATGCGGATGGAAGCACACTAATATAGGAACAAAAATCTGGATAAATTAGCTGCAAAAAAAGGACTATGTATGAGGCAGTGACGCACGCTGAGAAGACTACAGCTAGCGGTGGCTGTAGAACACACTGCAACGTGAGCTGCACTCACACACAGAGAGACCTATCAGACAGCCAAAAACAGTGCAGAGAAATGGGCTATAGTACTGAAAGGCTGCTGAAAGGCTCCGCTGTCCACTCCTTTAGTGTTTGCAACCAACGTATATGGATACGTATGGAAGCACACTATAGAGGAGAAAAAAAAAGCAGCAATAAAAGAAAAATGTGTATGAGGCAGAGACACACGCTGGGCAGCCTACAAGCAGACGTGCCTGCAGGACACACTACACAGCGTGGGTCTGCACTCACACAGCCCTTGCAGACAGCTATTAAAACAGCGCTGCTGGGCTACAAAAATGCTACAGTGGTGGATTATGTAGCCTGGGTAGAGCAATAGATATTTTAGATGATCGCTATTTCTAACTGTCCCTCACATTCTTCAACAGCAGCCTGTCCCTAACTGAATTCACAGCAGAGTGACCAGAAATGGCGGCTGCAGCGGTTTTTATAGTGCATAATGACATCATTTCAGCAGCCAATCACAGCCATGCCAGTAGTTAACATGCCTACATGCCTAACAGGATGTGCCCACACTTCTGAGGATCCCCATTGGCTGAATCAAATCGAGCGGGCTCCTAGCATTATGGGAACTTCCGATTCCGGTATTTGATATGAAAAAAGTATCGGAATGAAGTATCGGAATTCCGATACAGCTAATATCGGCCGATACCCGATACTTGCGGTATCGGAATGCTCAACACTACTTATAACTTTTATAGATAAGTACTACAGGAATGCCTGTCACCATAAGAAAATGAAGAAAAAGAAAAATAGGAAGAAGATGAAGAAATAGCATATGAAAATTAATAATAGCTGAATAAGAAGAATATGAAGAATGGAAAAAAAAAATTAATGGGAGAAAGGTGAAGAAGAAGAAGATGAGTAAGGTGAAGAAAAAGTTGATGATAAAAATGCTACTGCTGCGGATCATGAAGGAGAAAGTGTGGGAGAAGTACAAAAGAAGGTGAAGAGCATGGAAGTTGTGAAACATACATATCTGACAAAATATAAAAAAGTTAACATAGTCAATATCTTTTTAACTCCGAACGTCTTGAAAAAAAAAAATTGGAATTCATGCTATGCCATGTGATTTGAATAAACCACTATGCCTTTAATGTCTCCTCCACCTCCCACAATACATTCTGCATGATTCTTATTTGTTTTCAATTATGTAGAATTAGACAACATGGAAATAAAGGGCTTTTTTTAATTCCGATACCGGAAGTCCAATTGACTTGAATGGAACTTCCGGTATCGGAATCGGCGATACCCGATATTTTTTTCGTATCGGGCGATACCATCCGATACGATATTTTTGGGTATCGAACGGTATCGCTCAACACTAATCCTGACCAATAGAGTTTGTTCTAGAGTTAGGAGGAATTGTTTACATAAAGTGCATTAAAGTGATTTAAAACAAAGACCCATAGTATACACCCCATTTTTAGAAAACCGGCTAAACCCTTATCTCCAAAGGCAAGATGCCAGAGATAAAATTATATAAATGCATGAACGCAATATATTCAACAATATCCCACAGGGAAGAAAAATACATACTGGGGAAAGTATGGGGAGCTGAAGAGAGAAAATAATTTTTGTTGCTGGAAAGTAAACACTGTACCTTTAAATGGCCATGGCACCCCGACGCGCCGCTTGCATTATGCTTTTTCCAAGGAAGTGTGCGTGACCCATCCCGTCACCATGGCAATGATCAGGACCCCGCGTCTACTATCCAAAGGCTGACAGTCCTCTGCCAGCTTCCGGAATGTTGCGATCATGTTCGATCATAGCATTTTAGTGGTTAAAGTCTAAGACCGCTCCTGTTACTTATTGCCGGGTGTCAGCTGTCAGAATCAGCTGTCACCCAGTGGTGATCGCCTGCACGCCCCCTGTAATCATCTGTCTTTGGTCAAATAGGTCCAGGGCACATAGACGGATCATTACGTCTGATGCCAGGAACAACTCATCTTCCAGCTTTGTTTTAATTCAGCTTTCTTTCTTAAAGATGCTGTCCAGTCTAAAACTGCGAGTCTGCAGTCACTCTTCATGACTGCAGACATATGAATCCTCAAATCGCATGCACTGTAAAGATTATCTGATGCCGGTGGTGGTGGTCATGTGACAAAAAGTATGTGATATGCATATTCCCAGACACTTTTTGACTGGACTGTTTCCGGCCACGTGCCAAACTCTTGGGAGTATAATCATTCACATAACTGACGTCAATGAGAGTGCTGTGGGAAAATTTCTAACACTACTGAGGTGGACAGATGCAGCTCAGTGTCTCTGCTGAATAACAGGATGAATACCAGGCTGAATGGTTGCATCATGCAACCATGCAGCCTGCCATCTAGATGTAGAAGAGCTAGACCCATCCTGGGACAAATGGATTATCATCTTCTCAAGGGATAGGTGAGGAATATAGGTGAGGACTTTACTTTGGGTGTGTGTGTGTTTTTATACAATATGACTATAGGGTTAGTAATGGGGGTGTCTTATAGGCGCCTCACCATTACTAACCTCTGGGCTTGATATCACTGCACAATACAAACGTGACATCAAACAAAAATTTGGAAGGGATGCGATTCCGGAGTGTATACATAGGAATTCACCCCATGATCAAAGAACTTTTGAGATGGTAGATGAAATAGGTAGTGACCTTATACTTTCTCTTATTTCTGAGGATCAATTTTCTTTACATCCTACTTCATTTATTGAAGAAATTCCTATTTCTAGCTCTCAGGAACCAACTTGCCTAACTAAACCCTCTGACCATACTGAATCTATTTCAGGTATGGGAAAAGAAAATCCCCCAATCCCAACATTATCTACACCTTTGACTATTTCAAATAGATTTGTTATTTTGGATAACAATTTGGAGGATAATAGATTTAATGTGGGAATATCAGAAATTTCCAGTGGGATGGAGGAAAATACTAAGGTGGCAAGAAATAATAAACGACAACCAATGGTCCGGAAAAAACAATCTACTAAGCCTTTTTTTCAATTGGTTACAAACGAAATGTAGGCGGGGCTGTAGAGGGGGGAAACTCACCCAAAAGAAAAATAAGATAATACAGAAAGATTTTGATAAACAGAATATTTTCAATCTGAGTAGGCATGTTTTGAATTCTGATGAAATAACTCTTTTGAACAAAGGCTTGAAATATGCCCCCTCTGCGAAATTCGACAAATTCGAGGCTTTTATAGGGATAAAATTATTTATGAGAAAATTGTCATTGAAAAGACATTTTATGAAAAAGGATACTATCATGTCCCCTAACCAGCCTCCATTAGATCCATACGTACATACGTCATTGTGTAAGAAATCACATTTTCACCCAATAAACGAATATTCTGAATCCATGGAAGCATTTCAGAAGAATGTTATTGGTGATATTAAGAAACTTAGTGATAAGAGATGTGCAAAATTTAAACAAAATCTTTCATTTAAGGAAAGGAAAGCGATTAGATCTTTACAAAATAACAAACAATTAGTTATTCGTCCCGCCGATAAAGGGGGTGGGATTGTGGTCTTGAATCAAGATGATTATGATAAGGAAGCTTTACGATTATTAAGTGATACAAGCACCTATAGAGTCTTAGAAACAGATCCCACTAATGTGTACAGTATGGAATTGAAATCATTAACTACTATTGGACTTAATAAAGGGTTTTTGAATATTAGAGAATTCCAATTTATTAATAATCCATTTCCAAGGTTGGCAATCTTTTATTATCTACCAAAGATTCATAAAAATGTAATTAATCCACCGGGATGTCCAATAATATCAGGCATTCAATGCCTTACAGCCAATCTTTCCCGTTATATAGATATTCATCTTCAAAAAATTGTACCCTTGTTACCTTCTCATCTAAAAGATACAACTCATGCTGTAACTCTTCTTCAAGAAATCCAGTGGCAGGATACCTATATCCTGGGGACCCTGGATATTACTTCATTATACACGGTTATTGAACATGAAAAAGGATGTGAGTCTGCTTCATATTTTTTGGATAAATATTCTGATATTCCAAGTGATCAAATTGAATTTTTGACTGATTGTATGTCATTTATTTTGACACATAATTATTTTAAATTCAAAACGCATTATTACAGTCAGCGATGGGGCACCGCCATGGGGACCAGATTCGCCCCGAGTTATGCCAATTTGTATGTAGGTAGATGGGAAGAGGCTACCATCTACCCTGGGGGAAATATTCACAAGAGCCTGGTCCTATGGCGGCGCTTCATCGATGATGTTATTTTTATTTGGGCAGGAGGTTCTACTTCCTTAATCCAATTTTTGAATGATATTAATAAAAATGATTTCTTTTTAAAATTTACGGCTACTAATAGTACCCAGAGTATTCATTTTTTGGATCTAAAAATCTTTATTGACAAATCTGAAATACACACTTGTACCTTTAATAAACCCACGGATACTAATAGCTTCATTCCAATTGATAGTTGCCATTTACCCAGCTGGCTTTTAAATGTACCGAAAAGCCAGAATATGCGGGTTTATCAGAATTGTTCTAATCCTTCGGATTTTGGTAATGAGGCTGATTTTTTAACAAAAAATTTTTTAGAAAAGGGGTATAATAAAGATTTATTAGAAGGGTCAAAAAAATCTGTTAGGCTACTTTCACACATCAGGTTTTCGGCGTCAGGCGCGATCCGGCGTCGTGCCGGAGCGCTGGATCCGGCAAATATTTCGTAAAACCGGATGTGATGGATCCGTTTTTCTGCCGGATCCGTCTTGTTCTTGACAGATAAAACCGGATCCGTCTCATCCGGTTCATCCGGTTTTTGTTCCGTTTTTCGACGGATTACGCCGGATCCGGTTTTTAAAATCGCCCCTTGTGGCCTTCCGAACGGGATTGGCTACTGAAAAACTATATATAGCGTGTTCCTACAGTCCTTCTTTGACAGGTTGCAGAGGAGAAAGTGCAGGTTGGAGAGAAGAGCAAGTTACTGGCGAAGATGGATGTTGTGATTGGAAATATTTTGAAGAATTTGGCGGATTTTACAGCGGAGGCGAATCGTTTGAGGGTGATTGTTCTGGAGAAGGAGAGAGCGAGACAGCAGCGTATCAGGCATCGTAGACGACGTTTGTGGATCCACCCCATCACAGCCAAGAGAATGACGCGTGGGGTCTATTCTACACTCTGCATGGACCTTAGACGAAACCCGGATACATTTTTTAGATATGTTCGGATGAAAATGGAGAATTTTGATTACTTGGTGGAGCGCATTGCACACCTCATAAGAAAAGCGGACACCTATTGCCGCTTCTCTGTTTCACCCGCAGAGCGTCTGATGGTGACTTTAAGGTAAGCCACATTTATTGGATATGCTCGCATCAGAGCACACTTTCACTGCAATCTTGTTGGTGGTAGTTTGTATCTCCAAGTGTTATAGCTGAGTTTTGGTATGTAATGCTGTGATTTTAAACTAATTGATTGTTTTTTAATTCCCCACAGATTTCTTGCAACTGGAGAATCCCTTTCGTCACTGCATTTCCAGTACAGACTCGGGATTTCCACCATATCTGGAATAGTGAAGTACACATGCCGTGCACTGTGGGACTCCTTAGCTGAAGTGTTTTTACCAGAGCCCACAACAGAGAGGTGTATTGAAATTTCTGAAAAGTTTCAACAGATATGTCAGTTTCCGAACTGCTTGGGCGCTGTGGATGGAAAATATATCCGCACTGTAATGCCAGCCGGATCAGGATCGGAATATTTCAATTACAAGAAATATTTTTCAATTGTCCTCATGGCCATCCCTGACGCGGAATACAAATTTATTGCTGTTGATATTGGGGCCTATGGCCGCTCCAATGACTCTCAAGTTTTCAAACTGTCTGCCATGGGGCGTAAACTGTATGGAAACACCTTCCAGTTCCCACCCCCTAGACCGCTGCCGCAAACATCTGGTCCACCTATGCCATTTGTCTGTGTAGGGGATGAAGCCTTCCAGCTGTCAGAACACCTTCTGAAACCGTACGGTAGCAGAGGATTGTCAAGAACAAAACGCATTTTTAATTACTGCCTCACAAGAGCAAGAAGAATGGTTGAATGTACCTTTGGTATTCTGACAGCCAAATGGCGGGTCCTATTGACTGCGATCAACCTCAAGACAGAAACTGTGGACGAGGTGATCAAAGCTTGCGTGGTACTCCACAATTTTGTTATCTGCAAGGAACCCATTTCCATTGAGGACACCTCTGAAGAAACCACCTTGCAAGATTACCATGACATTACCACTAGAAGTTCTGTGACGGTTTCAGTAATGAGGGACAATTTTGCACTATACTTTATGTCACCTCAAGGCAGAGTACACTGGCAGGATCACAGAGTGTGAAAGATTTGTGCCCTTAACCAAAATTGTGTACCTTCTGTACCAACAGTATATACCTTTGCCAACCAAAGTTGGCTATCTTGTCATGGTCTTACTATTTTTACCTTTAGGCCACAGGTGTGTACCTGGTTGTGTTTTATGCAAAGTATTTCACCTTTTAACAAAAGTTGTGTACATTGTTAGGAAATCACCAACAATAAACACAACTTTTTAGGTGAAATACTTTGCTTCAAACACAACCAGGAACACAACTGTGGCAAAAAGCTAAAATTTACCCACAGTTATATACCTGGTTTTGAATACCTTTTTACCTTTGAAATACCCTGTATTTAACTATTTTTTAAACATAGTTCGCCGCAGAAAGAAATGACAGACAACCATTGTGAAACGATAATTTAACTTTTATTTAAAATATTTCTTTTTTGTAAAATGTTTTTAATGTGCAAAAAACTTTTTTTAATAAAGGTTTTAAACCCAATGGGCATTTTTATTAAAAAACACATTATAAATCTGTGTAGTGTGAGGTGGAAATACTGCTGGAGGGGCTGCGGGACACTTCGACACTGGGAGTGTGGAGAGAGGACTGGGATCGTGGTGGGGAAGGAACAGTTAGAGGTGAAGGTGTGGAAAAAGCTACAGAATGGGTGGACATGTGGGAGGCAGAAGAGGTGGTGGGCGGTGGAGTGGAGGGTTGGGCAGGGACTGTAGGATCAGATGATGTTGATGGCAAGTTGTATGGGGAAGGAGTTAGGTACGGGGAAGGAGTTTGGTACGGGGCAGGTTGCTGGAAGTGGGGAGGTTGCTGGTACTGGGGAGGTTGCTGGTACTGGGGAGGTGGCTGGTGCTGGGGAGGTGGATGGTATGTAATAGGAGGGGGAGGATGGAAAGTGGCTGGAGGGGGTGCAGGTGGAGGAACTACTGGGGTGGGAGGAGGAGGTTGGGAGGTAACGTGCTGGAGAGCACCGTGGCATGAATGCATTACATGCATCTGCTGGGTAGGAGAGAGCGTTTCCATGCGCTCCACAACAGACCTGAAAAAGGTGTGGTTTGGCGAAGATCTTGCTTCTGAATGCATGGTTTGCAGAAGTGTCTTCACCTCCAGAATGCTGGAGTTGATCTGCTGAAAGCCTGCGGAGATTTGCTCTGACAAGACTTTTAGACAGTTCTGGAAAGATGCATTCAGATGCAAGAACTCTGGCTCATAAGTCTTTTCCTGACCCCTCTGCCGCTGCCGCCCAGTACCCGCAGGTGTACTAGAGGTGGCAGGGGCAGAAGGGTGGGGTAAAGGGAAAGCGATCTCCTCACCAGCAGCTTCATGTAATGTAGGCGGCCACGATGCTCCTGTGCTGGTGGATGGGACAGATGGGTCGAATGTGTGGGAAGGCTGGGAAGGTGCAGATGTACCGGGGCGGTCGAAGTGTCCCTTGGTGCCGGTCTCCTCAGGGATCGCCTCAGAAGGGTCCAATCGTGCAGGCTCCCGAGTGCTGCTCACCGTGCTGTGGAATAAAGAGAAAAAAAACAATTAAAATAGTGACATGGCATGGCCCTGGCTGAAAAAAAATTGTTGCATCTAAACATTTTTTTTCACATGTGGTGTGTAATATTTACCTTCTGGTGACCATTGTATCCCGGAGGAACGACAGGGCTCGTGCGTACTTGTACTTGCTCCTGCGTCCTCCAGATCCACTCGGGGCCCGCATCTCTTTATTGAACTCCTTCTTGAAACGATCCCTCACAGACCGCCACCGCTTCACAATTCTGTCCCCTGAAACGAGAAAGGACAAAGTGGTTAGTATACAACATCAGTGTTTCCCAAACTCCAGTCCTCATGGTCCCCAGGGGTCATGTTTTCAGGATTTCCATAGTAAATAGAAATCCTGAACACATGATCCGTGGGGACCACGAGGACTGGAGTTCGGGAAACACTGGTTTACATCAAGCAACCGGTACTGTATATACTTACGCTCTTTAATCTGGGCCCGAGCATCGAGGTCCTCCCAGCGGTCCACAAGGAATGAACAGATTTCCTCCCAGAGTCGTCGGGTAACGATCAGGTCAGCATGGCGGCGGTCAGCCATATTCCATAGCGGCTCCCTTTCTCTGACGAGATCGATGAGGTGGTCTACATCAATTCCTCCATCCTCACCGTCTGAGTCGGGAGCACGCTGTGATGGCTGTTAAAGTAAAAGAGAAAAATAGCAAAATTAGTCACCACACTTAAGACATGAAATAAAAAGTGTACCAAAATTTCACTTAAATATTATACTTACACGCTGGTGACCGCCGCGTTGCTGTCGCCGACGACCCTGGGAGGCACTGCGAGGACCTCTTGGCCGAGCACCAGATTGGGAAGACTAGAGAAGAAAAGAAAAAAATTTATGTGTTTGGATGTAGGCATTTGTTTGCTGTGTGTGGTCTGCAGAACATTGTTTTCTATGTGTTGTGTGTAGTGTGATGTTGTGTTTCTGCGTTTGATGCAAAAAACTTACCAATTGTGAGCCCACTCCAGGTGTCTGTCCACCCCTTCCTTCTTCTTCTGGGAGCTCCTCTTCAGCTTGTGATTCCTGTTTTGAAATAAAAGGCAATGAATAGACATATATTACAGAGATGATGGATTTTGGAAATAAAAACTTACGTCAAACGCTGACGATGCGAGGGAGGGCTCCCAGAAGAAGATGTGCTGTCTTCCTGCTGGCCAGACTCCATGCCTGTGGGTGGTGTTACTGCTGCTGCCAGTGCTGCCACTGTTGCTGCTGCATCTCTTGGGCGGCTGTTGAATAAAGAGAAACAAAGAGCCAATGAATATCTTGATATTCCATGGCCCTAGTTTGGAGGAATGGGGGATTTGATAATTACCGTCTCTTATCTGCTGCTGGACTCCCCTCCCGTTGTTCAGCATGCTGCTCCATTTGGGGTGGTGGTGGTGCTGATGGTGCTGCTGCAGTGGTCTCCTGCCTTCTCCTGCGCCTGGTTGCTGTCTTGGGTGGCATGTTGGGTGTGGCTGAGGGTCCCACTGTCATGCTTTTATATATGTCTTGTGGGTAGAGCTACTGAGGATGCTCAGACCAAAAAAAACGGATCCGGCCGTCGCCGGATCCGGCGCATTGCAGCGCTCATAGGCTTTCATTGTGTGAAAAAGCCGGACACGCCGGATCCGGCGTGTCCGGCTTTTTTGCCGGAGACAAAAACGTTACAGTAGCCGTTTTTTCCAGACGCCGGATTGCGACACATTGCCGGATCCGGCGAAAACCGGATGAAACACATGGCCATCCGGCTCTAATGCAAGTCAATGGGGGGGAAACCGGATCCGGCATTGCATTTCGCCGGATAAGGTTTTTGTCAAAAGTGCCGGATCGCGCCTGACGGATAAATATGGATATTTCTAATTTTATTCCAATAATTACACAATATAATTCTAATTCATATTTGTTGAAAAGAATAGTTAATAAACATTGGGACATATTGAAAGATGATAAAATACTGGGAGGCTTTTTACCAGAAACCCCACGCTTTATTTATAAAAAAGCACGTAATTTGGGAAATATTATTGCCCCGACGGTGCACAACTTACCAATCCAACAGCCTGGTACATTGTTTAATATGAAAGGTTTTTTTTTTTTGTTTTTTTTCCTTGTCGTAAATGTAAGATGTGTACACATACTTGCACCGTCAGAAAACAGGCAATAATTAAAGATGGCCAAACATATATGATAAAAGATTTTATCACCTGTTCTTCTGAAGGGGTTATTTATTTAATTTAATGCCCCTGTGATAAATTATTCGTAGGTCGCACGAAACGGCCATTAAAAACTCGTATAAGTGAACATATTAGAAATATAAAAAATAAGTTTATTGGCCATCCACTTTCTAAACATTTTTTAGATTACCATAGAGGTCAGACAAAATGTATGGAAATTACAGGAATTTTAATAGTACCACCACCTTGGAGAAATGGCAATTATATAGCCCTTATGTCTCGTATGGAGACAAAATGGATTTTTATATTGGACACTCTCATCCCAAAAGGTCTTAATAGCGATTTGAAACTATTTGGCTTTCTTTAATTAGAATGACCTTGAAGGGCTGCATAAAAGGACCCTATAATCAGAAAGGACTATCCCTGATGAAGGAAAGCGCTCTTTCCAAAACGCGTTGGATGCTTTTTGGTCCTTTCTGCAACCTGTATTCTGTCTAGCCAGCAGGCAAGCTCTGGTCGTGTGATCATCCGTGGCAAGCCAAGTTCGACTCCTATTTCGTCTAATAGCAGACCTGCAGCTGCTAATTTGGACCATCGGAACTTTCTCTGCAACTGATCGGCGCAAGTGTCTCCTACTTTTTGGTTGTTGTGGAGGCGCGCGCCGCACCGGTCTCTAGCGCCAGTGTTTCATTTGGATCGCATTTGAACACGTGACACCAGCGTCACACTAGGTTCTGTTCTTCTCAATCCAGAGAGCGGAGACGCTGAAACTAATGGAGACAAACACTACACAGCTTGAACGCTGCTGAACATACAGTGGGGCAAAAAAGTATTTAGTCAGTCAGCAATAGTGCAAGTTCCACCACTTAAAAAGATGAGAGGCGTCTGTAATTTACATCATACTGTAGGTAGACCTCAACTATGGGAGACAAACTGAGAAAAAAAAATCCAGAAAATCACATTGTCTGTTTTTTTTTTCATTTTATTTGCATATTATGGTGGAAAATAAGTATTTGGTCAGAAACAAGCAATCAAGATTTCTGGCTCTCACAGACCTGTAACTTCTTCTTTAAGAGTCTCCTCTTTCCTCCACTCATTACCTGTAGTAATGGCACCTGTTTAAACTTGTTATCAGTGTACCTGTATAAACTTGCTCATTAATAGCTCGCTATTTCTACTGGGGATACTGAAGGTACTTTTAATATAGGAAATTGCTAATTATTATTTGGTAGGAGATATAGCCACCGGCCGGGGCAATCTCCATGTGATTACAATTAATTTGCTATTTATCTGAAATTATTTATCCATCTCAATTTTTTAGTTGGATGACGTTTAGCAACATTTTTTACTTCAAGTGGTGGTACTCACATATTTTTTGACCCTTTTTCATTTTGAGATATAGCGCTATATCCATTTATATTTATTGCTGATTATCCCATATGTTTAATACTGAGGTTTTGTTTTCTAAACGAGTATTTTAGCCCTATGTGTATGTTAAATAAATTGTTATAACCTCAGAATACATTCTGATTTTTTATTGAAGTGATTAATTGTTTAATTTGGATTTTTACTAGTTGAATCTCCAACAGCATGTTTGGAGATTATTTTTAATTTCAAGTATTTTGGTTTTTTATGGAACTATTTACTTCCTTGGTATATTGTGTGTATTGCTACCTAATAGTTTTTCATCTCAGCTAATTCCTTATTAAGGTGAGGTGTTTTGTGTGCGCGAATTTATTATTTTTACATATTTCTTAATGATTATACTGACAAAATAGTGGTTTTTTGTTTAATTTTGCAGCACCAATTACTCTGAGCACCACTGTAGATTTCTTTTGAGGAATATAGTTGTTTATAATTTAAATTCTCTTGCAGGGGACAATGGCATCACTGGAATGGGCGCTGTAGTAAGTATGGCTTAATTAAGATTTATTAAAGGAGTCTGTCATTCTTTCAGTTAAAGGACTTTACTTTGGGTGTGTGTGTGTTTTTATACAATATGACTATAGGGTTAGTAATGGGGGTGTCTTATAGGCGCCTCACCATTACTAACCTCTGTGCTTGATATCACTGCACAATACAAACTTGACATCAAACCTCCCAAATTTAAACCCTTCTTGCCACAGCATCAGGGCAAGTGGGAAGAGCGAGGCTAAGTGCCAGAATTGGCAAATCTTATAGGTGCACCTTTTCTGGGGCGGCTGAGAGCTGATGTTTTTAACCTAGGGGGCAATATCCATGGCCTCTTATTATTCTATGATTATCAGCCCACAGATATCTGCCTAGTATTTGCTGGTTATTAGTTAGAGGGTGACCCTACGCCATTTTTTTGGGGGTCCCCCATTTTAATAGCCAGTAAAGACTAAGTATAGAGCTGTGAGCTGATATTAATAATAAATCTCTATCTGGTGATATTGGAGACCCTAACACGCTTTCTCAATGGGATTCCATGTTTAAAAAATTCTCAAAACAAGCAGTTGAATTTATTATTGATAAATGAAAACAGCAACTAATAGAAAGTAAAGAAAAGATAGCTGCATTATTTGAGAATGTTAAATCATATCAGAATCATCCTGAAGTAATAAAATTATCCACTAATATATCTAGGAGAATTGCAAGTAAAGAACAGGAAATTATAAAGAAAAAAAGAAAAAATTTGGAAGGGATGCGATTCCGGAGTGTATACATAGGAATTCACCCCATGATCAAAGAACTTTTGAGACGGTAGATGAAATAGGTAGTGACCTTATACTTTCTCTTATTTCTGAGGATCAATTTTCTTTACATCCTACTTCATTTATTGAAGAAATTCCTATTTCTAGCTCTCAGGAACCAACTTGCCTAACTAAACCCTCTGACCATACTGAATCTATTTCAGGTATGGGAAAAGAAAATCCCCCAATCCCAACATTATCTACACCTTTGACTATTTCAAATAGATTTGATATTTTGGATAACAATTTGGAGGATAATAGATTTAATGTGGGAATATCAGAAATTTCCAGTGGGATGGAGGAAAATACTAAGGTGGCAAGAAATAATAAACGACAACCAATGGTCCGGTAAAAACAATCTACTAAGCCTTTTTTTCAATTGGTTACAAAACGAAATGTAGGCGGGGCTGTAGAGGGGGGAAACTCACCCAAAAGAAAAATAAGATAATACAGAAAGATTTTGATAAACAGAATATTTTCAATCTGAGTAGGCATGTTTTGAATTCTGATGAAATAACTCTTTTGAACAAAGGCTTGAAATATGCCCCCTCTGCGAAATTCGACAAATTCGAGGCTTTTATAGGGATAAAATTATTTATGAGAAAATTGTCATTGAAAAGACATTTTATGAAAAAGGATACTATCATGTCCCCTAACCAGCCTCCATTAGATCCATACGTACATACGTCATTGTGTGAGAAATCACATTTTCACCCAATAAACGAATATTCTGAATCCATGGAAGCATTTCAGAAGAATGTTATTGGTGATATTAAGAAACTTAGTGATAAGAGATGTGCAAAATTTAAACAAAATCTTTCATTTAAGGAAAGGAAAGCGATTAGATCTTTACAAAATAACAAACAATTAGTTATTCGTCCCGCCGATAAAGGGGGTGGGATTGTGGTCTTGAATCAAGATGATTATGATAAGGAAGCTTTACGATTATTAAGTGATACATGCACCTATAGAGTCTTAGAAACAGATCCCACTAATGTGTACAGTATGGAATTGAAAACATTAACTACTATTGGACTTAATAAAGGGTTTTAGAATATTAGAGAATTCCAATTTATTAATAATCCATTTCCAAGGTTGGCAATCTTTTATTATCTACCAAAGATTCATAAAAATGTAATTAATCCACCGGGATGTCCAATAATATCAGGCATTCAATGCCTTACAGCCAATCTTTCCCGTTATATAGATATTCATCTTCAAAAAATTGTACCCTTGTTACCTTCTCATCTAAAAGATACAACTCATGTTGTAACCCTTCTTCAAGAAATCCAGTGGCAGGATCACTATATCCTGGGGACCCTGGATATTACTTCATTATACACGGTTATTGAACATGAAAAAGGATTTGAGTCTGCTTCATATTTTTTGGATAAATATTCTGATATTCCAAGTGATCAAATTGAATTAGGGGGTCCCCTATTTTAATAGCCAGTAAAGACTAAGTATAGAGCTGTGAGCTGATATTAATAGCCAGAGAAGCTCCATTTGACTTCTGGCTTGTTTTCGTTTAATTTTAGAGTTTATTGCTCCTGGTATTGTGGTAACTTTAATTTTATAGGATGGTACAGGACGTAAAATAGCAAGAATATCGTCAGGCTTTAGCGCACTTCTTCTAGCCATATTAGCAATAAATAAGTCCATAGATATATCCACAGATATAGCTATAGATATATCTATGGATATATCTATGGATGTATCCATAGATATCCATAGATATATCCCTAGATATATCTATCCATAGATATATCCATAGATATCCATAGATATATAGATATGGATATCCATAGATATATAGCCATAAATACATCCATAGATATATCTATAGATATATCCATAGATATATAGCCATAGATATATCCATTGATATATCTATAGATATTTCTATAGATTTATCCATAGATATATCAATAGATATATAATCATACATATTTAAAAAAAAATGGTGTGGGCTCCCACACAATTTTCTGCACCAGAGGGGGAAAGCCGACAGCTGGGGGCCAATATTTGTAGCCTGGGAAGGGGGTAATACCAATTGCTCCTTCCCAGGCAATGAATATCAGCCCGCACCTGTCTGCATAGCTTTTACTGGCTATTAAAATAAGAGGACTCCAAAAACAAATGATGTGGGGCCCCCCTATATTTCATAGCCAGAAAGGCTATGCAGACAGCTGCGGGCTAATATTCATAGCCTAGGAAGGGGCCATGGATATTGGCCCCCCCGGCTACAAACACCAGTCAGCAGCCATCCCAGAAATGGTGCATCTATAAGATGCTTCAATTCTGGTAGTTAGCCCCTCTCTTCCCACTGCTGTGTAGCGGTGGAATATGGGGTAATAAGGGGTTAATGTCACCTTACTATTGTAAGGTGACAATTAGCCCTGTTAATAATGGAGAGGCGTCAATAAGACGCATATCCATTATTAATCTTTTATTAATAAAGTTTTTTAAAAAAGACACAGCCAGAAAAAATAATTTAAATGAAACAAAACACGACATGGTTTTTCATTTTTATTGCACGTCCAGATCCTAGCGAAGTCATCAACCTCCTGCAAAAATTTTTTAAAAAAACAGCCTATACTTACATTTCCGATGCAGTCCCTCTTTAAAAACAAGTTTCCCATGACGATCTCCCCTATAGAGCAGTCACATCAGGAGATGTGACCGCTCTACAGGGCCTCCAATGACACACTGACTGGAGATAACCCTTCCGCAGTGTATCATTGGAGTTCACTTCAGGCAGCAAAGCTTCGTGAGAAAATTCCCATGCTGTAGTGCTGCTGTAAGTCACAGGTGAGCTCCTATGACCTCCCAGCAGAGTGATACAGCACGGACGGTCACTGTATCAATGGAGCCACTGGAGAGCGGTCGCATCAGCTGATGTGGCACCTCTCCATGGGAGATTAACGTGGGACCCTTGTTATTAATGGATTATGGTGGAAAGGTGACTATAGGTTGGTTTATTATTTTAATATTATTTGAAGGAGACAAAGGTTTTGGGGAATTAGATGTGTGCGGTGGGTATGTACTCTGTTATGTGTTGTATGTTATGTGTATGTACTGTATTATATGTTGTATGTTCTGTATGTCTTTTTTTTACATTCACCATATTAGCTGGATGATGAGAATACTACTTTCCCATCATCCAATAATGCTGTCACTGTAGAGGGCATAGCCATATGGTACAAGTAGTCCCATCGAACGATGCCGACACAGCCCGCATACCCCCGCACAACCCCGTACAAAGACCCGCATACCCCCGCACAGCCCCGCACAGACCCCCGCACAGCCCTGCACAGACCCCTTCACAGACCCCTGCACAGCCCCGCATACCCCCGCACAGACCCCCGCACAGACCCACATACCCCCGCACAGACCCGCACACCCCCGCACAGTCCCCCACACAGACCCCCCGCACAGCCCCACATACCCTCACACAGACCCGCATACCCCTGCAGAGCCCCACACACCCCCGCACAGCCCTGCATAGCCCCATTGTATTGCTAAGTTTTTAACAATAAGGTTCGGATACGGCTTTAAAGAAGGCTACTGCTTGTGATATAACGCAATTTTATTTGAAGGTACAGAATTAAAGGAATGGTATGATTAGATAGTATGATTGCATACACTTTTGTATATTTTAAGATACAAAGGTTAAGTACAGATAAAGACTGAATACGTATAATGATTAGGCATATATAAAGATTAACTATATACAGTATACTCACATCATCAATCACCAAGAGGCTTTTAAACATCATCCATCTGGAATATCAGAGAAGCAACACCAAGACAGAGAACCCCTGGAAGGTTCACAACACTGCATGGGCATTCCCAATTATGCAGGTATCAACACTGTACATGTGTGTATAGGTATCCAAGTTGTGCTTCTGTCTAAAGGGGGTTTTACACATAGCAATATCGCTAGCGATATCACTATAACGTCACCGATTTTGTGACGTTATAGCGATATTGCTAGCGATATCGCTATGTGTGATACTTACCTCCGACCGGCTCCCCCGCTGTCTCTCGCTGATCGTGCGAGATCGGGCGGCTCCATTTCTCATCGGGCGCTTCCTGCTGGGCTTCCTGCTGGCGCCGACGAGCGACGCGTGGAGGCGGGCGGGAGGACGTCAGGATCGCTGTGTGTGAAAGCTGAGTATCGTCCGCTGTATCGCTGCTGCATCGCTGTGAGGTCTGCCTGTGTGACAGCTCACTAGCGATCATTTAGTGATGCACCAGCGATCCTGACCGGGTCGGATCGCTGGTCAGATCGCTGGTGCATTGCTAAATGTAAAGGGGCCTTAAGTCTCTGGTCTTAAATAGTAAATTTACACTAATGTATAACCACTAGTTTCATCCCACCTTTCAAGTGGCCAGCTTTCAAGGTCAGTGCCCCCACTGGTATCTATGCTTCTTAGCCAAAATTTATCTTTTTTGTCACCATTCTCCCTCCCAAGTTTAGTACGTGAACCTAGTACATATAACCCTTGGTCATTCTTTGAGGGGTTCTCAGTGGTGAGATACAGAACAAAGCATCCCTCCTTGGGGCAGTGGGTGGCAGGGAAGGGTAGGCCTGAAAGGGCTCTCTGGCCTTTTGACAGGGTCATGTGGCTTAATAGGCTTATTCCACATTTGTCTCTGTGTTGTAGGGCCTGGACTGGTTGATGTCTCCAGTCACTTTCACCAGTGTGTCACCCAACAAGTGACCAATCCTCACAGTTTGAACCTTCCCCTGTTTCAGCAGTAGTGACACAGATGAATTGTGTACTTAACCAGATATCAAACTGTGCCATGGGGCCTGGACATTCTACTATGAGACAGTAGTCAAATTGATATGTTACTCTTGGGGTGGAGACATTATACCAGAATGTCACTATACCCTTCTCATGAGTGACTACCCCTTGGTGACTGACCACCCCTTGGGCTAGGAAAAGGATAAGTGACAGACGGATGAAGAGTGGCAGTCACCACTGGACTCTGGATCTGGCATCTCCTTGCAGTGGGAAGCATGGACGCATGGACTGCTGTGATAGTTGACAGGACTTGGAAAGGGCTGTCATCTCTAGGTTCAAGGGTACGTCTGTTGAACCTCTTGGTGATGAGGGCTCAGTCATCGGGCAAAATCTGGTGGGCTCCTAGTTCCTCAGGATCTGGGATGGATAAAAAAAACTCGAAAATGTTTTTTAGTCACATGTTTTTAAACTTAGTCTGCATATAGACAACTATAGTGAGCAAAATATAATCCTAAACTGTGAATATTTACAAGTAGGATCTTATAGGGCTGAGTTTTGTTGGACCTGCTAGTGAGTGTGTGTATTTGTGCATGTGTGTGTGACCCAAGGGAAAGACTAAACTCTTATGCTATGATTCATAGAGAAGAAAGTGGATAGACACATACCGTCCCGTGCAAAATAATCCTTTATAGTGGCATCGAGTTACCAACAGCAGGTAGATAAAACTATGGAGCAAATATAGACGACGATTGTTTCGCGCTTACATTGCGCTTCAACAGGTGCCTATCCACTTTCCTCTCTATGGATATACAGACTATTTTCCTTGGAAGTGGCACCCGTGTTCCCTGATGTGTGTGCAGCTTCATTAACCCGAGGTCATACAGCTGTGCCTTTGTCCTGCTTTTTCTCTTCTATCGTATGTGTTATGCTATGATTCCCCTGTTTCCTGTGTAGCATCAAGTATGTAGAGTTTTTGTTCGAGGCCTTAAATTTTCCTTGTTCATCCTTAGGTGTGTTTCATCCTGTGTAACTTCATCTTAGGTCCATTTCTTCTTTTCTTCTTTTGATGCTTGTCTCTGGAGTGTCAGAACATCTTTTTCCAGAGTTATCCCTTTTCCTCTGTTTCTGGATCCATATTGGAGTACAGATGAGATATTTCTGTGTCAAGCGGTATTACTGCGGCTTCTTTTGCTGTTACTTCAGCTAGTCACTGCTTCTCTTGAGGTGTCTCCAGTGTGTGCTTTTACTTTTACCACCGCAACTCTTCCTGGCATCAACAAGGACTCCATTAGTTCTTGTATAGCTTTGTGGTGTCTGACCGGCATTCCGTTAACCATGATGAATTCTCTTTCCCTCCAGATTGATCTTGATAGCTTCATGTTGAGTGGACCGCTTGTATGCTTCTGTCAACGCCCGCAGTCCTGCCTTTTGGATGTAGGCAGTGGTTTTGCTGGCAGCATGTATCTTCTGTGGCTACTGCTATACCAGTGTGCAAATGGTTATTATCTCCTTTCTTGCATTCAGACCGTTAGGATAACAGGTATTTAGACAAAATATCCAGTATGCTTCACGCATCATGAGCCGTCTTCTATTATCTCCTCCTCTTGTCGGTATATTCAGTCTCTCAATGCCAAAAACCTGAAAAAACGCTGTGTCTCTATGATGATGATTAATAAAGTGCTTAGATGCAAATGACATAGAGCGATTCCCACTAGTGGAAGAAAAAATGTCAGTGATGTGTTCAGAGATACAAATTTTTAACATGCGTGTGGTACAACCAACATATAAAAGATTGCATTTTGGACATTTAATTACATATACTATATTTTTGCCGTTGCAATTAATAAGTTGTTGGATTTTGTACTGTTTTATATTACCACTATCATAAAATACATGTGTTGTCTCTGAATGGACACAAGTTCTACACCTTGTGGTACCGCAATGAAAAAACCTACTGTATTTCAGCCAGGTTTCCGTGTGTTCCTTTGGATTAAAATAACTTGGGCTTAGAGTATTGGCCAGGGTGTTGGCCCTTTTGGACACAATATGGCAGCCAGCTGACAAAAATTGAGGACTATATTTGATAGAACAAATTACTCTATCATTTATAGTATGGTCAACAACATTTGGTTGGTCAGCCAGCATGTCAGATTGTTTTTTTCTCTGCACAATTTTTTTGGCTCTCTCCAGAGACCATGTCGGATAACCTCTTTTCTCCAATTTGCTGCAGCATAATTCCATCTCTTTCTTGAGAACAACAGGATCACTACAATTTCTCATGACCCTAGTTAACTCTCCAACTGGTATAGACTAAAGGTACTGTCACACTAAGCGATGTACCAGTGATCCCGACCAGCGATATGACGCAGTCAGGATCGCTGGTACATCGCTAAGTGGTCGCTAGTGAGCTGCCACACAGGCAGATCTCACCAGCGACATCGCAGGGGTCGGGGGTCGCTACTTACCTGTCACACTAGGCGATCCTGCGTCCTCCTGCCCGGCTCCACGCTCGTCGCTCGTCTCTCCACAGGAAGCGCCGCAGGAAGCTGATGATGAGAAACGATCCCGGACGTTCTCGCGTGATCAGCGATAAGCAGCGGGGGAGCGGGTTGTAGGTAAGCATCACACACAGTGATATCACTAGCAATATCGCTATAACATCACAAGTTATAGTGATATTGCTAGCGATATCGATTAGTGTGACAGTACCTTTAGAGGTGTGACTAGGGTGACTGCTGGAGGCATGCAATATGCTATTGTCTGATAATGGTTTATAATGAGTGGAAGTAATAATATTCCTACCCTGTACACCACATAATTTCAAGTCCAGAAAAGAGATGTCATGAGGATCGTTAGTATACGTGAACCGAAGATTAAAGTCGTTGGAATTAAAATAATTAACCAACTCTGGTATGGCAGATACATTGCCACTCCAAATAAGGAGTGTATCATCGATGTATCTGTCATACTAGAATATGCAGGACGCAAAAGGGTTACTCATGGAATTAGAGTTGAGCGATACCGTCCGATACTTCAAAGTATCGTATCGGATGGTATCGGCCGATCTTTAAAAAAAGTATCGGTATCGCCGATTCCGATACCGGAAGTCCCATTCAAGTCTATGGGACTTCCGGTATCGGAATAAGAAAAACCCTTTCCTGCCCTTGTACAGCCTCTCTGGGGTCTGTACGGGCCTTTCGGGGGGCTGTGCCGGCCTGCCAGGGGGTCTGTGCAGGCTCCGGTGGTCTGTGCCGGCCTGCCGGTGGTCTGTGCAGGCTCCGGGGGGCTGTGCCGGCCTGCCGGGGGGCTGTGCCGGCCTGCCGGGGGGCTGTGCAGGCTCCGGGGGGCTGTGCCGGCCTGCCGGGGGGCTGTGCCGGCCTGCCGGTGGTCTGTGCAGGCTCCGGGGGTCTGTGCAGGCATCGTCCGATGGGACTACAAGTCCCATCGGGCGATGCCTGCTACCATGACAGTGATTGACACATTAGCCAATGATGGGACAGTAGTAGTCCCATCATCCGGCTAATGTGTTAAATGTAAAAAAAAAAAAAAAAAAAAAAAATTACATGCTACATACATACAACATGCATACTACATACATGCTACATTCATACTACATACTACATACATGCTACATTCATACTACATAAATACTACATGCAACATACATACTACATATATACTACATGCATGCTACATACATACTGCATGCTACATACATACCACATATATACTACATACATACTACATGCATGCTACATGCATGCTACATGCTACATACATAACACATATATACTACATGCATGCTACATACATACTACATGCTACATACTACATGCATGCTACATACATACTACATGCTACATACTACATATATACTACATGCATGCTACATACATACTACATACATACTACATATACTACATGCATGCTACATACATACTACATGCTACATACTACATGCATGCTACATACATACTACATGCTACATACTACATATATACTACATGCATGCTACATACATACTACATGCTACATACATACTACATATATACTACATGCATGCTACATACATACTACATGCTACATACATACTACATATATACTACATGCATACTACATACTACATGCTACATACATACTACATATATACTACATTCATACTACATACTACATATATACTACATACATACTACATACATACTACATACATACTACATACATACTACATGCATGCTACATACATACTACATGCATGCTACATACATACCACATACATACTACATGCTACATACATACCACATATATACTACATACATACAATACATTCATACAATACATACATAGACATACAGTACATATAACATAGAGTAACATACTTACCAATACTTGTCACATTGTTCCCCGAAGCCATTGTCTATTCCGGGATAAATATTAACATAACAAACCACAAAAATACTCACCCACGATCCGAAGCAGTCCACGAGTGTGTCCCACGACGATCTTGGGTAGAGAACTGCAGCATCAGATGATGCTGCCGTTCTCTACGGGCTGCAGGAATCCAATGACGGAAGGTAGGTATCCTTCCGCACTGTATTCCTCCGCCACTTAAAAAAAAAAAAGTCCCTAGTCTCACTTTATGCCATTGCTGTGTGGGAATTTCCCACACAGCAATGGCATAAAGTGAGACTAGGGACTTTTTTTTTTTTAAGTGGCGGAGGAATACAGTGCGGAAGGATACCTACCTTCCGTCATTGGATTCCTGCAGCCCGTAGAGAACGGCAGCATAATCTGATGCTGCAGTTCTCTACCCAAGATCGTCGTGGGACACACTCGTGGACTGCTTCGGATCGTGGGTGAGTATTTTTGTGGTTTGTTATGTTAATATTTATCCCGGAATAGACAATGGCTTCGGGGAACAATGTGACAAGTATTGGTAAGTATGTTACTCTATGTTATATGTACTGTATGTCTATGTATGTATTGTATGAATGTATTGTATGTATGTAGTATATATGTGGTATGTATGTAGCATGTAGTATGTATGTGGTATGTATGTAGCATGCATGTAGTATGTATGTAGCATGCATGTAGCATGCATGTAGCATGCATGTAGCATGCATGTAGTATGTATGTAGTATGTATGTAGCATGTATGTAGCATGCAGTATGTATGTAGCATGTATGTAGTATGTATGTAGTATATATGTAGTATGTAGTATGTATGTAGCATGCATGTAGTATATATGTAGTATGTATGTAGCATGCATGTAGCATGTATGTAGTATGTATGTAGTATGTATGTAGCATGCAGCATGTATGTAGTATGTATGTAGTATATATGTAGTATGTATGTAGCATGCATGTAGTATGTATGTAGTATGTATGTAGCATGCAGTATGTATGTAGCATGTATGTAGTATGTATGTAGTATATATGTAGTATGTATGTAGCATGCATGTAGTATGTATGTAGTATGTATGTAGCATGCAGCATGTATGTAGCATGTATGTAGTATGTATGTAGTATATATGTAGTATGTATGTAGTATGTATGTAGTATGTATGTATGTAGTATGTATGTAGCATGCAGTATGTATGTAGCATGTATGTAGTATGTATGTAGTATGTATGTAGTATGTATGTATGTAGCATGCAGTATGTATGTAGCATGTATGTAGTATGTATGTAGTATATATGTAGCATGCATGTAGTATGTATGTAGCATGCATGTAGTATTTTTTTTTTTTTTTTTTTAACATTTAACACATTAGCCGGATGATGGGACTACTACTGTCCCATCATTGGCTAATGTGTCAATCACTGTCATGGTAGCAGGCATCGCCCGATGGGACTTGTAGTCCCATCGGACGATGCTTGCACAGACCCCCGGACATCAGCACAGCCCCCCGGCAGGCCGGCACAGCCCCCCGGCAGGCCGGTACAGACCCCCACAGGGTGCACAGACCACCGGCAGGCCGGCACAGCCCCCCGGCAGGCCGGTACAGACCCCGGGCAGTCCACACAGCCCCCCGGCAGGCCGGCACAGCCCCCCGGCAGGCCGGCACAGCCCCCCGGCAGGCCGGCAGAGACCCCCGGCAGGCCGGCAGAGACCCCCGGAAGGCCCGAAATGACGGCGCATCATGATGCGCACACACCGCGCATCATGATGACGTCAGGCCGTCAATCAACTGAACTTCCGATTCCGATGCCGAATTCCGATATTGAAAAAATATCGGAAGTCGGTATCGGAATTCCGATACAGCAAGTATCGGCCGATACCCGATACTTGCGGTATCGGAATGCTCAACACTACATGGAATACAAAAACACCTCTTCCCAATAGGACATCACGAGGTTAGCCACCGAGGGTGAGTGCTTAACACCCATGGATACACCTTTACATTGAAGGTAGAACTGTCGATTGAAAGAAAAATAATTATAAATAGCTTGCATAATAAAATTGCATAGATCCATAGTATATTCACTATATTTGATTAAGTGAAATTCTACTGCCTTCATAACTATGTGCTGAGGTATAGATGTGTATAGAGCAACAACATCACATCCAATCCACTGATAGTTGTCGCTCCACACAATGTGCGACAATTGTTGTTAAACATCCTTAGAGTCTGAGAAAACCTAGGACTCGTGTGACAAGTGGCTGCAATAAAGTCAACCCACTGGCTAAGGTGTTCAGTGACAGATCCAATGCCTGACAAAATAGGGCGCATTGGAGGGGGTGACAGTCCCTTGTGGACCTTAGGCAGACTATACATGATGGGAACGATAGGATGATTTACCTTTAAATATTCCATCTGAACTTTAGTAAAGATACCCAGGGAAAATCCCTTATCAATCAACTGAAACAATTCATTTTTAAAGTGCATAGTTGGATCAGCAGGCAATTTTTTATATGCAGCTACATCACTGAGCAGCTCATCAATTTGACCCTTATATACAGTTGTATCCATTATTATTATCAAGCCACCCTTATCTGCTTTTTTAATAGTTATATCATGCATATTTTTAATTTCTTCAATAGCTGCCCGCTGTTTGGGATTTAAGTTACCTTTAACCCTTTGAGCTCTAACAGAGGTATCCAAGGCTCTCAATTCACGCTCTATGACAGTTTGAAATCTATCCATGCAATCGACTCTTGACTGAATTGGATAAAACATAGGATTTTTTGTGCACAAATGTTCAGCTTTGCCAACTTCTCTTTTAATTGCTGTGTTGGTCAACGTCAGATCCATAAGATTCAATAAGGCACATTGTTCTCCAAAGCGCAATCCAAAAAATTCATCCCGCAGATCTTGAGGTCGACTTGTCATTTCAGATTCTTGCTTTAAAAAATGTTTTTTGACAGTCAAATTATGTATAAATCTAGATCCATAGTATATTCACTATATTTGATTAAGTGAAATTCTACTGCCTGCATAACTATGTGCTGAGGTATAGATGTGTATAGAGCAACAACATCACATCCAATCCACTGATTTTCTGATGGGTCATAATTATTTTTCTTTCAATCAACAGTTCTACCTTCAATGTAATGGTGTATCCATGGGTGGTAAGCACTCACCTTCGGTGGCTAACCTCATGATGTCCTATAGGGAAGAGGTATTTTTGTATTCCATGAGTAACCCTTTTGTGTCCTGCATATTCTGGTATGGCAGATACATCAATGATACACTCCTTATTTGGAGTGGCAATGTATCTGCCATACCAGAGTTTTTTAATTATTTTAATTCCAATGACTTTTTCTTCGGTTCACATACACTAACGATCCTCATTATATCTCTTTTCTGGACTTGAAATTATGTGGTGTACAGGGTAGGAATATTATTACTTCCACTCATTATAAACCATTATCAGGCAATAGCATATTGCATGCCTCCAGCAGTCACCCTAGTCACACCTCTAAGTGTTGTGAGTTCATTTTCCCCTTCACCGTTGATGTCTGTTGAACTCCCTCTGCTGGTGAAGAGAGGTAGTGAAATTGATTGGGTTGGGAAGAACCTGTCATCTGAACAGGTGAAGCCTGATTGGACACCCGGAATCACTGAGTGGATATAAGGCAGCCGACACCCTACAGGGGTGCTGGTGATTCTTTCTGCTCTGAGCTCTTGCAAACCAGTTCAGTACCTGTCTTCTGAAAGCTAAGTATTTGCTCTCTTATTTTTCCATGAGATATTGTCTGTTTACTTAGTGTTTGTGTTCTGCCTGCCCTTGTTGGTACAGGCTGAGCTCCATTTTTGTCTCTGGTCAAGTTGATCTTTTGCTCAGTTTTCAGAATATACCTGAGTGCTGATAAAGTAGTTTTAAAGTCTAGTGACTTCAGGGCCTTTTTTCTATCAGACTTGTTGGACATTATTTTGGCAGAATTTTTGCGGATTGCAGCCAGCATCTTTTCTGTCCTTTCCTATTTAGTTAGTTGGTCCCCATCGTTTGCTCAACCTGTCTTTCTGTCTGTGTTTGTGTTTTCATCTGCTTTTCACCGACAATACATGTTGGGGGCTGTCTATTGCTTTGGGGTCTGCTCTGGGGCAGTTTAGATTTCCCCTTTCTTTCTTTAGGCTTATTTAGTTCTCCGGCTGTGAACGAGGGGTCTAGGGCACCGTAGGAACCCCCCACGGCTACTGTTAGTTGTGTGAATAGGATCAGGGGTCTTCAATCCGATAGCTACCAACCTCTCCGGTTTTCTGGACTTAGCTTGTATTTTTGTTTTTTCCTCCTTCGGTGACTCATTCATAACAGAATCACCAGCCATACCGCAGATTCTAGGGTACTCAATAGCAGGAAAGAATTGTAAAAAAAAAAAAAGTGTCAGAATTTTTTTTTGTATATTTTTTCCTCTATGTCTTTGAGGCCGTAGGGGGAATTTTTTTCTTCTCAATGGAGATGAAGCAATTTTCTGATCGTGTGGAGCAGCTCACTGCTGAAGTGTGGGGAATTTCTGCCTATCTTGGTCATTCACATGATGCTGAACCAAAGATCCCTACTCCTGATGTGTTTTTGGGGATTGGTCTAAATTTTTGAACTTTAAGAATAATTGTAAATTATTTTTTGCCTTGAAGCCTAACTCATCAGGGAGCTCCGCGCAGCAGGTTAAAATTGTCATCTCTTTGCTGCGCGGTGATCCTCAGGATTGGGCGTTTTCTTTGAAACCTGATGATCCTATTCTAGCTAATGTGAACGCATTTTTTCAAGCCTTAGTGCTGTTGTATGATGAACCTAATGCTATTGATCAGGCTGAAAAAGGCCCTGTTGGCATTGAGCCAGGGTCAGGATTCTGCAGAGCTGTACTGTCAAAAATTTCGAAAGTGGGTGGTCCTTACTACTTGGAATGATGGTGCCTTGGCAGCCCTCTTTCGGAAGGGTTTGTCAGAAACCGTAAAAGACACTATGGTGGGATTTCCTGTTCCCTCTGGTCTTGACGATTCTATGTCATTAGCCATTCAGGTTGATCGGCGTTTGCGCAAAAGCAAAACTGCACGAGAGGTGTTGCCACCTGTTGAACAAATGTCTGAACCTATGCAATGTGATAGAGTTTTGTCTAGGGCGCAACGTCAGGAGTTCAGAAGGCGTAATAAGCGGTGTTTTTTCTGTGGAGATGCCTCGCATATTATTTCTGTCTGCCCTAAACGAGAGAAACGTTTTGCACACACATTTGCTATGGGCGGTGTTCAACCTAAGTTTCTTCTGGCAATTACTCTGATCTGCTCCCTGTCCACATTT
Source organism: Dendrobates tinctorius (assembly GCF_039654945.1). Classification (NCBI taxonomy): domain Eukaryota; kingdom Metazoa; phylum Chordata; class Amphibia; order Anura; family Dendrobatidae; genus Dendrobates; species Dendrobates tinctorius. The sequence continues at coordinate 27,545,928 of NW_027361921.1, forward strand.
TCCGCTAAGGCTTTCGTGGATTCGGGAGCAGCTCTGAACCTAATGGACTTGGATTTTGCTAAACGTTGTGGATTTCCTATGACACCTCTGCGGATGCCTATCCCTTTGAGGGGTATTGATGCTACTCCTTTGGCGAAGAATAAACCTCAGTTTTGGACCCAGGTGGTAATGCGGGTTGCCCCAGATCATCAAGAAAATTGCAGATTTTTGGTGTTGCATAATCTGCATGATACCATTGTTCTGGGGTTTCCCTGGTTACAAATCCATAATCCAGTTTTGGATTGGAAATCTGTGTCTGTGGTGAGTTGGGGTTGTCGGTGTGCCCTTAGTGACGCTCCTGTTTTCTCCACCTCTCCCCAGTCGCATGATGTTCCTAACTATTTGGCTGATTTTTATGATGTACAGTATTTACTGAGAATGAGTCTGCGTCTTTGCCTCCTCATAGGAGTTATGACTGTGCAATTGAGCTGAGCTCTGGGTGTAAATTTCCCAAGGGTCGACTTTTCAATTTATCTGTACCCGAGCACGAGGCTATGCGATCCTATATTAAGGAGTCTTTGGAGAAGGGTCATATTAGACCATCCTCTTCACCCTTAGGTGCTGGGTTTTTTTTCGTGGCCAAGAAGGATGGTTCTTTAAGGCCTTGTATTGACTATCGTTCCCTCAACAAAATTACTGTTAAATATCAGTATCTGCTACCCCTGATTTCTGATCTATTCTCTAGAGTTAAAGGTGCTTGCTGGTTTACCAAGCTTGACCTCAGGGGGCGTATAATCTTATTCGCATTAAGCATGGGGATGAATGGAAGATGGCGTTTAATACTCCAGAGGGACATTTTGAGTACCTGGTGATGCCTTTTGGGCTCACTAATGCCCCTTCTGTCTTCCAGTGCTTCATGAATGATATTTTCCGAGACTTTGTGGATAAATTTTTGATCATCTCTCTGGATGATATTTTGATCTTTTCCAAGGATTGCGACTCTCATGTGGAACATGTTCAGACTGTGTTCCGGATTTTGAGGGAGAATTCCCTGTATGTCACGGGATCAAAATGCCTTATTGGGGTACAGAGGATTTCATTTTTGGGATTTATTTTGTCTCCGTCAACTATTGAAATGGACCCGGCCAAGGTACAGGCCATTTATGATTGGGTTCAGCCCACTTCTTTGAAGGCCCTCCAGAAGTTTTTGGGTTTTGCTAATTTTTATCGTAAATTTATAGCTAATTTTTCTGGTATTGCCAAACCATTGACTGATTTGACTAAGAAGGGTGCTGACGTGCTGAATTGGTCTCCGGAGGCTGTTTCTTCCTTTCAGGAGCTGAAGCGAAGTTTCACTTCTGCTCCGGTTTTGCGGCAACCTGATGTCTCACTCCCGTTTCAGGTAGAGGTGGACGCTTCTGAGATTGGTGCAGGAGCTGTTTTGTCCCAAAAAGATCCGGTAACATCTAAGATGAATCCCTGTGCTTTCTTTTCCCGAAAGTTCTCCCCATCTGAACGTAACTACGATGTGGGGAATCGGGAACTGTTAGCCATGAAATGGGCATTTGAGGAGTGGGGACATTGGTTGGAGGGAGCTAAACATCAAGTCGTGGTCCTTGCTGACCACAAGAATTTGATTTACCTGGAGTCGGCCAAACGCTTGAATCCTAGACAGGCTAGGTGGGCCTTGTTTTTCACACGTTTTGATTTTGTGGTCTCTTTTCTTCCGGGCACTAAGAATGTCAAGGCAAATGCCCTCTCTAGGAGTTTCTTTGCTGATTCTCCTGTTGTGACCAAGCCTGCTACCATCTTAGGTGAGGGGGTAGTTCTTTCTGCCATCTCGCCCGATTTGAGACGTACTCTGGAAGAGTTTCAGGAGGACAAACCTGAGCGTTGTCCCATTGGAAAATTGTATGTTCCTGACCAGTGGAGAAAGAGAGTAATGTCTGAAGTTCATTGCTCCGCATTGGCTGGTCATCCAGGTATTTTTGGTACTAGAGATTTGGTGAGTCGGTCTTTTTGGTGGCCCGCCTTGTCTCATGATGTCAGGAGTTTTGTGCAGTCCTGTGGGACTTGCTCCCGGTCTAAACCTTGTTCTCGCTCTAGTGGGTTGCTGATGCCTTTGCCGGTGCCCAGGAGGCCATGACCCATATTTCAATGGATTTTATCTCTGATATGCTTGTCTCTCAGAGAATGACTGTTATATGGGTGATTTGTGATAGATTCTCTAAGATGGTCCATCTTGTACCACTCCCTAAGTTGCCATCTTCCTTAGAGTTGGTGCCCTTGTTTTTGCAACAGGTGGTTCGCTTGCACAGGATTTCTGAGAACATTGTATCTGACAGAGGAGTTCATTTCATTTCTAGATTTTGGAGGACTTTCTGTTCCAAGCTGGGAATTCAGTTGTCCTTCTCCTCTGCGTTTCACCCTCAGACCAATGGGCAGACGGAGAGAACAAACCAGACTTTGGAGTCGTATTTGAGATGTTTTATTTCTGCTGATCAGGATGATTGGGTTTCATTTTTGCCCTTGGCAGAATTTGCTTTAAATATTAGAGCTAGTTCTGCCACTTTGATGTCACCTTTTTTTGTAACTTTGGGTTTCATCCTCGATTCTTTTCAGGGCAGGTGGAATCTTCTGCCTGCCCAGGTGTTGACACTGTGGTGGAGAGAATGCACCAGATCTGGGGCCAAGTGGTGGATAGGTTGTCTCTCTCCCAGGAAAAGGCCCAGCGGTTTTCCAACCATCATAGGACCATTGGTCCCCAGTTTAAGGTGGGTGATATGGTTTGGCTGTCATCAAAGAATATCTCTATGAAGGTGGCTTCTCCAAAGTTTAAACCTAGATTTATTGGACCTTACAAGATTTTGGAGATTCTTAATCCTGTCTCTTTTCGATTGGCTCTTCCTGTTACATTTAAGATCCATAATGTGTTTCATAAGTCTCTGTTAAAGAGGTTTGTTGAGCCAGTAGTTCCTGTGGTGGCACCTCCTGACCCTGTATTGGTGGAAGGTAATGTGGAATATGAGGTTGAGAAGATACTGGATTCTCGCCTGGCTAGACAGAGACTCCAGTATTTGGCTAAATGGAAGGGTTATGGCCAGGAGGATAATTCTTGGGTCCCTGCATCCGATATTCATGCCGAAAGATTGGTTCGTGCTTTTTATCGGGCCCATCCTGATTGTCATGGTGGCGTGGATGAGGGTTCGGTTACCCCTCCTCAAGGGGGAGGTACTGTTGTGAGTTCATTTTCCCCTTCACCGTTGATGTCTGATGAACTCCCTCTGCTGGTGAAGAGAGGTAGTGAAATTGATTGGGTTGGGAAGAACCTGTCATCTGAACAGGTGGAGCCTGATTGGACACCCAGAATTACTGAGTGGATATAAGGCAGCCAACGCCCTACAGGGGTGCTGGTGATCCTTTCTGCTCTGAGCTCTTGCAAACCAATTCAGTACCTGTCTTCTGAAAGCTAAGTATTTGCTCTCTTATTTTTCCATGAGATATTGTCTGTTTACTTAGTGTTTGTGTTCTGCCTGCCCTTGTTGGTACAGGCTGAGCTCCATTTTTATCTCTGGTCAAGTTGATCTTTTGCTCAGTCTTTAGAATATACCTGAGTGCTGATATAGTGATTTTGAAGTCTAGTGACTTCAGGGCCTTTTTTCTATCAGACGTGTTGGACATTATTTTGGCAGAATTTTTGCGGATTGCAGCCAGCATCTTTTCTGTCCTTTCCTATTTAGTTAGTTGGTCCCCATCGTTTGCTCAACCTGTCTTTCTGTCTGTGTTTGTGTTTTCATCTGCTTTTCACCGACAATACATGTTGGGGGCTGTCTATTGCTTTGGGGTCTGCCCTGGGGCAGTTTAGATTTCCCCTTTCTTTAGGCTTATTTAGTTATACGGCTGTGAACAAGGGGTCTAGGGCACCGTAGGAACCCCCCACGGCTACTGTTAGTTGTGTGAATAGGATCAGGGGTCTGCAATCCGATAGCTACCAACCTCTCCGTTTTTCTGGACTTAGCTTGTATTTTTGCTTTTTCCTCCTTCGGTGACTCATTCATAACATCTAAGTCTATACCAGTTGGAGAATTAACTAGGGTCATGAGAAATTGTAGTGATCCTGTTGTTCTCAAGAAAGAGATGGAATTATGCTGCAGCAAATTGGAGAAAAGAGGTTATCCGACATGGTCTCTGGATAGAGCCCAAAAAATTGTGCAGAGAAAAAAATGATCTGACATGCTGGCTGACAAACCAAATGTTGTTGACCATACTATAAATGATAGAGTAATTTGTTCTATCAAATATAGTCCTCAATTTAGAGATATAAAATCGCTTATTTTAAAAAACATCCCAATTCTTTATGAGGACGAAACGCTCTCCACAATTTTGTCAGCTGGCTGCCAGATTGTTGCCAAAAGGGCTAACACCCTGGCCATTACTCTAAGCCCAATTTATTTTAATCCCAAGGTAGACACAGAAACCTGGCTGAAATACAGCGGGTTTTTTCATTGCGGTACCACAAGGTGTAAAACTTGTGTCCATTCAGAGACAACACATGTATTTTATGATAGTGGTAATATAAAACAGTACAAAATCCAACAACTTAGTAATTGCAATAGCAAAAATATAGTATATGTAATTAAATGTACAAAATGCAATCTTTTATATGTTGGTTGTACCACACGCATGTTAAAAATTCGTATCTCTGAACATATCACTGACATTGTTTCTTCCACTAGTGGGAATCGCTCCATGTCATTTGCATCTAAGCGGTTTATTAATCATCATCATAGAGAGACAGCATTTCTTCTGGTTTTTGGCATTGAGAGACTGAATATACGGACAAGAGGAGGAGATAATAGAAGACGGCTCATGATTAAAGTTGAGCGATACCAGCCGATACTTGAAAATATCGGATCGGAATGGATCGGCCGATCTTAAAAAAAAGTATCGGTATCGCCGATTCCGATACCGGAAGTCCCATTCAAGTCTATGGGACTTCCGGTATCGGAATAAGAAAGACCCTATTTTTGCCTTGTACAGCCTCTCTGGGGTCTGTACGGGCCTTTCGGGGGGCTGTGCCGGCCTGCCGGGGGGTCTGTGCAGGCTCCGGTGGTCTGTGCAGGCCTGCTGGTGGTCTGTGCAGGCTCCGGTGGTCTGTGTAGTCCCATCGGACGATGCCTGCACAGACCCCCGGAGCCTGCACAGCCCACCGGCAGGCCGGCACAGCCCCCCGGCAGGCCGGCACAGACCACCGGAGCCTGCAAAGCTCACCGGCAGGCCGGCACAGCCCCCCGGCAGGCCGGCACAGACCACCGGAGCCTGCACAGCCCACCGGCAGGCCGGCACAGACCCCCGGACAGTCGGCACAGCCCCCCCGAAGGCCCGAACTGACGGCGCATCATGATGCGCACAGACAGCGCATCATGATGACGTCATTTCGGCAGCCAATCAGAGCCACAAAAGTGGCTCATTGCATTTTGGACTTCCGATTCCGGTATCCGATACGAAAAAAGTATCGGTACTCGGTATCGGAATTCCGATACGGCAAATATCGGCCGATACCCGATACTTGCGGTATCGGAAAGCTCAACACTACTCATGATGCGTGAAGCATACTGGATATTTTGTCTAAATACCTGTTATCCTAACGGTCTGAATGCAAGAAAGTAGATAATGTTCCATTACTAGATCTGTTTGTACATTTTATAAGGAAAAAGGAGGTTTTTTTTGTTTTCTTTTCCTTTTCCTTCATCTTTACTCATTTTATTTTATATGCATTTTTCCTTGTTATGATGTGTAAATTTGTATGCATTTGTATTGATGTCTTTTGTGATTTTATGTGATTCACTAATTATTCACCATGTGAGTGCTGCACCGTGTTCATTGGTTGCAGCAAGTATTTCATCATGCTATTCTCAGTATTGAGCAGCTTTGAGAAAGATCAGTGTTCTGTTTGAAACGTGTAGCCTTATCTCACACCATGTGAACTGATGTCTATTTTTTCATGTTGTTTTATCTACAACAAATTGGAATTTTTTTGGAAGCTGGAAAATCCTTCTTTTTTCTCTTCACTATTATCCATGACTAATCCATGGCTTTCGTGCTTCCCCACTCCACAGGCTATTACGGTGAGCTGGTGTTTTTTTTCTTCTTTGCTTACTAGGGTATCTGTCTCCTGGTATTTCCAGAAATCCTTGCTTGGAGTAGATTGTGTATGAGAGTATAAGCTTTGAGGCTTAAAAGATGATGATGATGATGTCCCCCCACCATATAACGATGGATACTAGATCAGTCTGAACTGTTGCTTCCTGTCTTTTCCTGTTCTGTTTAATCATATACCTCCATGTCATATTCATCTTTTTCTTCATTATTCTTTTCATAAACTACATTAATTAATGGAACTATAAAAGATGCTGGACAGGATGTAGCATAAGGCGTGACGTCTATATAAATATTTGGAAAGAAGGTAGGGCTACTTGGATTGGTCATCTGACAGTCAGAACAAATCTCACAATATTCTGCATTCTGCCTTTGACAGCTTTCACATGTCCAGTCATCGGGAATGTGTATAAGAAATATAAATGAATGTAATGCAGATATTGCAACTGACTAGTGTTGAGCGATACCACCCGATATTGAAAAATATCGGATCGGATTGGATTGGCCGATATCAAAAAAGTATCGAGTATCACCGATTCCAATCCCGGAAGTCCCATTAAGTCAATGGAACAGAAATATCGGAATTAAAAAAAAACCCTTTCTTTCCTTGTAGGTTAATTCTACATGAAGAAAAACAACTAATAATAATGTAGAATGTATTGTGGGAGGTGTAGGAGACATTAAAGCCATAGAGGTTTAGCCCAATCAAATGGAATAGCAGGAATTAAATTTTTTTTTTTAAAGACGTTCGGAGTTACAAAGATATTGACTATGTTAACCTCTTTTATATTTTGTCAGATATGTATGTTTCACTACTTCCATGCTCTTCACCTTCTTTTTTACTTCTCCCACACTTTCTCCTTCATCATCCTCAGCAGCAGCATCTTTTTCATCAACTTCTTCTTCACCTTATTCATCTTCTTCTTCACCTTCTTATTATTCTTTTTTTTTACATTCTTCATATTCAACTATTATTCTTCTTCATATTCTACTTCTTCATCTTCTTCCTATTCTTCTTCTTCTTCATTATATTCTTATTTGTGACAGGCATTCCTGTAGTTGTGATCTATAAAAGTTTGAAGATTACACCTTCCGTTCTGCCTGTCACAAAAGATTTACAACAGGATTTGTCTGCGTTCAGTTTGGCCTGCAGCAGCAGGCATTTTCCAGGGGCACCACGAGGAGGAACGGACTCGCCCCCATACACTGCTTAGTCTTCTTCTGCTTATAATTTAGATAATATCATTTGCTCTGATTTTTAGTCTTATGCTTAATGTTCTTCTGCTTTTGGTTTTTCTGCTTCTTGGTCTTCTGTCTCTTGTTGCTCTACAACTTGGTGGTTGTCTTCATGTTCTTTATCCTCTTGGTCATCTTCTTCAGGGTCATCTTTTTGGTCTTCTTCGGTGTGGTCTTCAGGGTCATCGTCTTCAGGGTCGTCGTCATGGAGTTCCAGAGTGAGAACCAAAAACCATTTTCACAAGCTCGAACTTGGAAAAGTACCAGAAGGTACAAGAAGGCTGAGGAACAGCTGAGAACCAGCTGACGGTACTGGAACCTGGATGGTTAGCAGAAGGAACAAGAGCAAATGGAACTAGCGAGGACCAACTGACGGTGCTGGAACCCGGAGGGGCAGCATAAGGAACAAGAGCTAATGGCACAACCGTGGACCAGCTGACGGTGCTGGAACATGGTTACTAAGCAGGAGGTACCTGTGCTACAAGGCACTACCAAGGACCAGCAGACGTTGCTGGAACTCGGATACTGAGAAGGAGGCACCTAGGCCAAAGGCACTGCCGAGAACCAGCTGACGGTGCTGGAACCCGGATGGGTAGCAGAAGCTGCAAGAGCAAATGGAACTAGCGAGGACCGGCTGATGGTGCTGGAACCCGGAGGGGCAGCAGAAGGAACAAGAGCCAATGGCACAACCGTGGACCAGCTGACGGTGCTGGAACACGGTTACTAAGCAGGAGGTACCTGTGCTACAAAGCACTACCAAGGACCAGCAGACATTGCTAGAATTCGGATACCGAGAAGGAGGCACCTAGGCCAAAGGCACTGCCGAGAACCAGCTGACGGTGCTGGAACCCGGATGGGTAGCAGAAGCTGCAAGAGCAAATGGAACTAGCGAGGACCAACTGATGGTGCTGGAACCCAGAGGGGCAGCAGAAGGAACAAGAGCCAATGGCACAACCGTGGACCAGCTGACGGTGCTGGAACACGGTTACTAAGCAGGAGGTACCTGTGCTACAAAGCACTACCAAGGACCAGCAGACGTTTCTGGAACTCGGATACCGAGAAGGAGGCACCTAAGCCAAAGGCACTGCCGAGAACCAGCTGATGGTACTGGAACCCGGATGGGTAGCAGAAGCTACAAGAGTCAATGGAACTACCGAGAGCCAGCTGATGGTGCTGGAACCCAGAGTGGCAGCAGAAGGAACAAGAGCCAATGGCACAACCGTGGACCAGCTGACGGTGCTGGAACACGGTTTCAAAGCAGGAGGTACCTGTGCTAAAAAGCACTACCAAGAACCAGCAGACGTTGCTGGAACTCGGATACCGAGAAGGAGGCACCTTAGCCAAAGGCACTGCCGAGAACCAGCTGAGGGTGCTGGAACCTGGATGGGTAGCAGAAGCTACAAGAGTCAATGGAACTACCGAGAACCAGCTGACGGTGCTGGAACCCAGAGTGGCAGCAGAAGGAACAAGAACCAATGGCACAACCGTGGACCAGCTGACGGTGCTGGAACACGGTTTCAAAGCAGGAGGTACCTGTGCTAAAAAGCACTACCAAGAACCAGCAGACGTTGCTGGAACTCGGATACCGAGAAGGAGGCACCTCGGCCAAAGGCACTGCCGAGGACCAGCTGATGGTGCTGGAACCCGGATGGGTAGCAGAAGCTAACAGAGTCAATGGAACTACCGAGAACCAGCTGACGGTGCTGGAACCCAGAGTGGCAGCAGAAGGAGCAAGAGCCAATGGCACAACCGTGGACCAGCTGACAGTGCTGGAACACGGTTTCAAAGCAGGAGGTACCTGTGCTAAAAAGCACTACCAAGAACCAGCAGACATTGCTGGAACACGAATACCGAGAAGGAGGCACCTCGGCCAAAGGCACTGCTGAGAACCAGCTGACGGTGCTGGAACCCAGATGGGTAGCAGAAGGTACCCATAATAAACAAAGTTGCAAAGCCACGAGCAGGCCGCAGTTACTGAAACCTACAGTCCATCAAGGGGTGCTAGTCCTATTGGCACTACGGAACCAGCCTTTATTACGAGAACCCGCAGCGCACATAGGAAGCACCTAAACTGCAGGCACCATAGACTCGGCTAACCCGACCGCAGCACGACCGGACAACGAGTCGGTGGCAAAGTGACGTTGACACTCCCCGGAAACAGCAGGCGTGCTGGAACCAGGCTGGGCAGGAGGGAGTACCCATGCAAAAGACACTGCCGAGAACCAGCTGACTGTGCTGGAACCTGAATGGGTAGCAGAAGCTACAAGAGTCAATGGAACTACCGAGAACCAGCTGACGATGCTGGAACCCAGAGTGGCAGCAGAAGGAACAAGAGCCAATGGCACAACCGTGGACCAGCTGACGGTGCTGGAACATGGTTTCAAAGCAGGAGGTACCTGTGCTAAAAAGCACTACCAAGAACCAGCAGATGTTACTGGAACTCGGATACCGAGAAGGAGGCACCTCGGCCAAAGGCACTGCTGAGAACCAGCTGACGGTGCTGGAACCCAGATGGATAGGAGAAGGTACCCATAATAAACAAAGTTGCAAAGCCGCGAGCAGGCCACAGTTACCGAAACCCACAGTCCAACAGGGGGTGCTAGTCCTATTGGCACTACGGAACCAGCCTTTATTACCAGAACCCGCAGCCCACATAGGAAGTACCTAAACTGCAGGCACCATAGACTCCGCTAACCCGACCGCAGCACAACCGGACAACGAGTCGGTGGCAAAGTGACGTTGACACTACCCGGAAACAGCAGGCGTGCTGGAACCAGGATGGGCAGGAGGGAGTACCCGTGCCAAAGACACTACTGAGCAGCACCTGGCGATGTTGGAGCCCAGGGTCAATCATGCAGCAGGCTGAGGCCTACTTGGAGCAAGTATAAAATAAGATGTAGTGTGATTTTGGAGGCAGCAGGAGACTTTGTCGTCCACACAGTAGGGGAGCAGCTGGCGTTAATGAACCCCACTAACACTGGAGCATGTGTTTTTCTCTGTGCAGAAGGCACTTCCGAGCAACAACTGGCTGTGTTGAAGCCACTACTATTAGTGGGAATGTGGACAGAGCAGGAGACATTGCCGGACACACATCAGAGGATCAACTGACGTGAATGGGCCCCAGTAACACAGGAACAAGTGTGGATTGTGCAGACGCCACTTCACAGCAGTAACTGGCGGGGTTGGAGGCCAGGGGAAATACAATAGACAGTGGAGCCAGAGGCCTAAATCCCCCGTTACACACTGCGATATCGCTAGCAATATCGCTGTAAAGTCACCGATTTTGTGACGTTGCAGCGATATTGCTAGCAATATCGCTACATGTGATACTTACCTCCGACCGGCTCCCCCGCTGGTTATCGCTGATCGCGCGAGAAGCTCCTGGACCATTCCTCATCGGCCACTTCCTGCTGGGCTTCCTGTGACGCCGACGAGCGACGCATGGATCGCCGCGTCTGACAGGTAAGTAGCGAACCCCGACCACCGCTATGTCGCTGGTGAGATCTGCCTGTGTGGCAGCTCAATAGTGACCACCTAGCGAAGCACCAGCGATCCTGACCGCGTCATATCGCTAGTCGGGATCGCTGGTGCATCTCTAGGTGTAATGGTACCCTAAGTGGAGCACGGTTAAAAATCAGTGGTAGTGTGACTGTGTAGGCAGCAGGAGACATTGCTGTCCACACAGCAGGTGAACAGCTGACATTACTGAACGTCACTAACACAGGAGCTAGTGTGTTTCTCTCTGTGAAGACGGCACTTCTGAACACCAACTGGCGTTGTTGGAGCCCAGGATCAAGCATGGAGCAGGCTGACGCCTGATGGTTTTTGCATGTGGAGCCCAGGATCAATCATGCAGCAGGCGGAGGCCAAATTGCAGCAAGTTTTATGTAGGTTGTAGACTACTACTGATTGTAAACGTGCTCCACTATGGCCTCTGGCTCCACTGTCTCTAGTATTTCCCCTGGCCTCCAACCCGGCCAGTTACTGATCTGAAGTGGCATCTGCACAATCCACACTTGTTCCTGTGTTACTGGGGCTCAGTCACGTCAGTTGATCCCCTGATGTGTGTCCGGCAAGGTCTCATGCTCTGTCCATATACCCACTACTAGTAATGGGAATGTGGACAGAGCAGTGTTATGAATGAGTCACCAGAGGAAAAAACAAAAATGCAAGCTAAGTCCAGAAAACCGGAGAGGTTGGTAACTAGCGGATTGCAGACCCTGATCCTATTCACAACAACGAACAGTAGCCGTGGAGCGTTCCTACGGTGGTCCTAGATGCCTCGTCACAGCCGGAGAGCTAAATAAGCCTAAAGAAAGAAAGGGGAAATATAAACTGCCCCAGAGCAGACCCCAAAGCAATAGACAGCCCCCAACATGTATTGATGGTGAAAACAGATGAAAACACAAACACAGACAGAAAGACAGGCAGAGCAAACGATGGGGCCCAACTAACTAGATCGGAAAGGACAGAAAAGATGCTGGCTGCAATCCGCAAAAACCCTACCAAAAATGTCCCAACACGTCTGATAGGAAAAACGGCCCTGAAGTCACTAGACTTCAAAATCCCTATATCAGCACATATATTCTGAAGACAGAGCAAAAGAGAATTAACCGATCAGAGACAAAAATGGAAATTCAGCAAAGCCCCAGCCGGGGCTGGCTCAACGCAAAGCTAAGCAAATCAGACAAAATCTCATGGAACGATAACAGAGCAAAACTTAGCTTTAGAAGACAGGAACTGAACTGGATGCTAGAGCTCAGAGCAGAGAAATCACCAGCAACCCTACAGGGTGTCGGCTGCCTTATATCCACTCAGAGATTCCGGATGTCCAATCGCAATCCACCTGTTCAGGTGACAGGTCTCTCCCATCCAAATCAGTTTCACCACCTCCTTTCACCAGCAGAGGGAGTTCATCGGACATCAAAGGTGAACGAGAAAATGAGCTCACAACAAAGCAGGAGACATTGCCGGACACACATCAGGAGATCAACTGACGTGACTGAGCCCCAGTAACACAGGAACAAGTGTGGATTGTGCATACGCCACTTCAGAGCAGCAACTGGCGGGGTTGCAGGCCAGGGGAAATACTGGAGACAGTGGAGCCAGAGACCTAAGTGGAGCACGGTTAAAAATCAGTAGTAGTTCGATTGTGGAGGGAGGAGGAGACTTTGCCGTCCACACAGCAGGGGAGCAGCTGGCATTACTGAACCCCACTAACACAGGAGCTAGTGTTTTCCTCTGTGCAGATGGCACTTCTGAGCGACAACTGGCTGTGTTGAAGCCCAGGGATTACAGTTCAGGTGGTGGAAACATGAACACAACAGGAGACCTGGATACTGTTGCCAACCAATTATTTATTCTGGAAGAGGACTGGCAAATTCTGGCGAGATCCAGGCCTTGTTCATTTTCAGAAAAGTAAGCCGGTCAACGTTATCGGAGGATAGTCGTGTGCGACGGTCTGTTAGTACACCACCTGCGGCACTAAAGTCGCGTTCCGATAATACACTGGCAGCAGGGCAAGCCAGCATCTCCAATGCATACTGGCTACTCTCTGGCCATGTATCCAGCTTACAGACCCAAAACTTGAAGGGGGAAGAGCCATCTGGGTGTACAGTGACAGGGCAAGGCATGTAGTCTGTCACCATCTGACGGAAACGTTGCCTCCTGCTGACTGGAGCCGTCTGTGATGGTGTAGACATTTGTGGCGGATACACAAAACTTTGCCACATTTGGGCCATAGTGGTCTTGTCTTGTGCTGAGGCGCTGCCTCTGCTCCCTCTTCGTGCAGAGCTTCCTCCACTGCCTCGACGCACAGAGCTGCATTGTAAAGCACGAGCAGCACTGCTGTCGGGTGGAATGGAGAACATAATGGACTGCACCAGTTTGTCTTCGTACTCCCGTATTTTACGCTCCCGGTTCAACGGTGGTATGAGGCTTTGTAAGTTGTCCCAGTAGCGAGGATCTAGGAGGGTGTACACCCAATAATCAGCCGTGTTGAGAATGTGGGCGATGCGGCGGTCATTTCTCAGGCACTGCAGCATGAAATCAACCATGTGCTGCAGACTCCCAACTGCCAAAGAAACGCTGTCCCCTGCTTGAGTCGTCATCTCTGCCTGCTCTGCATCACCCCACCCTCGCTGTACATACTGACTATATCATTATGTAACTCCCTCCTCTGGAGAGATGTCTTCCTCCTCCATTGACTCCTCCTCATACTCCTCACAAAGTGTCCCCTGCCTAGGCCTTTGTGAGGAACCACGTAGCACAGACTGTCCAGAAGCAGATGGCATTTGTGACTCCTCATCCTCCACCTCTTCCAAAACCTCCTCCCTTAGTACTTGCAGTGTTTTTTGAAGCAGGCAGATAAGGGGGACAGTCATGCTGACTAATGCATCATCTGCACTCGCCATCTGCGTGGAATCATCGAAGGCATGCAAAACGAGTCAGATGTCCTTCATAGAGGCCCACTCAGTGGTGCTGAAGTGTGACCGGCGCACAGTGCGACTTGTTTGTGCCTGATGCAGCTGGTACTCCATGACTGCTGCCTGGTGCTCACACAACCGCTCCAACTTATGTAACGTTGAATTCCACCTGGTGGGTAGGTCACATATGATGCGATGTTCCGGAAGGCGTAATCGGCACTGCAGAGCAGCAAGGCGCGATCTTGCCGTGCTGGAACGCCGCAAGTGAGCGCACTCTATGCGGACCTTGTGCAGCAGTGCATCAAGATTCGGATAGTCCCTCAGAAAGCTCTGCATGACCAAGTTCAGCACATGTGCCAGACATGGGATGTGAGTGAGGTTGCCTAGGCCCAGAGCTGCCACCAGATTTCGGCCATTGTCACACACTACCAAGCCTGGCTGGAGATTCGCTGGCACAAAACCACACGTCGCTCTCCAGCTTGATGGCATTGCAGAGCTCCAGCGCTGTGTGGCTTCGATTCCCCAAAGACATTAATTTGAGTTCGGCCTGTTGACGTTTGGCCACGGCTGTGCTCATATCGGTCGTAACAGGCTCCTGCAGCGCTGTTTCTGAGGAACTTGAGTAGGAGGAGTCAATGTGTACAGACTGGAGTCCTGCAATCCGTGGAGTTGGCAGAACATGTACAGCGCCACTCTCCAGATCTGTACCCGGCTCCACAACATTGACCCAATGGGCAGTGAGGGAAAGGTATCGTCCCTGTCCATGGTTACTGGTCCACGCATCGGTGGTCAGGTGGACCTTGCTACTGACGGCGTTTAGTAGCGCATGTTTTATTTTTCCCTCCACATGCTTTTGCAGGGCAAGGATGGCTTGTCTGCTGAAATAAAAGCGGCTGGGCACAGTGTATTGTGGGACTGCCAATGCCATGAAGTTCCGGAAGGTGTCTGTTTCCACCAGCCTGAATGAGAGCATTTCAAGGGCCAGTAGTTTGGCAATGCCAGCATTCAGAGCCTGTGCTCGGGGATGGTTTGCCGAGCATGGCTGCCTTTTATCCCATGCCTGTGCTACCGATGGCTGTAGAGTGGCCTGGGAGTGTGAGGATGACTGGGAACGTGGTGCTGTGGGTGGAATGTCACTGGGTGTCCGGACAACAGTGCCAGAGGTTCTTCCTTGGCGATCCTGTGAGGAAGCCGAACCAGCTGTGTGTGAGCTGGAGGAAGAGGCCCCAACATAAGCTGAAGAGGTGGTAGGTGGTGCTGTACGTTGGCCTACGTCTTCAGTGTGTCTGTGTAATTCCACCTCGTGCTTGGTCCGCACATGTTTCCACATATTTGTGGTATTGAGGTTGCTGACATTTTTCCCTCTTTTGACTTTCCGATGACACAGCTTGCATTTGACAAAGCAAATGTCATCTGCAACTGTGTCAAAAAAGGACCACACACTGCAAGTCTTGGGAGCGCCTGTTTTGGCTTTTGGAAGAGAAATGCTCGTAACGGGTGCCGAAGTGGATGCTACAGGCAACCATGTCTGCCCCCTCCCTCTCCCTCCTGTTTTGGCTGTTCGGGGAATCTCTTCCTCAGAGCTGCTCCCACCACCTTCCTGTTCCTCACACCATGATGGGTCAAGGACCTCATCATCTACACTCTCCTCTTCAAACACCTGCTTCTCCTGGGTTGTCTCGCCAGCACCATACACACCAGAAAGTGGCACCTGAGTCTCGTTATCATCTGATGCGTACTGAGGTGTGCTGACCATAGGCACTGGCCCACCCGCCTCTTCAGATTCAGAGGGACAAAGAAGTTGTGCATCACTGCATACTCCCTCTTCTTCACATTCTTGAATGCTGCTTGGCTGGCGCCCTCTTTCCAAGCCAACAGATTCAGAGAACAGAAGTAGAGACTGTGATGGCTCCTGTCCCAGGCTCTCTGACTGCCTGGGCACTTTGGCAGGTGGTGAAGAGACAGATGGTTGCTCTTCAGTGCTCTGGCCCTGAGAGGATGTGGAAGTCATTGAAGTGGATGCGTTAGCTGCCATCCATCCGACAACGGCTTCAATTTGTTCCTCCCGCAGCAGTGGGGTACGGCGAGGTGCTACAAAGCTGCGCATAAAGGACTGTTGCCTGCTATAACTGGGGGATGCTGCCCGCAGCAGGCACAGAATCCCCACGTCCTCTCCCTGCAGAATCCCCACGTCCTCTCCCTGCTGAAACTCCATGCCCTCGCCCACGTGCCTTACTACCTGCCTTCTTCATCTTGGTAGACTGATAAAGATAGGCAGAAAAGTACAAAGGGGGGGCTTAGTGTGCTTATTCCTGAACAGCTGGTAACAGGTATAAGAAACACTAATTTTATGAAGTATGTGTGTGGACTACACTTTAACAGGACCTAATGTGGCCTACACAACTGTCAAATGGAGTGTTTGGTGAACTTTATTTTGTTTTTTTTTGGAAAAAAAACTAAAAGGATGTGACCAAAGATTTGAAAGCGATAGTATCACAAACTTTTTGGAGCTATTACAATGCAGGAAGGTAACCTACAATGCAAAAGATGAGGCTCCAAAAAATAAGGTAATACTAATCTGGCTGCAGCTGAAGGGCACAAGCCAGAAAAAAGGCTCCTCTATCTACTCCTATATAGTGTTTGCAACCAACCAATGTAGATGGATACTGATGGATGCACACTAATAGGAGAATAAGAAATGAGCTGCAATAAAAGAAAAATATGTGTGAGGCAGTGACGCACGCTGAGCGGCCTTCAACCAGACGTAGCTGCAGGACACACTACTCAGCGTGAGCTGCACTCACACACAGAGACCTCTCAGACAGCCGTAAACAGTGCAGATAAGTGGGCACTAGCACTGAAAGGCTGCAGAGAGGCTCCGCTGTCTACTCCTATAGTGTTTGCAAACACCGTATATGGATACGGATGGATGCACACTAATAGGAGTATAGAAAATGAGCTGCAATAAAAGAAAAATATGTGTGAGGCAGTGACGCACGCTGAGCGGCCTACAACCAGATGTAGCTGCAGCACACTCTACTCAGCGTGAGCTGCACTCACACACAGAGACCTCTCAGACAGCCGTGAACAGTGCAGCAAACTGGGCACTAGCACTGAAAGGCTGCAGAGAGGCTCCGCTGTCTACTCCTATAGTGTTTGCAACCAACGTATATGGATACGGATGGATGCACAGTGCACACTAATAGAATGAAAAATGAGCAGCCAAAAAAGAAAAATATGTATGAGGCAGTGACACGCGCTGAGCGGTCTACAACCAGACGTGTCTGCAGGACACACTACTCAGCGTGAGCTGCACTCACACAGACCTTGCAGACAGCTGTGAAAACTGCTGCAAGGCAAAAGAAAGCTACAATGGTGGATTATGTAGCCTGGGTAAAGCACACTATGATTGTGAAAATCGCTATCTCTAACTGTCCCTCACAGTCTTGAACAGCAGCCTGTCCCTAACTGAATTCACAGCAGAGTGAACCAGAAATGGCGGCGGCTTTTATAGTGCATCATGACATCATTTCAGCAGCCACTCACAGCCATGCCATTAGTTAACATGCCTACATGTCTAACAGGATGTGCCCACACTTCTGAGGATTGTCAGTGGCTGAATCAAATCAAACTGGCTCATAGCATTATGGGAACTTCCGATTCCGGTATTCGATATGCTGAAAGTATCGGAACTCAGTATCAGAATTTCCGATACAGTGAATATTGACCGATACCCGATACTTGCGGTATCGGAATGCTCAACACTAATGGGCAACAAACAAGGAGAACTGGAACTACTAATGCAGGAAAAGAAATATGATGTCATTGGAATCACTGAGACATGGTGGGACGATACACATGATTGGAATACAAAGCTAGGATGATACTACTTAGTTGCAAGAAATAGAATTGATAAATGAGGAGGTGTCACATTGTATGTTAGAAAAGCATACATCTGCACAGAAATTGAAGATTCAGAGACTGGGAGTTCTGTGGAAACTGTTTGGGTAAAAATACAAGGAGAGAACAACGGAAAGGACACCATTGTAGGCAATTACTACAGGCCACATGTGTAAGCTGATGATATGGATGAACTCTTTATGCATCAAATGGCCAAATTCGCCCAAAAATATGACATAGTGGTCATGGGAGATTTCAACTGTCTAACTGAAAAAACCCTATTAAAATATAACTTTTATTAAGTACAAAAATAACAATATAAAATTGCACAGATTTCCCCTATTATAAAGCCTAGTAAAAAACGGGCTATTGTATTGCTGGAAAGAGATAAGGTATAACAGTTAAACCAAATCTAACCAGCTAAATCTGTCAATCCAATCATATGGTCCGAAAAACCTGAATCCAAGCAGTTAAAAACTGCAAAATACTATTATAGCCCCAAAACCTCCAAAAATGGAAAAAAAGGGGAATGGACATAAAGAAGATGAATAAAAATTGATAATACGTGCTATCATCTGATAACAATTTCACCCAGCCGATGTGAAGAAAAGAGTGACCTGGCCCTATACAAATTGACTATCTGAACACCTACCTAAGTGCGGAGGTTGGCGCCCTAAGAAACACGAGAATGGCGCCCCCGCTCGAGCGATGGCTATCCCTAATCTCCTATATCAACCTATAAGAAGACAGATTAGAAACAGAGGGCCAAGTGGCCTGTATCCATTTGCTTAGAATATCTTCATGAATGCAGTAAAGTAGATTTATACAAGAGACGTACAGGAGGGCTTCCTGAAAAAATGTTCCCATTATAAGAAAGTGGGTCTCTCATAGCGTTTATCTGTGTAATGAATGCAAGGGCTGCCTTGCCCCAAAGTTACACGCACCCCAATAACCCTTCGAACAGACATCCTGGATGACCACATGAAACAAAAGTTCCCATTATTTTTCATTTGGTACTGACATATTGTTAGCCTGTGCATTGAATGCAAGTCCTGCCCTGCCCCAAATTCACACGCACCTGAATAAGTCTTTGAACCCACTTACTGGATAACCACAGGAAAACGAAGTTCACATTATTTATTTTGGCACAAAGTTACACGCACCACAATAACCATTTGAAACAACGTACTGGATAGCCACAGGAAAACCAAGTTCATATTTTTGTTTTAGTATTGCCATACTGTTAGCCTAAGCATTGAATGAAAGGCCTGCACTGCATCAAAAGTAACATGTGCCCCAATAAGCCTTTCAACAGACGTACAGTGGGGAAAAAAGTTTTTAGTCAGCCACCAATTGTGCAAGATCTCCCACTTAAAAAGACGAGAGAGACCTGTAATTGACATCATAGGTAGACCATAACTATGAGAGTCAAAATGAGAAAACAAATCCAGAAAATCACCTTGTCTGATTTGGCAAGATTTATTTTTCAATTTATGGTGTAAAATAAGTATTTGGTCAGCAACAAAAGTTCATCTGAATATTTTGTTACATATCCTTTGTTGGCATTGGCAGAGGTCAAACGTTTTCTGTAAGTCTTCACAAGGTTGGCACATACTGTTGGTGGTATGTTGGCCCATTCCTCCATGCAGATCTCCTCTAGAGTAATGATGTTTTGGGCCTGTTCCTTGGCAACACGGATTTTCAAATCCCTTCAAAGGTTTTCTATGGGGTTGATATCTGGAGACTGGCTAGGCCACTCCAGGACTTCATATGCTTCTTATGAAGCCACTTATTCGCTGCCCTGGTGATGTGCTTGGGATTCTTATCATGCTGAAAGACCCATCCATGTTTCGTCTTCAATGCCCTTGCTAATGAAAGAAGGTTTGCACTCAAAATCTCACAATACATGGCCTCATTCATTCTCTCATGTACACGGATCAGTCGCCTTGGTTCCTTTGCAAAGAAATAGCCGCAAAGCATGATGTTGCCACCCCCATGCTTCACAGAAGGTATGGTGTTCTTTGGATGCAACTCAGCATCCAGTCTCCTCCAAACATGATGAGTTTTGTTTCTACCAAACAGTTCTACTTTGGTTTCATCAGACCATATGACATTCTCCCAATACTCTTCTGGATAATCCAAATGCTCTCTAGCAAACTTCAGACAGGCCCGGCCATGTACTGGCTTAAGCAGGGGGACACATCTGGCACTGCAGGATCTGAGTCCCTGGTGGCGTAGTGTGTTACTGATGGTAGCCTTTGTTACAGTGGTCCCAGCTCTATGCAGATTGGTCATAAGGTCCCCTGTGTGGTTCTGGGACTTTTGCTCACCGTTCTTGTAATAATTTTGACCCCACGGGGTGAGTTCTTGTGTGGAGCCCCAGATCGAGGGAGATTATCAGTGGTCTTGTATGTCTTCCATTTTCTTATTATTGCTTCCACAGTTGATTTCATCATGCCAAGCTAGTTGCCTATTGCTAATTCACTCTTCCCAGCCTGCTTCAGAGCTGCAATTTTGTTTCTAGTGTCCTTCAAGAGCTCTTTGGTCTTCACCATAGTGGAGTTTGGAGTGTGACTGATGTTATGGACAGGTGTCTTTTATACAGACAACAAGTTCAAACAGGTGCCATTACTACAGGTAATGAGTGGAGGACAGAGGAGTCTCTTAAAGAAGAAGTTACAGGTCTGTGAGAGTCAGAAATCTTGCATGTTTTTAGGTGACCAAATACTTATTTTCCACCACCATTATTTGAAAAAAAAACTTGCCAAATCAGACAAGGTGATTTTCTGGATTTGTTTTCTCATTTTGACTCTCATAGTTGTGGTTTACCTATGATGTCAATTACAGGCCTCTCTCATCTTTTTAAGTGGGAGAACTTGCACAATTGGTTAACATTGGGTTAACATTAGGATGAGGAGTTTCTGCAGGTTGGGAATAGATGGGGAGGGTGCTGTAAATGTGAGAAAATACTGACTAAACACTTTTTTCCCCACTGTACTTGAGGGTCTCATGACACAAATGTTCCTATCAGGAGGAAGTGAGTCTCCCATAGTGTTTGTCTATACATTGAATGCAAGGCCTGCCCTGACACAAAGTTACATGCACCCCAATAAGACTTTTGAACTCACATACTGGAATGCCACAAGAAAACCAAGTTCACATTATTCTTTTGGTACTGCCATACTGTTAGCCTATGCATTGAATGCAAGGACTGCCCTGCACTAAAGTTGCACGCACCCCAATAACCCTTTGAAATGACATACTGGATGGCCAAAGGAAATCCAAGCTTATACCTTATTCATTTTGTTCTTCTATACTGTTGGTGTCATGATCCAGGACGGGGTTTCGATTTGGCCCGTTCTGATAACACTGGGGGTTAATTGTTCCGCCTCTCTCTGGCAGAGGGCAGCTATTTATGCTCACCGGACCTAGGTCCGGTGTCAGTTATACTCCTGCCCTCGGCTGAGTTAGTTGACCTTGTGCGTACGTGTGCCTTGTGCCTGATATCTTGCTTGCTTGTTTGGTTTTGATCCGGTTCTGTCCCTGTTACGAGTTCTGCCTGCCCCTCTTGTACTGCGCTACCTCTCGTGTATGACTCTCTGCTTGTGACCTGACTTCTCTCTGCTCGTCCCCTTGGTACCACATCGCCCTCTTGTGTATGACCTTTGGCTTTGTCTGACTACCCGTCTGTTTGTCCTTCCTGTGCCTCGTTTGCCCGTACTGTTATGACCTCCATTTTGCCTGACTCTGAGTTGTTGTATGGAGTCCTGTCATATCTGAAAGCAGGACGCTAAGCCCCACCCCCTTGCAGTCACCTGACCATAGGTCCTGTGCCAGCTTGCCAACTTCGGTGTCCGCAGGTCCTGTGCATCTTTACTTTCCGGCGCTGACTGGACCCTGACACTAATAGTTTGAAGCACGCATTGTCACCTCTGCTGCCCTGCTCCACAGGTATCTTTTAGCACTGTTTCTGTACTGGCTCTGTGAGCGAGTGTAGTGCGGTGTCTCTGACAGTTAGACTAAGCATTGTAACAAAGTTACATGCACCCCAATAACCCTTTGAAACTATGTACTGGATGGCCACAGGAAAACCAAGCTCACATTGTTCATTTTGTTCTTATATACTGTTAGCCTATGCATTGAATGCTAGGAACGCTTGGCCACAAAGTTACACGAACACCAATAACCCTGACACTGGGCACTCCAATTTAGCTTCTTATTGACTAAGATGCCCAAGTCTTTTTCCATGTCTGATTTCCCCAGCAGTTTCCCATTTAGTAAGTAATTGTAGCATCTGTTTCTCCTTCCCATGTGCATAACCTTACACTTATCTGTGTTAAACCTCATTTGCCATTTTTCAGCCCAATTCTCCAATTTACTCAAATCTGTCTGTAGTTGCAAACTGTCCTCCTTTGTGTTAACTACCTTACATAGTTTTGTATCATCTGCAAATACTGATATTTTACTGTGTAAGCCATCCACTAGATCATTAATAAATATATTAAATAGTAGGGGGCCCAATACAGAACCCTGTGGTACCCCATTAGTAACCCTGGCCCAATCTGAGTATGCACCATTAATAACCACTCTTTGTTTTCTATCACTAAGCCAGCTACCTACCCATCTACACACATTTTCCCCTTGCCCAAGCTTTCTCATCTTACTTAACAATCTTTTATGTGGGACAGTGTCAAATGCTTTAGAGAAGTCGAGATAAATGACATCCAACGATTCTCCTTGGTCTATTTGAGAGATTACATCCTCATAGAAGCTGATCAGGTTAGTTTGACAGGAGCGATCCTTCATAAATCTATGTTGATATGGAGTTAAACATTTATTACATTGAGATATTCCATAATGGTATCCCTTAGAAACCCTTCAAAAATTTTACCCACAACAGATGTTAAGCTTACCGGCCTATAGTTTCCAGGTTCCCTTTTACACCCCTTTTTGAATATTGCCGCCAATCAAAAGTAACAGACCCTGTTTCTATAGAGTCTTAAAATATAAGGAATAGAGGCCTGTCTATCACATTACTTAACTCCCTTAATACCCGAGGGTGAATGCCATCAGGGCCTGGTCAATTTTAATCTTACTAAGGCGGTTCTGCACTTCTTCCTGGGTTAGGCAGGTAATACTTAATGGAGAGTTTACATTATCACTCTTGCATTTCCCCTGGAAAATCCTTTTCCTGTGTGAACACTGTTGAGAAAAAAGTATTTAAAACATTTGCTTTTCCCACATCGCTCTCTATGATTTCACCCTCATTGTTCTTTAAAGGGCAGACACCGTCAATTTTAATCATTTTACTGTTTATATAATTAAAGAATAGTTTGGGGTTTGTTTTACTTTCCTTAGCAATGAGTCTCTCAGTTTCCACTTTTGCTAAATGTATTTGTTTTTTACACATTTTATTCATTTTCTCTATAACTTTTTAATGCTTCTTCATTGCATTCTTGTTTTAGCTTCCTAAATGCCTTGTTCTTGTTATTTATTGCCCTTTTTACATTATTTAGACACATTGGTGTTCTCCTGTTCCTAGCCCTTTTATTTCTGTACAGTATGGCTAGCTCGCAGTGGGTGTGTAAAACTGATTTAAATATTTCCCATTTATTTTCTGTGCTCCTATTATTGAGGACATTGTCCCAATCAATTCGGCGAAGGTCCTCTCTAAGCTGATCAAACTTTACTTTCCTGAAATTCAGCGTTTTTGTAACCCCCTTCCAGGGCACCTTACTGAAGGACAAGTGGAATTGTATTATATTGTGGTCACTGTTCCCTAGGTGCCCATCGACTCGTACTTCTGTTATTCTATCTGGCCTATTGCTTAAAATTAAGTCCAGAAGGGCTGTCCCTCTAGTTGGGCCCTGCACAAGTTGTGACAGATAATTATCCTTGGTTACTGACAGAAATTGGTTTCCTTTCTGAGATACGCAGGTTTCAGTTTCCCAGTCTATGTCAGGGTAGTTGAAGTCCCCCATAATAATCACCTCATTGTGATTTGCTGCTTTGTCTATTTGTTTCAATAATACATTTTCAGTGGCTTCTGTTATATTTGGTGGCTTATAACAAACCCCTATGAGGATTTTATTACTTTTCCCTCCTTTTATCTACACCCATAGAGACACCACCTCTTCATTTCCCTCTTGTATATCTTCTCTTAGTGTGGGCTTTAAAGTGGACTTTATATATAGACAGACTCCACCCACTTTCCTTTTTTTACGATCCCTCCTAAACAAATCATATCCTTGCAAGTTAGCCGCCCAGTCATAGCTGTCGTCTAACCATGTCTCAGTTATTCCTACTATGTCGTATTTTTCCTCATACATTACCAACTCCAGGTCTTCAATCTTATTAGTCAGGCTTCTTGCTTTGGTCAGCATGCAGGAAAGAAGCTTCCTTTTTCTTAGCCTCCTTCTGAGTACCCTGTCTTGGGTCCTCTTTACCACATTTAGTGTCCTTGATTAGTTTGTCCTTCTGCTGCATGTTCTTGTCTGCTGTTTTTCCTCCCATCCCGTCTTCTTCTAGTTTAAAGCCCTCCTGATGAGTGTGGCAAGTCTTCTGGCGAATGTGTGTTTCCCAGGTTTTGTGAGGTGTATCCCATCTCTTGCGAGAAGTCCATCGTAGAGGTAATTCACGCCATGGTACAAGAATCCAAATCCTTGCTGCCTGCACCACCGTCGTAGCCAGTTGTTCACCTCTAGTATCCTATTCCATCTTCTGATGCCACGACCATCAACTGGGAGGATTGATGAGAAAACAACCTGTATGTTTCGTTCCTTTATTTTCTTCCCCAGAATTTCAAAGTCTTCGCAGATAGTTGGTAGGTCATTTCTTGCCGTGTCGTTTGTGCCTACATGTATCAGTAGGAAAGGGCAGTCGTCCTTGGATTTGAGGATAGTTGGTATCCTGTTGGCCACATCCTTGATTTTTGCTCCTGGGAGGCAGCATACTTCTCGTGCGGTTATGTCCGGCCTGCAGATAGTTACCTCCGTGCCTCTTAGTAGTGAGTCGCCCATAACTACCACTCTTCTTTTCCTTCCGGATGCACTGCTTGTTGCTCGTGAGTGTTTTTGAGTGTCATTTGTTTCCGCTTTTGTTGACAGAGTAACTTCCTTTGTGTGTGGTCTCTTGTAGATACGGTATCATCCTTCTCCACCATTACAGAAGATCGACTCTCCACTCTACTCTCAAGATCACATCTCACCACCTGTGCACTTGACCTGATCCCATCCCACTTCATACCAAACCTCACCACAGTCTTCATCCCAACCCTAACCCATCTCTTCAACCTATCACTAACAACTGGTGTTTTCCCCTCAAGCTTTAAACATGCCTCAATCACACCTATCCTCAAAAAGCCCTCTCTTGACCCATCCTCTGTATCTAGCTATCGCCCTATATCACTTCTCCCCTACGCCTCCAAGCTCCTGGAACAACACGTCTACCTTGAACTGTCCTCCCATCTCTCTTCTTGCTCCCTCTTTGACCGCTTACAATCTGGCTTTCAGTCACACCACTCAACTGAAACTGCCCTTACCAAGGTCACCAATGACCTCTTAACCACCAAGAGCAAGCGACACTACTCTGTCCTCCTCCTCCTGGACCTGTCGGCTGCCTTTGACACAGTGGACCATTCCCTATTATTACAGACTCTCTCATCCCTCGGCATCACAGATTCGGCCCTATCCTGGATCTCATCATACCTAACAGACCGGACATTCAGCGTCTCCCACTCACACACTACCTCCTCACCTTGCCCCCTATCTGTCGGAGTCCCAAAAGGTTCAGTCCTTGGGCCCCTGCTGTTCTCCATTTACACCTTTGGCCTGGGACAGCTCATAAAATCTCATGGCTTTCAGTATCATCTCTACGCTGATGACACACAGATCTACATCTCTGGACCAGATATCACCTCCCTACTAACCAGAATCCCTCAATGTCTGTCCACTATTTCATTCCTTCTTCTCCGCTAGATTTCTGAAACTCAACATGGACAAAACAGAATTCATCATCTTTCCCCCATCTCACGTAACCCCCCCTACGAACCTATCAATTACAGTAAATGACTGCCCACTCTTCCCAGTCCCACAAGCTCGCTGCCTCGGAGTAATCCTTGACGCTGATCTCTCCTTCAAACCATATATCCAAGCCCTTTCCACTTCCTGCCGACTTCAACTCAAAAATATTTCACGAATCCGTTCATTCCTCACCCAAGAATCTGCAAAAACCCTGGTCCATGCCCTCATCATCTCTCGCCTTGACTACTGCAACCTCCTGCTCTGTGGCCTCCCCTCAAACACTCTCGCACCCCTCCAATCTATTCTAAACTCTGCTGCCGGACTAATCCACCTGTCCCCCCACTATTCCCCAGCTTTTCCCCTCTGTCAATCCCTTCACTGGCTTCCCATTGCCCAGAGACTCCATTACAAAACCCTAACCATGACATACAAAGCCATCCACAACCTGTCTCCTCCATACATCTGTGACCTCATCTCCCGGTACTTTCCCGCACGCAAGCTCCGATCCTCACAAGATCTCCTTCTCTACTCCCCTCTTATCTCCTCTTCCCACAATCGCATACAAGATTTCTCTCGCGCATCACCCCTACTCTGGAACTCTCCACCACAACATATCAGACTCTCACCTACCATTGAAACCTTCAAAAAGAGCCTGAAGACCCACCTCTTCCGACAAGCCTATAACCTGCAGTAACCACCGATCGACCAAACCGCTGCACGACCAGCTCTACCCTCGCCTACTGTATTATCACCCATCCCTTGTAGATTGTGAGCCCTCGCGGGCAGGGTCCTCTCTCCTCCTGTACCAGTTATGACTTGTATTGTTTAAGATTATTGTACTTGTTTTTATTATGTATACCCATCCTTACATGTAAAGCGCCATGGAATAAATGGCGCTATAACAATAAATAATAATAATAATCCTGAGCTGTGCCATTTTCGTTCTCCAGCATGAGGGCTTCATATTGGTTGCTAAGCTGTGTGGGTGGTGATGACCACTTGATCCGTTTGCTTCTTTTCATCACATGGCTCCACTTTTCAGCCTCTGTATGTGCTCTGAAGCTTTTCTCACTTTCCGTATCCTCAATGGTTGCTTCTGCTTCATCCAAGAAGTCCTCATGTTCTTAAGTTACCTTCAATGTTGCTATTCTTTCTTCCAGTCCCTGCATCTTTTCCTCTAAGAGGGCAACAATAAGAGGGCAACAAGTTTGCACTTCTGACAGGTAAAGTTGAGTTTTTGGGCCGGAAGACCCGTAAACATGTAGCATGTGTTGCAGGTGACCATGTGGATTTTCTTCTCTTCCATATTGCTATTGCTGATGCAGTCTATGATGGGTGACTAACGGCGCATGGTTTTGCGATGTCCTCAAACAGCGAGACTCGGCAAGTCCCAGTGATCGATGAGCTTAAGGCGACTCTTCTCCTCTTGCCAGAATGCACCGGAAATATGCAGATGAGCTTCCTGTTTTTCTAATCTCTGGTTTTGCGATGTCCTCAAACAGCGAGACCCGGCAAGTCCCAGCGATCGATCAGCTTAAGGCGACTCTTCTCCTCTCCCCAGAATGCACCAGAAATATGCAGATGAGTTTCCTGCTTCTCCAATCCCTGGTTTTGCGATATCCTCAAACAGCGAGACCCGGCAAGTCCTAGCGATCGATCAGCTTAAAGCGACTCTTCTCCTCTTCCCAGAATGCACCGGAAATATGCAGATGAGCTTCCTGCTTTTCCAATCCCTGGTTTTGCGATGTCCTCAAACAGCGAGACCCGGCAAGTCCCAGCGATCGATCAGCTTAAGGTGACTCTTCTCCTCTTCCCAGAATGCACCGGAAATATGCAGATGAGCTTCCTGCTTCTCCAATCCTTCACCCTGGGGTGCGTATTCTTGCCAGATATTGGTGTTTGTTATGGCACAATTTAAGTTTGCCCACGGCCTCAGCTTCTGCATGCACCATCACCATCACGTCCATTTCCCTGTCCCTTGCCACGCACCGTGACCATTTTAAATGGACTACAATATTTTCTAAGTTCACTAAATATGGCTGAATTGGTAGTGAACTTGTATGTGATCCGTGTGCGGAAAACCACACTTAAAAATATCTGGACTGTACAGTAGGTAAAAATTTATTTTGGGTTATGAAACTGGTGTCAATAACTAGTTTAAGACACAGCAAAAACAGTAGAATGTAGGTCTGAAATGACACAATTTGTAGCCCACTAATAGATTAGGCATCTGACGCAGCTGCCACACTGTTCAATATGTGGCCTGGATTCATTTTTTACCCCAAAACAGTGTATAAACCTAAGGTAACAGAAAGCAAATAAAGTAGAATGGAGGACTGAAATGCCACAATTTGTAGCCCACAGATAGATCAGGCATCTGACAGATACCAGACTGTTCAATATGTGGCCTGTATTTTTTTTTTGCCACCAAAATTGTTTCAATAAGTAGGCTATGACACTACAAAAAAAATTCTTTGGAGGACTAAAATTGTAAAATATTTAGCACAATGATATGCGATGCATGTGGTGGATAGGGATGAGCAAGCATATTCGTGGGTATTCGGTACTCGGCGACTAATGCGGTAGTCGCGGTACTTGGTTCATAACGAGTATTTCATTACTCGCCTCGCACTATTCGGTTCTACCGACCAGCAGTTGCCAATCACAGTAATGCCACACGCTTCTTGGTTGTGGGCGGCATTACTATGTTTGGCTGGCCGCCCAGCGTCATAGGCTATGAGTCATCATAGCCTGGCTCTATCTAAGCCCTGCCGCCGCCATTTTCTGCACATTGGATGCAGAGCCCAGCTAGTGTAGGGAGAGTGTGAGCAGCTGCTAGGGAGAGTTGTGTTTGTTGGTGCAATTCATCCAGAAATCTTCTGTTAAACCCAAAAGCTCTTTTCAGAGCTGAAGTATAAGGTTAGGGACTGACCTCAGGGACTGAGTAGTGACGGTTTTCCCAGCTTTTTTTGGGGTCACATTTACCCCTGCAGGCAGTTTTTTTGTGCTGTTGCGGTGCTGTTTTCACAGGAAGTGAATAGTACGCACGCACAATACTGCACAACTGACACGCAGCCTGCACCGTTGTCTTGTGTGGTGTCTGGGGTGCGAATTCTTGCCTTAAACCTCAGGGCAGTTTTTTGTGCTGTTGCGGTGCTGTGTTCACAGCGAATAGTACACATGCACGCTACTGCACAACTGACACGCAGCGAGTACCACTGTCTAGTGTGGTGTCTGGGGTGCGTATTCTTGCCTTAAACCTCAGCGCAGTTTTTTGTGCTGTTGCGGTGCTGTGTTCACAGGTAGCGAATACACAAACAAGAAGTATTCAGCTCACCCCTCTTCACTCCTGATCACACCTCCGACGCACGGAAACACCCTGACCTGGGTGTATAGTGCATGCACAACATAAAGAAGGATTTTTCCAGCGTCTCCAGGAGATAAAATAATAATTGCTTTATTGATTAAGCCCTTTCAGGGTGAAACGCGTAGGAAATTGCTCCCCTCCATACACCTCTTTATGTCGTTTTTACCTGATGGTATCACAGGTAGCGAATAGTACGCACGCATGCTACTGCACAACTGACACACAGCCAGCACTGCTGTCTCGTGTGGTGTCTGGGGTGCGTATTCTTGCCTTACGCCTCAGGGCAGTTTTCTGTGCTGTTGCGGTGCTGTGTTCACAGCGAATAGTACGCACGCATGGTACTGCACAACTGACATGCAGCCAGCTCCGCTGTCTTGTGTGGTGTCTGGGGTGCGTATTCTTGTCTTAAACCTCAGGGCAGCTTTTTGTGCTGTTGCGGTGCTATGTTCACAGGCTGCGAATAGTACGCATGCACGCATGCTACTGCACAACTGACACGCAGCCAGTACCGCTGTCTAGTGTGGTGTCTGGGGTGCGTATTCTTGCCTTAAACCTCAGCGCAGTTTTTTGTGCTGATGCGGTGCTGTGTTCACAGGTAGCGAATAGTACGCACGCATGCTACTGCACAACTGACACACAGCCAGCACTGCTGTCTCGTGTGGTGTCTGGGGTGCGTATTCTTGCCTTACGCCTCAGGGCAGTTTTCTGTGCTGTTGCGCTGCTGTGTTCACAGCGAATAGTACGCACGCATGGTACTGCACAACTGACATGCAGCCAGCTCCGCTGTCTTGTGTGGTGTCTGGGGTGCGTATTCTTGTCTTAAACCTCAGGGCAGCTTTTTGTGCTGTTGCGGTGCTATGTTCACAGGCTGCGAATAGTACGCATGCACGCACGCTACTGCACAACTGACACGCAGCCAGAACCGCTGTTTTGTGTGGTGTCTGGGGTGTGTAATCTCACCTTAAACTTCAGGGCAATTTTTTTCTGCTGCTGCGATGCTGTTTGTAAAACACAAACATTACTAGGCTGTAGTGCAACCTTCCACAAAGCACTAACTGCTCCTTGTTCTCCAATATCTGCATCTAAACATCTGCAAATATGGCAGAAAAATCCAAAATTCCTAAAAAGGCTGTTGTGAAGGGACAGGGTCAGGGATGTGGACATGGGGTCGTTGGTGCCCAACAAGGCACAGAGTCTGGGAGATCGAAGAAGGTTGATGCATCTAGTTTCCTGGCCAAATTTCCCTGTCTGTAACATAAACGGGCCTGGAAGCCAGAAGAACAAGAGCAGATACTGTCTTGGATGGCTGATAAGGCCTCAACAAAATGTTCTACAAGCACCCAATCGTCCATGACAAAACAGTCTACTGTCCATACAGATAACGCTGGGTCATCCTATTCTCAACCTGTTCCTAGTCCATCACCCGGTCAGTAGTCACAGAAAACATTTGACCCCAACCTTGGTCACTCCGAGGATCTGATCCATTTTCTTTCGTTGCCTCTGGCCTCTCACTGCATGACATTGAAGGGGAACATGAGGGGGTATCGTGATGAGACCACCGATCCGACCTGGACTGTTGGCATGTATGGCCAGCACAGCAGCACAGAGGATGAAGGTGGATACGTAGCACCAAAAAGACACCAAGGGCTACTGGTTTCAGCAGAGTGCTAAGTGTGTCATCTGTTGCCTTGAGCAATTCCTCTGTGCCCCAAGTCAAGGCAAGGGTGCGTTCAGCCGTTTAGGCTTGTGGGGACACAGTCTTTCCGTGATCTTTTGGCTGTGGCTGCCCCACGATATTCGGTTCCCAGCCGGCACTATTTTTCACAGTGTGCTGTCCCTGCATTACACCAGCACGTTTTAAACAATCTAAAGCGTGCTCTCACCAACGCCGTAACCGGAAAGGCCCATCTTACATCAGACACGTGGACAAGTACTTGTGGCCAGGGACGATACATCTTAGCCACGGCACACTGGCTCAACCTGGTGGAGGGTGGGACAAAGTCTCAAACTGGACCATCAACACATATCCTACCCACGCCTTGAATAGCGGGCCCAACCTCAATCAGGTTTCCGCCTCATCATATACGTCCAGTCTCCCCTCTTCCCCTGAAAACTTAGGCAAGAAAGAGAAAGAACTGGGAGCGCAGGTGGTCTTCTCTTCCATCCTCCCAGTGGATGGCAATGGAACAAGGAGGTGGAATAAGATTCTGCAGGTGAACAACTGGCTACGTCGATGGTGCCGTCAGCAAGGATTTGGATTTCTGGATCACGGAGTGAATTACCTATACAATGGACTACTTGCTAGACATGGGGTGCACCTTACGAAGACTGGAAAACATGTATTTGGAAGTCACCTTGCTACACTCATCAGGAGAGCTTTAAACTAGAACACTGTGGGAAGGGAAGCAAAAGGCTAGAAAAAGCCATACACCTGACAAATGCTATTGAGAACACTGGTATTAGAAGTGGAAAGGAAGAACAAAGTGTCAGGAACACCGCACTGAACTTGCTCACTGAGCCAGTGCGCGTGTCCTGAGTAAAGCGAACAGTGCTCAAAGATACCTGTGAAGCAGGCAGCAGCTGAGTAGATGCGTACTTCAGAGCCGCAAGACCTGAAGCACGTGACTGCTAGGGGCGTGGCCTAAACTCCACACAGCTAGGAGCTGCAAGATAACTTCTAGCAGGGTAACTGCGAGACAAAGTTACCAGGGGGCATAGACAGGGAGAATAGTCAAGACGTAGCCAATGAGTCACACACAGAGATAGCTGCCAAGGTACAAGCGGGGCGAGAAGAGAGTAGTCAGGTCACAGGCAATGAGTCATACACAGAGATCATAACACAGTACAAAATCAACAGGCAAACTCACAACGGGAAACAGAACCGGGTCAGAACCATATAAACAAGCTATAGCAACAAACAGGCACACGGGGGTCAGCACACTAGGCCAAAGGCAAAAGTATAACTGGCAGGGATTGAAGCTTCCCAGGGGTTTAAGAAGCTCTCCCAGAACCAGAAAGAGGCCACAATCATTAACCCCAGGTGTGCAGGTCAAAACCTGCACCGAGCTCCAGACATTAACCCCAGGTGTGCAGCTCAAAAACCTGCACTGGGATCATGACAGTACCCCCCTCTCAATGGGGGGCCTCTGGACCCCCAGGCTTCCCAGGGTACTTGGCATGGAAAGCCCGAACCAGGCGATCTGCATGTACCGAGTGAGCAGGGACCCATGAGCGCTCCTCTGGTCCATATCCCTTCCAGTGGACCAGGTACTGCAAAGAGCGGAGCACCCACCGAGAGTCCACAATATGTCCGACCTCATAGTCCAATTGACCCTCCACCAGCAGTGGAGGAACAACAGACTCAGAGTTCTCTTTGACAGACCCTGCGAGTTTCAACAGAGATTTATGGAACACATTGGATATTTTTAAGGAGGCGGGGAGACGCAACCTATATGCCACTGGGTTGACTATCTCCATAATCTCGTACGGACCAATGAACTTTGGTCCCAACTTAGCTGATGGTACCTTTAAGTTGATGATACGTGTGGAGAGCCAAACCTTCTCTCCCACCTGAAACATGTCTCCCGAGGCTCTCTTTTTGTCGGCAAAATATTTGTATCTCCCCTGGGCCCGAGAGATATTATGCCGGACTTTAGCCCAGAGGTTTTTTAACCGTTGAAGGGACCCCTCTGCCCCTGGACAAACGGAATCCACCCGAGAAAACTCCCCAAAATGCGGATTAAACCCATAGTTACTCAGAAATGGGGACATGTTGGTGGACTGACTCACCCGGTTGTTAAAAGCAAATTCAGCCAACGGTAACGCATCACACCAATCCTCCTGTCTGGCGGAGGTCAGACACCTGAGAATTTGTTCCATAAATTGATTGGTGCGTTCTGTCTGACCATTACTCTCCGGGTGATATGCCGACGAGAAGGAGAGTGAAATGCCCAATTTCATACAGAATGCCCTCCAAAATTTGGCCACAAACTGCACACCTCTGTCAAACACAACATTCAGGGGTACCCCATGCAATCGGACCACATGCTGCAAAAACAACCTTGACAATGTTTCTGCTGAGGGTAATGCTGCCAAGGGAATGAAATGGGCCTGTTTAGAAAACCTATCCACCACCATCCAGATCACGGTATTGCCCCTGGAAGGTGGAAGGCCGGTAATAAAATCCATGGAAAGGTGAGTCCATGGTCTATCAGGAACCGGTAAAGGTATGAGTTCCCCAGCCGGTTGGTTATGCGAGCTTTTGGAACGGGCACAGATGCCACAAGCAGAAACAAATTCCTTGACATCGAACCTTAATGAAGGCCACCAAAAACCCCTAGCTACTGCCTCTCTAGTGGCCGTGATACCTGGATGAGCACTCAGCCTAGAATCATGAAACTCCTGCAGAAGTCTAGGCCACAATGAATCTGGAACAAACAGTTTAACCCCTGGCCTGGTTGCCGGAGCTAGGGCCTGAGCCCTTAGAATTTCTTGTTCCAACTCAATTGAGACCCCCGCCACTACCACCCCTGGGCGAAGAATGGAGGACGGCAGATCAGGGGGAGACACTGGATCAAAACTTCTGGACAGGGCATCCGCTTTAACATTTTTGGACCCTGGTCGAAAAGTAATGGAGAACTGAAATTGTGAAAAAAAGTGACCAACGGGCTTGTCTAGGAGTAAGCCTCTTAGCAGATTCAAGGTATGCCAAATTTTTGTGATCCGTGACAACCGTGATAGGGTGAGCCACCCCTTCCAAAAAGTGCCTCCATTCCTCAAATGCCAGCTTGACCGCAAGAAGTTCCCTATTGCCTTCATCATAGTTTTTCTCAGCTGAAGAGAACTTCTTGGAGAAGAAGGCACAGAGTTTGAGATTGGTTAGGGTGGCCGGACCCTTGGACAGCACAGCCCCCACCCCCACTTCAGAAGCATCCATCTCCACAATTAATGGTTTGGACTAGAGTTGAGCGACTTTAGTCGGATCGGGTTTCGTGAAACCCGAATGAAACAAAATAAGTTTCAGATGAAACTCGTCCGACTAGAGCAAAAAAAGTCGGAGTTTCGTCCAACTTTTATTTCCCATTGACTTGCATTGGGGTCGGGTTTCGGACGAAACTCCGACTTTGTTTTGCTCTAGTCGGACGAGTTTCATCTGAAACTTATTTTGTTTCATTTGGGTTTCATGAAACCCGATCCGACCAAAGTCGCTCAACTCTAGTTTGGACGGGTCAGGTTGAACCAACACCGGGGCAGACATGAAACATTTCTTAATCGCTGAGAAGGATTCCTGAGCAAGTACAGACCAATTTTTAACATCAGCGCCCTTCTGGGTAAGATCCATGAGTGGTTTAACCACTTGTGAGAAACCTTTAATGAATTTTCGATAATAGTTCGCAAATCCTAAGAAGCGCTGGAGCCCCTTGAGCCCTCTTGAGGCTGAACCCAGTCAGCGATCGCCAGCACCTTCTTAGGATCCATACGAAACCCCTCACAGGACACAATCAACTCCAAAAAAGACAGCTACTGTACAAAAAATGAACACTTTTCCAATTTAGCAAACAATTGGTTCTCCCTGAGTCTCTGGAGAACTGTCTTTAGATGTTGCAAGTGAGATTGACTGTCCGGGGAATACACCAAAATGTCATCCAAATAAATAATAGCAAAATGGCCTATCTGGTCAGAAAACACAACATTGATGAAATTCTGGAAAATAGCAGGTGCATTAGTTAACCCAAACGGCATTACCAGGTTCTCAACAGTCCTTCTGATGTGAGGAATGCAGTTTTCCACTCGTCCCCTTCCCGAACCCTTATCAGATTGTAGGCCCCCCACAGATCTAACTTGGAGAACCATTGGGCCCCAGCTAACTGGTTACACAAGTCTGGGATGAGGGGAAGCGGGTAAGAGTTCCTAACCGTTATCTTGCTCAGTCCCCGAAAGTCGAGGCACGGCCGCAAACCACCATCTTTTTTCTTCACAAAGAAGAACCCTGCTGCCACAGGTCACACAGAAGGTCTGATATGCCCTTTGCAGAGACTCTCAGCTATGTACTCCTTCATGGCTTGGCACTCAGGCCCAGACAAATTGAACAATCGAGCCTTAGGTAACTTGGCTCCGGGTACTAACTCAATGGCACAATCGTAGGGTCTATGTGGTGGCAGCGCCTCAGCCTCACTTTCGGAAAAAATGTCTTCGAAATCCTTCAGGTACTCCGGAATACCTTCCAGACCGACAGACGACACAGACACGGATTTAACAGCGTTAACAAGATGTCCCAGGTTACCACATTTATTATTGCATCCCCATTGAGTGATCTCCCCTGTAACCCAATTAATGGTTGGATTATGGCCTTGAAGCCAAGGCATCCCCAGTACCAGTCCTGCAGGCAAGTTATCTAGCACAAGACAACTTAGTTTTTCCACATGAGTGGAACCCACTTTTAGAGAAAAAAGTTCAGACCTCCAACAGATACCGTCTTGGGTAAGAGGAGATGAGGCAATTGCCACAAGTTTAACAGGATCGTGAAGCCTGACTGTCCCTATCTTATTAAGAGTCATAACCTTGGTATCAATCAGGTTCACAGCAGAACCGCAGTCAATAAAAGCAGTGGTCTGAACAGGACCATAACCAAGTTCCAGTTCCACCTGCAGCACCATTTTTGCACATGAGGAAAATTGTACCTGAAGGTCTGGGTAGCCCCTCGACTACTACCCAGACCTAGTTGTTTCCCGCCATCTTGGAGGATGACGGACAGGAGGGGCAGTCCTTCTTCCAGTGTCCAGATTCCCCACAATAGAAGCACAACTGCTTTTTCCGGCGGAGTCTTCTTTCTTTTCCCTCACAGGTGACAGCGCTCACCTCCATAGCCATAGGAAAAGTCCGGGTCTCATCTCCACTGAAGAATAATTATGTTTCCCATTGCATAATGCCTCTAGCCTGCAAGATAACTCCTAGCAGGGTAACTGCGAGACAAAGTTACCAGGGGGCATAGACAGGGAGAATAGTCAAGACGTAGCCAATGAGTCACACACAGAGATAGCTGCAAAGGTACAAGAGGGGTGAGAAGAGAGTAGTCAGGTCACAGGCAATGAGTCATACACAGAGATAATAACGCAGTGCAAAATCAACAGGCAAACTCACAACAGGAAACAGAACCGGGTCAGAACCATATAAACAAGCTATAGCAACAAACAGGCACACGGGGGTCAGCACACTAGGCCAAAGGCAAAAGTATAACTGGCAGGGATTGAAGCTTCCCAGGGGTTTAAGAAGCTCTCCCAGAACCAGAAAGAGGCCACAATCATTAACCCCAGGTGTGCAGGTCAAAACCTGCACCGAGCTCCAGACATTAACCCCAGGTGTGCAGCTCAAAAACCTGCACTGGGATCATGACACAAAGTCAAAAGAATCTAAATAATAAAAATTTTGGAGAAAGAGAAACCAATCACAAACTAACATGTTGCTATACTAATGCACAAAGCAAAGGCAGCAAACAAGGAGAATTGGCACTACTAACGCAGGAAAATAAATATGATGTCATGGGAATCACTGAAACTTGGTGGGACGATACACATGATTGGAATACAAGGCTAGAAGGATCCAACTTATTTGCAAGAAACAGACTTGATAAACGAGGAGGAGGTGTCGAATTGTATGTTAGAAATGCGTATATCTGCACAGAGATTGAAGCTTCAGAGACTGGGAGTTTGGTGGAAACTATTTGGGTAAGAATACAAGGACAGAACAATGGAAAGGACACCATTGTAGGCATTTACTACAGGCCGCCTGTGCAAGCTGAAGATATGGATGAACTTTTATGCATCAAATGGCCAAGTTCTGCAAAAAATATGACATAACTGTCATGGGAGATTTCAACTATCCTGACATTTGTTGGGAATCTCTCTCAGGCAAAACTAACAGATCAAGGAAATTCTTATCCTCTCTTGCTGACAACTTTATCTTCCAAAAGATAGGGGAGAAAACAAGGGGATCTGCTTCCTTGGATCTAATCCTTAAAAACAGGGAGGAACTGGTTGAGGAGGTAAAAGTGGCTGTGACCCTAGGAGTTAGTGACCATGCTATTTTAGAATTTTTGGATAACTAGAGAAGCAAGACCTGTGAAGACTCAGACGTCAAAATTAGATTTCAGAAAAACAGATTTTAAGGGATTCAGGAAGAGAATTGGAGGGATCCAATGGCTGGATATCCTTAAAGGCAAAAATGTCCAGGAAGGATGGGAAATCTTGAAAAATGAAATTCTCAAAGCACAATTGTTAACAATTCCAAAAAGAGGGAAGAATAGGAAGCATTTAAGGAAACCAGAATGGATGAACACAGAGCTTAAGCACATGCTATGAAGGAAGAAATAAATGTTTATAAAATGGAAAGAGGGAGGCATATCTAAAGAATATAACACTGTCTGCAGAACCTGCAGAGCAAAAATCAGATTATCCAAAGCTGACAATGAATTGAGGCTTACAAGAGACATCAAAAGCAATAATAAAGGATTTTGGAGATATGTCAAAAGTAAAAGAAAAGTCAAAGATGCTATAGGATTTTTACAGGATGAAAATGATGAAATGGTAAGACAGGATGTTTAGAAGGCCGAACTTTTAAATTCCTATTTTGCATCTGTTTTCTCTCAGAAAGGAAATATAACATCAATTGTTCTTCACTGTCTTATTAAGGTAATAGAAGAATCCAGGATATCTATAAACAGAAAGATAGTGAGGAAACACTTAGCTAACTAAATGAATTCAAATCTCCAAGTTCAGATGAATTACACCCCAGAGTACTGAAGGAGATAGCAGAAGAAATTTTTGAACCCCTCTCCATAATCTTTGAAAATTCTTGGAGAACAGGAAAAGTCCCAGAAGACTGGAGAAGAGCAAATGTTGTTACTATCTTCAAAAAGGGGAAGAAGGTGGATCCAGGCAACTATAGGCCGGTGAGTCTGACTTCTATACCAGGAAAGATCTTTGAACAAATTATTAAACAACATGTATGTCAGTACCTGGATAAGAATGAAGTGATTAAACAAAGTCAGCATGGGTTTGTAACTAATAAGTCATGTCAGACTAACTAAATTTCCTTCTATGACGGAATCACTGATTGGGTGGAACAGGGAAACGCTGTAGATATGGTATATTTTGACTTCAGCAAAGCATTTGACAAAGTATCTCACACAATCCTTATTGAAAAAATGACTAGGTATGGAATGGACAAGGCAACTGTTAAGTGGATTCATAACTGGCTTAGTGATCGGACCCAAAAAATGGCCATAAATGGCTGCACATCCAGTTGGAAGAATGTCTCAAGTGGGGTACCACAGGGCTCTGTCCTGAGCCCTGTATTTGTTCAACATCTTTATCAACAATTTAGATGAAGGAATTGAGGGTAAACTGATTAAATTTACTGATGACACTAAGCTAGGAGGGATAGCTAATTCTAGAGAAGAGAGAGAGGTTTCAAAAAGATATAAATAAACTGGAGCAGTGGGCAGCAACTAACAGAATGGTTTTTAACAGGGAAAAATGCAAAGTACTACATCTGGGCAATAAAAATGAAAAAGCATATACAGTATGGGAGGAATAGGGCTAAAAAGATTTGGGTTACTAATAGATCACAGACTGAGTATGAGTCAACAGTGTGATGCAGCAGGAAAAAAGGCAAATGCAATTCTAGGATGTATTAACAGAAGCATACAGACTAGATCACAAGAAGTCATTATTGCCCTCTACTCCTCTTTGGTCAGACCTCATCTGGAATACTGTATCCAGTTTTGGGCGCCACATTTTAAAAAGACATCAACAAACTGGAGCAAGTACAGAAAAGAGCGACCAGAATGGTGACAGGTCTGCAAACCCTGTTTTATGAGGAAAGGTTGCATGATTTGGGAATGTTTAGCTTGCAAAAGAGAAGACTGAGAGGAGACTTAATAACTGTCTACAAATATCTCAAGGGCTGTCACATTGTAGAAGGATCATCTTTATTCACATTTGCACAAGGAAAAACTAGAAGCAATGGGATGAAACTGAATGGGAGGAGACACAGATTAGATATTAGAAAAAACTTTTTGACAGTTAGAGTGATCAATGAGTGGAACAGGCTGCCATGAGAAGTGGTGAGTTCTACTTCAATTGAAGTCTTCAAACAGAGGCTGGACAGACATCTGTCTGGGATGATTTAGCGAATCCTGCTTTGAGCAGGGGGTTGGACCAGATGGCCCAGGAGATCCCTTCCAACTCTACGATTCTATGATTCTTCCTCCTCCTTCGCCTCGTCATCGTATGCTGAATTACCCTCCACATCACTCCCAAGTTGGGAGCTGTGCATCAGCGCATCGGCAAAGCGGCAAAATGCTCTGCTGAAGCTGATCTGCTTAGGTGAAACACCATACACTGCAGCAGAGCTGTGGCAAGGAATAAAACAACAGACCGATCAGTGGCTCTCCCCACTGCAACTAAAACCTGGTCTGGTTGCCTGCAACAATGGGCGTAACTAGAGTTGAGCGACTTTTGTTTTTTTAGGGTCGAGTTTCGTTTCGTGAAACCCGACTTTTCCAAAAGTTGGGTCGAGCAAGATCGACCGATTATAGGGAAAAGTCAGGGTCGTCCCGAAACACGAAACCCAATGTAAGTCAATGGGGAATAAAAGTCGGCAGTGAGAGGACAGGAAACACACCTACAGTGCCCATGTGAATGCCAAAAGCATCAATTCTTCTTACTTAAGCTTGTCAACCTTAATTAACGTCATAATACAAGTTACGCACTGAAAAATGGGGGTTATTTGGCTAAAGTTGTGGGGGGGTAGGGCTGGCTCCAGGTTTTCATGTGCCCTGGGCGAAAGAGCGCCCCTTTAACACATACCACAACTCATCATGCTCCGATACGGCAGAGAAATAGCGGTATAGTACAATGGAAAATACTTCACTTTTTACATCTCATGACGAGGCCCATCTATTTCTCCATACAGAATCATTGGTCCCATATAATGTTTGAAACAGTATGTGATGAGCTCCACATAATGCTACAGTATATGTTGGTCCCCATGGATGAAGCTCCACTGTCTTATGGGCCCAAATAATGCTCCAAACATAATGGGCCCCATTTCTAATGCTCTAGTGTATAATGGGCCCTGTAAATGCTGCTCCAGTGTCTGATGTCCACCTTTGGAATGTTCCAGTGTATGGTGGGCCCCATCTATCATTCTCCAGAGTATAGTGCTCCCCAAAAATTGCTGTCCCAACATTGAAAACAATCAAATAAGTCTCCTCGCTAGGGAATCCCTGTACTAGTCTGGACTCCTCGTCGTCCCCATCTTCCATCTCACTGCACAGTATTTCAACCTTGCAAGTGCTGTGATCCTGAGCAAGCAGGGGGGCCCACTCGTTGGCGACGGCACTGGCACAGGGCCCCTGATAGTACGGTGGTGTGTCTGATGGCGGCTGGGCCGAACCTACACTTTCATCTGCAGCTTCCTCTTTGTCACCGTGTAAGATGGAACTGTATATGGGAAGGGTAACCTGAGTTTCATCAGGGTCAGATTCAGGCCGTGTAGCATGCGAGGGGAATGTAGTGGTCTGGGTCAATGTACCAGCAGTTTCATCGAGCAGTGGCTGGGCATCAGTGCACTTGTGTCGCCCCCAGGAGTACGGTCGCCACAGTGGCATTACCTTCCTCCTAGGGAGTGTGATATCATGCTTGGGAGCAACGAAGGATCTCTCTAGCAGGTTAACTGATTGGGCGGCGTTATTCCCACGAGTCATGACCCTCCAAACAGCGTTCATGAAGGCAAAGTGTTTGTTTTACGTGGGCAGTATGGTTGCAAAGCTGAACCTTAAAGGAATGTCCAGAAGGGCACCACCAGGAGTGGAGCCTACGGTTAAATTCGACTCCACCTGGGAAACCTCAACCATGCCAGCTACAGAACAGATGCACACATTGCAAGCTTAATTCCGTTAACGAACGAGACTCCGTCATGCCCCGCAGTCTGAGTCCGGCTTACTAGAGGGACACGTGAGGCTCTGGCACATGAGATTGGCCAATAACTGGTGTGTCATGCTCTTACATGTCCGTGGCTGCATGTGCGCTACACTGAAAAGGCCAGCGTTTGTCGCTTACAGGTGCAGATAACCCGCTGAACAACGTTAGTGATGGGGATCACTGATTACAATTATTACCCGCGAACGATGATTTCCCAGTAAGTGCAGGTCAACCGCAGTTCCGGAATTAGGCCTAACCGTCATTCCTGAAAAAATGAAAAACTTACGTGTGCAATCCACAGGTGCTGTAGCTTGCTTAACAGCTCGCCAGCCGTTCTCACGCCCAGTATGGATTACACGTGATTGCACAAAGGTGAGAAAGGGTATCGTATCCCCGGATAACATGTATGGATAGCGTACACATTCAAAATATATGTCTATACATCAGGAGGCAGGCTCAGACGGTGTTAGGCCCAGTATGGC
Source organism: Dendrobates tinctorius (assembly GCF_039654945.1). Lineage (NCBI taxonomy): Eukaryota > Metazoa > Chordata > Amphibia > Anura > Dendrobatidae > Dendrobates > Dendrobates tinctorius. The sequence goes on from NW_027361921.1 coordinate 27,587,481, forward strand.
TTGCACGTGATTGCACAAAGGAGAGAAAGGGTATCGTATCCCCGGATAACATGTATGGATAGCTTACACATTCAAAATATATGTCTATACATCAGGAGGCAGGCTCAGACGGTGTTAGGCCCAGTATGGCTTGCACGTGATTGCACAAAGGTGAGAAAGGGTACCATATCCCCGGATAACATGTATGGATAGCGTACACATTCAAAATATATGTCTATACATCAGGAGGCAGGCTCAGACGGTGTTAGGCCCAGTATGGATTGCACGTGATTGCACAAAGGTGAGAAAGGGTACTGTATCCCCGGATAACATGTATGGATAGCGTACACATTCAAAATATATGTCTATACATCAGGAGGCAGGCTCAGACGGTGTTAGGCCCAGTATGGATTGCACGTGATTGCACAAAGGTGAGAAAGGGTGCCGTATCCCCGGATAACATGTATGGATAGCGTACACATTCAAAATATAAGTCTATACATCAGGAGGCAGGCTCAGACGGTGTTAGGCCCAGTATGGCTTGCACGTGATTGCACAAAGGTGAGAAAGGGTACCGTATCCCCGGCTAACATGTATGGATAGCGTACACATTCAAAATATATGTCTATACATCAGGAGGCAGGCTCAGACGGTGTTAGGCCCAGTATGGATTGCATGTGATTGCACAAAGGTGAGAAAGGGTACCGTATCCCCGGATAACATGTATGGATAGCGTACACATTCAAAATATATGTCTATACATCAGGAGGCAGGCTCAGACGGTGTCAGGCACAGTATGGATTTAACGGCCCAGACTACACAGCGGAGGAGCTGGGAGAGGTAAAGATTGCAAATGCTGGGGCCCTGCCCAAGCAAGGGGGGCCCACTCGTGGGCGTCGGTACTGGCACTGGGCCCCTCATAGTACGGCGGTGTGTCTGATGGCGGGTGTGCACCACCACCGTCAGAGACACTTGATTGCACTATGAGGGACGCTGTGCCAGTGCCCGCGCCCAAGAGTCGGCCTACCCACCTGTCCAGGGCAACGGCAATCGCACGGTGTCGTGCGCTAGGTGGTGACCCCGGCCATGGGGTGGGGAGGTAGCACAGTTAGGGAGTTTTAGAAAGTGGCATATGTTGATGTTGGACATTCAGCTGATGCAAAAGGCGAAATAGGTCAAGTCCCAGGAAGAGGTGGACCAAAGCAAGCCATTTTTCTGTCACCCTATGTGTCATCAGGGGAAGGTGGGACAAAATCCTTGGAAACCCATGCATAGTTCATTTTAATGAAGGTTAGATCATCCACATTTTGGGTTGACAGACGGGTCCTTTTTTCTGTCAGGATTGATCCAGCTGCACTGAAGACTCTTTCCGATAGCACACTTGCAGCTGGGCAAGCGAGCTCCTGTAAGGCATATTGTGCCAATTCAGACCAGGTGTCCAGTTTAGCGGCCCAATAGTCAAAGGGGAATGACCTGTGTGGGAGAACATCGATATGGGAGGAAAAGTAGTTTGTAACCATAGTTGACAACTGCTGTCTCCTGTCACTTTCCATCGATGCAGTATTACCAGTTGTGTGAGCGGTACTTGAAAAATCAGTCCACAACATTGTCATGAAACCCCTGTCTCCAATGCCACTTCTGCTGTGTGCACCATGAACACCTCTGCCAAGCTGTCCCCGGCCCGTACGACTCGTGTGAGAACCATCACCGCTGCTGTGTGCTGGGAAGCCTCAAGCAACCGATTTACCAGAGTTGCTTGTTTATTAGCCAATATTAGGTCAAGGTTCTCCTGTGGCATGATGTTTTGTAATTTGCCTTTATAGCGTGGATCCAGGATGCTGGCCAACCAGTAGTCGTCATCGTTCATCATTTTGGCAATGCGGGGGTCCCTTTTTAGGATCTGCAAGGCATAATCTGACATGTGGGCCAATGTTCCCGGTGTCAATGATGCATTGCGAGTGCTGGTTGGAGGAGCACTTTCTGGCAAATCCACATCCCTCCAGTCACGCACAAACCCTGTACCAGACCTTGCCACGCCAACATTTTCACTTGCCCCACGAGATGCATCCTCCTCCCCTAAGTAATCATCCCCATCATCATCCTCCTCCTCCTCTTCTTCCTCAACCTCGTCCAGGAGAGGTCCCTGAGCAGACAATGGCTGAATGTCATCAAGGATTCCCTCCTCCTCTTCCTCCTCATCAACATTGGCTGCAGAAGCCTGCTCCTTAAGGTGCGTCAAAGTTTGCATGAGCAGACGTATAAGTGGGATGCTCATGCTTAGGATGGCGTCGTCTGCGCTTACCAGCTGTGTGCATTCCTCAAAACACTGAAGGACTTTACAGAGGTCTTTCAGCTTCGACCACTGCACACCTGTCAACTCCATGTCTGCTCTCAAAGTGCCTGGCCGTGTATCCTCCCACAAATGCATTATGGCCTGCCTCTGCTCGCACAGCCGCTCCACCATGTGCAGGGTGGAGTTCCACCTTGTTGCAATGTCGATAATGAGGCGGTGGTTGGGAAGGTGGAGCAATCGCTGCAGCTTCTGCATACGAACGGAGTGTACAGGCGACCGGCGGATGTGCGCGCACAGTCTTCGCACCTTCTGGAGCAGGGCTGCTAACTCCGGATAATTTTTGAGGACGCACTGCACCACCAGGTTCAAGGTGTGAGCCAAGCAAGGTATGTGGCTGAGTTTTGAAAGGGCTATGGCTGCCACAAAATTACGGCCGTTATCACTAACTACCTTGCCTGCCTCAAGATGTACACCGCCCAGCCATGACTCAGTTTGTCCTTCAAGTACTCGGCCAGCACCTCGGCGGTGTGTCTGTCGCCCAAACACATCATCTGCAACACAGCCTGCTGACGCTTTCCACTAGCTGCTCGATAGGGGGACACCTCGTGTGCAACAGTGGCAGCTGCAGATGGAGTGCTCGTACGACTGCGCTCTGTGGACGAGATTTCGCTTCTGGAGGAGGAGGAGGAGGGTCGAACGCCTACAGCCAACTGTTTCCTATACCGTGGGCTAGGCAGCACTGTCCCACCGCCGCTGTCCCCGGTGGACCCTGCATCCACCACATTAACCCAGTGCGCAGTGATGGACACGTATCGGCCCTGGCCATGCCGACTGGACCATGCATCAGTTGTGAGGTGCACCTTTCCAATTAATGAGTCCCTGAGATGCATGGACAATGCGGTCTTTTACATGATGGTGGAGGGCTGGGATGGCTTTGCAAGAGAAGAAGTGGCGACTGGGTAGGTCATAGCGTGGTACTGCATAGGCCATGAGTTCGCGGAAAGCTGCGCTTTCCACCAACCGATAGGGCATCATCTCAAACGAGATTAGTTTGGCAATGTGGGCGTTCACACCCAGTGTACGCGGATGAGAGACTGAGTACTTTCTTGACCTACTCATAGTGTCTGGGAGGGTGAGCTGGACTTGAGAGCTGCATATGGTGGAAGTAGCGGTGGACAGGGCGGACTGAGAGAGGGTTAATGATGGTGATGGAGTTGGTGTTCTTTCTGATGGCCTAGATTCAGTATTTCGTTGATATAACAGTGGGATTCCCTGACTGCTGTGGCCTTGCAACGACACCTCAACATTTGCTGCTGTGCTAACCGGTGGGCTTACAGTGGGGGAAACAATGTAGCGTTGCTGACTACCTTCTTTGTGATCAGTTGCACATGTGGCACTTGAGGTTTGGTGTTGTGTCCACGCTTGCAAGTGCATGCTGGTTAAATGTCTAAGCATGCAACTGGTATTCAAATTTTTCAGATTTTTCCCTTGGCTAAAGGTCTTTGCGCACTTCTTACAGATAACCTTGGCCTGATCATGAGGATTTTGTTCAAAAAAGTGCCACACTGCACTCTTCCTACTTTGGCAGACATTTTGCGGCCTAGCACGCTGTGATATTTTGACCCTCTGGACAAGCTGTCCAGCAACTCTTTTGATTTTTGGAACCTGTCTTTGGAGTGCTCCGGGCCTGCCAGATAACAGCTGTTGCGATGTCGATGTCTGCTGTGGATGCTCTTCATCTGAGCTATTGGAAGCAGCACCCTCTTCCCCCAATGGATGCCAATCTGGGTCAACAACTGGGTCATCCATCACCTCCTCTTCAATGTCATGTGCACCTTCCTCTGTGTCACCATGTATGGTGGTATAGTGTGCGGGAAGGGGCACCTGAGTCTCATCAGGGTCAGAATCTGGCTCTGTACACTGCGAGGACAATGTAGTGCTCTGAGTGAATGTACCAGCAGAATCATCTATCAGCGGCTGTGCATCAGTGCACTCCATGTCAGATTCATCGTGGCCTGGGTAATTCACCATTTCACTTGATAATCCAGGCATGGTATGTGAAAACAGTTCCATGGAGTAATCAGTAGTATGGCCTGCGTCATCCTTCAATCTTGGTTGGGGTGAAGGACACAAGGAAAGGTGTGGTTCATGAACATGAGCCTCCAATGACGACTCAGTGCTTTTATTTTTTACAACTTCAGAAGAGGAGGCGATAGAGCTGGAGGCTGAGTCAGCAATGTAAGACAAAACTTATTCCCGAAGCTCTGGCTTTAAAAGCGGTTTGCCAACTCCTAGAAAACTAAGCCTTCGAAGCCTTATGGAGCCAGGCGATGACGAAGGCTCAACACCTCCTGCATTCGGTCCTATTTTGCTTTTGCCACTACCATCAGATCCACCACCAACACCATCATTACCAGCTGCCAACCCCCGCCCAATTCCACGGCCTCTTCCACCAGCCTTCCTCATTTTTGGTAGAAATGTAGACAAAATCCAACAAACTATATAGTAATGTAAAACAAGGTACAAGGTGTCTATAGGACAGGGGAGATTTTGAATTTCTGCAGACACTTGTGGACACTCGACACTTTTGGATTGTGTGAGGCCCACTGAATATCAGAGCGCTATGTCACAGGCTCGATGGCACAGGTGTGAAAAAAGTGACTACAGGATAAGGGAGATTTTGAATTTCTGCACACACTAGTGGACACTGGACACTTTTGGATTGTGTGAGGCCCACTGAATATCAGAGCGCTATGTCACAGGCTCGATGGCACAGGTGTGAAAAAAGTGACTACAGGATCACAGAGATTTTGAATTTCTGCACACACTAGTGGACACTGGAAACTTTTGGATTGTGTGAGGCCCACTGAATATCAGAGCGCTATGTCACAGGCTCGATGGCACAGGTGTGAAAAAAGTGACTACAGGATAAGGGAGATTTTGAATTTCTGCACACACTAGTGGACACTGGACACTTTTGGATTGTGTGAGGCCCACTGAATATCAGAGTGCTATGTCACAGGCTCGATGGCACAGGTGTGAAAAAAGTGACTACAGGATAAGGGAGATTTTGAATTTCTGCACACACTAGTGGACACTGGACACTTTTGGATTGTGTGAGGCCCACTGAATATCAGAGCGCTATGTCACAGGCTCGATGGCACAGGTGTGAAAAAAGTGACTACAGGATCACAGAGATTTTGAATTTCTGCACATACTAGTGGACACTGGACACTTTTGGATTGTGTGAGGCCCACTGAATATCAGAGCGCTATATCACAGGCTCGATGGCACAGGTGTGAAAAAAGTGACTACAGGATAAGGGAGATTTTGAATTTCTGCACACACTATTGGACACTGGACACTTTTGGATTGTGTGAGGCCCACTGAATATCAGAGCGCTATGTCACAGGCTCAATGGCACAGGTGTGAAAAAAGGGACTACAGGATCACAGAGATTTTGAATTTCTGCACACACTAGTGGACACTGGACACTTTTGGATTGTGTGAGGCCCACTGAATATCAGAGCGCTATGTCACAGGCTCGATGGCACAGGTGTGAAAAAAGTGACTACAGGATCACAGAGATTTTGAATTTCTGCACACACTAGTGGACACTGGACACTTTTGGATTGTATGAGGCCCACTGAATATCAGAACGCTATGTCACAGGCTCGATGGCACAGGTGTGAAAAAAGTGACTACAGGATCACAGAGATTTTGAATTTCTGCACACACTAGTGGACACTGGACACTTTTGGATTGTGTGAAGCCCACTGAATATCAGAGCGCTATGTCACAGGCAGAAATTGGCTAGTGTATCACAAACTACAAGGTGTATGTAGAATTGGGCAGAATAGGAATCTCCCTAGAGTGTAGGTCTGTAAGAACGGAACAAGTCCTCCACTTATCCTTCCACAGTGACACACAGATAGCTTCACTGTGGCCGTGATAACAGCCGTTACACGGTACTGAGAGGAGCGTGCACGTACACGGCTGTCCGGTGTACGTAAAATTGTCAAGCTCCGTGTTTTTTAAGTATACGGACTGACACACGCTGTCTCTCTAGTTTTGAATGTGATTAAACAGCAAATATATTTAACTGTTTGAAAGCTAGACAAAACTAGTAGGTGCAGGTCTGTAAGAACGGAACATGTCCTTGACTTATTCTCACAGAGTGACACACAGATAGCTTCACTGTGGCTGTGATAACAGCCGTTACACGGTACTGTGTGAGGAGCGTACGCCGCTGTATGGTGTGAAAAAATGCACGCTCAGTACCTCAGCAGGACAAAAAAAAAATTGGGATTGCTTTTAAAAAAGCAGTTTGCAGAGCAGTGGGTAAACAGCAATGCAGCTGTCAGGAAGCCTTAGAAGGCAGCCTAACAACCAACACCGCTGATCCACCACAATATAGCCTCCCCTTGCACTGCACACACAGTGACTGGTGTGTTGTACAGGCAAAATCGCTAGCAGCAGAAGCAGTTTTTTTTTCTTCTTCCCTGCCTAACGCTCTCCCTAAAGAATCAGCAGCAGCAACCTCTCCCTATGCTAAGATCGGCAGAAGTAAGATGGCGGTCGGCGTGCACGCCCTTTTATAACCCCTGTGACGCCCACCAAAGCAAGCCAATCACTTGCATGCCCTTCTGAAATATGGTGGTGACCCCTGCCTATGTCATCACGTTGCCCACAGTGTCCGTGGATCCTGATTGGCTGAAAAAGAGTGCAAAACAAACTTTTGAAACGCGACTTTGGCGCGTAAGTCGCCGACCTCGTGGCCGACCTCATGCTAGGGTCGGGTTTCGTTTCATGAAACCCGACTTTGCCAAAAGTCGGTGACTTTTGAAATTTTTCGACCCGTTTCGCTCAACTCTAGGCGTAACCTGTGTAAGCATGCGTCTAGCACATTTTGTATGTCTATGGCAGTATTTATTTGTAAACAGCATGCATACAGGTATCAGTACTTGAAATTTTGAAATATAGTAATATATATCTCTATGTAGTGGGACTTCATTAATTAATGAGCATTTGCATTTTTGTATTTTGTCTGGGGTTTTGGAACCTTAAATATCGAATTGTATGTGATTATGACCCAATTTTCTTTGTTCATTTTCTAATGTCTGCTTTTGTACACAAATTTTTAATTGTTTTTAACCATGTGTTTGTATGTAGTGTTTGCTGAAATTAAATAAAATATATTTTTGTATTATAAATATTGGTGGCAATCCCTATAGTTGTTGCATATACTTTTTCTTGGTTTGTTTCTATATAGTCTTATATGCATTGGGAGATCCACCTTACGATATTATTTGAGATGGTGCCCGTTTACCCCATTGTGTTCTAATGGGCGTAACCTGGTGGCAGCTTTAAAGCTCGGGAAGCTGGTACATGTGCCATGTATGGCTCATGTGCTGAACCTAGTGGTGCAGAAATTTCTAAAAACATACCCTGACTTGCCGTACCTACTTGAGAAGGTGTGCCATATTTGCGCCCATTTCCGCCACTCCTCAACCACTGTTGCCGGTCTTGCAGCGCTTCAAAAGCAATTTAATTTGCCAAACCACAGACTCATTTGCGAGCTGCCAACACGGTGGAACTCAACATATCATATGTTGGCAAGCATAAGTGAGCAGCCAAGGGCACTTTCTGAATGCCAGCTTAAACATGCCCGTCACACTGAGACTCAGCCAAGGCACATAACAACTGTCGAGTGGGTGTGGATCGTTGATATTTGTGAGGTGCTTGATAACTTTGAGTGGGTCACCCCTCACACCCAGGGCTGTGGGGTACTCGGTACTCGTGGCCCTGGGTGCCCAATATCAATGGCGGTGATGTCAATGGTGTTAAAGTTTATTGGAATAGTTCGTGACGCCACCTGTGGTGCTCGGCAAGTGTGATGTTAGGCCGACGCTGCAGGCAGATCCTCTGGGACTGATGGTATGTGCAGCTTAGATGGTAAAGCTCCCCACAGGCGGAGCTGTAGTCCCAGGGCAGTGTAGATGAAGTAATGGCGGGGAGGCGCAGTTGGTGTAGGTGCAGGTACCCAGGTGTAGCGGTGCTGGAATAACTGGAGGACACCAGAGTATGCGGTTCCAAAGCTTTACTCACTGTTTGCAGTTCACACAACCGCCTGCCTCTGCACTGTGTTCTTCAGGTCAGGGCCCCAGCCAACCTCCAGGCAGGATAGGATTCTCCCCTCCACACTCCGCCAATATGTACCTTACTGAACGACTCCTCCAATGCGCCTTTAGGTGCGAAGCACTCCAGTACTTAGTTACCCTGGAATGCCTCTCTCTAGGTGTTCCTAGTCTCTACTTGTATGACAGACAGCTGTAGCCTGCTTTGGGGACTCCTCTCTGCATCCTGGCTCACTATCCAGTTGCTGTTGTGTCCCAAGTCTTTGATGGGAGTAAGGCATTAGTGGCTCACTACTCCTCCGGTGTCTGTTGCCGGACATAAAGATCCAATCAACCTCGGGGACCGGGCCCCGGCCTTTGCGCTCTGGACTGGACGGGTTATCTCTCTTTCTCAACCTGCTTCCCACTGTCCTTCTATTCTCCTTTAAGAGAGATCTGTTCTATCTCTCTTATGGAATCTGTAGTCTCCAGTCTACGTCTCTTTCTCCTTCTCTTCCTTCCCGTGCCAGCTGGCCCAGTTCACTGGGCCAGCTACAGCACTCCTTCCTCCATCCCTTCTTCCAGGGATCCCCACTCCTCACCGAGTGGCTGTCCTCTCCTACTCTGCCTGCCTTCTTCTGCAGACTAACTTGAAATCCTACACCTTCCCTCTCTTTTATATCTAACTCCACCCGCCTCCCCAGCACCTCTTGTGTTACGAAGCCAGGGACCACAAAAGGCACCCTATGACCTTTCCAGCATTAAGCATGGATGGGTCCCTGCTGAACTATACTGTGTGTGGGGTGCAGGTGTTGGAATGTGGAAGAGAGTTCCCACCCTACCTGGATGGTGGGGCACTACACCTTAGGAGAAGGTGCAGTACCTCTGTGGCGACTGAAGCCTCAGGGGCGCCACATACCCCCCATTAAACACAGCACGTCAGCAGGCTGCAAGACAACAAAAGTACTATACAGGAACACACAAAAATGTTAAATTCTGTTTAACAATACTTATCTAATCTTCCTAATGTAGGAGGCACATTTCTTAAACGTTACAAACAGGCTAACTTCCTATCTTAGTATCAAAAATTTTCTTTAAGTGCAATTCCTAGTTCAAAGTGCAATTATTCTTTCTCTCTCTTTCTACTGGACGTAAGACACTGACCATCTGTACTTGGCCTGTCACCTGTCACTTTCAATTCTTTATTCTTTATTCAATTCTCAGATTCTATCTCAAAACTTTTCTAATTTTCTGTATCAAACATGCTATAAAAGACATTTACTTTTCATAAGACACAACATTATCAAATACGTTATCATAAAACATTCAAAGATTCTTGCAAAGTGCTGAACACTGCTCCCAGCCAGGATTTCTTGCAGTGTCCCTTGAGGTAGACATCATTCTTCGAAAAGTGTCCATTCAAAAACATCATCTTCACAAAGTGTCTTTGTGTAACCATTATCTTCACAAAGGGGTCCTATATGTAAAACCAAGAAAGGGCACTTAAAGAGTTACAAACTATTTACAATAAAAGTTTTGGATCATACAGCATCCATGATCTCTTCATTTCAATTGTAGAAATGCTGCCAATAAAATGGGGCAACAAAAGTGCTACCAGTAAAAAACATGATAGCAAAACAACAAAGCACAACTGGTGCAAACAAACCCTCCTGGGTAACGAGATTTGTAAATTTTTTTTTTCTGGTTTACTGGTGATCCCCTCCTGGGGTTCGGGAAGCTGAACTGGAACTGTTCTCAGAGGTGATATCTTCGATCTGCTGACTACTTGCTAGCCACATATACTCTGCCTCCCACAGGGTGAGATAGGGACTGGTCAGGGTAATGGAAAGGGCCATTGAAATGTCTACTGCCTGCGGGGACGGCATATTCGCTACCTCTGATGGCGCTTCTGCGGCTGTTGAGGACTCAACCACTGCTGCCGCTGATTCCCCAGAATCTGATTCTTCAGTGTCCATCGGGACTTCAGCTAATGGTATTGCAGTCGGGGATCATCGGCTGAGGTCAACTGGGCCATTCCTATCCCTGGGTTCCGCTCCCAAAGCTAGGGTCAACCCAGGGGCAATGATCATACCTGGCATTTCCAGCCGCGGTTCCGGTTCCAGTTCCTGATGGTAGATGGCAGCAGCCGCAACTCCCGGAGTGACTGGTGGGATAGGCCGCAGTTGGATCCGTGCCAGGGCCAGGTCGGGCTCAGATGGGGTTGTTGGCGGAGGCCGGTGCCACCGCGCTCGGTCCAGGCGGAGATACGGTCCCGATCCTCCATTCTGTTCCAGGGCCCTCATGTATCATGACGGGGCTCACCCAATGACAGTATCTGTTGTGAGGAGGTGGCGGACGCAACTGCGGATGAATCAGCGGTCGCAGCCTCCACAGGCGCGGCCTAGAGGTAAGTTGCTTCTCCTCCCCCTGGTCTTCTGTCTTCTCTGCTCGTTTCATCATGGCGTTCTGGCGTTCTTCTTCTTGCTCCGCCCTTCTGCTTGCCACTGGCTTCCTCTGCCCCTCCTTCCGGGGGCAGCGTCTTCTTCCAGCGCCTCCATACCAAGCCAGTATACGAACCCCTCGGGGGGTGGGCCATGCATCTGTCACATAGTAATTCAGGCAGGGAAGGCCCAATACTCTTCGAGGTCTTTTCTTAGGACCTCCCATTACTTCACGCCCTTCTTCTCCGTGCCAGCAGCCATTTTTGAGATTCATGTCACAGTCTATTAAATTTGGTCTTTTGCACATTTTCAAAAGTTGTAAATCCAAGGCACACAGAACCCGATGGCATCGGGTCTCGTCATCCTGTTCGAGATGCCAAAATTGGGTCGCCCCTCACACCCAGGGCTGCAGGGTACTCGGTACCGGGCCGGTGTCAGGGGGAATGTGTCACAGCAGCGGTGACCCGGTCTGTGGCCCTGGGCGCCCAATATCAATGGCGGTGATGTCAATGGTGTTAAAGTTTATTGGAATAGTTTGTGACGCCACCTGTGGTGCTCAGCAAGTGTGATGTTAGGCCGACGCTACGAGCAGATCCTCTGGGACTGATGGTATGTGCAGCTTAGATGGTAAAGCTCCCCACAGGCGGAGCTGTAGTCCCAGGGCAATGTAGATGAAGTAATGGCGGGGAGGCGCAGTTGGTGTAGGTGCAGGTACCCAGGTGTAGCGATGCTGGAATAACTGGAGGACACCAGAGTATGCGGTTCCAAAGCTTTACTCACTGTTTGCAGTTCACACAACCGTCTGCCTCCGCACTGTGTTCTTCAGGTCAGAGCCCCAGCCAACCTCCAGGCAGGATAGGATTCTCCCCTCCACACTCTGCCAATATGTACCTTACTGAATGACTCCTCCAATGCGCCTTTAGGTGCGAAGCACTCCAGTACTTAGTTACCCTGGAATGCCTCTCTCTAGGTGTTCCTAGTCTCTACTTGTATGACAGACAGCTGTAGCCTGCTTCGGGGACTCCTCTCTGCGTCCCAGATCACTATCCAGTTGCTGTTGTGTCCCAAGTCTATGATGGGAGTAAGGCGTTAGTGGCTCACTACTCCTCCGGTGTCTGTTGCCGGACATAAACATCCTATCAACCTCGGGGACCGGGCCCCGGCCTTTGCGCTCTGGACTGGAAGGGTTATCTCTCTTTCTCAACCTGCTTCCCACTGTCCTTCTATTCTCCTTCATTCCGATTTGTTCTATCTCTCTTATGGAATCTGTAGTCTCCAGTCTACGTCTCTTTCTCCTTCTCTTCCTTCCCGTGCCAGCTGGCCCAGTTCACTGGGGCAGCTACAGCACTCCTTCCTCCATCCCTTCTTCCAGGGATCCCCACTCCTCACCGAGTGGCTGTCCTCTCCTACTCCGCCTGCCTTCTTCTGCAGACTAACTTGAAATCCTACACCTTCCCTCTTTCATATCGAACTCCACCCGCCTCCCCAGCACCTCTCGTGTTACGAAGCCAGGGACCACAAAAGGCACCCTATGACCTTTCCAGCATGGATGGGTCCCTGCTGAACTATCCTGTGTGGGGTGCAGGTGTTGGAATGTGGAAGAGAGTTCCCACCCTACCTGGATGGTGGGGCACTACACCTTAGGAGAAGGTGCAGTACCTCTGTGGCAACTGAAGCCTCAGGGGCGCCACATGAGTACTGCACCAAGCTTGTGAGTGGTGATCAGGCTATTATCAGCGTAACTATCCCTATGCTATGTCTGCTGAAAAAAATCGCTGTAGAATCAAAAAATGGAATCTTTGCGTGCCCAGCAGCTGGGTATGGAGCAAGATTTCACAATGGGTGATCCTTCCCATCCCAGCCAATATCATCAGGTAACATAGGGAGATGAAGACGATGATGAAAATGAGGAGGGAGAGGGCTTCTTTTTCATTGGTACCGAGGGGACACCTCATGCTACAGAGGGGAAGCCCAACCCCAGCTTCATGTCTGTCCAGGATGGGTGGGCTGAAGAGGAGGAGGTGGAGGAGAGTCAGTGTGAGGAGAGGATGGGTATTGTTCCTCCTTCAGGGGTCACAGAATATTTGCCTCTTTGCAGCTTGGCACACATGGCACATTTCATATCTGACTGTCTGTGCCAAGACCCTCATGTAATTCACATTTTCAATAGCAACCTTTACTGGTTGGCCACCTTTCTAGACCCAAGGTGCAAGGACAAATTTCCTTTGCTACTTTTGCATTCACCTATGGGTTTCACAATGGAATCCTTCAAGAAGACTGTTGTCGATCATTTGATGACAACAGCACCCTCAGACACCACTGCTAGCAGAGATACCAGCTCTGTGCAACAGCATGCATTAATGGGGAGAGATACGCCAAGCAGGTCCGAAAGAGGTGGTGGTAAAATGTTCACAAACTGGGCCATCGTCAGTAAACTGGCTCATCACCAAGGACTAGCTGGAACAGTAGCAATGTCAAGGAGGGAGAAGTTGAACAAGATGGTCAACGACTATCTAAGTGACCATACCTGAGTCCTTCCTTATGCTAATGTGGTGCCCCCAGGGGTATGGTCACCACACTGGCCTTGCCTTCCTCCAGGGGAGGGTACTGCCAGGCTTGGAAGCAGTGATGGGTCTCTCCAGCAGTTAACCTAATGCATGCAACACAGTTCCACTCCAAGTCAGCAGGGGGAACGCTGAACCAGGATGAAGGGGAGGGGGTGCTTCCTGAGGGCTGAGGGGAAGGAGTGGTCAGTGAGTTGAAGGAGGTCCACGTGTGCAGACTTGTGGAAGAAAGTGGAGGTTGAGCTCCAGGTGGAGAGCTCCATCACTTCTAGAGCGCTATCACTGGAGCCTGGTCTCCACGGTGGTACGGATACTGACGTTCCTGCCACAGATACCAGAGGAGTAGGAGGCTGTAAATGCCCTGCTCCCATCAGAGACTTGGGACACAACAGTGATTGAAGAGAGAGCCAGGACTCAGGAGAGGATTCCCCGAGAGAGGCTACAGCTGTCTGTCATACAAGTATAGTTCTAGGAACATCTGAAGAGAGGCATTCCAGAGTAACTAAGTACTGGGGTGCTTCACACCACAAGGCGCTAGGAAGGAGACTGCACAGCCTTCTGCTGAGAGAGAATCCTGATCTGCTTCCAGGCTAACCTGCTCCAATACCATCTGTAATCAGGACCCTGGACTGCATATATTAAGTAAAGGTACCAAAACTGCAACCGCTGTGTTTTGTCTGTTCCCTACGCTTCCAGCACTGCTACATCCCCGTGCTGGTTACATCTACACTGCCCTGGGACTACAGCTCCACCGAGTACCCCGCTGCTCTGGGTGTGAGGGCGACCCAATTTTGGCATCACGAACAGGATGACGGAGCCCGGTATCCCCGAGTCCAGTGTGCCATAGACTGTGATTGTGAACTGTGTGATATTGGCGCCAGTTGCCGCCATTGCCGCGCTGCTTGTCGCGCACGGGAAGAAAGAGGCAGGCCTTCGTGGGCGGAGCCTGCCACAGAGCACGAAGAAGTGAAGTGCCGCGCGGGAAGAGAGGACAGCGCACGAGAGGAGGAGGAGCTGAGGCCTACAGCCCAGAGCGTCGGGCCTGCGAAGCGGCCCCCCGGTGAGCTCACATAACCCCGGCCCTGGCTAACGTTAACTAGGGGGGAGAAGATGTCAGCGCCAAACGGCGATGCAGCGGCAGGCGCTGCCGCCAACCCTGCGGTACCGCCAGGAGGAGCACCCGCCGCAGCAGTCCCCATAATGCCGCTATCCATGCCCTACATCCCGGGAGCGGCCTGGCTACCGCAGTACTCGGGTGAGTCACATACCCTGAGTGAATTTAAAGAGAGACTGTCCAGTTTGTTTAAAGTTTACCCTCTATCTGAAGACCAGAAAGTGAATATCCTGATTGGACAGTTAAGGGTGCCGCACTGAGGGAGGTGAGAGCCCGGCAGGCCACCGATAAAGAGACTGTTGCAAAGGTCCTGGCCAAGCTGAAGAGAACCTTTGACACTCGCACTGCAGCTGAAATCAAGATGCGGTTCTTTGGCTGTAAACAGAGGCCACAAGACAGTATCCGGGATTATGCCCTCAACCTGCAGGAGGCGCTACGAGCAGTTAAGCAAGTTGATCCTGACAGCGTAAAGTAAGTCCTTCAATGATCTGCTCCTTCAACAGTTTATATTAATAAACTGTTGAAGGAGCAGTTCATTGAAGGACTCCTGTCTAGTACCCACAGAGGACAGTTGCGTATCATCACCTTGCAAAACCCTGATCTGGAGTTTGATGAATTTAAGAACAGGGCTATTTGGGTGCTGCAGGAGTCCACTGACAGTCGTCCAGCACCCCCTAGGCGCCCAGCGATCACCTATCATCAGGAAGCAACGTCTTTCCCTTCCATCTCTGTGGAGGCTGATGCACAGACTCTGGATAAAGATTCAACTGAGGAGCTGCGTCTTCAAGTCCAGGAGCTGACCAAGGGGATGGCTGCACTGACCAAAACCGTGCAGTCCCTGCAAGTGTCCTCCGAAGACAAGATCCAGCTTGCTTGCAGTCCAGAGGATGTCCCGTGGCTCAGGAGGAGGAGAACCCTGCCACTTCGAGGAAAGAACAACGATCGCTATGACCAGGACGGACATCCCATCAGTCGTCGCTGCTACAAGGCAGGTCATCTTGCAAGGTACTGTCCTTTAAATGAGCAACCCCTGGGGAAGAGGGCCAAACCCCAGGAGTAGGTTCAGCAGGCCCAAGGAACTGGAGAGCCAAGTATGTGGGAGGGAGGCCGATCATTCCTGTGGTGATTGACAGCATCCCCATGAACGCTTTGTTGGACACTGGCTCCCTGGTGACCACTATGCCGTACGTTCTGTACAAGAGGTACTGGGCTGATTCTGAACTCACCCGTGGTCCAACTGATGAACTAACAGTAGTTGCTAGTAACGGTCATAACTTGCCGCAGATTGGATGCAAGGAAATTGCTGTTAAGGTGGGGCAGGTAGAGCTAAAATCACAAGGTCTGATAGTTGTTGATATTGATCGACGTGAATGTAATCCCATGATGACTCTTGGTACAACTGTAATTGAAAACTGTCTGTCCGAGGTTATTGTCTTGTTGCAACAGGTGGCTGAGACTGCTGGCTCCGGAGAACAATGAGTCCTGCAGAAGGAGATCCGGGCCCTGATGAAACGGCAACAGGTGGAACTCTCTGGTGGAGAGAATGGCAGCGTCAGAGTGAGTGATGCTTTTCCCATTGTAATACCCCCCAGGAGTGAAATGTTGATATGGTGTCGGGAAGCTATAGGCCTTAGAGGGAGAGATTACCAGGCATTGGTGGAACCCGTATACTCCGAAAGCAGGCCCACTGTCCTGACAGCCAGAGGGGTGGTTGATGTACAAAAGGGGAGAGTACCTGTACGCCTTTTGAATTGTGGGGAGGAGGAAGCCGCAATACCTCTTTACGCCACAGTTGCCAAGCTGCTCACTGTTAATAACAACTCATTGCAGGCAGCAGAGCCCTTGGTCTCATCCGACCAGGTGGAGGACAACAGCTCGGGAAAGCAGCTAGAAGAGTGGTGCCAGCAACTGCAGGTGGGAACTGACTCTACACCTTCATACCAGAGAAATGGGGTCTACAGAGTGACACAAGAGTATGAGCGGGTATTCAGCAAACACCCACTAGATTTTGGGCAGGCAAAAGGGGTTCAACATCATATCCCCACTGGAAACCATCCACCCATAAAGGAGAGGTACAGACCTATACCACCAACACAGTACCAATGCGCTAAGACTATGCTGAAAGAGATGAAGGAAGCTGGGGTTATCAGGGACAGTTGTAGCCAATGGGCAACTCCCATAGTTTTTGTAAAGAAAAAGGATGGTACCATGAGAATGTGTGTTGATTACAGGAAAATTAACAGCATTACACATAAAGATGCCTACCTATTACCTAGAATTGAGAAATCATTAGCTGCACTTAAAACTGCTAACTACTTTTCCACCTTGGATCTCACCAGTGGGTATTGGCAGGTTCCTGTGGCAGAGGCAGATAAGGAGAAAACCGCATTTACTACTCCAATGGGTCTCTGTGAGTTCAATTACATGCCATTCGGGCTCTGCATTGCTTCAGGAACATTTCAACGGCTGATGGAGTGTTGCATAGGACACATGAACTTTGAGACAGTCTTGCTGTACCTGGATGATGTCATTGTTTTCTCCAAGACCTATGAAGAACATCTGGAACACCTGGCTGAAGTATTTGAAGCTTTGTCCAATTTTGGCCTGAAGGTGAAGCCTTCCAAATGCCACATCCTGAAGCCTAAGGTACAGCACCTTGATCACGTGGTCAGTGCAGAAAGTGTGGCACCAGATCCTGACAAGGTCACGGTCATCCGGGACTGGAAGAAGCCCAGCAACCTCCATGAGGTACGCCAATTCCTTGGACTGGTAGGCTACCACCGGAGATTCATCAAAGGCTTTACTGAAATAGCTACTCCAATACAAAACCTTTTGGTGGGACAGTCCAAGAAAGGTAAGCAGAAGAAATCCACGTTTGAATGGACTGAAGAATTGGAGAAGTCCTTCACCAGATTGAAGATGGCCCTCACCGGTGACGAAGTTCTGGCTTACTCAGATTATGACAAACCCTTTGTGCTGTACACAGAAGCCATCAACGTGGGATTAGGAGCAGTACTGTCACAGGTACAGAATGGAAAAGAGAGAGTGATCTCCTACTCCAGCAGGAAGCTGCGTCCCACTGAGAGGAACTCGGATAATTACAGTTCTTTCAAGCTGGAGTTCCTTGCCATAGTCTGGGCGGTCACCGAACGGTTCAAGCCTTACCTAGCTTATGCCAAGTTTACAATCTTCATGGACAACAATCCGTTGACCCACTTGGACACTGCAAAACTGGGTGCCCTGGAGCAGCGGTGGATGGCTCGGCTGTCTAACTACGAGTGTACTATCAAGTACCGAGCAGGGCACAAGAATGCCAATGCGGATGCGCTATCCAGGATGCCTAATCTGCCAGATGCAGGAGAAGACCCAGAGGCTCTGGAAGAGATAGAGTTGCCTCCCTTCCACCACTGGCAGCCCAGCGTGCTCAGGGGGTAACAGACAGGCTGTCTGGCCTGAAGGAAGTCACCCTGAATCCATTGCCCCATCATGACTGGGCCGAAGCGCAAGATAATGACCCGGCTGTCTGCCTGGTGAAGGAGCTACTGCTACAAGCTGACTGATGCCCAAGTTCGAGTGCTCCTGAAGAAACCCAGCAGTTGTGGAAGGAGAAAGGCCGGCTTTTCATATATGAAGGGAAGCTATGTCGGAGGAGTATCAATGCCCGCACTCATGAGCTAGTCTGGCAGGTGGTGGTCCCAAAGAGAGATGCATCTATGGTCCTGGAAGCATACCACAATAGAGCTGGACACTTCGGATGGAAGAAGTTGGAAACGTTGCTCCAAGAGAGATTCTACTGGACTGGCATGAGGAAAGCCATTGAGAGGTGGTGCTGGGAGTGTGGACAGTGTAACTTGCCCAGAAAGGATAGAGACAGCCAGAGGGCTCCTCTGCAGCCCATCATCACCAAAAAGCCACTTGAGTTGGTGGCCCTGGACTATGTGAAGCTGGTCCCTAGCCTGTCAGGTTACCTCTATGCCGTTACAATTGTGACCCACTATTCAAGATTCCAGGTGGTTGTGACTGTCAAAGATCAAACTGCCCGAACAGCGGCCAGAGCGTTCCAACTGCACTTCTGTAGACCACATGGGTACCCTGAGAGAGTGCTTACTGATCAAGGTCTGGCTTTCAAGGCAGAAGTGTTTCATGAATTCTGTAACCTGTATGGTTGTAAGAAGATCCAGACCACACCGTATCACCCACAGACCAGTGGCATCTGCTAGAAGATGAACCAGGTGGTGATTGACCTGTTGAAGACATTGCCCTTGGAGGAGAGAAATCTGTGACCCAAAAAGTTGCCAGATCTGGTAGACCTCTACAACCATATTCCTGTGAACTCTACCAACTGTACTCCAGCATACCTGATGAGAGCCAGACCTGGTAAGCTGCCTATTGACTTGGACATGGGAGTCCTGACCCCAGAAGTGGCGTCCCCAGATGCTGATTGGGACACAGAGAGGCAGCAACAGTACAGAAGAGTTCAAGAATGTGTGGAGAAGAGTTTGACCCAGGCAAGACAAAAGCAGGAGAAGCTTTACAATCAAAATGCACCTGCCGTTCCTTTGTCGCTGGGGGAGCAAGTCTTGAAAAGAAAGAGAAGATTGCACAAATTGGATGATCAGTGGGAAGCTGAACCTTATACCATCCTGCCCTCGAACTTTGATAATATTAAGGTATGCCTTGTGAGTAAAGATGGAGGGGAGACCTCGGCAGCGGTATCAAGAGATCACTTGAAGTTGTGTCCTGACCAGTTGAAAGAAAGGAAAGAAGAACCAGATAACATCCAACCCATGGTGGAAAAAGAGAAGGTCAGCACAGTGCTTGGAGAATTCCCTGCGAATTGGACTAGAGTGAACGATGCTATAGTGTTGCCAGTGTTACTGTTTGCCCAATTGGGAGCACGGGAAGATGTGACTCAAGAGAATCAGGAAAATCGGGTAGCAGATGCCACACCAGCAGAGGAGCCAGAGAACCCTTGCCCTGCCAGTGGTGAACCTGTTATGCCCATGGTGAGTCCAAGAGTTAATAGACAATCTAGAATCCCTGTGCCATGTGGAACACCAAGTAGTGTATCCAGTACATTACCCACTGCACCAGTCTTACGCAGATCTACCCGCACCACACAAGGCATACTACCAGTTAGATACCGTAAATAAAGTAATGTAATTGTTGAAATTGCGTATGTAAATATGTAACTGTTTTTCAAGTTTTGTGCCTACAGGTAACCTGTAAGAGTTCCTTTGGAGTTTTCTTGTTTTCTTTATGGACACTGAACCACAGGACTTGTGTGTGGTCAAAAACTTTTACCATTTGCCCAGGAATGGACAATGGACATTGATGCTGGACTTATCATCATGGGACCATTTTTGAGCTCTTGGTTTTGGTACATTTTTTCCCTTTTCCAAATCTTGTATAAATCATTATTGTTCAATTGTTTATACGTTATTCATGTTTTCTTTTGTTCAGCCCAGGAGTGCTGACTTGCACTAGGGGGGAATGTGGTGCCCCAGGGGTATGGTCGCCACACTGGCCTTGCCTTCCTCCAGGGGAGGGTAATGCCAGGCTTGGAAGCAGTGATGGGTCTCTCCAGCAGTTAACCTAATGCAGGCACCATAGTTCCACTCCAAGCCTGCAGGGGGAACTCTGAACCAGGATTAACAGGAGGGGGTGCTCCCTGAGGGCTGAGGGGAAGGAGTGGTCAGTGAGTTGAAGGAGGTCCACGTGTTCAGACATGTGGAAGAAAGTGGAGGTTGAGCTCTGGGTGGAAAGCTCCCTCACCACAAGAGCGCGATCACTGGAGCCTGGTCTCCACGGTGGTACGGATACTGATGGTCCTGCCACAGATACCAGAGGAGTAGGAGGCTGTAAATGCCCTGCTCCCATCAGAGACTTGGGACACAGCAGCGATTGAAGAGAGAGACTCAGGAGAGGAGTCCCCGAGAGAGGCTACAGCTGTCTGTCATACAAGTATAGTTCTAGGAACATCTGAAGAGAGGCATTCCAGAGTAACTAAGTACTGGGGTGCTTCACACCACAAGGCGCTAGGAAGGAGACTGCACAGCCTTCTGATGAGAGAGAATCCTGATCTGCTTCCAGGCTAACCTGCTCCAATACCATCTGTAATCAGGACCCTGGACTGCATATATTAAGAAAAGGTACCAAAACTGAAACCGCTGTGTCTTGTCTGTTCCCTACGCTTCCAGCACTGCTACATCCCCGTGCTGGTTACATCTACACTGCTCTGGGACTACAGCTCCACCTGTGGGGAGCTATACCATCTTTGCTGCACCACACCATCAGTCCCAGCGGATCTGCATGCAGCGTTATCTTACCATCTCCCTTGCCAAACACCAAGGGTGGCGTCACAAACTATTCTGCCATTAACTACATCACCGCCATTGATATTGGGTGCCCAGGGCCACGGACCGGGTCGCTGCTGCAATGACACCTTCCCCCTTACACCGGCCCGGTACCGAGTACCCCGCTGCCCTGGGTGTGAGGGCGACCCACTTCTGTACCGTTTAATTACTGGGTATCCAAGCTGCATAGTTGGCCCGACCTCTCCTTCTATGCCTTGGAGGTGCTGGCCTGCCCTGGTGCTAGTGCGATGTCAGAGCGTGTTTTCAATGCCGCTGGGGCAATCATCACATATACACGCACACGGTTGACTACAGAGAATGCAGACAGGCTGACTCTGATAAAATTTAACAAGGACTGGATTTCGCATCAGTATTTAAGCCCTCCTGATGACAGTATCCCAACCTAAAGTCACCCAAAAAGTTTTTTTTTTTAAATTGGTGATCACATCCATCCCTTCCCATACAAGCCCCTTTTCTTCTTCTTACACATGTTTTCAAAACCTGCTTCTGATACATGTACCTCATGGTCAATAAGCTAAAAGCAATGTTACGTTAATTAATATTTCTCATCGGAGGCAATTGTGATGAGAGTGAGACTGTTCTTCCTTCATCAACCATGTTATCATGCCCCTTGGGCTAATTTTCGGAGACACTGTGGCTATGCCTGGACACTGGGCACTGCAACCTCTATGCTAGTAGTCCTACCTTCATCATAATTGTTTGGCCTTTCAGACCTGTCTTGCTTCCTTCATCAACTATGATACAGCCCCTTGGGATAATTTTTGGAGACACTATGGCTATGCCTGGACACTGGGTACTGCCACCTCTATGCTAGTAGTCCTAGCTTCATCATAATTGTTTGGCCCTTCAGACCTGTCTTGCTTCCTTCACCAACTATGATACAGCCCCTTGGGCTAATTTTTGGAGACACTATGGCTATGTCTGGACACTGGGCACTGCCACCTCTATGCTAGTAGTCCTAGCATCATTATAATTGTTTGGCAATTCAGACCTGTCTTGCTTCCTTCATCAACTATGATACAGCCCCTTGGGCTAATTTTTGGAGACACTATGGCTATGCCTGGACACTGGGCACTGCCACCTCTATGCTAGTAGTCCTAGCATCATTATAATTGTTTGGCAATTCAGACATGTCTTGCTTCCTTCATCAACTATGATACAGCCCCTTGGGCTAATTTTTGGAGACACTATGGCTATGCCTGGAGATTGGGCACTGGAACT
Source organism: Dendrobates tinctorius (assembly GCF_039654945.1). Classification (NCBI taxonomy): domain Eukaryota; kingdom Metazoa; phylum Chordata; class Amphibia; order Anura; family Dendrobatidae; genus Dendrobates; species Dendrobates tinctorius. Next base: position 27,609,586 of record NW_027361921.1, read on the forward strand.
ACCATGTTAGTAGTCTACTTTCATAATTGTCTGGCTCTTGAAGCCTCCTTCCTGCGTCAACCATGAGACAGCCCCTAGGGCTAATGTTTTGAACACACTATGTCTATGCCTACACATTGGGCAGTGGCAGTGGAACAACAAGGACAGTAGTCCAAGCCTTATAATTGTGAATCCCTTGTGATGATGATGATGATGATGATGAGTGGCTTCTTCTTGCGTTAACCATCACACAGACCCTGGGGCAGATCGCTCTCCTTACACCACTTACACACTTAGCTGTCAGAAGGTCGCCTCCATCATCACTTGCTCTTACGATACTCCTGATATAACACTGGCACTGCGAAAGTGGCGTACGAGTCCCGCTCTTCCAGCAAAAACCCACAGGATTTCAAATAGTGTTTGTACATTCTAGTGAAGCAGTGGTGTAAAACCACTCGTGCAGCGCCTGACCAAGTGGTCCCATGTTATATACATTTGTTTACAGCATACTTTTTTAATATTTACACATTTTTTTGCCTTTTCCTCAGCCCCCAGACTGCTTTGTAGGGTCCAGCAGATAATTACTTGCATTTTCCATTGACTATCACTGGACGTGCTATTCGTACCGAATACCTGAGTATTAAGGTATACTCGGTACCAGTATAGGAAGACCGAATACTTCAGTACTCGCTCATCCCTAGTGGTGGACAAAACACAGTGTTAAATAGATGAACTGTAGCTAAATATTTTTTGGGCAGCTAAATATTTTTTTGCTAGCTAATTATTTTTTTCCCAGCTAAATATTTTTTGAATTAAAAACACATATATTTAAACCTGATCATGTGAACAATACCTACATGAGCAGGATTCAGAAAGGCACTGCCCAGTATGGGCACGCTGAGCAAAATGGCTTTATGTGCATGTCCCTCAAGAGAGAGGCGGGGATCTCCCAAAGCTTGCATGAGCAAGAAATTAATAAATAAAAACAAATGGGGCATGCACAAAAATGAACAGGTCAGTAAGACAATGTTCACACTACCCAAAGACTGAGACACAGAAAAAACACACAGTATGACAAATGTGCATGAGTACTCTGTTATAAAATATATGTAACAGTAAGCAGCAAGTGCTGGTAAAAGATGATAACAAAAACAGGGTATTTAGTTGATACGTTTTTTGTAAAAAATGTATACAAAGCCCAACTAACTAATAAAAGCACAAATCTTTCCATATCACAGCAGCAGCTCTCCCTACACGGTCTGATTCCGGACTTGACTGTGACGAGCAGGGCAGTGGCAGGTATCTTATAGACCTGATGACGATGTGCGACCAGCCAGTCATTGTAATACCACAACAAAGATGGCTGCGGCATTACAGTGCATGGCAAACAATACCTGCATGTTGATTGGCTCTCTAAAGAGAGCCAAACTTGCAGGGCAGAGCTCCGAGCTCCTGACGAATAATCCCGGAACTGCTCGGTGCTCGACGAGTACCGCTCGGTGTTTGCCTCACCCTTTCCTTTCCTCTTTCTCACTCAATTATTTGAGAGTGTTTTTGTATGATTGTGGTTTTCTTTTATCCCTGTTTGTTTCACCTCTGTGTCTTTACATTAGAGGAGAAATAGCATTCCTGGTATCTTGCTCACTAATCAAGGTGGTACTTAGGATAAGACAGGGAAAGGAACATGATCTCCACACAAGGGGAAAGAACCCATGTTGGGACGCTAGGAAGCTTAGGGTGGCACAGAACAAGTTTCAGTGGTGCCCCCTTGTATATTTCCTGAGCGGCAGAGCTTCCTTCCCCTTCTGTCTCAACGTGTGCCATCTTATTTCAGGTAGAACATGACAAGAACCCTACTTGATATGTTTGTAAAGGATAATGTGGGTAGGGGTTAAATACATTTTCACCAAAATAAAATAAAAGATGGATAACTCCAACAGAGAAGTTCATGTCACACAGAACACATTCAGTTTTCTTCTCTTTATTTGTATATCTTTGAATATGGAACTCTTAGGGCCCCGTCACACATAGTGATCTCGCTAGCGAGATCGCTGCTGAGTCACAAGTTTTGTGACGTAACAGCGATCTCACCAGCGAGATCGCTGTGCGTGACAGCGATCAGCGACTGGCCCCCCTGCCGGTATCGCTGATCGCTGTAGATAAGCCCTGGACATTTTTTTGGTTGCTGGTTTCCCGCTGGCCAGCACACATCGCTGCATGTGACAGGCGGGAGACCAGCGATGAGCTGGTAACTAAGGTAAACGCAGAGTTTCTAAGCACTGCGCTGTGCTTAGAAACCCGATGTGTACATTAGTTACCAGCTCGCTGATGCAGGGAGCTGGTAACTAAGGTACACATCGGGTTTCTAAGTGACGCACATCCCTTAGAAACCCGATGTGTACCTTAGTTACCAGCCCCTGCATCAGCGCGCTGGTAACTAATGTACACAGCGATGCCGCGCGCCCGGCGTCACTGGTCCTGATCGCTGGTGAAGCTATCTGTTTGACAGCTCACCAGCGATCATGTATTGACTCACCAGCGATCCTGACATGTTGATATCATTGTCGGGATCGCTGGTGAGTCGCTATGTGTGAAGGGGCCTTTAGTAAGCAAAATGAAGACAATAGTCTCTTGTAATCACAGAATAGTCTAAAGCACAATAACTGAAAGGGACATATATTTACCTTACTAAACACAAAAACTGTTGACATAATACTTAATGTATGCAGACATCAGCAGTGGAAGGTGTATATAAGAGCACTAGACATTTGTTAGGAATCATTAAGCACTTAAACTAAACCATCCACAGAAATGGGAAAGGTATGTAAATGATGTTTTATGTATATGTTTTGCTTGATTTAGTGTGGATTCTTCTATTAAATGACAACCCTTTACATGTCACCCATTAATATTTTTTAATCACTGTTTTTAATTTAATCATTGCACATATTTGTCTACATTTTGCATTTATGCTCCATAATCATAACAACATGGAAATGTGTAAAAACACCAGATTAAAAAAAGAAAAAAACACTCACAACCCTGAAAATTCACCTTTACAAACCATTTTTAATATGTTTATAACAAGATATCCTACTAATCGTATTTACCCACATTTACATACTGTATAACTTGATAAGCACTGCAGCACCACCTAGGGAAACCTAGGCATGTAGGGAAAAGAATTACACAATTCACATTTGATCATTCTGACATGTTAGGTATTTTAGAGAAACATAACTTTTAATAACAACAGAAAAAATACAGGGAAAAACAGAATGCCCCACCGTGTCAATGTGCCTGGTTGCCTTGAATTTGCCAGCAGCAATCCAAAAAAATTCCGTCTGATCGTCGGATCACAATGTAACTTTTAATAAGTTTAGTAAAATCACAAAACAAAAAATATTGTCACCCTCATTGAATAAAACCAGATAGAGGGTATCACAGCCTCAATCAAATATCCAATAAGATCTGAGGCTGACACAATCCCTTGGGATACAAGACAAAACCACTCAAACAGTACTGGAGTGAAATCTATGTGTTCAAAGGCACATTGTTCTGGGTACATACATGTATTATCCTCCATATATTACAACACCATAACCAAGGTTTCACATATAAATCTAACACATTGATAATACCACAATGTAGAAGGGTATAGAGAGTAGAAGGATTACATGTGTCTTTAGTATTAGCTGAGGGTGACAACATTTTTTATTTTGTGTTTTTCCTAAACTTATTAAAAGTTATGTTTTAATTCTCACCTTTGCTGTTTACCATATTACTTTATTTGGTGAGATCAGTATTGGTACTGGCTTTGGTATTCACCATATTTTGCATTTTTCATATTTTAGAGAAATACATTTTTGGGAACTGCTCTCCTCTCTGGCTATTCTATAGGTTCCTAAACAGGGACTTCATTCTAGAATTCTTTCTGAATTACCTAATGGAGTATTTGAAACTGGGTTTTGTAAACCAGAAAACTCCATTTATCACCAATATAGGAGTGATCAGAGATATGTCCAATGATGCATCATTCCTGTCACTTGACTACTACAGTCAATCATAGACTTCAGCAGTCAGGTGACCAAGTGTCATTACTTCTCATCTTGGTATAGACTACTGGAGTGCCTTGCATTAAATCCACAGATATTAAATCAAATGAGTTTGCAAGTCTGTCTGCCCCTTTTACTTGAGAAGTGACATTAAAGGGTTACTTGGCCTTAGGGTACAAGACTGCAGTGACTTTATGTGACTGCATATGTGGTGCCCCTGAGCCTCAGTCGCCATAGAGGTACTGCACCTTCTCCTAAGGTGTGGTGCCCCACCATATCCAGGTAAGTTGGAGGCTCCTGACCACGCTCCAACACTCGCACCCCACACAATAGAGTAGTAAAGCAAAACTACATTGCGGCTCCTTGCTTAGAGAGAGGCAGAGCACCTTTGGTGGTTCCCTGCTTGGAACACTAAGCGTGCTGGGAGGTGGGTGGAGTTGAGAATACATATAAAAGAGCGGGACGGTTCCAGGATAGAAGTTCAGCTGAGTTCAGAGATTCAGTCAGACGGAGAGTCTGGGAGAGGTAGCCACTCATAGAGGAGTAAGGATCCCTAGAAGAGGGATGGCGGAAGGAGTGCTGCAGCTGCCTCAGTGACCTGAGCCAGCTGGCACGGGAAAGTAAAGAAGGAGAATGACATTGATCCAAAGCCTGAGCTTCCATAGAAGGGAAAAGACAAGTACTGAACGTAGGAGTAAAAGGGAACATAGAGGACGTGGGTTAGAGGAAGGACCCTGCCTAGAAGTTCTAAGTGCAAGGCCGGGGCCCGGTCCCCAAGGTTGTATGGACACTAATGGTTCTGCAGCAGACACTGGTGGAGTAGTGGACTGTAAATGCACTACTCCCATCTAAGACTTGAGGGCACAACAGCAACTCGGATAGAGAGCCGGGACTCAGGAGTAGAGAGTCCCCGAAGCAGGCTACAGCTGTCTGCCGTGCAAGTAGAGTTCTTGGGAACATCTGTCATGAGAAACTCCAGTGCAACACAGTACTAGGAGATCTTCACACTTAAAGGCGCTATAGAGGAGACATTCAGAAAAGGCACATAAGTTGGCGGAATGTGGAAGGGAGCATTCCATCTTGCCTGGAGGTTGACTGAGTCCCTGACCCGGAGGACACGGCACAGAAGCGGGCACTACAGACTGTGAGTAAAGCTTTGGAACTAGATGCCCTTGTGTCCTCCATTCCTTCCTGCGTCTGTCCGCCTGGCACTGCTACATCCCCTGCGCCAAACACTACACCATCTAAGTGTCTCCATATCTACACTGCCCTGGGACAACAGCCCTGCCTGTGGAGGGCTATAACATCATTGCTGCACCACACCATTTGTCCCAGAGTATCTGTCTGCAGCGTCGGCTTAACACCTCCCTTGCCGAACACCACAGGTGGCGTCACAAACTATTCATCTAAGTACATTCCACCATTCACATCTTCCTATTAATTGGGCGCCTAGGGCCACGGTCCGGGTCACTGCTGCTGTGACACATCCCGCTGATACCGGCTCGGTACCGAGTACGCCACAGCCCTGGGAGGGCGACCCATCTTGGCGTCACGAACAGGATGACGAGACCCGATGCCGTCGGGTTCTGTGCGCCTAGGATTGTTGGACTTAAAACTTTTGAGAATGTGCAGAAGACCTAATTTAATAGACTGTGAAATGAACATTAATAATGGCCGTTGGTAAGGAGAAGTTCTGGCTTACCCAGATTATGACAAACCCTTTGTGCTGTACACAGATGCCAGCAACATGGGATTAGGAGCAGTACTGTCACAGGTACAGAATGGAAAAGAGAGAGTGTCTCCTACGCCAGCAGAAAGCTGCGTCCCACTGAGAGGAACCCGGATAATTACAGTTCTTTCAAGCTGGAGTTCCTTGCCATAGTCTGGGCGGTCACCGAAAGGTTCAAGCCTTACCTAGCTTATGCCAAGTTTACAATCTTCATGGACAACAATCCGTTGACCCACTTGGACACTGCAAAACTGGGTGCCCTGGAGCAGCGGTGGATGGCTCGGCTGTCTAACTACGAGTGTACTATCAAGTACCGAGCAGGGCACAAGAATGCCAATGCGGATGCGCTATCCAGGATGCCTAATCTGCCAGATGCAGGAGAAGACCCAGAGGCTCTGGAAGAGATAGAGTTGCCCTTCCACCGACCACTGGCGGCCCAGCGTGCTCGGGGTAACAGCCAGGCTGTCTGGCCTGAAGGAAGTCACCCTGAATCCATTGCCCCATCATGACTGGGCCGATGCGCAAGATGACCCGGCTGTCCGCCTGGTGAAGGAGCTACTGCTACAAGCTGACTGACGCCCAAGTTCGAGTGCTCCTGAAGAAACCCAGCAGTTGTGGAAGGAGAAAGGCCGGCTGTTCATATATGAAGGGAAGCTATGTCGGAGGAGTATCAATGCCCGCACTCATGAGCTAGTCTGGCAGGTGGTGGTCCCAAAGAGAGATGCATCTATGGTCCTGGAAGCATACCACAATGGAGCTGGACACTTCGGATGGAAGAAGTTGAAAACGTTTCTCCAAGAGAGATTCTACTTGACTGGCATGAGGAAAGCCTTTGAGAGGTGGTGCTGGGAGTGTGGACAGTGTAACTTGCCCAGAAAGGATAGAGACAGCCAGAGGGCTCCTCTGCAGCCCATCATCACCAAAAAGCCACTTGAGTTGGTGGCCCTGGATCATGTGAAGCTGGTCCCTAGCCGTTCAGGTTACCTCTATGCCCTTACCATTGTGACCCACTATTCAAGATTCCAGGTGGTTGTGCCTGTCAAAGATCAAACTGCCTGAACAGTGGCCAGAACGTTCCAACTGCACTTCTGTAGACCACATGGGTACCCTGAGAGAGTGCTTACTGATCAAGGTCCAGCTTTCGAGGCAGAAGTGTTTCATGAATTCTGTAACCTGTATGGTTGTAAAAAGATCCGGACCACACTGTATCACCCACAGACCAGTGGCATGTGCGAGAAGATGAACCAGGTGGTGATTGACCTGCTGAAGACATTGCCCTTGGAGGAGAGAAATCTGTGACCCAAAAAGTTGCCAGATCTGGTAGACCTCTACAACCATATTCCTGTGAACTCTACCAACTGTACTCCAGCATACCTGATGAGAGCCAGACCTGGTAAGCTGCCTATTGACTTGGACATGGGAGTCCTGACCCCAGAAGTGGCGTCCCCAGATGCTGATTGGGGCACAGAGAGGCAGCAACAGTACAGAAGAGTTCAAGAATGTGTGGAGAAGAGTTTGACCCAAGACAAAAGCAGGAGAAGCTTTACAATCAAAATGCACCTGCCGTTCCTTTGTCGCCGGGGGAGCAAGTCTTGAAAAGAAAGAGAAGATTGCACAAATTGGATGATCAGTGGGAAGCTGAACCTTATACCATCCTGCCCTCGAACTTTGATAATACTAAGGTATGCCTTGTGAGTAAAGATGGAGGGGAGACCTCGGCAGCGGTATCAAGAGATCACTTGAAGTTGTGTCCTGACCAGTTGAAAGAAAGGAAAGAAGAACCAGATAACATCCAACCCATGGTGGAAAAAGAGAAGGTCAGCACAGTGCTTGGAGAATTCCCTGCGAATTGGACTAGAGTGAACGATGCTATAGTGTTGCCAGTGTTACTGCTTCCCCAATTGGGAGCACGGGAAGATGTGACTCAAGAGAATCAGGAAAATCGGGCAGCAGATGCCACACCAGCAGAGGAGCCAGAGAACCCTTGCCCTGCCAGTGGTGAACCTGTTATGCCCATGGTGAGTCCAAGAGTTAATAGACAATCTAGAATCCCTGTGCCATGTGGAACACCAAGTAGTGTATCCAGTACATTACCCACTGCACCAGTCTTACGCAGATCTACCCGCACCACACAAGGCATACTACCAGTTAGATACCGTAAATAAAGTAATGTAATTGTTGAAATTGCGTATGTAAATATGTAACTGTTTTTCAAGTTTTGTGCCTACAGGTAACCTGTAAGAGTTCCTTTGGAGTTTTCTTGTTTTCTTTATGGACACTGAACCACAGGACTTGTGTGTGGTCAAAAACTTTTACTATTTGCCCAGGAATGGACAATGGACATTGATGCTGGACTTATCATCATGGGACCATTTTTGAGCTCTTGGTTTTGGTACATTTTTTCCCTTTTCCAAATCTTGTACAAATTATTATTGTTCAATTGTTTATACGTTATTCATGTTTTCTTTTGTTCAGCCCAGGAGTGCTGACTTGCACTAGGGGGGAATGTGGTGCCCCAGGGGTATGGTCGCCACACTGGCCTTGCCTTCCTCCAGGGGAGGGTACTGCCAGGCTTGGAAGCAGTGATGGGTCTCTCCAGCAGTTAACCTAATGCATGCAACACAGTTCCACTCCAAGTCAGCATGGGGAACGCTGAACCAGGATGAAGGGGAGGGGGTGCTCCCTGAGGGCTGAGGGGAAGGAGTGGTCAGTGAGTTAAAGGAGGTCCACGTGTGCAGACTTGTGGAAGAAAGTGGAGGTTGAGCTCCAGGTGGAGCGCTCCCTCACTGCTAGAGCGCGATCACTGGAGCCTGGTCTCCACGGTGGTATGGATACTGACGTTCCTGCCACAGATACCAGAGGAGTAGGAGGCTGTAAATGCCCTGCTCCCATCAGAGACTTCAATTCAATAAGGAATAAATTCTTGGACTTTGAGTGCGCTGCCAGACGAATTCAATAACCACACAAGGTTAAAAAAGTTAACCCTTTAATCGCTTCTTCTTCAGGGGTATCTACCCCTGAAGAAGAAGCGTTACGCTTCGAAACGCGTAGGGATTAAAGGGTTAACTTTTTTAACCTTGTGTGGTTATTGAATTCGTCTGGCAGCGCACTCAAAGTCCAAGAATTTATTCCTTATTGAATTGTGGTACGGTTCCGCTGTGGACCGTTGGACGTGCAGCAGGCTGACTCACTATACAAGCTTTATTTTATCTTTGAGAAGGTGAGTTTAACACATTTATGAATTGAACATTTTACCCGGATAAGACCCTATTGCGCTTTTGTTTCAACCTTCTAGTGAAAATAACCCATCAGAGACTTGGGACACAGCAGCGATTGAAGAGAGAGACTCAGGAGAGGAGTCCCCGAGAGAGGCTACAGATGTCTGTCATACAAGTATAGTTCTAGGAACATCTGAAGAGAGGCATTCCAGAGTAACTAAGTACTGGGGTGCTTCACACCACAAGGCGCTAGGAAGGAGACTGCACAGCCTTATGCTGAGAGAGAATCCTGATCTGCTTCCAGGCTAACCTGCTCCAATACCATCTGTAATCAGGACCCTGGACTGCATATATTAAGTAAAGATACCAAAACTGAAACCGCTGTGTCTTGTCTGTTCCCTACGCTTCCAGCACTGCTACATCCCCGCGCTGGTTACATCTACACTGCTCTGGGACTAGAGCTCCACCTGTGGGGAGCTATACTATCTCTGCTGTACCACGCCATCAGTCCCAGCGGATCTGCATGCAGCGTTAGCTTACCATCTCCCTTGCCAAACACCACGGGTGGCGTCACAAACTATTCTGCCATTAACTACATCACCGCCATTGATATTGGGTGCCCAGGGCCACGGACCGGGTTACTGCTGCTGTGACACTTTCCCCCTGACACCGGCCCGGTGCCGAGTACCCTGCTGTCCTGGGTGTGAGGGCGACCCACTTCTGTACCGTTTAATTACTGGGTATCCAAGCTGCATAGTTGGCCCGACCTCTCCTTCTATGCCTTGGAGGTGCTGGCCTGCCCTGGTGCTAGTGCGATGTCAGAGCGTGTTTTCAGTGCCGCTGGGGCAATCATCACAGATACACGCACACGGTTGACTACAGAGAATGCGGACAGGCTGACTCTGATAAAATTTAACAAGGACTGGATTTCACATCAGTATTTAAGCCCTCCTGATGACAGTATCCCAACCTAAAGTCACCCAACACGTTTTTTTTTTTAAATTGGTGATCACATCCATCCCTTCCCATACAAGCCCCTTTTCTTCTTCTTACACATGTTTTCAAAACCTGCTTCTGATACATGTACCTCATGGTCAATAAGCTAAAAGCAATGTTACGTTAAATAATATTTCTCATCGGAGGCAATTGTGATGAGAGTGAGACTGTTGTTCCTTCATCAACCATGTTATCATGCCCCTTGGGCTAATTTTTGGAGACACTGTGGCTATGCCTGGACACTGGGCACTGCCACCTCTATGCTAGTAGTCCTACCTTCATCATAATTGTTTGGCCCTTCAGACCTGTCTTGCTTCCTTCTCAACTATGATACAGCCCCTTGGGATAATTTTTGGAGACACTATGGCTATGCCTGGACACTGGGTAATGCCACCTCTATGCTAGTAGTCCTAGCTTCATCATAATTGCTTGGCCCTTCAGACCTGTCTTGCTTCCTTCATGAACTATGATGCAGCCCCTTGGGATAATTTTTGGAGACACTGTGGCTATGCCTGGACACTGGGCACTGCCACCTCTATGCTGGTAGTCCTACCTTCATCATAATTGTTTGGCCCTTCAGACCTGTCTTGCTTCCTTCACCAACTATGATACAGCCCCTTGGGCAAATTTTTGGAGACACTATGGCTATGTCTGGACACTGGGCACTGCCACCTCTATGCTAGTAGTCCTAGCATCATTATAATTGTTTGGCAATTCAGACCTGTCTTGCTTCCTTCATCAACTATGATACAGCCCCTTGGGCTAATTTTTGGAGACACTATGGCTATACCTGGACACTGGGCACTGCCACCTCTATGCTAGTAGTCCTAGCATCATTATAATTGTTTGGCAATTCAGACCTGTCTTGCTTCCTTCATCAACTATGATACAGCCCCTTGGGCTAATTTTTGGAGACACTATGGCTATGCCTGGAGATTGGGCACTGGAACTACCATGTTAGTAGTCTACTTTCATAATTGTCTGGCTCTTGAGGCCTCCTTCCTGTGTCAACCATGAGACAGACCCTAGGGCTAATGTTTTGAAGACACTATGTCTATGCCTACACATTGGGCAGTGGCAGCGGAACAACAAGGACAGTAGTCCAAGCCTTATAATTGTGAATCCCTTGTGATGATGATGATGATGATGATGATGAGTGCCTTCTTCTTGCGTTAACCATCACACAGACCCTGGGGTCTCCATCATCACTTGCTCTTACGACACTCCTGATATAACACTGGCACTGCGAAAGTGGCGTACGAGTCCCGCTCATCCAGCAAAAACCCACAGGACTTCAAATAGTGTTTGTACATTCTAGTATAGCAGTGGTGTAAAACCACTCGTGCAGCGCCTGTCCAAGTGCCCCCATGTTATATACATTTGATTACAGCATACTTTTTTTTAAATATTTACACATTTTTTTGCCTTTTCCTCAGCCCCCAGACGGCTTTGTAGGGTCCAGCAGACAATTACTTGCATTTTCCATTGACTATCATTGGACGCGCTATTCGTACCGAATACCTGAGTATTAAGGTATACTCGGTACCAGTATAGCAAGACCGAATACTTCAGTACTCGCTCATCCCTAGTGGTGGACAAAACACAGTGTTAAATAGATGAACTGTAGCTAAATATTTTTTGGGCAGCTAAATATTTTTTTGCTAGCTAATTATTTTTTTCCCAGCTAAATATTTTTTGAATTAAAAACACATGGGACATGCACAAAAATGAACAAATCAGTAAGACAATGCTCACATCAACCAAAGACTGAGACACAGAAAAAACACACAGTATGACAAACGTGCATGAATACTCTGTAGTAAAATATATGTAACAGTAAGCAGCAAGTGCTGGTAAAAGATGATAACAAAAACAGGGTATTTAGTTGATACTTTTTTGCAAAAAACGTATGCGAAGCAACTCCACCACGTCACGGTATACCCTTCTCGGAGCAGTCCTATCTAATGCATTTAAACCTGATCATGTGAACAATACCTACATGAGCAGGATTCACAAAGGCGCTGCCCAGTATGGGTACGCTGAGCAAAATGGCTTTATGTGCATCTTCCTCAAGAGAGAGGTGGGGATCTACCAAAGCTTGCATGAGCAAGAAATTAATAAATAAAAACAAATGGGACATGCACAAAAATGAACAGGTCAGTAAGACAATGTTCACACTACCCAATGACTGAGACATAGAAAAAACACACAGTATGACAAACGTGCATGAATACTCTGTTGTAAAATATATGTAACAGTAAGCAGCAAGTGCTGGTAAAAGATGATAACAAAACATGGTATTTAGTTGATACTTTTTTTGCAAAAAATGTACACGAAGCCACTCACCACGTCACGGTATACCCTTCTCGGAGCAGTCCTATCTAACGTATTTAAACCTGATCATGTGAACAATACCTACATGAGCAGGATTCACAAATGCGCTGCCCAGTATGGGCACGCTGAGCAAAATGGCTTTATGTGCATGTCCCTCAAGAGAGAGGCGGGGATCTCCCAAAGCTTGCATGAGCAAGAAATTAATAAATAAAAACAAATGGGACATGCACAAAAATGAACAGGTCAGTAAGACAATGTTCACACTACCCAAAGACTGAGACACGGAAAAAACACGCAGTATGACAAATGTGCATGAATACTCTGTTATAAAATATATGTAACAGTAAGCAGCAAGTGCTGGTAAAAGATAACAAAAACAGGGTATTTAGTTGATACGTTTTTTGCAAAAAATGTATACAAAGCCCAACTAACTAATAAAAGCACAAATCTTTCCATATCACAGCAGCAGCTCTCCCTACACGGTCTGATTCCGGACTTGACTGTGACGAGCAGGGCAGTGGCAGGTATCTTATAGACCTGATGACGATGTGCGACCAGCCAGTCATTGTAATACCACAACAAAGATGGCTGCGGCATTACAGTGCATGGCAAACAATACCTGCATGTAGATTGGCTCTCTAAAGAGAGCCAAAATTGCAGGGCAGAGCTTCGAGCTCCCGACGAATAATCCCGGAAATGCTCGGTGCTCGACGAGTACCGCTCGGTGTTTGCCTCACCCTTTCCTTTCCTCTTTCTCACTCGATTATTTGAGAGTGTTTTTGTATGATTGTGGTTTTCTTTTATCCCTGTTTGTTTCACCTCTGTGTCTTTACATTAGAGGAGGAATAGCATTCCTGGTATCTTGCTCACTAATCAAGGTGGTACTTAGGATAAGACAGGGATAGGAACATGATCTCCACACAAGGGGAAAGAACCCATGTTGGGACGCTAGGAAGCTTAGGGTGGCACAGAACAAGTTTCAGTGGTGCCCCCTGGTATATTTCCTGAGCGGCAGAGCTTCCTTCCCCTTCTGTCTCAACGTGTGCCATCTTATTTCAGGTAGAACGTGACAAGAACCCTACTTGATATGTATGTAAAGGATAATGTGGGTAGGGGTTAAATACATTTTCACCAAAATAAAATAAAAGATGGATAACTCCAACAGAGAAGTTCATATCACACAGAACACATTCAGTTTTCTTCTCTTTATTTGTATATCTTTGAATATGGAACTCTTAGGGCCCCATCACACAGTGATCTCGCTAGCGAGATCGCTGCTGAGTCACAAGTTTTGTGACGTAACAGCGATCTCACCAGCGAGATCGCTGTGCGTGACAGCGATCAGCGACTGGCCCCCCTGCCGGTATCGCTGATCGCTGTAGGAAAGCCCTGGACATTTTTTTGGTTGCTGGTCTCCCGCTGGCCAGCACACATCGCTGCATGTGACAGGCGGGAGACCAGCGATGAGCTGGTAACTAAGGTAAACGCAGAGTTTCTAAGCACTGCGCTGTGCTTAGAAACCCGATGTGTACATTAGTTACCAGCGCGCTGATGCAGGGAGCTGGTAACTAAGGTACACATTGGGTTTCTAAGTGATGCACATCCCTTAGAAACCTGATGTGTACCTTAGTTACCAGCCCCTGCATCAGCGCGCTGGTAGCTAATGTACACAGCGATGCCGCGCGCCCGGCGTCACTGGTCCTGATCGCTGGTGAAGCTATCTGTTTGACAGCTCACCAGCGATCATGTAGTGACTCACCAGCGATCCTGACATGTTGATATCGTTGTCGGGATCGCTGGTGAGTTGCTATGTGTGAAGGGGCCTTTAGTAAGCAAAATGAACACAATAGTCTCTTGTAATCACAGAATAGTGTAAAGCACAATAAATGAAAGGGACATATGTTTACCTTACTAAACACAAAAACTGTTGACATAATACTTAATGTATGCAGACATCAGCAGTGGAAGGTGTATATAAGAGCACTAGACATTTGTTAGGAATCATTAAGCACTTAAACTAAACCATCCACAGAAATGGGAAAGGTATGTAGATGATGTTTTATGTATATGTTTTGCTTGATTTAGTGTGGATTTTTCTATTAAATGACAACCCTTTACATGTCACCCATTAATATTTTTTAATCACTGTTTTTAATTTAATCATTGCACATATTTGTCTACATTTTGCATTTATGCTCCATAATCATAACAACATGGAAATGTGTAAAAACACCAGATTAAAAAAAGAAAAAAAACACTCACAACCCTGAAAATTCACCTTTACAAACCATTTTTAATATGTTTATAACAAGATATCCTACTAATCGTATTTACCCACATTTACATACTGTATAACTTGATAAGCACTGCAGCACCACCTAGGGAAACCTAGGCATGTAGGGAAAAGAATTACACAATTCACATTTGATCATTCTGACATGTTAGGTATTTTAGAGAAACATAACTTTTAATAACAACAGAAAAAATAAAGGGAAAAACAGAATGCCCCACCGTGTCAATGTGCCTGGTTGCCTTGAATTTGCCAGCAGCAATCCAAAAAAATTCCGTCTGATCGTCGGATCACAATGTAACTTTTAATAAGTTTAGTAAAATCACAAAACAAAAAATATTGTCACCCTCATTGAATAAAACCAGATAGAGGGTATCACAGCCTCAATCAAATATCCAATAAGATCTGAGGCTGACACAATCCCTCGGTATACAAGACAAAACCACTCAAACAGTACTGGAGTGAAATCTATGTGTTCAAAGGCACATTGTTCTGGGTACATACATGTATTATCCTCCATATATTACAACACCATAACCAAGGTTTCACATATAAATCTAACACATTGATAATACCACAATGTAGAAGGGTATAGAGAGTAGAAGGATTACATGTGTCTTTAGTATTAGCTGAGGGTGACAACATTTTTTATTTTGTGTTTTTCCTAAACTTATTAAAAGTTATGTTCTAATTCTCACCTTTGCTGTTTACCATATTACTTTATTTGGTGAGATCAGTATTGGTACTGGCTTTGGTATTCACCATATTTTGCATTTTTCATATTTTAGAGAAATACATTTTTGGGAACTGCTCTCCTCTCTGGCTATTCTATAGGTTCCTAAACAGGGACTTCATTCTAGAATTCTTTCTGAATTACCTAATGGAATATTTGAAACTGGGTTTTGTAAACCAGAAAACTCCATTTATCACCAATATAGGAGTGATCAGAGATATGTCCAATGATGCATCATTCCTGTCACTTGACTACTACAGTCAATCATAGACTTCAGCAGTCAGGTGACCAAGTGTCATTACTTCTCATCTTGGTATAGACTACTGGAGTGCCTTGCATTAAATCCACAGATATTAAATCAAATGAGTTTGCAAGTCTGTCTGCCCCTTTAACTTGAGAATTGACATTAAAGGGTTACTTGGCCTTAGGGTACAAGACTGCAGTGACTTTATGTGACTGCATATGTGGCGCCCCTGAGGCTCAGTCGCCACAGAGGTACTGCACCTTCTCCTAAGGTGTGGTGCCCCACCATCCAGATAAGTTGGAGGCTCCAGACCACGCTCCAACACTCGCACCCCACACAATAGAGTAGTTCAGCAAAACCACATGGCGGCTCCATGCTTAGAGAGAGGCAGAGCACCTTTGGTGGTTCCCTGCTTGGAACACTAAGCGTGCTGGGAGGTGGGTGGAGTTGAGAATACATATAAAAGAGCGGGACAGTTCCAGGATAGAAGTTCAGCTGAGTTCAGAGGTTCAGTCAGACGGATAAGTTGGCGTAGTGTGGAAGGGAGCATTCCATCTTGCCTGGAGGTTGACTGAGTCCCTGACCCGGAGGACACGGCACAGAAGCGGGCCCTATAGACTGTGAGTAAAGCTTTGGAACTAGATGCCCTGGTGTCCTCCATTCCTTCCTGTGTCTGTCCGCCTGGCACTGCTACATCCCCTGTGCCAAACACTACACCATCTAAGTGTCTCCATATCTACACTGCCCTGGGACAACAGCCCTGCCTGTGGAGGGCTATAACATCATTGCTGCACCACACCATTTGTCCCAGAGGATCTGTCTGCAGCGTCGGCTTAACACCTCCCTTGCCGAACTCCACAGTTGTCGTCACAAACTATTCATCTAAGTACATTCCACCATTCACATCTTCCTATTAATTGGGCGCCCAGGGCCACGGTCCGGGTCACTGCTGCTGTGACACATCCCGCTGATACCGGCTCGGTACCGAGTACGCCACAGCCCTGGGAGGGCGACCCATCTTGGCGTCACGAACAGGATGACGAGACCCGATGCCATCGGGTTCTGTGCGCCTAGGATTGTTGGACTTAAAACTTTTGAGAATGTGCAGAAGACATACATTAATAGACTGTGAAATGAACGTTAATAATGGCCGTTGGCGAGAAGGGCGCGACGAGATTGGAGGTCATAGGAAACGATCGCGAACAGTCTTGGGCCTCCCCTGCCTGAATTACTATGTGACAGCGACATGGCCCACCCCCGAGGGGTTCGTATACTGGCTTGGTATGGAGGCGCTGGAAGAAGATGCCGCCCCAAGAAGGACGGGCAGAAGCAAGTGATGGGAAAGGGGCCGAGAGAGAAGGGAGAACGCCAGAACGCCATCTTGGAAGAAGAGGAAGGAGGCCTGCTGAGAGCGGGGAAGCGGATCTCTCCGGCACCATGGCTGAAGTCTCCAACCCAGTAGCGGAGATGAACCGTCAGCAGCTGGAGGACGAACTCGCCCGGCTTACCCAATGTTTGCGGCTGAGGCAGGAGGCCTTGTGGAGGCTGAACTGGCAGCGCGCCCAGGAGGGGCCTACATCTGTGTTGACCACCACCACTGCACCAGAGCTTCCCTAGGCAGATTCAGTGGAGCCTGTCGCCGCCGTCGCATCGCCGGCAGCATCCGAAGCCCCTTTGCTGCCGCCACTGGAAGAGTTATATGAGGCCCCGGGAGCTGAGGCGGGGGAAGAGAAGCTGCCACCTGGACCTGACGC
Source organism: Dendrobates tinctorius (assembly GCF_039654945.1). Classification (NCBI taxonomy): domain Eukaryota; kingdom Metazoa; phylum Chordata; class Amphibia; order Anura; family Dendrobatidae; genus Dendrobates; species Dendrobates tinctorius. The sequence goes on from NW_027361921.1 coordinate 27,626,918, forward strand.
GGCCGAGCAGGTCCCGCCAGAGGCCCCCGCGGACCCGGAGCCACCACCCGCTGCCACCGGCCCGCTTTCACCGGCACCGGAGCAGAGACCACGCCACCAGGAGGCCCCAGGTACGTCCGATGCCCCGACACCTGGGAAGGCCCCGGGGTGCACCACGGTCGCAGCGGCTGGCCAGGTCGTGCTAGATCTAGTCTGGGACCGGGATACCAGTCCCCGGGGGGAACACCGGAACCCCTGAAGGTGGCGCCGCAGTACCAAACCAGCCTGGATTGGTCCCGGGAGGAGCGGGAGGATGATGAGAACTGGGCTAGTTGTCAAGTTAACATCCGGCAACTGTCAGCTGAACACCGGGAGAGGGAGCAGTGCCGGCAAGCGGTACTAGGCCCAGATTTGGACCGGAAGGAGCGGGTCTGTGCCAGTCATTATGGTCCCAAAGATGCGGCAGGTTGGGGCCACGTCCTGAACGTGAACCATGAGAGGGGGTTCGGCTTTATCCATGACCCTAGCCGAATCTCCGATCTGTTTTTCCACTGGAGAGACATGGAACCTCACTTGAGGAAAGGACACCCTGCCAGGAACCTGAGCCCGGGAGACCATGTGACCTTCACCAGACATGAAGGTCTGAGATGCTGGTATGCCATAAACATCAGGCGAGTCCCAGAGGATCTCATCCAGACCTGCATGCAGAGACCACCTACTGCCCCCATGTGCGAAGGTGCGCGAAAGGTACAGAAAGCCACAGGTTTTACCCCACTGGAAGAAGAGTACCTGAGGACTGCCCGTGCGTTCCTTTCATCTGGTAGCAGTTCCCAATCAGCAGCTTCCAGAACCCCAGGAGGGAACAACTACAACTAACTCTCGTTACCCAGGAGGGTTTATTTGCACTGTTGTGCCTTTTGTTCTATTTTTTTTGACCATCATGGTTTAGTTTTATTTTTCCACTGTTGCCCTGTTTTGTTGGCAGCCTTTACATTTGAACTAAGCGATCATGAACTTGGAGTGATCCAAAAACTTTTGTTTGTAAATAGTTGTACCTCTTTAGGTGCCCTCTCTTGGTTTTACATAGACACTTTGCGAAGATTACGTCTACCTCATTTGGAGCATAGCTCCAATCAAAGGACACTGCAAGAGATCCCGGCTGGGAGCGGTGTCCAGCACTTACAAGAATTATTGAAAAGTTTTAATGTGAAGTATTTGATAATGATGTGTCTTATAAGAGTATTGGTAACTAGGAAATGGCTTTTATATAGAGTTAGGAATGTTTTGATACAGAGATGAGAGATTTGAATAAAGAATTGAAAATGTATATGATGAACCAGGCATCACGGTTGTCACTCAGAGTTGAAAGAAAGTAGAAAATGTGCACTAAAGAGAGAAAAGAAATGTGTTGATGAAAAATACTGAAGTGATAGTGAGTAACAGACAATAGCACTTTGAATTAAGTATTGTATGGAAAATTGCACTTTTGACTTAAAATTTTAGATAGTTAATTAAGAATTGTTTGCAACGTTCAAGAATGAGTGCCTCTCACATTGGGAAGTTTAGTATAAGAAATGTTTATTCAGCATTGCAAAAATTTGTATGTTCCTGTGTTGTCAACTTTGTTTACCTTGCAGCCCGCAGATGTGCTGTGTTTAATGGGGGGGTTATGTGGCGCCCCTGAGGCTCTGTCGCCACAGAGGTACTGCACCTTCTCCTAAGGTGTGGTGCCCCACCATCCAGGTAAGTTGGAGGCTCCTGACCACGCTCCAACACTCGCACCCCACACAATAGAGTAGTTCAGCAAAACCACATTGTGGCTCCTTGCTTAGAGAGAGGCAGAGCACCTTTGGTGGTTCCCTGCTTGGAACACTAAACGTGCTGGGAGGTGGGTGGAGTTGAGTTTGAGAATACATATAAAAGAGCAGGATGGTTGCAGGATAGAAGTTCAGTTGAGTTCAGAGGTTCAGTCAGATGGAGAGTCTGGGAGAGGAAGCCACTCGGAGAGGAGTGAGGATCCCTGGAAGAGGGATGGAGGAAGGAGTGCTGCAGCTGCCTCAGTGACCTGAGCCAGCTGACACAGGAAAAGAAAGAAGGAGAAGGACATTGAACTGAAGCCTGAGCTTCCATAGAAGGGAAAAGACAAGTACGGAACATAGGAGTAAAAGGGATCATAGAGGACATGGGTTAGAGGAAGAACCCTGCCTAGAAGTTCTAAGCGCAAGGCCGGGGTACTAGGACAGTACTAGGAGATCTTCACACTTAAAGGTGCTATAGAGGAGACGTTCAGAAAAGGCACATAAGTTGGTGGAGTGTGGAAGGGAGCATTCCATCTTGCCTGGAGGTTGACTGAGTCCCTGACCTGGAGGACACAGGACAGAAGCGGGCACTACAGACTGTGATTAAAGCTTTGGAACTAGATGCCCTGGTGTCCTCCATTCCTTCCTGTGTCCATCCGTCTGGCACTGCTACATCCCCTGCGCCAAACACTACACCATCTAAATGTCTCCATGTCTACACTGCCCTGGGACAACAGCCCTGCCTGTGGAGGGCTATAACATCATTGCTGCACCACACCATCTGTCCCGGAGGATCTGTCTGCAGCGTCGGCTTAACACCTCCCTTGCCGAACACCACAGGTGGCGTCACAAACTATTCATCTAAGTACATTCCACCATTCACATCTTCCTATCACTTGGGCGCTCAGGGCCACGGTCCGGGTCACCGCTGCTGTGACACATCCCGCTGATACCGGCCCGGTACCGAGTACCCCACAGCCCTGGGTGGGCAACCCACATACTTATGAATTCACTGCATTCTATAAGGATTCTCTAGTGTTGGTTCCAGGAGCAGACGGTCATGTTACCTTGCATACTTCTGACTACATTCTGACAAAACGTGTTTGACCTTGCTCAGTACATTTGCATTGAATGAAGCTGAGCACTTCAAATCACATACTTGCGATCACATACCCAATACTCTCGTAGCCAACACTGGAGAAACCTCACAGCATGCTGTGCTCACACTGTGAGGATTCACAAGTCTACAGTCACATACAGTAACTTCAGACTTCTACACTAAAGCTGAATAAACCATTTAAATTAAAAAATGTTAGTCTCACAGAGAGATTCAGTATAAAAAGTCATTAATATACAACCAATTTGGCTTTTGACTCTAACACAAAACAAAATGCAATTAACTCCTAAACATTGTCATCAACAGATCATCTTCTATGAGGACAAGAACTTCCAGGGCCGCTCTTATGAGTGCAGCTCTGATTGCCCTGATATGACTTCTTTTTTCAACCGCTGCAACTCTATTCGAGTAGATAGTGGAAACTGGATATTGTATGAACACCCTAACTACAGGGGGAGCCAATATTATCTAAGAAGAGGAGACTACCCTGATTTCCAAAAATGGATGGGATTCAATGATTCCATAAGGTCCTGTCATCTGACTCCTCAAGTTAGTATCTGAAGTAGCATAAGTAAATATTCTTATGTTATTGCCACATTAAGGCAGTCACCAGGTAAAGTGTTAATGACCAGGTTACATTTTCCACTACATTCGAGAGCATGTGGCTATTCCTTTTATTGAAGAGAGGCAGGGTGGCACTTTTGCGGACATGTGTCAAGCCTTTTTCTGGGGCCATTATTTTGATTTCAGTCCACAGGATAGATTTGTATAAAAAACATTGTTTATGCACAAATCCAAATGAGCAGTGTAGATATGACTACCACTTTGTAGGGCATTGTGAATGGTATTCTACGGTATAACAAATACACTGTGTGTAGGAGTTTTGTGCCCACTACCATTTAAAAGAGTCCATGAGTGATCACTTTATGAAATCTATATCTTTCACTTATTTTCATTATTTTGCTGGCATTGCTGAATGGGATTGTCCAGGATGTTTTTTTTTCTTTAATCAGCTTTATATTGGCTTGTTATCAAGAATAGAGTGGTCCAATACTGTTTTTTTTAATTATTTACATAAATAGTTAAAAAAAAAAACGGTGTGGGGTCCCCACATTTTTGACCACCAGCCAAGCTGAAGAAGACAGCTGGGAGCTGATATTCTTAGACTGTGAGAGAGCCATGGATATTGGCCCTCCCCAGCCTAAAAATAGCAGACCACAGCTGCCCAAGTATAAATTTGATTTTTTTATTATTTTTACTTAAAACAAAAGTGTGAATGTCTTTATTTCAATTAAAGGGCTTTATTCTGGCTGTTTTTTTTTACAATCTAACTATGAGGTTAGTAATTGGGATGTCTTTTAGATGTCTCTCCATTAGTAACCCTAGTTACCCTTGGGCTTGATGTCAGTGAACATAAAACAGCTGACATCAACCGAAAACTTATAACCCACTTGCCACTAAAACAGAAGTGGGAAGGGCGGCCAAGTGCCAGAATTGGCACATCTAATAGAGGTGATTTGTGTGGGGCGACTGTGGGTTGCTATTTTCAGGCTGAGAAGGGCCAATATCCAAGGCCCCTTGCCAGCCTGAGAATACGATCCCCAGCTATCTGCTTAACTTGGCTGATTCTCAAAAATGGGAAAGAGCCCCAAGCCATTTTTTTAAATATTTATTTAAGTAATTAAAAGAAACCATGTGGGACTTCTCTATTCTTGATAACCAGCCAATATAAAGCTGACAGTTGGGGGCTGCAGCCTGCAGCGGTCAGTTTTGCCTGCACTGGTTATTAAAAATAGAAGAGACCCCAACATCTTTTTTATTATTTATTTATTGCACTAATGTCAGCTGAGGAATACTCCCAACAGCCTCTATTGCTCTTTCTGCTAACAGCAACAGCAGTCGTACACTGATGAAAGTAGTACTCTCATCAGCCATCGCCTGTGACCAGCGGTAACCTTTTACCACCTGTCGCAGCTTCTAGCTCACACACTGTCATCTTACCATCGATCAGAGTCTGTGTTTGCCACGCTGTCACGCAGATGACAGTGTGGCAAACAATGGATGTTCAGGACCCTAATTCAGATGAGTGGGATCCAGGTTCAGGTTTAAGTTCAGGTACTGATCTGGTAACCGAATCAAACTTTTCATAAATGATTGGAACAACCTGCCACACCCGAACATCCATGGGTTTGCCCACCACTAATAATAAACCTTGTTTCTCAACCGTTGGTTCAAAGAAAGGAATTAATGAACTACCATATATAAATAGTTTTATGGGCCTTAAAGTTAGTCTTTCATTTTTTAAATCTGCATCAAAATAAGCACAGGTCCTTGTAGGAGCCAAAGTTTGTAGAAAATATTCTGGACTTGTTTGGTGAAATCATTCTTTAAATTCAGTTCCAAAAAGGTGCTCTATGTATCATGAGTGGGAACACATAGTCTAGAAATTTCTTTCCATAGTTTTGCTGGCTATCTCAGTGCTATCAATCAATGCAGCAGTGGGAGAAGATAGCAGACAAAGCTGTGGGATGACAGGTCCTCTGGACTGCACAGGCCTATCCATGACACTCTGAGCATCTCTCTGTCATTTGAGCATAAATAATATTTTCTACAAAAAGCATCCTGTGCATTTTTATTCTAAAGCTTTTGCCCCTTTTATCACAAAGTTCCTTTCAAGGACTGTGCTTAACGTATATACTCATTTATAAGCACTTTTTTTGTGGTGAAACCCCCCCCTTGGCTTATACACCAGTCATTGTGTCAGAAGACAGCGGGGGAGGGGAAGCGGTGGAGCAGAGAGTCACAGGAGACAGGAGTCGGCGGCTGAGGCTGTAACTGTGCCCGCTGCTAAAGAGAAATGAATATTCACTGCACTGGCAATGAATATTAATTTCTCTTAGAGCGCACACAGTTACAGCCAAAGCCGCCGGCTTCCAGTAGTGGCCAGGCTATCACGGGTGCCTGCTCATTAAGGTAATGAATATTCACCTCTCTCCACTCCCATAGGCATGGAGTGAGGTGAATATTCATTCCCTTGATGAGCGCGGACATGTGATCGTCAGGCTGCAGGAACTGCTGGCACCAGGACAAGATGCTGAGAAGGCATGCAGGGTAGATAAGTAGGATGTTTTGCTTTTTTCTGTTTTTTTATGGGGCCACTCATAAAAGGATAGGGATGAGCAACCATGCATGCAAGGAAAGGAATAAGGAGCCATGCAGATAAGGATGGGAATAAGGAGCCATGCCGACAAGGATGGGAATAAAGAGCCATGCAGACAAGGATGGGAATAAGGAGCCATGCAGACAAGGATGGGAATAAGGAGCCATGAAGAGAATGATGGGAATAAGGAGCCATGTATACAAGGAAGGGGACGAGGAATCATGCATACCAGGATAGGGATGAGTTTACAATGCCAACCCAGCTTATATTCGAGTCACTAAGTTTCATCAGTTTTTCGTGGCAAAATTCGGTGCCTCGTCTTATACTCGGGTCTGCTTATACATGAGCATATACAATACTTTGATATGGCTTTTGAAATTGACAGATGAGTCACAAATAAGAGTTTGCTTATGAATAATTGCTTATATATTTCTTTTCTTAAAGCACCGTGGTCCATTTAGAATGAGGATATATGAAAAAGAAGACTTTAGAGGACAGATGATGGAGTTCACTGAAGATTGCTTCCATGTGTATGAGCAGTTCCATTATAATGACATTTACTCTTGCAATGTGCTTGATGGACACTGGGTTTTCTATGAGGAGCCCAACTACAAAGGACGACAATACTATTTGAGTCCTGGGGAGTACAGGAGATTTAATGATTGGGGAGCTTCAAACTCCAGGGTTGGCTCCTTCCGAAGGGTCCAGTATATTCAATAAACAGAATCAACTTGATACTTACTAATGCTAAAAAATACAGTCTGCAAATACATTTATCGCTTTGTTGCATTTTGTACTAAGTATAAGTATTGTGTCTAACTTTATTTAACACAATTAGTGATGGGCGAACATATGGATGTTCGGGTCTGGCAGGTTTGACAGAACATCTAAAAAAATATTTCAGTTCGAGTACCAGAATGGTACCCGAGCCCAAACCTGGATCCCATTCAGATGAATGGGGCCTCCAAATATCCATTGTTTGCCATGCTGTCATCTGCATGATAAAGTGGCAAACACAGGCTATGATCGATGGTAAGATCAATACCACCGGTCAGAGAACTGCCGTTCTCATGCTGTCAGATGACAGCGTGAGCCAGCAGCTGTGACCTGCACTGAAAAGGTTACCACTGTACACAGGCATTAGAAGATGGAAGCGTACTACTCTCATCAACCTACACCTCCTGTCACTGTTAACAGCAAGTGCAGGCTCTGCTGAACGGAGTATTCATCAGCTGGTGCCTGTGCACTTTAAATAAATAAATAAAAACTGACATTGGGTCTCTTCTATTTTTGATAACCAGAGCATGCAAAACTGACAGCTGCGGGTTGCCACCGTCAGCTGTAGCATGGCTGGTTATCATGAATAGAATGGACCCCCTGCATTTTTTTATTATTTAAATCAATAATTAAAACAAAAAAGGGTGTGACTCATTATTTTTTTTACAACAAGCCAAGCTAAAGCAGATATCTCGGGGCTGGTATTCTCAGATTGGTAAAAAGCCATGGATATCGCCCCCCAAGTCTAAAAATAGCAGCCTGCGCCACCACAGAAAAGGTGCATCTATCAGATGCGCCAATTCTGGCGCTTTGTCTGGCTCGTCCCACTTGCCCTGAAGCAGTGAAAATTGGAGTAATGTTTGTGGGGTTAATGCCAGCTGTTATATGGCTGCTGATATCATGCCCAGAGGTTAGTAATGGAGAAGCATCTATAAGACGCCCCCATTACTAATCCCATAGTTAGATTGTAAAAAAGTCACATCCAGAATAAAATCTTTTAATTGAAATAATGACACAGACTCCTTTATTTGAAATAAAAAAGAACAGTTATACTCAGCATTATGCCTAAACCATTGACACACATCACCTGTAAAAGACAGAAAGTAACAAACAACAATAGTACTCATGTTTACACCTAATCCACAGATGCCCATGTCCCGTGGAAAAGAAAATAATTAAACATCCATATTCCTCACATGTCCAATGTGGTCTGTCCCATGATGATCCTTATGATTTGGAGAGCAGTCACATCGCCAACAGGCGCTTTGTGGACAGATGAGACCAAGATAGAGTTTCTTGGTAAAGAACATTATTCTACTGCTTACTGTAAAAGAAATTAGGTCTACAAATAAAACAATAAAGTAGTTACAGTAAAATATGGTGAAGGTTCAAATATATTTTGGGGTTATTTTGCTGCCTCTGGCCTGCCTCTGGCCCTGGATAGCTTGACTGTGTCCAAGGCATCATGAAATGCGAATGTTCCCATAGGATTTGGATCGCAATGGAGTGCCTGAAGTTGTCATCAAGAGGGAAAATGACCCCAAGCATACTTAAACAACAACCCAGAAATAGATGGAAACAAAGAACTTGAGAGTTCAGATGTGATATTTCAAGTTACACTAGTGTAAAGTGTCCAACCACTACCTCTTCCATACTGATGCTAAAGAGAAACTGTGAATGGTCCCATTAAATAAGTTAATTTTGCCTGCTTTTATGAATTTCAGAGTACAGAGCACGGTATAAAACATGAACTGTGTTTGCTAGTTGGAGGACTACAAGTGCCATATACTCATATGCTGTGCAATTATATTATGTGCACTTTGGGTCAATTGACGTCACTTTTCCTGGTGTCTGCCCCTAATTTGAGTTGTTTTGGCAGCTTTTAGGCCCCCCTGAAGTTGTTGTCTATGCATTTGTTTTGCCTTCCATTGAATTCAATGGGGTTCGGATACGTTCGGTTAACATCGATCCTAACCGAAGTGGACCTTAAAGGGAATCTGTCACCCATATTTAGTGATATCATGTAAAGATATCACCCAATTGTGCGTCCCATAAGGATTCTATTAGGATTTTTTATTCCCCCTGACCCCGCACCTTTGAGGTATAAATACCTTTTTTATCTTGTTGGGGATGTATGCAAATTGCTGCGGTCCGGTCCGATGGGCATGGCTTAGTTGCCTTCCCCCCTTGGCTTGCTGCATGTAATCTTCATCTGTGAATATCACAGATAATGTTGGTTTCCGCGCTTGCGAATTGTAAAGGCCTCCGGCGCCTGCGCAGTATGCTTTGCCCAACTGTGGGCGAAGCATATAATCGCTACTGCGCATGCGCCAGTATTTTCCAGCGCAGTGTATGCCCCGGAAGTGTGTCCTGCATGTGAAGACTTCCCGGGCATAGACCATGCTGGAAAATACCGGCGCATGCGCAGTAGCAATTATATGCTTCGCCCACAGTTGGGCAAAGCATACTGCGCAGTCGCCAGAGGCCTTTACAATGCACAAGCGCGAAAACCAACGTTATCTGTGATATTCACAGATAAGGATTACGTGCAACAAGCCGAGGAGGGGGGAAAGAAGGCGACTAAGCCATGCCCATCGGACCGGACCGCGGTGATTTGCATACATCCCCAACAAGATAAAAAAGGTATTTATGTCTCAAATGTGTGGGGTCAGGGGGAATAAAAAATCCTATTAGAATCCTTATGGGATGCACAATTGGGTGATATCTTTACATGATATCACTAAATATGGGTGACAGATTCCCGTTAAATGGTTTGCTGATCTCTATTACTGATGCACTTCAAACAAGTTACAAAATATGTTAGTAGGTACATCTGTTGCATTAATGTTGCCATTCTCTTAATTTTATTGGAAAAAATGCTTACAAGGATGCAATAAGGGAGAAAGGAAGAATAGCAACTTCTAAACTTTCTTCCCCACCCTGGGTGTGCTGGGATTTCATTAAAGGTGTTTTCTCAGTAACAAAAGTTCAGTTAATCAAAACATCTTGGAATAATAATAAGTTCCACAAGAGGATACGACTGCCGATACGTCTTTTAACGGCGGCAGTTAAGGGTACTTATTCCTCAGCGCCGCTTTTTAACAGCACTGAGAAATAAGTATATAGCGCCCCTGAGTGTCAGAAATTCTCCGGGGTCTTGGCAACCCAAAACCCAGGAGAATATGATTTCCATCAGTTTTTAACAACCCCCACTGTTGCGATCACTGTTATTCAAGGAATAACGGTGACCACAAAAATAAGTCCGATTTCCCATTTAATTTCTCTCTACTCTGATGTAATCTAGCACATCAGAGGAGAGAGAAATGGGACCCTCCTGTATCCCATGGTGATATCCCCATCCGTCGGTTTCTTCTGGGAAGAAAATGGCAGGCACATGCGCAGTGCGCCTGCCGTGATTTGCAGGCCGGCCCCCTGCAACAATAGGGTGATCAAAATAAATAAAAATAGTAAATCAACCTCCCCTTTAACACCCACTTAGGTAAAAATAAAATAAAAAAAGCATTTATTTCAATTTTTCCATTATTGTTAGGGTTAGGGCTATTGTTAGGGTTGGGGTTAAAGCTAGGGTTAGTGTTGGGATTATAGCTAGGGTTAGGGTTGGGCTAGGGTTATGTTGGGGTTATAGTTGGGGTTATAGCTAGGGTTAGGGTTGGGCTAGAGTTAGGTTTAGTCCTAGGGTTAGGGTTGGGGCTAGGGTTAGAGTTAGGTTAGGGTTGGGGCTAGAGCTAGGGTTAGGGTTGGGCTATGGTTGGGCTAGGGTTAGTGTTGGGACTAGGGTTAGGGTTGTGTTGGGGTTAGGGTTGTGTAGTAGTTAGGGTTGTGCTGGGATTAGGGTTCACGTTGGGGTTGGGGTTAGGGCTGTGTTAGGGTTGGAGTTAGAATTCGGAGGTTTCCACTGGTTAGGTGCATCAGGGGGTTTCCAAACACGACATGGCACCCTCCATTGATTCCAGCAAATTTTGTGTTCAAAAAGTCAAACGGTGTTCCCTCCATTCTGAGCCCTACCATGCGCCCAAACAGCAGCTTCCCCACACATATTGGGTAGTGGTGTACTCAGGAGATATTGCACAGCAAATTTTGTGGTCCATTTGCTCCTGATACCCTTGTGAAAATAAAAAAGTTTGGTTCCTAAGTAAATTTTTTGTGAAAAAAGTAAAATGTTCATTTTTCCTTCCTCATTGCTTTAGTTCTCCTGAAGCACCTGAAGGGTTTAATAAACTTCTTGAACATGGTTTTGTGCACCTTGACCCCCCAAACTCACTTCAAATGTGAGGTGGTCCCTAAAAAAATAGTTTTGTAAATTGTGTTGGAAAAATTAGAAATTGCAGGGCAACTTTTAACCCTTATAACGTCCTAACAAAAAAAATATGTTTCCAAAATTGTGATGATTTAAATTAGACATGTTGGAAATTACGTTCTGATTTAAAAGCACACAAATTGAAAGTTTGAAAATTTCTAAATTTTCTAAATTTTTTGCCAAATTTCTGCTTTTTTCATAAATAAACGCAACTCATATCGAAAAATTTTTACCACTAACATGAAGTACAATATGTCATGATAAAAGAATCTCAGAATCAGTGGGGTCCAGTGAAGTATTCCAGAGCTATAACCTCAAAGTGACAATGGTCAGAATTGCAAAAATTGGCTTGGTTATTAAGTACCAAATTGGCTCTTTCACTAAGGGGTTAAATAAAATGTTGCTCTTCTGAGATAATCTTAGAAATGTGCCCCTGCTATGTACTGTGTAATGACTTTGACAGTGCTGGAACATGGTCTGTTCATACCACAGTTCCTTGGGGGAGGAGAGAAAAGAAGCTTTACAGACACTACAGGAGGGGATCACAGCTATACTTTTTTGAAGTAAAACATTGTTTAAAACAGGCTAGGAAATGTTTTACCTCACAGAAAGAATCAGCTACGATCCCTTGCTTTAGGCTGTGTGCACACTAGGGTGACCGCAAAAAATCGATGTCGGAATTTTTTCCGTCTGGACCCCACAAAACGGTTCCCCTTTCCAGATATTGAGATAGCCAAAATTTGAGCTCGATCAAACGATGTTAACCCGTGCCGCTCGTCGCTCAAAGTTTGAAAAAATCCAAATTGAGGTATTTTAAGATTTAGGTATTTTGCATAGTCTGTTAGACTATAAAGAATGTGACAACAACATTGCAGAAATAGCCCTGACCAAATTTTCGAACCATTTGTGGTATTTGAATGCAGAGTTGGTGGGATTATCGTTTTTTGATCCCACCATTACAAACAATGAAAAGTTGTTAATGGCTAATAAATTGCTCAGTAGCACAGATGAACCATCAGAGCACGCTAGGGTTGTAAATCCAAAAGTTAGGAAAGAAAAATTAAAAAAGGTAGGAAGTAACCGACTTTAACGACCTTCTGACAAAAGATGAAGAACAAAAGCAATATGTCCTGCAAGTTGTAAGCAAATGCCGAGCATTATATTCTGACGTTTCAAAAACTACTTTAACAAAAGCTCTAGAATAGATTAGATAACTATGTAAAATTATCAACTCATGTAGGTTAGCGTGCTCTTATGGTTCATCTGTGCTACTGAGCAATTTATTAGCCATTAACAACTTTTCATTGTCTGTAATGGTGGGATCAAAAAACGATAATCCCACCAACTCTGCATTCAAATACCACAAATGGTTCGAAAATTTGGTCAGGGCTATTTCTGCAATGTTGCTGTCACATTCTTTATAGTCTAACAGACTATGCAAGATACCTAAATCTTAAAATACCTCAATTTGGATTTTTTCAAACTTTGAGCGACGAGCGGCATGGGTTAACGTCATTTGATCGAGCTCAAATTTTGGCTATCTCAATATCTGGAAAGGGGAATCGTTTTGTGGGGTCCAGACGAACAAGATTCTGACATTTTTTCCCCCCATATGAGATCCGGTCACCCTAGTGCACACGTAGCTTTTTTTTGCATTTTCGCGGCGTTTTTAATGCGCGGTTTTGCAGCGAAAACGCCAAAAAAGCATCCCATGCAATCCTATGGCATTCCGCACATGCTGTGCTAATGCTGCATATTTTTTCGTGGAGGAATCGCATCGCGGAAAAATACACAGCCATAGGAATGCATTGATCCACTTACTTTCCGCGTGTGGCTATGCCCACCATGTGCAAAGTAAGCGGATCATGTGCGGATGGTACCCAGGGTCTGGAGGAGAGGAAACTCTCCTCCAGGCCCTGGGGACCATAATCCTGTAAAAAATAGAATAAAAATAAAAAATAGTGATATACTCAACCTCCGGTGGCCCCTGGAGTCCTTCCCGCCTCTCACCACGCTCCCGGCATCTTCCCACTCCAGTAATGCTTTGCCTGAATGACCGCTGATGACGTCGCGCTCTTGCGAGCGTGACGTCATCTCAGGTCCTTTGGGCAAAGCATTACTGGGACCGGAAGATGCCGGGAGCGCCGCAGAGCAGATCAGGTGCCGTCAGAAGGTGAGAATAATAATATTTTTTTATTATTATTTTTAACATCCTATCTTTTACTACTAAAAAGTTGGTCACACTTGTCCAGCACTATGCTTGACAAGCGTGACCAACCTGTCAATTACATTTCCAAGCGATGCCTGAAATCGCTTGGAATGCACAAGCATTCCACAAGCGAAAAACGCTTGCAAAACGCTTGTTTTTAGCTGGAAAAATGCATGCGAATTTGCATGCATTTTACCCCCAGCGGGAGTTGCGGAAATGCTGCGGAAATTTCCGCAGTATTTCTGCAACGTGGGCATAGAGCCTCAATGTCAGTATACTCTTTTTCTTCCTCCCCTGGGCATTTTTTTGGGCATTGACTGATGTGAATTCCTTCTCTAGGTCCATATGCGGAACTGGACACAAAAGAATGCCATATAGCATTTCGGAATTGATCTACATGATCTACATCAAATGTTTAGAAATGCTATACTGCTCCAGAACAACAAGGTGCTACTCATACTGCCAAGTTTGAGCAAGTCAACATCAGTCTGTGCATTTGTGCTGCATTAAGTCCTTGATAAGGACTGGGAATAAGGCTGGTTTCACATTAGCGCTTTTTAAGCGCACGCACGGCCGGGGGTAGCTCCGCCCCCGAGCTGGCTCTCTGCCCGGCGTGCCCGCCCCTTGCTTGTAGCGCCGCCTCCTAGCGCACAGCGGCGCCTGCGATCGGCGCACCCTATCTTTAGCATAGGGTGCGCAGATCGTGCGCAGGCCGTGCGCTAGTTGCGCTTTGACCTGCGCTGCGCACTTTTGACGGTGCGCCGAGCACGCCGAAATCCGAAAAGTTTGATTTTGGCGCGCACGGCGCACCGTCAAAAGTGCGCAGCGCAGGTCAAAGCGCAACTAGCGCATGGCCTGCGCACGATCTGCGCACCCTATGCTAAAGATAGGGTGCGCCGATCGCAGGCGCCGCTGTGCGCTAGGAGGCGGTGCTACAAGCAAGGGGCGGGCACGCCGGGCAGAGAGCCGGCTCGGGGGCGGAGCTACCCTCGGCCGTGCGTGCGCTTAAAAAGCGCTAATGTAAAACCAGCCTAAAAAGGCTATTACAGTAATATTTTTCATTACTACTTCAATGGGTCAATGATAGTGTTGAGCGATACCTTCCGATATTGGGAAATATCGGATCGGATTGGATCGGACCGACACCCAAAAAGTATCGGTGTCATGATCCCAGTGCAGGTTTTTGAGCTGCACTCCGGGGGTTAATGTCTGGAGCTCTGTGCAGGTTTTGACCTGCACACTTGGGGTTAATGATTGTGGCCTCTTTCTGGTTCTGGGAGAGCTTCTTAAACCCCTGGGAAGCTTCAATCCCTGCCAGTTATACTTTTGCCTTTGGCCTAGTGTGCTGACCCCCGTGTGCCTGTTTGTTGCTATAGCTTGCTTATATGGTTCTGACCCGGTTCTGTTTCCCGTTGTGAGTCTGCCATTGATTTAGTACCCGGAGCCAAGTTACCTAAGGCTCGATTGTTCAATTTGTCTGGGCCTGAGCGCCAAGCCATGAAGGAGTACATAGCTGAGAGTCTCCGCAAAGGGCATATCAGGCCTTCTGTGTCACCTGTGGCAGCAGGGTTCTTCTTTGTGAAGAAAAAAGATGGTGGTTTGCGGCCGTGCCTCGACTTTCGGGAACTGAACAAGATAACGTTTAGGAACTCTTACCCGCTTCCCCTCATCCCAGACTTATGTAACCAGTTAGCTGGGGCCCAATGGTTCTCCAAGTTAGATCTGCGGGGGGCCTACAATCTGATAAGGGTTCGGGAAGGGGACGAGTGGAAAACGGCATTCCTCACATTAGAAGGACTCTTTGAGAACCTGGTAATGCCATTTGGGTTAACTAATGCACCCGCTATTTTCCAAAATTTCATCAATGTTGTGTTTTCTGATCTGATAGGCCGTTTTGTTAGTATTTATTTGGATGATATTTTGGTGTATTCCCCGGACAGTCAATCTCACTTGCAACATCTAAAGACAGTTCTCCAGAGACTCAGGGAGAACCAGTTGTTCGCTAAATTGGAAAAATGTTTGTTTTTTGTACAGGAGCTGTCTTTTTTGGGGTTGATTGTGTCCTGTGAGGGGTTTCGTATGGATCCTAAGAAGGTGCTGGCGATCACTGACTGGGTTCAGCCTCGAGATCTCAAGGGGCTCCAGCGCTTCTTAGGATTTGCGAACTATTACCGGAGATTCATTAAAGGTTTCTCACAAGTGGCTAAACCACTTACGGATCTTACCCAGAAGGGAGCTGATATAAAAAATTGGTCTGTACTCACTAAGGAATCCTTCTCAGCGATTAAGAAATGTTTCATGTCTGCCCCGGTGTTGGTACAACCTGACCCATCCAAACCATTCATTGTGGAGGTGGATGCTTCTGAAGTGGGGGTGGGGGCTGTGCTGTCCCAGGGTCCGGCCACCCTTACCAATCTCAAACCCTGTGCCTTCTTCTCCAAGAAGTTCTCTTCAGCTGAGAAAAACTATGATGTAGGCAATAGAGAACTTCTTGCGGTCAAGCTGGCGTTTGAGGAATGGAGGCACTATTTGGAAGGGGCGGCTCACCCTATCACGGTTGTCACGGATCACAAAAATTTGGCATGCATTGAATCTGCTAAGAGGATTTCTCCTAGACAGGACCGTTGGTCACTTTTATTTTCACGATTTCAGTTCTCAATTACTTTTCGACCGGGGTCCAAAAATGTCAAAGCGGATGCCCTGTCCAGAAGTTTTGATCCAGTGTCTCCCCCTGAGCCACCTTCCTCCATTCTTCCCCCAGGGGTGGTAGTGGCGGGGGTCTCAACTGAGTTGGAACAAGAAATCCTAAGGGCTCAGGCCGTAGCTCCGGCAACCGGGCCAGGCGATAAACTGTTTGTTCCAGATTCATTGCGGCCTAGACTTCTGCAGGAGTTTCATGATTCTAGGCTGAGTGCTCATCCAGGTATCACAGCCACTAGAGAGGCAGTAGCCAGGGGTTTTTGGTGGCCTTCATTAAGGTCCGATGTCAAGGAATTTGTTTCTGCTTGTGGAATGTGTGCCCGTTCCAAAAGCTCACATAACCGACCAGCTGGGGAACTCATACCTTTACCGGTTCCTGATAGGCCATGGACTCATCTTTCCATGGATTTTATTACCGGCCTTCCACCTTCCAGGGGCAATACCGTGATCTGGGTTGTGGTGGATAGGTTTTCTAAACAGGCCCATTTCATTCCCTTGGCAGCATTACCTTCAGCAGAAACATTGTCAAGGTTGTTTGTGCAGCATGTGGTCCGATTGCATGGGGTACCCCTGAAAGTTGTGTCTGACAGAGGTGTGCAGTTTGTGGCCAAATTTTGGAGGGCATTCTGTATGAAATTGGGCATCTCACTCTCCTTCTCATCGGCATATCACCCGGAGAGCAATGGTCAGACAGAACGCACCAATCAATCCCTGGAACAAATTCTCAGGTGTCTGACCTCCACCAGACAGGAGGATTGGTGTGATACGTTACCGTTGGCTGAATTCGCTTTTAACAACTGGGTGAGTCAGTCCACCAACATGTCCCTATTCCTGATTAACTATGGCTTTAATCCGCATTTTGGGGAGTTTTCTCGGGTGGATTCCGGTTGTCCAGGAGCAGAGGGGTCTGTTCAACGGTTAAAAAACCTCTGGGCTGAAGTCCGGCGTAATATCTCTCGGGCCCAGGGGAGATACAAATATTTTGCGGACAAAAAGAGAGCCTCGGGAGACATGTTTCAGGTGGGAGAGAAGGTTTGGCTCTCCACACGTAACATCAACTTAAAGGTACCATCAGTTAAGTTGGGACCAAAGTTCATTGGTCCGTACGAGATTATGGAGATAGTCAACCCTGTGGCATATAGATTGCGTCTCCCTGTGTCCTTAAAAATATCTAATGTGTTCCATAAATCTCTGTTGAAACCCGCAGGATCTGTCAAAGAGAACTCTGAGACTGTTGTTCCTCCAGTGTTTGTGGAGGGTCAATTGGAGTATGAGGTCGGACATATTGTGGACTCTCGGTGGGTTCGCCACTCTTTGCAGTACCTGGTCCACTGGAAGGGATATGGACCAGAAGAGCGCTCATGGGTCCCTGCTCGCTCGGTACATGCAGATCGCCTGGTTCGGGCTTTCCACGCCAAGTACCCGGGGAAGCCTGGGGGTCCAGAGGCCCCCTGTTGAGAGGGGGGTACTGTCATGATCCCAGTGCAGGTTTTTGAGCTGCACACCGGGGGTTAATGTCTGGAGCTCTGTGCAGGTTTTGACCTGCACACTTGGGGTTAATGATTGTGGCCTCTTTCTGGTTCTGGGAGAGCTTCTTAAACCCCTGGGAAGCTTCAATCCCTGCCAGTTATACTTTTGTCTTTGGCCTAGTGTGCTGACCCCCGTGTGCCTGTTTGTTGCTATAGCTTGTTTATATGGTTCTGACCCGGCTCTGTTTCCCGTTGTGAGTTTGCCTGTTGATTTTGTACTGCATTATTATCTGTGTATGACTCATTGCCTGTGACCTGAATACTCTCTGCTCGCCCCTTTGGTACCTTGCAGCTATATCTGTGTGTGACTCATTGGCTACGTCCTGACTATTCTCTCTGTCTATGTCCCTTGGTAACTTTGTCTCGCAGTTACTCTGCTAGGAATTCTCTTGCAGCTCCTAGCTCTGTGGAGTTTAGGCCACGCCTCTAGCAGTCACGTGCTTCAGGTCCTGCGGCTCTGAAGTACGCATCTACTCGGTTGCTGCCCGCTCCACAGGTATCTTTGAGCACTGTTTCACTTTACTCAGGACACGCGCACTGGCTCAGTGAGCAAGTTCAGTGCGGTGTTCCTGACAATCGGATATCGCCGATTCCGATACCGGAAACCAATGCAAGTCAATGGGACAGAAATATCGGAATTAAAATAAACCCTTTCTTTCCTTGTAGGTTAATTCTACATGAAGGAAAACAACTAAGAATAATGTAGAATGTATTGGGGGAGGTGAAGACATTAAAGGCATAGAGGTTTAGCCCAATCAAATGGAATAGCAGGAATTAATTTTTTTTAAGACGTTCGAAGTTACAAAGATATTGACTATGTTAACCTTTTTTATATTTTCTCGGATATGTATGTTTCTCTACTTCCATGCTCTTCAACTTATTTTTTACTTCTCCTACACTTTCTCCTTCATGATCCTCAGCAGGAGCAGCATCTTTTTCATCAACTTCTTCACCTTATTCAACTTCTTCTTCTTCACCTTCTTCCTATTATTCTTTTTTTTTACATTCTTGATATTCTTCTTATTCAACTATTATTCTTCATATTCTACTTCTTCATCTTCTTCCTATTCTTCTTCTTCATCATATTCTTATTTGTGACAGGCATTCCTGTAGTTGTTATCTATTAAAGTTTGAAGATTACTCCTTCCGTTCTGCCTGTCACAAAAGATTTACAACAGGATTTGTCCGCGTTCAGTTTGGCCAGCAGCAGCAGGCATTTTCCAGGGGCACCACGAGGAGGAACGGACTCACCCCCATACACTGCTTAGTCTTCTTCTGCTTATAATTTAGATAATGTCTTTTGCTCTGATTTTTAGTCTTATGCTTAATGTTCTTCTGCTTTTTGTTCTTCTGCTTCTTGCTCTTCTGTCTCTTGTTGTTCTGTATCTTGGTGGTTGTCTTCACGTTCTTTGTCCTCTTGGTCATCTTCTTCAGGGTCATCTTTTTGGACTTCTTTGGGGTGATCTTCAGGGTCGTCGTCTTCAGGGTCGTCGTCAGGGAGATCCAGAGTGATTACCAAAAACCATTTCAAAAAGCTTGAACTTGGAAATGTAGCAGAAGGTACAAGAAGGCTGAGGAACTGCCGAGAACCTGCTGACGGTACTGGAACCCGGATGGGTAGCAGAAGGAACAAGAGCCAATGGCACTACCGAGGACCAGCTGATGGTACTGGAACCTGGTTACTAAGAAGGAGGTACCTGTGCTAGAAAGCACTACCAAGGACCAGCAGACGTTGCTGGAACTCGGATACCAAAAAGGAGGCACCTAAGCCAAAGGCACTGCCGAGAACCAGCTGACGGTGCTGGAACCCGGATGGGTAGCAGAAGCTACAAGAGCCAATGGAACTACCGAGGACCAGCTGACGGTGCTGGAACCAGGAGGGGCAGCAGAAGGAACAAGAGCCAATGGCACTACCGAGGACCAGCTGATGTTACTGGAACCTGGTTACTAAGCAGGAGGTACCTGTGCCAGAAAGCATTACCAAGGACCAGCAGACATTGCTGGAACTCGGATACCGAGAAGGAGGCACCTAAGCCAAAGGCACTGCCGAGAACCAGCTGACGGTGCTGGAACCCGGATGGGTAGCAGAAGCTACAAGAGCCAATGGAACTACCGAGGACCAGCTGACGGTGCTGGAACCCGGAGGGGCAGCAGAAGGAACAAGAGCCAATGGCACTACCGAAGACTAGCTGATGTTACTGGAACCCGGTTACTAAGCAGAAGGTACCTGTGCCAGAAAGTACTACCAAGGACCAGCAGACGTTGCTGGAACTCGGATACTGAGAAGGAGGCACCTAAGCCAAAGGCAGTGCTGAGAACCAGCTGACGGTACTGGAACCCTGATGGGTAGCAGAAGGTACCCATGAAAAACAAAGTTGCAAGGCAGTGAGTCGGCCGCAGTTACCGAAACCTACAGTCCTACAGGGGGTACTTGTCCTGTTGGCACTACGGAACCAGCCTTTATTGCCAGATCCTGCAGTCCACATAGGAAGCACCTAAACTGCAGGCACCATAGAGTCGGCTAACCCGACCGCAACACGACAGGACAACGTATTGGTGGCAAAGTGACGTTGACACTGCCCGGAAACAGCCGGCGTGCTGGAACCAGGCTGGGCAGGAGGGAGTACCCTTGCCAAAGACACTGCCGGGAACCAGCTGATGGTGCTGGAACCCGGAGGGGCAGCAGAAGGAACAAGAGCCAATTGCACTACCGAGAACCAGCTGATGTTACTGGAACCTGGTTACTAAGCAGGAGATACCTGTGCCAGAAAGCACTACCAAGGGCCAGCAGACATTGCTGGAACTTGGATACCATGAAGGAGGCATCTAAGCCAAAGGCACTGCTGAGAACCAGCTGATGGTACTGGAACCCGGATGGGTAGCAGAAGCTAAAAGTGCCAATGGAACTACTGAGGACCAGCTGACGGTGCTGGAACCCGGAGGGGCAGCAGGAGCAAGAGCCAATGGCACTACCGAGGACCAGCTGATGGTACCGGAACCCGGTTACTAAGCAGGAGGTACCTGTACCAGAAAGCACTACCAAGGAGTAGCAGACGTTGCTGGAACTTGGATACCGAGAAGGAGGCACCTAAGCCAAAGGCACTGCCGAGAGCCAGCTGACGGTGCTGGAACCCGGATGGGTAGCAGAAGGTACCCATGAAAAACAAAGTTGCATGGCCGCGATCCTGCCGCAGTTACCGAAACCCACAGTCCTACAGGGGGTGCTTGTCCTATTGGCACTACGGAACCAGCCTTTATTGCCAGATCCTGCAGCCCACATAGGAAACACCTAAACTGCAGGCACCATAGAGTCGGCTAACCCGACCGCAACACGACAGGACAACGTATTGGTGGCAAAGTGACGCTGACACTACCCGAAAATAGCCGGCGTGCTGGAACCAGGCTGGGCAGGAGGGATTACCCATGCCAAAGACACTGCCAGGAAACAGCTGGCGGTGCTTGAACCCAGGGTAAATACTACAAACAGAGTGGAGACAGAGGCCTAATTGGAGCAAGTTTAAAATCTGTAGTTGTGTGAGTGTGGACAGAGCAGGAGAAATTGCCGGACACACAGCTGGGGATCAGCTGACATTACTGAACCCCAATAACACTGGAGCATATGTTGACTGTGCAGACGGCACTTCTGAGCAGCAACTGGCGGAGTTGGAGCCCAGGGTCAATCAGTTCAGGTGGTAGAAACATGAACACAACAGGAGACCTGGATACTGTTGCCAACCAATTTTTTAATCGGGCCTTGTTCATTTTCTGAAAAGTAAGCCGGTCAACGCTATCGGAGGATAGTCGCATGCGACGGTCTGTTAGTACACCACCTGCGGCACTAAAGACGCGTTCCGATAATACACTAGCAGCAGGGCAAGCCAGCACCTCCAATGCATACTGGCTAAGCTCTGGCCATATATCCAGCTTACAGACCCAAAACTTGAAGGGGGAAGAGCCATCTGGGAGTACATTGAGAGGGCAAGACATGTAGTCTGTCACCATCTGACAGAAACGTTGCCTCCTGCTGACTGGAGCTGTCTTTGATGGTGTAGACATTTGTGGCAGGCACACAAAACTTTGCCACATTTTGGCCATACTGGTCTTGCCTTGTGCTGAGGCGCTGCTTCTGCTCCCTCTTTCTGCAGAGCTTCCTCCACTGCCTCGACGCACAGAGCTGCTTTGTAAAGCACTAGCAGCACTGCTCTCGGGTGGAATGGAGAACATGATGGAATGCACCAGTGTGTCTTGGTACTTCCGCATTTTATGCTCCCGGTTCAACAGTGTTATGAGGCTTTGTAAGTTGTCCCGGTAGCGAGGATTTAGGAGGGTGTACACCCAATAATCAGCCGTGTTGAGAATGTGGGCGATGCGGCGGTCATTTCTCAGGCACTGCAGCATGAAATCAACCATGTGCTGCAGACTCCCAACTGCCAAAGAAACGCTGTCCCCTGCTTGAGTCGTCATCTCTGCCTGCTCTGCATCACCCCACCCTCGCTGTACATACTGACTAGAACATTGTGTACCTCCCTCCTCTGGAGAGATATCTTCCTCCTCCATTGACTCCTCCTCATCCTCCTCACAAAGTGTCCCATGCCTAGGCCTTTGTGAGGAACCACGTTGCGCAGACTGTCCAGAAGCAGATGGCATTTTTGACTCCTCATCTTCCTCCTCTTCCACAACCTCCTCCCTTAGTGCTTGCAGTGTTTTTTCAAGCAGGCAGATAAGGGGGACAGTCATGCTGACTGCATCATCTGCACTCGCCATCCGTGTGGAATCATCGAAGGCATGCAAATCGTGGCAGTTGTCCTTCATAGAGGCTTACTCAGTGGTGATGAAGTGTGAACAGCGCGCAATGCAACTTGTTTGCGCCTGATGCAGCTGGTACTCCATTACTGCTGCCTTCTGCGCACACAACCGCTCCAACATATGTAACGATGAATTCCACCTGGTGGGTAGGTCACATATGATGCGATGTTCCAGAAGGTGGAATCGGCGCTGCAGAGCTGCAATGCATGATCTTGCCATGCTGGAACGCCACAAGTGAGCGCACTCTATGCGGACCTTGTGCAGCAGTGCATCAAGATCCGGATAGTACCTCAAAAAACTCTACATGACCAAGTTGAGCACATGTGCCAGACATGGGATGTGAGTGAGGTTGCCTAGGCCAAGAGCTGCCACCAGATTTTGGCCATTGTCACACACTACCAAGCCTGGCTGGAGATTCGCTGGCACAAACCACACGTCACTCTCCTGCTTGATGGCATTCCAGAGCTCCTGCGCTGTGTGGCTTCGATTCCCCAAAGAAATTAATTTCAGCATGGCCTGTTGACGTTTGGCCACGGCTGTGCTCATATCGGTCGTAACAGGTAAGCATTCACGGGTCCTTGTGGAGGTAGACCGTGACAGCTCTTGCAGTGCTGATTCAGAGAAACTGGAGTATGAGGAGGAGTCAATGTGTACAGACTGGATTCCTGCAATCCATGGAGTTGGCAGAACACGTACAGTGCCACTCTCAAGATCTGTACCCGGCTTCACAACATTTACCCAGTGGGCAGTGAGGGAAAGGTATGGTCCCTGTCCATGGTTACTGGTCAGGTGGACCTTGCTAGTGACGGCGTTTAGTAGCTCATGTTTAATTTTTCCCTCCACATGCTTTTGCAGGGCAGTGGCGGTTTGCCTGCTGAAATAATAGCGGCTGGGCACGTTGTATTGTGGGACTGCCATGAAGTTTCGGAAGGTGTCAGTCTCTACCAGCCTGAATGAGAGCATTTCAAGGGACAGTAGTTTTGAAATGCCAGCATTCAGAGCCTGTGCTCGGGGATGGTTTGCCGAGTATGGCCGCCTTTTCTCCCATGCCTGTGCTACCGATGGCTGTAGAGTGGCCTGGGAGTGTGAGGATGACAGGGAATGTGGTGCTGTAGGTGGAATTACACTTGGTCTCTGTACAATAGTGCCAGAGGATCTTCCATGACGATCCTGTGAGGAAGCCGAACCAGCTGTTTGAGCTGGAGGAAGAGGCTACAACAAGAGCTGAAGAGGTGGTAGGTGGTGCTGTAGGTTGGCCTATGCCTTCAGTGTGTCTTTGTAACTCCACCACATGCTTGGTCCGCACATGTTTCCACATATTTGTGGTATTGAGGTTGCTGACACTTTTCCCTCTTTTGACTTTCTGATTAAACAGCTTGCATTTGACAAAGCAAATATCATCTGCAACTGTGTCAAAAAAGGACCACGCACTGCAAGTCCTGGGAGCACTCGTTTTGGGTTTTGGAAGAGGAATGCTTCTAATGGGTGCCGAAGTGGAGGCTACAGGCAACCAAGTCTGCCCCCTCCCTATCCCTCCTGTTTTGGCCGTTCGGGGAATCTCTTCCTCAGAGCTGCTTCCACCACCTTCCTGTTCCTCACGCCATGATGGGTCAAGGACCTCATCATCTACACTACCCTCTTCAAACACCTGCTTCTCCTGGGTAGTCTCGCCAGCACAGTACGCACCAGAAAGTGGCACCTGAGTCTCATCATCAGATTCGTACTGAGGTGTGCTGACCATAGGCACTGGCCCACCCGCCTCTTAGATTCAGAGAGACAAAGCAGTTGCGCATCACTGTATACTTCCTCTTCTTCACATTCTAGAATAGTGCTTGGCTGGCCCCCTCTTTCCAAGCCAAGAGATTCAGAGAACAGAAGTAGAGATGGCTCCTGTCCAGGACTCTCTGACTGCCTGGGCAATTTGGCAGGTGGTGAAGAGACAGATGGTTGCTCTTCAGTGCTCTGGACCTGAGAGGATGTGGAAGTAATTGAAGTCGATGCGTTAGCTGCTATCCATCCGACAACGGCTTCATTTTGTTCCTCCCGCAGCAGTGGGGTGCGGCGAGCTCCTACACTCCTACAAAGCTGCGCATAAAGGACTGTTCCCTGGGAAAACTTGGGGATGCTGAGTCACTGGTGCCCGCAGCAGGCACAGAAACCCCACGTCCTCTTCCTGCTGAAACTCCACACCCACGACCACATACCTTACTCCCTGCCTTCTTCATCTTGGTAGACTGATAAAGATAGGCAGAAAAGTACTAAGGGCTTAGTGTGCTTATTCCTGAACAGCTGCTAACAGGTATAAGAAACACTAATTTTATAAAGTTTGGACTACACTTTAATATGAGCTAATGTGGCCTACACAACTGTAAAGTGGAGTGTTTGGTGAACTTTTTTTACGTTTTTTTTTCACAAAAAAAAGGATGTGACCAAAGATGTAAAAGCGATAGTATCACAAACTTTTTATAGCTATTACAATGCAGGAAGGTAACCTACAATGCAATAGATGAGGCTACAAAAATAGGCTAATACTAATCTGGCTGGGGCTGCAGGGCACAAACCAGCAGAAAGGCTCCTCTATCTACTCCTATATAGTGTTTGCAACCAATCTAGCTGGATACAGATGAAAGCACACTAATAGGAGAAATTCAGGAAAAATAAGCAACACTACAGATAAAAAAGGACAATGTATGAGGCAGTGACGCACGCTGAGCGGACTACAACCAGAGGTGGCTGCAGAACACACTACAGCGTGAGCTGCACTCACACACAGAGACTTCACAGACAGCCGTGAACAGTGCAGAGAACTGTGCACTAGCACTGAAAGGCTGCAGAAAGGCTCCGCTATCTACTCCTATATAGTGTTTGCAACCAGTGTAGATGGCTACGGATGGAAGCACACTAATATGAGAAATCAGGAAAAATGAGCAGCAATAAAGCAAAAAAAGGACTATGTATGAGGCAGTGACGCACGCTGAGCGGACTACAACCAGAGGTGGCTGCAGAACACTACAGCGTGAGCTGCACTCACACACACAGACCTACCTTGCAGACAGCTGTGAACAGCGCTGCAAGGCAAAATAAAGCTACAGCGGTTGATAAAGTAGCCTATGTAAAGCACTATATAGAAATTCGCTATCTCTAACTGTCCCTCAGAGTCTGAACAGCAGCAGCGTCCTGTCCCTAACTGAATTCACAGCAGAGTGAACCCAAAATGGCGGTGGCGGCTTTTATAGTGCATCATGACATCATTTCAGCAGCCAATCACAGCCATGCCATTAGTTAACACGCCTACATGCCTAACAGGATGTGCCCACACTTCTTAGGATTCCTCATTGGCTGAATCAAATCAAACTGGCTCATAGCATTATGGGAACTTCCGAATCCGGTATACGATATGCAAAAAGTATCGGAACTCAGTATCGGAATTCCGATATCGCGAATATCGGCCGATACCCGATATTTGCAGTATCGGAATGCTCAACACTAGTCAATGAGCATAATTGTTTCAGGAATTGAAAACCTGATTCTGCATTAACTGGTCTGATCACAATTGTAGGCTCAGAATGCAATATGCAAAGATAATAGGACAAACATTGCTCTGTCTCTGACATTTAATCTCTAATCTCTGATTATCTGAAAATAATTTCAGTGATGTACTGGAGAATATACAGAATGTACAGTTTTTCATAGATTCTATTGTTTTCAGTGTTTCTGGCTCCCTCTAGTGACCAGAGTCATAATCACAGTCATATATTGTTTTTCATTTCCTTATGCCTGAATTTTTCCCTCCTTTGCAGTGCATTCTGGTAAGTTTTGCAATGCATCCTGGTAGCCTTTGCAAAAGCATTATGGTTAGTTCAGCCCCCATCTTCCTTAGTCTCCTCCATTTTCCTTCAGGCTGCATTCAGGAACCATCTAATTTCTCTTCTCCCCTTGTGATAGCATCCCTGCTATGTATTTATGCTTCCTGTAGCTAATTCCTGTCCCATATTAGCCTGGTTAATCAGTCCTTCCCCTAGTTAGCTATTAGTGTATAAATGTTGATTCACAATGTATTATGTATATATGAATTCCTGATGTACCCTGTATTGACTGAGTGTATATATATGTTTTGCTTGTAGTTTCACCTCGCCAATACTGTATACCATCACATTCAATAAAAGCACACATTCAACTACAGTCTCCTCATTGGACCCCAGTATAGTGGTTTAGCTGCCTGTATAGCTACATAATTCTGCTTCATTTAGTGAGGACGGAATAATTACCTTCAAGGCCCCTGCCCCGTGCTTAGCATTTATAAAATTTATTTTCCAGCCAAGTTTGACCTGATCCACAGAGCAAGCTGGATGAATTCAGCCGCTAAGCCCCTGTGCTGAAAATGACAGTAGTTTTCTTCAACTTACAGGCAATGGTGCAAATTTAAAAAAAATGACCATCACATCCAAGTATAAACTAAATGTGAACAGGTGCTTAACCTAGAGTCACCAACTTATATACACTCAACAAAAAAGGAAGCACACTGTAGCGCAATAGCATGCAAACATGAAATATGAAAAGTGAATTGCATTACTGCATTAGAAATATGAATAATTGAGAAAGCTTAAGCATAAAATGGCCAATTTATTTGTACCTGGAAGCCACATTAAGGCGTTTTTCGTTTTACAGGACCCTAACCTAATGCCAATCCTCACTTAAACTAAAGTCTTCATCTGTATGGGAACCTATGTAAATAGTCTCCTTAGACTGAAATCTATATCTCTGTGGAGGGGTAGTGGCCCTGCTGTGATTAAAACCACCTGCGGCTAAAAGGAGGAGTGCTCAGTCAGAAGGTTAATGAATACAAATTTCAAAAAATTGACGGTCACATCCAAGCATAAATTAAATGTGAACAGATGCTTAACCTAGAGTCACCAACTCATATACATTCAACAAAAAAGGAAGCACTCTGTAGTGCCATAGCACGCAAACATGAAATATTTGCCGCAGGCAAAGAAGCTGAGTGAAACGCGCATCGGGGAAGAGGGACATCCTGGGATATGGAGAATGAGAAACGCCTTACCGTGGCTTCCAGGTGTACATAAATTGGCCATTTTATGTGCTAAGCTTTCTCAATTTTTCCTATTTCTAATGCAATTCACTTTTCATATTTCATGTTTGAATGCTATGGCATTACAGGCAATGATAGAGCAGTCTGCATGATCACAAAAACTGGATAGTTTTTTTTTAAGTGCATGTCAGTACTGTATTTTATTAAAAGAGCTGTTTGTTTATTTAAATTCTATATGTTTGTGTGACAAAGTGTTTGCCGCCTTCCTGATTTCCTTTTCTTTTGCATGTTTGTCAAACTTAAATGTTTCAGATCACCAAACATGTTTAATTATTAGATAAAGGTAACACAAGTATGTATAAAATATACTTTTAACCCCTTAATGTCCATTGACGTGCACAGTCCGTCATGGGCGGTTGTAACTTACCGCACCAGGAAGGACTGTGCATGTCATGGCTATGAACTGCCACTGCATGTAAACACGCAGTGACAGTTTAGTGCCGACAGCTGTCTATGACGGCTGACAGGCACAGCAAGGGATGCAAGGACCCTTGCAGTCGGTCCTTGCACCCCAAGCCCTGTGACTGGTCAGTCAATCTGACTAACCAAACACAGCAGCGATAGGGCAGGAGAGGCTGAAATTTCAGCATCTCCTGCGTGATTAGTGCGGGAGCTCAGCACAGGAGTGGCTGAACTTCCTGCACTGACAGCCAGGAGCAGCACCCCTGCCGCCCCTGGCTGTTAACCCCCCCAGTGTGGTGTGATCGGGCGTGATCGCAGCATTCAAGGGGGGGAGGCAGAGGGTAGGGGGCTCCCTCTACCTCAGATCGGTGTCCCCACAATATAATTGCGGGGCCCGACCAGGCCCAGATTGATAATCTGCCCAACCAGGCATTTTCCCGCTGGCCCGCAATGTGTGTGACTCTGTGGGCCACTGGAATGGCAGCACCCGCTCATCTGGCCACTGATGCGGTCACCGGTCCATTTCAAATTTTTGCTGCTGGCCCTTTAATTCTACAGGCACGGCAGTTTTACACAGGTACGCATGCTCGCTCTGGCAGCAGCTGCATCATCACTCACCACCAGTCAGTGCCACAGGAGGGGGTTAAGAACATCTGACGTTGCAGTCAGGATATTCTTTATGGGCAGAGAGAGACGCTCTGCTCTCCTGCTCCAGGCTGCAGTGCTGATGTGGCGCCCCTGTGGGTCCAGTCACCACAGAGGTACTGCATCTCAGCCAGAGGTGTGGTATCTCACGACCGGGTAAGATGGGGGCACCTCACCACACTCTTAACACTGCACTCAACATACACACTAGTTAGTCAGGGCACCTGGGTGTACCCTTCAGGAGGATGGCCTCATCCCAGACTGGCTAGGAAAGGGTGTTGGGAGCTAGTGGGGAAGGTAGGAAAAGGGGAGGAGCTTAGAAAGTGGAGTGATGTAGAGTAGCTAAAGGAAACAGTGAGTGGGCGGAGCTTAGAGAAGGGGTGGGAGATTTGAAAAGGAGTTGAGAAGAGTTCCCTCAGGGGAGAGCAGGTAGAAGGATGCGCTTGGAGCAGCTCCTGTCAGGAGGAGCTGCCGGATAGATTGGCTTGGAGGAAAGCTCCCGGGAGGAAAGAGTGGAATTTCTAAAGTCACACGCTGATTGCCATCAGGTGGGGGAAGAAATTAGGTCACAGAAGGGTCTCATCCCCTAGCCTAGAGAAGTGAACAACGAACTTAACTAGCAAGCTGACAGCTATGGTTGCTGTATGGGCCACAGCAAATCCCACAGTTATCTTCCCAGAAAGGCAGCCACATAGGATCAGGAAGCCGCCTGAGTGACGAATTCTGACAGGATCCACGGCAGCTAGCCTGGGACACTGACTGTGAAGGTGCTGGAAAGGGAGGAAGGAGAGGAAACCAGTACAGTGAGACGGCCTAGGAAGGAACATACTGAAAGGGAGTGTTGGAGGGGTGTACTCATCTACTCGGGAGTTTACTGGACCCCTGACCTGGAGGACTCAGCACCGAAGTGGGCGCCTGTGCGCACCAGACAGTGAGTAAAGCCCTTTTGAACTGCATTCAACTGAATTCTTGTCTCCTTTCTACAACCAACACTCAGCACTCAGCACTGCTACATCCTCCAATCTGCTTGTCACCATCTCCCCTGAAACCACACTCAACAGCCCTGGGACTATTGCTCTACCTGTGGAGAGCCATTGTCACCTCAGCTGCATCACACCAACAGTCCCAGGAGAACAACACCGCAGCGCTGGTCACCTCTGACCAGAATACCACATGTGGCGTCACGTATTTAATCATCTATAAACTTTATTCCCAATTTATTACACTTCAACAACAACAAACAACCTTGTTTATCATTGTCCGCCTGGGGCCACGGACCAGGTTGCGGCCACTGTGACACCGTCCCCCACTGAAGTCGACCGGCCCAGTACCGAGTACCCCACAGCTCGGCACTGGGTGCTCCAACTGGCGTCACAAACAGGATAAGCAAAGCCCGGTATCACCGGGTCCTGTGTGCCGAAGATTTTGATGAATTTGAGTGATAAAAAGTGTAAAAGAACAGATTTATTGAACTGTAATATGGACTCTAAAAAATGGCCGCCAGAGCGGTGAAGAGGAGTGTGTCAAAACAGGTGACACTCAAGGAAGAGCACGAAAAACCGTTAAGACCCCCTGCCTGTATTATTATGTGACTGCATCATGGCCAACGCCCCAAGGAGAGGAGGAGATCGCCCTGCTGAATGGCAGCCTGCGGCTGAGACAGGAGGTCCTGCAAGAGCTGAAACAGCAGCGTACCTGAGAGAGGCCTACAGAAGATGAATCCTCACCTGTGATACCTGCGCCATCGGTACCTGTCGCCGCTGCACCAGCCCCGTTACTGGCAGTCTCCGATAACTGCTGCCTCCACCCTGACACCGCTCCCTGCCAGGAGGTGTTATCCATGGGACCAGGAGCCAACATGCATGCGGAGGCTGTGCACCTGCCCGAACCTGACGCGGCTGCGCAGGTCTCACCAATGGCCCCACCAGATACTGTCCCTACACCAGCTTCACCACTGCTGTCACCTGCCATGGTTGCTGACCAGGCAGCTGGGAAGACTGCTGCTGCTACCGGCCTCCACCTGTCACCAGCACCGGACCCTGATGATCAGGAGAAAGAAGGTATGGCCGCGGCCCCTGCATCTGGAGCAGCTACACCCCAGACTGCTATTGCCCCCACCACAGCAAGCACCAAATCAGTACCACCAGGGAGAGCTCAACCAACACTGGAAGAAAACATACAATATGTCAAGCCCCGTGGATGTCAACGGAAAGTACTTTCTTGGAAGTAACCAGGCTATCAGGCTTCCATTACCCCAGGAGGGGACCACTAATAAGGAAATTATGAGCTAAAAGAACAGTTACCCAGGAGAGTATTTGCACCGTTGTGCCTATGTTGATTATTTTCCAGTTTTCTTGTTGCCTAGTTTTTGACACCAGTTTAAAAAACTGAGAGATCACGAACTGTGTGTGGTCCAAAAACTCTCTATGTACATAGTTGTGCCTCTTAAGGTACTCCTTCTTGGTTTTACACAAACCGTTTTCACACAAAAACTACCTCAGACCAGAACAAAAACTTGCGGGTGTGGCTGAACCCTGGGTCTGGAAGTAAAGACCAGTAAGTCCTGCAGCCCACCCAGGACCACCGTTGGAGGTTTAGGGCGAGTCCTTCACCAGCAAAAGGGACACTGCAAGAAATCCCGGCTGGGAGCGGTGTCCAGCACTTTCAAGAATTATTATTGTTTTATTATGAAGTCTTTTATATCGTGCCTTATGACAATGTTGGTGGCTAGAGTTGAGCGAAACGGGTCGAAAAAATTAAAAAGTCACCGACTTTTGGCAAAGTCAGGTTTCATGAAACGAAACCCGACCCTAGGATGAGGTCGGCCACGAGGTCGGCGACTTACGCGCCAAAGTCGCGTTTCAAAAGTTTGTTTTGCGCTCTTTTTCAGCCAATCAGGATCCACGGACACTGTGGGCAACGTGATGACATAGGCACGGGTCACCACCATCTTTCAGAAGGGCATGCAAGTGATTGGCTTGCTTTGGTGGGCGTCACAGGGGGTATAAAAGGACGTGCACGCCGACCGCCATCTTACTTCTGCCGATCTTAGTATAGGGAGAGGTTGCTGCTGATTCTGTAGGGAGAGCGTTAGGCAGGGAAGAAGACAAAAGAACTGCTTCTGCTGCTAGCGATTTGGCCTGCACAACACACCAGTCACTGTGTGTGCAGTGCAAGGGGAGGCTATATTGTGGTGTATCAGTGGTGTTGGTTGTTGGGCTGCCTTCTAAGGCTTCCTGACACGCTGGCATTGCTGTTTACCCACTGCTCCGCAAACTGCTTTTTTAAAAGCAATCCAATCTCCCTTATCCTCTAGTCACTTTTGTCACCGCTGTGCCATCGAGCGTGTCACATAGCGCTCAGATATCAGTGGGCCTCACACAATCTACAAGTGTCCAGTGTCCAAAAATGTACGCAGAGATTCA
Organism: Dendrobates tinctorius; assembly: GCF_039654945.1. Lineage (NCBI taxonomy): Eukaryota > Metazoa > Chordata > Amphibia > Anura > Dendrobatidae > Dendrobates > Dendrobates tinctorius. Next base: position 27,658,894 of record NW_027361921.1, read on the forward strand.
AAATCTCCATTATCCTCTCGTCACTTTGGTCACAGGCAGCTGTGCCATCGAGCGTGTCACATAGCGCTCAGATATCAGTGGGCCTCACACAATCTACAAGTGTCCAGTGTCCAAAAGTGTACGCAGAGATTCAAAATCTCCATTATCCTCTCGTCACTTTGGTCACAGGCAGCTGTGCCATCGAGCGTGTCACATAGCGCTCAGATATCAGTGGGCCTCACACAATCTACAAGTGTCCAGTGTCCAAAAGTGTACGCAGAGAATCAAAATCTCCATTATCCTCTCGTCACTTTGGTCACAGGCAGCTGTGCCATCGAGCGTGTCACATAGCGCTCAGATATCAGTGGGCCTCACACAATCCACAAGTGTCCAGTGTCCAAAATTGTACGCAGAGATTCAAAATCTCCATTATCCTCTCGTCACTTTGGTCACAGGCAGCTGTGCCATCGAGCGTGTCACATAGCGCTCAGATATCAGTGGGCCTCACACAATCTACAAGTGTCCAGTGTCCAAAAGTGTACGCAGAGATTCAAAATCTCCATTATCCTCTCGTCACTTTGGTCAAAGGCAGCTGTGCCATCGAGCGTGTCACATAGCGCTCAGATATCAGTAGGCCTCACACAATCTACAAGTGTCCAGTGTCCAAAAGTGTACGCAGAGATTCAAAATCTCCATTATCCTCTCGTCACTTTGGTCACAGGCAGCTGTGCCATCGAGCGTGTCACATAGCGCTCAGATATCAGTAGGCCTCACACAATCTACAAGTGTCCAGTGTCCAAAAGTGTACGCAGAGATTCAAAATCTCCATTATCCTCTCGTCACTTTGGTCACAGGCAGCTGTGCCATCGAGCGTGTCACATAGCGCTCAGATATCAGTGGGCCTCACACAATCTGCAAGTGTCCAGTGTCCAAAAGTGTACGCAGAGAATCAAAATCTCCATTATCCTCTCGTCACTTTGGTCACAGGCAGCTGTGCCATCGAGCGTGTCACATAGCGCTCAGATATCAGTGGGCCTCACACAATCCACAAGTGTCCAGTGTCCAAAAGTGTACGCAGAGATTCAAAATCTCCATTATCCTCTCGTCACTTTGGTCACAGGCAGCTGTGCCATCGAGCGTGTCACATAGCGCTCAGATATCAGTGGGCCTCACACAATCTACAAGTGTCCAGTGTCCAAAAGTGTACGCAGAGATTCAAAATCTCCATTATCCTCTCGTCACTTTGGTCACAGGCAGCTGTGCCATCGAGCGTGTCACATAGCGCTCAGATATCAGTAGGCCTCACACAATCTACAAGTGTCCAGTGTCCAAAAGTGTACGCAGAGATTCAAAATCTCCATTATCCTCTCGTCACTTTGGTCACAGGCAGCTGTGCCATCGAGCGTGTCACATAGCGCTCAGATATCAGTAGGCCTCACACAATCTACAAGTGTCCAGTGTCCAAAAGTGTACGCAGAGATTCAAAATCTCCATTATCCTCTCGTCACTTTGGTCACAGGCAGCTGTGCCATCGAGCGTGTCACATAGCGCTCAGATATCAGTAGGCCTCACACAATCTACAAGTGTCCAGTGTCCAAAAGTGTACGCAGAGATTCAAAATCTCCATTATCCTCTCGTCACTTTGGTCACAGGCAGCTGTGCCATCGAGCGTGTCACATAGCGCTCAGATATCAGTAGGCCTCACACAATCTACAAGTGTCCAGTGTCCAAAAGTGTACGCAGAGATTCAAAATCTCCATTATCCTCTCGTCACTTTGGTCACAGGCAGCTGTGCCATCGAGCGTGTCACATAGCGCTCAGATATCAGTGGGCCTCACACAATCTACAAGTGTCCAGTGTCCAAAAGTGTACGCAGAGATTCAAAATCTCCATTATCCTCTCGTCACTTTGGTCACAGGCAGCTGTGCTATCGAGCGTGTCACATAGCGCTCAGATATCAGTAGGCCTCACACAATCTACAAGTGTCCAGTGTCCAAAAGTGTACGCAGAGATTCAAAATCTCCATTATCCTCTCGTCACTTTGGTCACAGGCAGCTGTGCCATCGAGCGTGTCACATAGCGCTCAGATATCAGTAGGCCTCACACAATCTACAAGTGTCCAGTGTCCAAAAGTGTACGCAGAGATTCAAAATCTCCATTATCCTCTCGTCACTTTGGTCACAGGCAGCTGTGCCATCGAGCGTGTCACATAGCGCTCAGATATCAGTAGGCCTCACACAATCTACAAGTGTCCAGTGTCCAAAAGTGTACGCAGAGATTCAAAATCTCCATTATCCTCTCGTCACTTTGGTCACAGGCAGCTGTGCCATCGAGCGTGTCACATAGCGCTCAGATATCAGTAGGCCTCACACAATCTACAAGTGTCCAGTGTCCAAAAGTGTACGCAGAGATTCAAAATCTCCATTATCCTCTCGTCACTTTGGTCACAGGCAGCTGTGCCATCGAGCGTGTCACATAGCGCTCAGATATCAGTGGGCCTCACACAATCTACAAGTGTCCAGTGTCCAAAAGTTTACGCAGAGAATCAAAATCTCCATTATCCTCTCGTCACTTTGGTCACAGGCAGCTGTGCCATCGAGCGTGTCACATAGCGCTCAGATATCAGTGGGCCTCACACAATCCAAAAGTGTCCACTGTCCACAAGTGTGTGCAGAAATTCTAAATCTCCCCTGTCCTATAGACACCTTTTATCTTGTTTTACATTACTATATAGTTTGTTGGATTTTGTCTACATTTCTACCAAAAATGAGGAAGGCTGGTGGAAGAGGCCGTGGAATTGGACGGGGGTTGGCAGCTGGTAATGATGGTGTTGGTGGTGGATCTGATGGTAGTGGCAAGAGCAAAATAGGACCGAATGCAGGAGGTGCTGACCCTGCGTCATCGTCTGGCTACATAAGGCCTCAAACGCTTAGTTTTCTAGGAGTTGGCAAACCGCTTTTAAAGGCAGAGCATCAGGAAAAAGTTTTGTCTTACATTGCTGAATCAGCCTCCAGCTCTATCGCCTCCTCTTCTTCAGTTGTAAAAAGTAAAAGCACTGAGTCGTCATTGGAGGCTCATGTTCATGAACCACACCTTTCCTTGTGTCCTTCACCCCAACCAAGATTGAAGGATGATGCAGGCCATCCTACTGATTACTCCATGGAGCTGTTTTCACATACCATGCCTGGATTATCAAGTCAAATGGTGAATTACCCAGGCCAAGATGAATCTGACATGGAGTGCACTGATGCACAGCCGCTGATGGATGATTCTGCTGGTACATTCACTCAGAGCACTACATTGTCCTCGCAGTGTACAGAGCCAGATTTTGACCCTGATGAGACTCAGGTGCCCCTTCCAGCACACTATACCACCATACACGGTGACACAGAGAAAGGTGCACATGACATAGAAGAGGAGGTGATGGATGACCCAGTTGTTGACCCAGATTGGCATCCATTGGGGGAAGAGGGTGCTGCTTCCAATAGCTCAGATGAGGAGCATCCACAGCAGACATCGACATCGCAACAGCTGTTATCTGGCAGGCCCGGAGCACTCCAAAGACAGGTTCCAAACATCAAAAGAGTTGCTGGACAGCTTGTCCAGAGGGTCAAAAGATCACAGCGTGCTAGGCCGCAAAATGTCTGCCAAAGTAGGAAGAGTGCAGTGTGGCACTTTTTTGAACAAAATCCTCATGATCAGGCCAAGGTTATCTGTAAGAAGTGCGCAAAGACCTTTAGCCGAGGGAAAAATCTGAAAAATTTGAATACCAGTTGCATGCTTAGACATTTAACCAGCATGCACTTGCAAGCGTGGACACAACACCAAACCTCAAGTGCCACATGTGCAACTGATCACAACGAAGGTAGTCAGCAATGCTACATTGTTTCCCCCACTGTAAGCCCACCGGTTAGCACAGCAGCAAATGTTGAGGTGTCGTTGCAAGGCCACAGCAGTCAGGGAATCCCACTGTTATATCAACGAAAGACTGATTCTAGGCCATCAGAAAGAACACCAACTCCATCACCATCATCAACCCTCTCTCAGTCTGCCCTGTCCACCGCTACTTCCACCATATGCAGCTCTCAAGTCCAGCTCACCCTCCCAGACACTATGAGTAGGTCAAGAAAGTACTCAGTCTCTCATCCGCGTACACTGGGTTTGAACGCCCACATTGCCAAACTAATCACGTTTGAGATGATGCCCTTTCGCTTGGTGGAAAGCACAGCTTTCCGCGAACTCATGGCCTATGCAGTACCACGCTATGACCTACCCACTCGCCACTTCTTCTCTCGCAAAGCCATCCCAGCCCTCCACCATCATGTGAAAGACCGCATTGTCCATGCACTCAAGCAGTCAGTGAGCGGAAAGGTGCACCTCACAACTGATGCATGGTCCAGTCGGCATGGCCAGGGCCGTTACGTGTCCCTCACTGCGCACTGGGTTAATGTGGTGGATGCAGGGTCCACAGGGGACAGCGGTGGTGGGACAGTGCTGCCTAGCCCACGGTATAGGAAACAGTTGGCTGTAGGCGTTCGACCCTCCTCCTCCTCCTCCTCCTCCAGAAGCGAAAGCTCATCCACAGAGCGCAGTCGTACGAGCACTCCATCTGTAGCTGCCACTGTTGCACACGAGGTGTCCCCCTATCGAGCAGCTAGTGGAAAGCGTCAGCAGGCTGTGTTGCAGATGATGTGTTTGGGCGACAGACACACCGCCGAGGTGCTGGCCGAGTACTTGAAGCGACAAACTGAGTCATGGCTGGGCAGTGTACATCTTGAGGCAGGCAAGGTAGTTAGTGATAACGGCCGTAATTTTGTGGCAGCCATAGCCCTTTCAAAACTCAGCCACATACCTTGCTTGGCTCACACATTGAACCTGGTGGTGCAGTGCTTCCTCAAAAATTATCCGGAGTTAACAGCCCTGCTCCAGAAGGTGCGAAGACTGTGCGCACACATCCGCCGGTCGCCTGTACACTCCGTTCGTATGCAGAAGCTGCAGCGATTGCTCCACCTTCCCAACCACCGCCTCATTATCGACATTGCAACAAGGTGGAACTCCACCCTGCACATGGTGGAGCGGCTGTGCGAGCAGAGGCAGGCCATAATGCATTTGTGGGAGGATACACGGCCAGGCACTTTGAGAGCAGACATGGAGTTGACAGGCGTGCAGTGGTCGAAGCTGAAAGACCTTTGTAAAGTCCTTCAGTGTTTTGAGGAATGCACACGGCTGGTAAGCGCAGATGACGCCATCCTAAGCATGAGCATCCCACTTATGCGTCTGCTCATGCAAACTTTGACGCACCTTAAGGAGCAGGCGTCTGCAGCCAATGTTGATGAGGAGGAAGAGGAGGAGGGAATCCTTGATGACATTCAGCCATTGTCTGCTCAGGGACCTCTCCTGGACGAAGTGGAGGAAGAAGAGGAGGAGGAGGAGGAGGATGATGGGGATGATTACTTAGGGGAGGAGGATGCATCTCGTGGGGCAAGTGAAAATGTTGGCGTGGCAAGGTCTGGTACAGGGTTTGTGCGTGACTGGAGGGATGTGGATTTGCCAGAAAGTGCTCCTCCACCCAGCACTCGCAGTGCATCATTGACACCGGGAACATTGGCCCACATGTCAGATTATGCCTTGCGGATCCTAAAAAGGGACCCCCGCATTGCCAAAATGATGAACGATGACGACTACTGGTTGGCCAGCATCCTGGATCCACGCTATATAGGCAAAATACAAAACATCATGCCACAGGAGAACCTTGACCTAATATTGGCTAATAAACAAGCAACTCTGGTAAATCGGTTGCTTGAGGCATTCCCAGCACACAGCAGCGGTGATGGTTCTCACACGAGCCGTGCGGGCCGGGGGCAGCTTGGCAGAGGTGTTCGTGGTGCACACAGCAGAAGTGGCGTTGGAGACAAGGGTTTCATGACAATGTTGTGGACTGATTTTTCAAATACCGCTCACACAACTGGTAATACTGCATCGATGGAAAGTGACAGGAGACAGCAGTTGTCAACTATGGTTACAAACTACTTTTCCTCCCATATCGATGTTCTCCCACACAGGTCATTCCCCTTTGACTATTGGGCCGCTAAACTGGACACCTGGCCTGAATTGGTCCAATATGCCTTACAGGAGCTCGCTTGCCCAGCTGCAAGTGTGCTATCGGAAAGAGTCTTCAGTGCAGCTGGATCAATCCTGACAGAAAAAAGGACCCGTCTGTCAACCCAAAATGTGGATGATCTAACCTTCATTAAAATGAACCACGCATGGGTTTCCAAGGATTTTGTCCCACCTTCCCCTGATGACACATAGGGTGACAGAAAAATGGCTTGCTTTGGTCCACCTCTTCCTGGTACTTCACCTATTTCGCCTTTTGCATCAGCTGAATGTCCAACATCAACATATGCCACTTTCTAAAACTCCCTAACTGTGCTGCCTCCCCCCCATGGCCGGGGTCACCACCTACCGCACGACACCGTGCGAGTGCCGTTGCCCTGGACAGGTGGGTAGGCCGACTCTTGGGCGCGGGCACTGGCACAAGGTCCCTCATAGTGCAATCAAGTGTCTCTGATGGCGGTGGTGCACACCCGCCGTCAGACACACCGCTGTACTATGAGGGGCCCAGTGCCAGTACCGACGCCCACGAGTGGGCCCCCCTTGCTTGGGCAGGGCCCCAGCATTTGCAATCTTTACCTCTCCCTGCTCCTCCTCTGTGTAATCTGGGCCGTCAAATCCATACTGTGCCTGACACCGTCTGAGCCTGCCTCCTGAGACATATATTTTGAATGTGTACGCTATCCATACATGTTATCCGGGGATACGGTACCCTTTCTAAACTTTGTGCAATGACGTGCAATCCATACTGGGCCTAACACCGTCTGAGCCTGCCTCATGCTGTATAGACATATATTTTGAATGTGTACGCTATCCATACATGTTATCCGGGGATACCGTACCCTTTCTAACCTTTGTGCAATGACGTGCAATCCATACTGGGCCTAACACCGTCTGAGCCTGCCTCATGCTGTATAGACATATATTTTGAATGTGTACGCTATCCATACATGTTATCCGGGGATACGGTACCCTTTCTAACCTTTGTGCAATGACATGCAATCCATACTGGGCCTAACACCGTCTGAGCCTGCCTCATGCTGTATAGACATATATTTTGAATGTGTACGCTATCCATACATGTTATCCGGGGATACAGTACCCTTTCTAACCTTTGTGCAATGACGTGCAATCCATACTGGGCCTAACACCGTCTGAGCCTGCCTCATGCTGTATAGACATATATTTTGAATGTGTACGCTATCCATACATGTTATCCGGGGATACGGTACCCTTTCTAACCTTTGTGCAATGACGTGCAATCCATACTGGGCCTAACACCGTCTGAGCCTGCCTCATGCTGTATAGACATATATTTTGAATGTGTACGCTATCCATACATGTTATCCGGGGATACGGTACCCATTCTAACCTTTGTGCAATGACGTGCAATCCATACTGGGCCTAACACCGTCTGAGCCTGCCTCATGCTGTATAGACATATATTTTGAATGTGTACGCTATCCATACATGTTATCCGGGGATACGGTACCCTTTCTAACCTTTGTGCAATGACGTGCAATCCATACTGGGCCTAACACCGTCTGAGCCTGCCTCATGCTGTATAGACATATATTTTGAATGTGTACGCTAGCCATACATGTTATCCGGGGATACGGTACCCTTTCTAACCTTTGTGCAATGACATGCAATCCATACTGGGCCTAACACCGTCTGAGCCTGCCTCATGCTGTATAGACATATATTTTGAATGTGTACGCTATCCATACATGTTATCCGGGGATACAGTACCCTTTCTAACCTTTGTGCAATGACGTGCAATCCATACTGGGCCTAACACCGTCTGAGCCTGCCTCATGCTGTATAGACATATATTTTGAATGTGTACGCTATCCATACATGTTATCCGGGGATACGGTACCCTTTCTAACCTTTGTGCAATGACGTGCAATCCATACTGGGCCTAACACCGTCTGAGCCTGCCTCATGCTGTACAGACATATATTTTGAATGTGTACGCTATCCATACATGTTATCCGGGGATACGGTACCCATTCTAACCTTTGTGCAATGACGTGCAATCCATACTGGGCCTAACACCGTCTGAGCCTGCCTCATGCTGTATAGACATATATTTTGAATGTGTACGCTATCCATACATGTTATCCGGGGATACGGTACCCTTTCTAACCTTTGTGCAATGACGTGCAATCCATACTGGGCCTAACACCGTCTGAGCCTGCCTCATGCTGTATAGACATATATTTTGAATGTGTACGCTATCCATACATGTTATCCGGGGATACGGTACCCTTTCTAACCTTTGTGCAATGACGTGCAATCCATACTGGGCCTAACACCGTCTGAGCCTGCCTCATGCTGTATAGACATATATTTTGAATGTGTACGCTATCCATACATGTTATCCGGGGATACGGTACCCTTTCTAACCTTTGTGCAATGACGTGCAATCCATACTGGGCCTAACACCGTCTGAGCCTGCCTCATGCTGTATAGACATATATTTTGAATGTGTACGCTATCCATACATGTTATCCGGGGATACGGTACCCTTTCTAACCTTTGTGCAATCACGTGCAATCCATACTGTGCCTGACACCGTCTGAGCCTGCCTCCTGAGACATATATTTTGAATGTGTACGCTATCCATACATGTTATCCAGGGATACGGTACCCTTTCTAACCTTTGTGCAATCACGTGCAATCCATACTGGGCCTGACACCGTCTGAGCCTGCCTCCTGAGACATATATTTTGAATGTGTACGCTATCCATACATGTTATCCAGGGATACGGTACCCTTTCTAACCTTTGTGCAATCACGTGCAATCCATACTGGGCGTGAGAACGGCTGGCGAGCTGTTAAGCAAGCTACAGCACCTGTCCAGACAAGTACAGGGATTCCCTAGCGAGGAGACTTATTTGATTGTTTTCAATGTTGGGACAGCAATTTTTGGGGAGCACTATACTCTGGAGAATGATAGATGGGGCCCACCATACACTGGAACATTCCAAAGGTGGACATCAGACACTGGAGCAGCATTTACAGGGCCCATTATACACTAGAGCATTAGAAATGGGGCCCATTATGTTTGGAGCATTATTTGGGCCCATAAGACAGTGGAGCTTCATCCATGGGGACCAACATATACTGTAGCATTATGTGGAGCTCATCATATACTGTTTCAAACATTATATGGGACCAATGATTCTGTATGGAGAAATAGATGGGCCTCGTCATGAGATGTAAAAAGTGAGGTATTTTTCGTTGTACTATACCGCTATTTCTCTGCCGTATCGGAGCATGATGAGTTGTGGTATGTGTATGTGGTATGTGCTCTTTCGCCCAGGGCACATGAAAACCTGGAGCCAGCCCTCCCCCCCCACAGTTTGTAGCCAAATAACCCCCATTTTTCAGTGCGTAACTTGTAATATGAAGTTAATTAAGGTTGACAAGCTTAAGAAAGAAGAATTGATGCTTTTGGCATTCAAATGGGCACTGTAGGTGTGTTTCCTGTCCTCCTCTCACTGCCGACTTTTATTCCCCATTGACTTACATTGGGTTTCGTGTTTCGGGACGACCAAGACTTTTCCCTATAATCGGACGATCTTGCTCGACCCGACTTTTGGAAAAGTCGGGTTTCACGAAACGAAACGCGACCCTAAAAAACCAAAAGTCGCTCAACTCTATTGGTGGCAATGTTTAGCTGCAGTACTAGAAATTAGAGTTGAGCGAAACAGGTCGGTCAAATTCAAAAGTCGGTGACTTTCGCTGAAGTCAGGTTTCATGAAATGAAATCCGACCATAGCGTGAGGTCGGCCACGAGGTCGGCGACCAGAGCGCCAAAGTCGCGTTTCAAATGATGCTTCCAGCGCCCTTTTTCAGCCAATGATGGAGGACGCACACTGTGGGCAACGCGATGACATAGTCATCGGTCACCACCATCTTTGAGAAGGGCATGCAAGTGATTGGCTGGCTTTGTGTGTCGTCACAGGGGCTTTAAAAGGGTGTGCATGCCGACCGCCATCTTACTTCTGCCGATCTTAGCATTAGGGAGAGGTTGCTGCTGCTGATTCAGAATAAGGGAGAGCATTAGGAAGGGAAGAAGAACCCAAAAACTGCTTCTGCTGTTAGCGATTTCCACTTACAACACAACAGTTTGTGTGCAGTGACAGGGGAGACTATATTTTTGTGCATCAGCTCTGTTGGTTATTAGGCTGTCTTATAATGCTCCCTGATAGCTGCATTGCTGTTTGCACACTTCTGTGCAAACTGCTTTTTTAAAAGCAAAAATACTTTTCTTCCTCTTTTCTGCACAGTTACCAAGCGTTCATTTTTCCACCCTTTTGTGTGCAGCAGTCCTGCTTATTAGGCTGCCTGCGTCCATACTTGGACTGAGAGCATCATTGTCAGCCTCCTAAAATCTCCAGTGAGATTCAAATTCTCACCAATACTATATACACCCTCCACCTTGTCATACACCATCCAATTTCAGCCTGTTACATTGAGGTGTAATCTCTAGTGGCCCTGAGATACTAGTTCAGCATCCTCAAATCTCTAGTGAGATTCAAATTCTCACCAATACTTTATACACCCTCCACCTTGTCATACACCATCCAATTTCAGCCTGTTACATTGAGGTGTAATCTCTACTGGGCCTGAGACAATAGTTCAGCATCCTGAAATCTCTAGTGAGATTCAAATTCTCACCAATACTATATACACCCTCCACCTTGTCATACACCATCCAATTTCAGCCTGTTACAATGAGGTGTAATCTCTACTGGTCCTGAGACAATAGTTAAGCGTCCTCAAATCTATAGTGAGATTCAAATTCTCACCAATACTATATACCTTCTACCTTGTTTTACAGTACCATATAGCTGGTGGTATTTTGGGTACATTTTCACAAAAAAGAGGAAGTATGGTGGAAGAGGCCGAGGAAGTGGGCGGGGGTTGCCAGCTGGTCCTAAATGGTGGTGGTGTTGGTGGTGCATCTGTTGGTAGTGGCAAAAGCACAATAGCACCTAAGGCAGGAGGTGTTGAGTCTGCGTCATCATCTGGCTCCACATGGCCTTGAAGGCTCCCTTTTCTGGGAGTAGGTAAACCGATTTTAAAGCCGGAGCTTCAGGAACAAGTTTTGGCTTACATTGCTGACACAGCCTCCAGCTCTCTCGCCTCCTCTTCTGAAGTTTCAACAAATAAAATCACTGAGTCGTCAGTGGAGGCTCTTGGTCAGGAACAATACCTTTGCTTGTGTCCTTCACCCCTAACAAAAGAGAAGGATGCGGAAGGCCACACTACTGACTACTCCATGGAGCTCTTTTCACATACCATGCCTGGGTTAGCAAGTCAAATCGTGAATTCCCCAGTCCAAGATGAATCTGACATGGAGTGCACTGATGCACAGCCACTGCTAGATTTTTCTGCTGGTACATTCACTCAGAGCACTACATTGTCCTCGCAGTATACTGAGGCAGAATCAGACCCTGATGAAACTCAGGTGCCCCTTCCCGCATACTATACCACCTTACACGGTGACACAGAGGAAGGTGCACATGAAATTGAAGAGGAGATGATGGATGAACAAGTTATTGACCCAGATTGGCATCCACTGGGGGAAGAGGGTGCCGCTGCCAATAGCTCAGAAGGGGAGGAGGAGGATCCGCAGCAGGCAACGACATCGCAACAGCTGTTATCTGGAAGGACTGTAGCAGTCCAAAAACGTGTTACAAATACCAAAAGAGTTACAGGACAGCTTGGCCAGACGGTCAAATTAGCACAGCGTGCAAGGCCTCAAAATGTCCTCCATAGTACGAAGAGTGCAGTGTGGCATTTTTTTGAACAAAATCCTAATGATCAGGCATAAGTTATGTCTAAGAAGTGCGCAAAGACCTTTAGCCGAGGGAAAAATCTGAGAAATTTGATTACCAGTTGCATGCTTAGACATTTAACCACCATGCACTTGCAAGAGTGGACGGACTACCAAACCTCACGTACCATATGTGCACCTGGTCCGAATGAAGGTAGTCAGCAACGCTACATCACTTCCCCCTCTGTAAGCCCACCGGTTAGCACACCACCAGCAGCAAATGTCGAGGTGTCGTCGCATGGGCAAAGCAGTAATGGAATAACAATGTTATTGCTATAATATGTACAGACTATAGGAAAGAGAGAGCGCAATAGGGTCTTATCCGGGTAATTATTGGAAGAAATAACAGAAATCTACTCACCCTTTCCAGGAGAGATTAAGGCATATAGATCAATTGTCAGCTTGCTGCACGTCCAAAGTTATTGCTATGAAAGACTGAATCTAGGCCATCAGCAAAACCACCAATACCATCACCAAAACCAACCCTCTCTCAGTCCGCCATGTTCACCGCTAGTTCCACCATATGCAGCTCTCAAGTCCAGCTCACCCTACCAGAGACTCTGAGTAGGACAAGAAAGTACTCATCCTCTCATCCATGTACACTGGCTTTGAATGCCCACATTGCCAAACTAATCTCGTTAGAGATGATGCCCTACCGGTTGGTTGAAAGCAAAGCTTTCCACGAGCTCATGGCCTACGCAGTACCACGCTATGACCTACCCAGTCGTCACTTCTTTTCGCGAAAAGCCATCCCAGCCATCCACGTGCATGTGAAAAAACGCATTGTCCATGCACTCAAGCAATCAGTTAGTGGAAAGGTTCACCTCACAACAGATGCATGGTCCAGTAGTCATGGCCAGGGCTGTTACATGTCCATCACTACGCACTGGGTTAATGTGGTGGATGCAGGGTCCACAGGGGACAGTGGCGGTGGGACAGTGCTGCCTAGCCCACGGAATAGGAAACAGTTGACTGTAGGCGTTCGACCCTCCTCCTCCAGAAGCGAAAGCTCGTCCACAGAGCGCAGTCGCACGAGCACTCCATCCGCAGCTGCCAGTGTTGCACACGAGGTGTCCCAATATTGAACAGCTAGTGGTAAGTGATAGGGAAACCATGATACTATGGGGTCCCTTCATACACTCTAGGGTCTCATACCCTCATACTCATACTCCATATTTTCATATTTTTGTAATATTAGCTGACTGCAGAAATCAACTCTCACCCTAATACTGTTATTCTGTGCTCTCACCTCTATGACACTTATGATTCATGTAGCTTAAGGATATATCAGTAGTTCCATGTAGCCTTAATGGGTACAGAGTCTTAGAACTACAGATAAAGGGGCTATGAACCCTTAGTAAGGCAGGTTAATGAGGGTAATATTAATATAACCAACCTGTATTAACCTTTTTCTGGAAATTCCCGAATGTATCTAATAATTAACGGCCGAACACAATCTGATTGGTTAACGAATATGAATATGATTGTTTGAAACCATTTATGCTTACTGTTGAACAATCAATTGTCCAATTGAATACGATGATGTAATGTAACCGCCTACTCAAATGAGTATATAAGCAACTACCTAATTAAATTAGGTGTGACATCCTACAGATACATATCCTGTCTCTGTGTGTTTTTGTTCACCACTACTCGAGTAGGCCTCAAACTAATATCTGGCAACCCTCCAGCATATCGATCTCCCATTGAGAGATAAAGATCAAATCACAGACTCATCAGTTGGCATCCCATTGGGCGGGCTGGTCACAACAGAAGACCCCAGTATCCTGAGATCCGGCACCCGCAGACTGAGGCCTAGAGGACACACAGACCAAAATCACCGGTGAAGGTAAGAGCCATTGTTTCTTACAATTCTGTGTCTCCCCTTTGCTACATGTTCTGAAGCCGGCTCTTGGGGTACAGTATAGTCTCGTCTTCTTACATACCAGCGCCAAGAACCATAGAATATCCTTGTGATACACGCAAACCGTATACTGGAGGGAGAAACCTAAAAGCTGCTACAACATGAATGAATGACCCAACCTTGAGGGTACTAAGAATTCTTTACTGTGTTTTTGTCCCTTGGGAGCGTCCCTCCATGATAACTGGCTTGCCAGGATTCATGTGAGGACACGTTTCTGGCGGCATATGCATAAAGAAGGCTGCGTACGTCCTCTTGGGGAGTGCTAGCTGTACTGTTACGGTGTTACAACGCCGGTTGAGACAGGATAGGTCTATCTACCTTCTATCCTGTCTGATACACACAAACTGCCCCCTAATGGTGCTAAAGAACTTTGAGGTAGTAGGAATCACATTAGCCTGCATATTAATGATAGCTCTCGTCTTCTGGTTGATAAATAAGATCTCTGAGTATACAATGTCTAGCTGAAGGAAAAGATTCTTACTGGGCTAATGAAAAAATTTGTGTCATATTAGTCTGCCTATAGATAATTGGATTTTGCTCTCTGGTGTATACTGTATATATATAGTTTTATTGAAGATACTATGAATGACTGCAGAGAAGTGCCATCTCATACTGAGCACGTAGAGATTTAGTGGCAAATGACCGGGTGGGTCACGTTGGCCAAACCACTAAATAATTAAACTTCTTATCAGGGTTCCTACAGGTTTTGATGCCTATCAACTGATGATGTCAGTTTAGGACACGCAAGTTCAGACACTGAGCAGGAAACCCTTATAACAACGGCACGCAAGCCTATGCATCGAATTAGCGAAGTGCAGTCAGCATAGGTCAAGAAATTGCTAGCAAATTGATAAAGAAGTAGGAAATAGGGAGGTGGGCACAAAATAATAGCACATATTAAGAGAATAGTGAATAACAACCAGAGAAAGAGGCAGACAGATAGGAAAAGAGATAGAGAGATACGGTCTAGGTGCGGCCTGTACATTGAGTTAGAGAAGTGCAGTCAGTATGGGTCCGCAAGCCACAGACATTTAGGCATTTTAGGACAAGCCAGGAGAATTTTAGCCCCCACGAATGGAAAAAAGTAAAATAGACATAGTCAAGTATCAACCAGAAAACAAAGATAGGACTTTAGGAAGCACCAGGAGATAGAAATGAGGGGCTGCAGTGACTAAGGGTACCGTTACACCTAGCGATGCACCAGCGATCCCGACCAGCGATATAACGCGGTCAGGATTGCTGGTGAATCGCTAGGTGGTCGCTAGTGAGCTGCCACACAGGCAGATCTCACCAGCGACATCGTTGGGGTCGAGGATCGCTACTTACCTGTCAGACACGGCGATCCTGCGTCCTCCCGCCCGGCTCCACGCGTCACTCATCGTCACAGCAGGAAGCGCCGCAGGAAGTGGCCGACGAGGAATGATCCAGGAGCTTCTCGCTCGATCAGCGATAACCAGCGGGGGAGCTGGTCGGAGGTAAGTATCACATGCAGCGATATCGCTAGCAATATCGCTGCAACGTCACAAAATCGGTGACTTTACAGCGATATTGCTAGCGATATCGCAGAGTGTAACGGAGGCTTTAAGCAGAAGACAGATATGACAAGCTTAATGAGTTAAAAGTTTACTGAATCTGTGTGAAAGAATGTTAATGACCTTTGAGACTCTCTGCTGATAAAGTGAAAGTGCATGATCTCATGTGCAAAAGAAATTCTGTATGAATGAGAGGCCACTGCAGGTTTTGTCTGCAGACTGCGATTTTCAAAAGAAAATCAGATGCGAATCATGTTTTGTATGACAGATGGATATTAGCTGGGATACTCCCAGGCACGAATGTGAAGAAATTTCATTATATACAGCGAGGAGATGATTGGTGGGCGCTTAACAGCATTGAACGCGCATTTCCCTTTAAGTAACGCGTTGAAAGGTCACACTTTAGAAGACCTGAGGTTTAATGAACAATTTATATTGCAAAGCCCAGACGGACAAGTTTTCCACAATAGACGTTTCCGTGTCAGGAATAGAGCCCCCCATTGAGTATATGGTGTATATTGCGGGTTGCATTGTATAGGAAAGTTCTGTTTTGTGGTCTGAGCTTGCCTTGTGTGTGTGTGTGCCAAGTATTCCATGAGAAAATGTTGTGCCTTAATTGCACATTTGGATTAATGTTGATTATATCTCCTGAAGGTTGGAGAACTGTTAAAATTGTGCCAGGAGGGTATATCCAACAGCTCACTTGTTTTGGATTTATAAAGTATAAAGTATAAAGTATTCCGGGTTAATGTACATGGAATTCCTGCAATTCCCTGGGTCGATGGAATTTTGTTAAGTGACATAGGGAATTATAATCTTGTCAGATGTCTGTTAAATAATGGAGAGCCAGAATCCTACCTGGTTCAAGCACAGCTCACAGCTCTCCTCACTGGATTCACACTGTAGCATAATACGTATTTGAAAAAGATATACAGCTGGATTTGTCTTGCTGGTTAAGTTGTGTTTAGAGTGTGTAATGCATGTTGATAAGGAAGGTAGAGGCAGATGGCTCAAAGTACAACATTGCCTTTGACTTGAAGCAGTGTCAGATATCCATGGAAGGCAATTGTCAGGTAGCAAAGATAAGGAATGCTTTTAGTATGTTTGAAAAAAAAAAAATCCCATTATATGTGTTATGGAAATCCACCACTCTGCCCCCTATTCGGTACTAGTATTGTGATTTCCAAAGGGGGGGGGAGAAGAGAGGAGAATCCGCTATTTTTAAAAATATGCTGATCCATAAGGGTATCTCTCACTAAGCTGGATATTAAGTTTTCTTTCTGGAAGGTCCAAGAACCTGGTTGTATGGCGATCACACAGCATGAGATAGTAGCAAGCAGAACCACTCCTCCCTCATAACTCTACAGGGGAGGTGGAGTTGACGGCACTCATTGAGGCGTTTAGGGGGCCTTAAGGTAAGCAAGACACTACATATACAAGTTATTGTTTTCAGGTAAACCCACAACTACGGCCCCATATGGGGAGGAAAGGTCTTTTCTTACACCAACAGGCCCTGAAAGAGGTTGCTATAGTGAAAGTGAGGGTACACATGAGAAAGAACCAATGGAGCACGAAGCAAACAAGGTGGCTGGGAATCAGCCAGAAGACCAAAGTACTGGGAGACCCCTGAGGCGCCTCCACTAGTCATGGTGAGCATTAAAAATAACCAGTTAGACTTAAGTATCTTACAGGCTCTGACTCGGCCACCAACCGGGGAAGAGACTGAAGTCTGTTCGGAAGCTGGAGCTCAGAACCGTGGATGGCGGGACAGCAGGTATGTTTGCCAAAATCCTTGCACCATGTGATGGCTCAAGACTCAACACACGTAAGTGAAGACAAAACTATGTGCACTGAAGAAAGATGTTGGGTCCACCTGCTTAGCTTTACATTAACATAGATTAGATGCGCACAACACAGATAGACTAGAAAGATGCCATAAACACACACGTGTGCCTGGGCCCTCCTATCCGTTTCAATGACTGCAGATTGACTTCATACAGGCTGCCCAAGGTAAGATGTATGAAGTATGTGCTCGTGTGTGTTGATCTCTTTTCAGGGGACTGGAAGCTTTCCTGATGTCAGAAACTACCACAACTGAGATACTCTTTTGTCCACACAGATGTTGCAACTATTTGACAACCCCTGCAGCAGGTCCGGAGTCCAAAAGGGACTCCCATTTGTGTATATATAAGTTTTTGATTCTATTCTAGTTAATCCAGACATTGGTTGCTGACCAAAAGACACGAAGACCACTGGAGCCACTGGTTGATGGTCCCCGCTAAGCCACGTCCGTAGAGCTTAAAGGAAGACCGGTCCATACAAGCTACTATGAGGTCCTGGAGCGGAAGAATGAGGGTCCTGCCCCTGATAATGCTGGCAGCTTTACTGCAAGAAGGACAAATGGATGAGACACCTCAAAATAACACATCAGTAACCTTGTGGTTTGACACCAAGGTAACAACAGCTACATTTAGGGTGGACTTGTGTCAGATAGTGAAGTGTCTATGGAATCTTAAATTTGGGAAGAAGAGTAGCAACCCCAATTTTAAATATCTAACAGGAACTGAAGGGGCAGTGGTATATATCTGTGTAACTAGACCTGGAAATGATAACTGTAATTCTTGGTCAGATGCAGCTTGGAACACGGGAACTTCATGGGGGTATAAGTCAGAGGAAGCCATGACTCGTGTTAGTTCATCAGGAAAGCCTCTTCTAAAAAGGATGAATATTGCTGTACCCATTCCAAAATGGGGTTGTGATCCAGAGGTTTTGGACTGGAGATTCTCTTGCAATCCTCTCCTTATAACCCTGGATGAACCCTCTCTTGGAGATGAAGGTCTCTACGTACTGGGACTGTAAATCCCAGGTAGACAGGTTCAGCAGGGAACATTTTGGTTAAAAGCTGTTCCTGCACAGGACAAGGAACAAGGGGAGGACAAACCCCAAAGGTCAGGAGAAATGTTGGATGTTGATGGAATTGGGGAATTAGGCTATGAGGAGAAGTTAGCCGTAGAAACGGGCTACACAGAGAGGAATGAATGGCTGCTATGGATGAAGTACACTACAGAGCAAAATAACAAAACTGATTGTATTGCATGTGCAACCGCTAGGCCCCATTTAGGGACTATTCCCCTCAGATATTCTGAACAGGATCAAGTAGATTTACAGTGTATTCTAGCTTTGTATAACGCCACATATGACCCTAGTGATAATGTTTTGTGCCAATCTCTATCAGTCCGGTATCCAATAGCAAAAATTGATCAAGTGCCACCTAGAGTTTACGCATATCCAGGTGACTACACTTGTTTCCTGAGGACAGGACCAGGGAGATGGGTAGGAAATCTAACTTCAGAGTTTTGTTACATCACCATCCCCATAAATACAGATACAGGAGGTTTTAAAGCCAGTTGGTTCTATAACCAAACTATAGCAAGGTCTGACATATGGTGGTTATGTGGAGATATGAAATTAAGGCCTAGGTTACCACCCAGTTGGGTTGGAAGCTGTGCTCTAGTTCAGGTGCTCATGCCATTTAAAATAATTTAATCAGAAGAGATAAAAGGAGTTGGAATGAATGTTGAAACTTTTCACAGAAATAGAAGATCAGTACCTGCTGGGTCCTTTAATCCTAGAGTTTATATAGACAATATAGGGTTACCCAGAGGGGTACCTGATGAGTACAAGGCCAGAAACCAGATAGCAGCAGGTTTTGAATCAATTTTCTTCTGGTGGGTGACAATTAATAAAAATGTGGATTGGATAAATTATATTTATTACAATTAGCAAAGGTTTATAAATTATACAAGGGATGCAGTAAAAGGGATAGCTGAACAATTAGGCCCAACTTCTTTAATGACACACCAGAAAATGGCTTTAGATATGTTGCTAGCAGAAAAGGGGGGCGTATGTAAGATGTTTGGAACGTTTTGCTGCACGTTTATCCCCAATAATACTTTGCCAGATGGAAGTATCACAAAAGGCGTTAGAGGGTCTTACATCCCTGTCCGAAGAACTGGCGGAAAATTCTGGTATCAACAATCCGTTCATGGACTGGTTGGAATCCTGGTTCGGTAGATGGAGTCACCTTGTGTCCAGCCTACTCATCTCTCTCGCAGTAGTAGCAGCAGTACTTGTGACCTGTGGATGCTGCTGCATACCGTGTATCAGAGGACTACTTCAAAGATTGATTGATGCGTCTATCACAAAAACTATGTACATTACATTAAAACCCAATAGTGATGAATATGAGCAAATGGTTTGAGGTTGAGAATTAGATATGATCTCCCTTTCCATATGGGGAATTCGGCAGAAGAAGTGTTAGGAAGCCTGACACTGGCATTAGGCCTTTGAATGTACCTATATGTGAGTGGTAGAGTCATATCTGTTCTCAAAAGGGGGGATTGATAGGGAAACCATAATACTATGGGGTCCCTTCATACACTCTAGGGTCTCATACCCTCATACTCATACTCCATATTTTCATATTTCTATAATATTAGCTGACTGCAGAAATCAACTTTCACCCTAATCCTGTTATTCTGTGCTCTCACCTCTATGACACTTATGATTCATGTAGCTTAAGGATATATCAGTAGTTCCACGTAGACTTAATGGGTACAGAGTCTTAGAACTACAGATAAAGGGGCTATGAACCCTTAGTAAGACAGGTTAATGAGGGTAATATTAATATAACCAACCTGTATTAACCTTTTTCTGGAAATTCCCGAATGTATCTAATAATTAACGGCCGAATACAATCTGATTGGTTAACGAATATGAATATGATTGGTTGAAACCATTTATGCTTACTGTTGAACAATCAATTGTCCAATTGAATACGATGATGTAATGTAACCACCTACTCAAATGAGTATATAAGCAACTACCTAATTAAATTAGGTGTGACATCCTACAGATACATATCCTGTCTCTGTGTGTGTTTGTTCACCACTACTCGAGTAGGCCTCAAACCAAAATCTGGCAACCCTCCAGCATATCGATCTCCCATTGAGAGATAAAGATCAAATCACAGACTCATCATAAGCGTCAGCAGGCTGTGTTGAAGATGATGTGTTTGGGCGACAGCAGACACACCGCGGAGGTACTGGCCGACTACTTGCAGCGACAAACTAAGTCATGGCTGGGCAGTCTACATCTTGAGTCAGGCAAGGTAGTTAGTGATAACGGCTGGAATTTTGTGGCAGCCATAGCCCTTTCAAAACTCAGAAACATACCTTGCCTGGCTCACACCTTGAACCTAGTGGTGCAGTGCTTCCTCAATAATTATCCGGAGTTAACACCCCTGCTCCATAAGGTGCGAAGACTGTGCTCGCACATCCGCCGGTCACCCGTACACTCCAGTCGTATGCAGAAGCTGCAGCAATTGCTCCACCTTCCCAAGCACCGCCTAATTATCGACGTTGCAACAAGGTGGAACTCCATCATGTGCATGATTCAGAGGCTGTGCGAACAGAGGCAGGCTGTAATTCATTTGTGGGAGGATACACGGTCAGGCAGTTTGCGGGCAGACATGGAGTTGTCTGGTGTGCAGTGGTCGAAGCTGAAAGACCTCTGTAAAGTCATTCAGTGTTTTGAGGAATGCACACGGCTGGTAAGCACAGATGACGCCATCATAAGCATGAGCATCCCACTTATGCGCCTGCTCATGCAAACTTTAATGCACATTAAAGAGCAGGCGTCTGCAGCCGGGGAGGAAGAGGAGGAGGGAAGCCTTGATGACAGTCAGCCATTGTCTGCTCAGGGAAGTCTCGTGGACGAGGTGGAGGAAGAAGAGGAAGAGGAGGAGGATGATGGCAATGATTATTTTGGATGCTTCTCAGGGGGCAAGAAAAAATGTTTTCAGGGCAAGGTCAGGTACAGGGTTTGTGCGTGACTGGAGGGATGTTGATTTGCCAGAAAGTGCTCCTACACCCAGCACTCGCAGTGCATCATTGACACCTGGAACATTGGCCCACATGTCTGATTATGCCTTGCAGATCCTAAAAAGGGACCCCCGCATTGCCAAAATGATGAACGATGACTACTACTGGCTGGCCAGCATCCTGGATCCATGCTATAAAGGCAAATTCCAAAACATCATGTCACAGGAGAACCTAGAGCTAATATTGGCTAACAAGCAAGCAACTCTGGTAAACCGTTTGTTTGAGGCATTCCCAGCACACAGCGGCGGTGATGTTTCTCCCACGAGCCGTAGGGGGCAACATGGAAGAGGTGTTCGTGGTGCACACAGCCGAAGTGGCGTTGGACACAGAGGTTTCATGACCATGTTGTGGACTGATTTTTCAAGTACCGCTCACACAACTGGTAATACTGCATCGATTGAAAGTGATAGGAGACAGCAGTTGACAACTATGGTAACTAACTACTTCTCCTCCCATATCGATGTTCTCCCTCACCGGTCATTCCCCTTTGACTACTGGGCCAGTAAACTTGACATCTGGCCTGAATTGGCACAATATGCCTTATAGGAGCTCGCTTGCCCTGCTGCTAGTGTGCTATCTGAAAGTCTTCAGTGCTGCTGGATCCATCCTGACAGAAAAAAGGACCCGTCTGTCGACCCAAAATGTTGATGATCTAACCTTCATTAAAATGAATCATGCATGGGTTTCAAAGGATTTTGTCCCACCCTCCCCTGCTGACATGTAGGTTGCCAGAAAAATGTCTCGCTTTTGTCCTCCTCTTCCGCGGACTTCTCCAATTATTCCATTTGCAGCTGCTGAATGTTCAACATCAACATATCCCATTTTTTCCACCTACCTAACTGGGCTGCCTCCCCCCACAGGGCCGGGGTCAACACCTGTCACACGCACCCATGCGAGTGCCGTTGCCCTGGACTGGTGGGTGGGCCCAATCTTGGGCAACGGCACTGGCACAGGGTCCCTCATAGTACAATCAAGTGTCTCTGACGTGGGGGTGCACACCCACCGTCAGACACACCGGCGTACTATGAGGGGCCCTGTGCCAGTACCGCTGGCCATGAGTGGGCCCCCCTGCTTGCTCAGGGCACCAGCACTTGCAATACTTACTTCTCCCTGCTCCACCACTGTGTAGTCTGGCCTGTTAAATACTTCACTTGGACTGTCAATACAAATTTGGTGAAATGATGGATGATGGTTAAGATGTAGCTATGCCCTGTCCTGCTGGCCTATATCTTCAGATGATCAATGGCTTCCATTTGTTATGGACGTCGACTCACAATGAGATGCAGTGGTGGTTTATCGTCAGCTTTCACGGTTTTCTGACTCACAGACGTGTGACATTTCTGCCCACATTTTTAAATGTGTCCTCTCGTGCCAATCCAATAGAATCGCCTACGGCCTGTGGCTTGTGTCTTTTGCACTCCAAAGTTACCTGACAGATCATGATAGGCAGTGAGGACAATGTCTACATCTCTCCCTGTGATCAAAATTTGAAGGAAATGAGTAACGGTGATGGGTTCTACGGTACTGCGATACAGAAAACCTTTCTTCACAAGAACTGTATTCGCTGTCTCCACAGACAAAGTAATTGAGGGTCAGCATCGCCTCTGAGAATTCTCCCAGGAGTTTTTCCCATGATTAGTAATTCCAAAATTTCTGCAATCACTCGACTTTCCATCTGTACTTGTATCCATCTCGTTTCCTCTTGCGGAGAGTCTGGACTGTCTTACTGAGACTGAAATATATATGAAGATTGAAAAATACCCCAACAGTGTATACGGTGACCTACCAACACCTAAGCCTGGGCGCTAGCAGGCTAGGCTGTGCAACACATGCGTAACAAGGGTAGGGGTTTCATAATGAGTCAGTCACCAGAGACATTCATACGTGCATACACCACTCACTCCTTATAGTCTGAAAATACAGTCTATCCTAGCGCGTGGCCGAGCGGCCATGCAAACTTTTTATAGCCACGAGCGTCCGGGACCTTCCTGGCTTCTCAGATGGACCACTCCGAACAGGAGCAGGACATGAGCACGTGACCTTCGATCTCCAATGGGAGATCACTTCACGGACATGCTCAGCTGCTGAGCAGCCTGCATTGCCATAGCTGTGCCAGTGGTGGCAGCAGCGAGCAAACCCACGGAGCTGGTCTGGGCAGAGCGCCGGGACCGACAAGTTTGCTGAGCAACCTCCTCTGTGGCTGGAGAGGAACGGGAGACCGCCGGAAGCAAGGCTCAGGATTCCCGCTGTGCAGCAACAGGAACCCGATGCATAACAGCTACTCAGCAGAGTTCCTCACTCGTGAACCAAGCTATGCTGCCTGTTTATGTAAGAACTGTGTACTACTCAGCATAGGAGCCCAGCTGTTAAGCAAGCTACAGCACCTGTGGTTTGGACACTCAATTTTTCCATTCTTTCTAGAATGCCGGTAAGGCCTAATTCCGGAATTCCGGTTGACCTGCACTTACTGGCAAATCATCATTCGCGGGGAAGAATTGGAATCCCAGATCCCCATCACTAACGGTGTTCAGTGGGTTAACTGCACCTGTAAGCGACACACGCTGGTCCTTTCAGTGTAGCGCGCATGCAGCCCCAGACATGTAAGGGCATGACAGACCTGTTATTGCTCGATCTCGCATGCCAGAGCCTCGCGTGTCCCTCTAGTAAGCTTGACACCTACCGCGGGGGCGTTCCGAGTCTTGTTCGTTAATGGAATTAAGCTGACAAATCGCTAGCACAACTAAAAATGGACATCCACCACCACCCACTGAATCGACAAAGCTTGCAATCTGTCCATCTTTTCTGTAGCTGGCATGGTTGAGGTTTCCCGGGTGAAGTCGAATTAAGCCGCAGGCTCCACTCCTGGTGGTGCCCTTCTGGACATTCCTTTAAGGTTCAGCATTGCAACCATACTGCCCCCGGAAACCAAACACTTTGCCTTCATGGACGCTGTTCAGAGGTTCGTGGGAATAACGCCGCCTGATCGGCCTTAGGCATAATCTATGGTGGGAAGTCCGACGGTATATGATCGTCTTCAATTTCTGATTTGTATTTTTTTTTGTATTTTACATTTTTATTCCAGCCTTTCTTGACTTCATAAGGGCATGACATGCGTATATCTGTGTCTCCTCCTCCTCCTTTTACTCCTCCACCTCTTTTCTGTATGTAGTTGCCCTTTTCCATATGTTATTTTTGCATTCTGAGCATTTTGTCTGCTTTGGGGCACCTTTTAAGGTGTTTTGTAATTGTTTTATATGTGTTAGTATGTGTTTGTGTTTGCCTGCCATTGTTTTCAATGGTGTTAGTCCATGTAGCTCTTTCTATCACACCATGCCTGGGTTATCAAGTCAAATCGTGAATTACCCAGTCCAAGATTAACCTGACATGGAGTGTGGGTGGCCAGCCAGGGCAGTGGGGTTAATCGGTACCGTGCCGGTGTCTCAGAGGGATGTGTCACATTGGTGGTGATGACCCATTCCGTGGCCCTGGGCGTCCATGCAAAGGGGTGAATAATGTTTATAGGTGAATGATACGTGATGCCACCTGTGGTTTCTGATCACATTGACCCACGCTGCAGTGTCGCTTCTCTAGGACAGATGTTGTGGTGCAGCTAAGATGTAAAAGCCCTGCACAGGTAGGGCCGTAGGCGCAGGGCAGATGAAAGAGTTGGTAGATGGTGTGCAGTGCAGGATGCAGCAGAGCCATGTGCCAGGTTCAGGAAAAAGATGACAGACACTGTCGTGCAGTTTCTTTACCTGTACTTGGAAACTGCCGTCCAGGACCCAGAGTACAGATGGAGAAGGAGTTGGTCAGCCTGGAAGCAAATTTGGAATTCTCTCTCTGCAGATAGGTAGTGTGGCCTCCGGTCTAGCGCTTATCTGAGGTACTCGCAGTACTGAGTTCACTGAAGTTCCCCGTTTACTCTGTTTTGGAACTTTCTCGTATGGCAGGCAGCCATAGCCTTTTCCTTCTGGCTCACACATGTCACTGCTTGGGCCTCCGAGCCTCAGTGGGGAACAGAGCATTTACAGCTGCTACTTCCTCCGGTTTCTGCTGCAGGACCGTCAGTGTCCCTACAAACTCGGAGACCAGAATCCAGATCATGCGCTCCAGCTAGGAGTGAGCCTTAACTCTGCTCATCCTCCAGCTCCCCTTCTCACATCCACACACGTCCCCTTCCCTTCACAGACTGCCCTAACTTCCCTCCTCCCGACCACAGAGAGCATCTCCTCAGCAGTCAGGTTCAGAGGTCTCCCTGCTGGCCTGGAGTGGGAACTGTGTTGTGTGTTGGTTTAACTGCTAGAGAGATCCTTTGTTGCTCCCAAGCATGACATCACACTCCCTAGGAGGTAGGTAATGCCCCTGTTGCGACCGTACTCCTGGGGGTGCCACAAGTGCACTGATGCCCAGCCACTGCTAGATGATTCTGCTGGTACATTGACCCAGACCACTACATTCCCCTTGCACTCAACACAGCCAGAATCTGACCCTGATGAAACTCAGGTTCCCCTTCCCGAATACTATACCACCTTACACGGTGACAAAGAGGAAGGTGCAGATGAAAGTGCAGGTTCCTTGAGCAGGTGGGGGGGCATACTCATGGGCGATGGCACTGGCACAGGGCCCCTCATAGTACGCAAAAGTGTCTCAGCCGGTGGGAGGGCCCACCCGCCATCAGACACACTGCCGTACTATGAGGGGCCCTGTGCCAGTGCCGTCGCCAACGAGTGGGCCCCCCCTGCTTGCTCAGGATCACAGCACTTGCAAAGTTGAAATAGTTACCTCTCCTTGCTCCACCGCCGTGGCGTCTTCCGAGTTTCCTGACAGTGACATTCTGGTCAGAGAGCGCAATGACATCACATCTGTATGCCCTCTGTCTAAACAGTCCAAGTGCAGAGAGCTGGAAGATGGGGACGACGAGGAGTCCAGACTTGTACAGGGATTCCCTAGTGAGGAGACTTATTTAATTTTTTCAATGCTGGGACAGCAATTTTTGGGGAGCACTATACTCTGGAGATTAATATATAAGGCCCACCATACACTGGAGCATTCCAAAGGTGGACATCAGACACTGGAGCAGCATTTACAGGGCCCATTATACACTGGAGCATTAGAAATGGGGCCCATTATATATGGAGCATTATTTAGACCCAAAAGACAGTGGAGCTTCATCCATGGGGACCAATATATACTGTAGCATTATGTGGAGCTCATCATATACTGTTTCAAACATTATATAGGACCAATGATTCTGTATGGAGAAATATATGGGCCTCATTACTCCGTATAGCGCAGTATGCGGTGGCCATAATACTGTATGGAGTAATATACTGTCCGTTTTTGGAGCTACTGGAGAATTTAAAATGGATATCAGTCATGAGATGTAAGAAGTGAAGTATTTTTCATTGTACTATACCGCTATTTCGCTGCCGTATCAGAGGATCATGAATTGTGGCATGTTTTAAAGGAGCCCAGGGCCGACGAAAATCTGGAGCCAGCCCTACCCCCCCCACTACTTTAGCCAAATAACCCCCCGTTTTCAATGCCTACCTTTTATTATAAAGTAAATTAAGGTTGACAAGGTTAAGTAATAAGAATTGATGTTTTTGGCATTAAAATGGGCACTGTAGGTATGTTTCCTGTCCTCCACTCCCTGCCGACCTTGGTTCCCCATTGACTTGCATTGGGTTTTGTGTTTCAGTCGGCCTTCGACTTTTCATGATAATCGGCCGATTGCGTTCGATCCGACTTTTGAGAAAGTCGGGTTTCATGAAACCCGACTCGACCCAAAAAAAGGCAAAGTCGCTCATCTCTACTAAAATTAGATTACTTTTAAACTAGGCTCTGCAAGTTATGTTCAATAAAAATGTGAAATTTTTAAATAAAAACTGGTACCGGGTGGCAAACCATAGCTAGCGGTTGTCACCAATAAGCACTTTGAGTTACAGGTAGCATAAGTAAAGTTATCTTAGGTAACGTTAAAAGAAAAGGTACCTCTCCCCAGAGAAGAAGTTTTATAGCCTAATATATATTATTAACTGTAGGCAGTATTGTTTGAAGAACATGTATTGTTATCTACCGGTAGTAATGCTTTCAAAATGTTTTGTATATTCTTTTGTAACATCTTGCTTGTGTTTTATTTTCAGCCCGCGGTCGTGCTGGGTTTAACAGGGGGGAATGTGGCGCCCCTGTGGGTCCAGTCGCCACAGAGGTACTGCATCTCAGCCAGAGGTGTGGTATCTCATGACCGGGTAAGATGGGGGCACCTCACCACACTCTTAACACTGCACTCAACACACACACTAGTTAGTCAGGGCACCTGGGTGTACCCTTCGGGAAGATGGCCTCATCCCAGACTGGTTAGGAAAGGGTGTTGGGAGCTAGTAGGGAAGGTAGGAAAAGGGAGGAGCTTAGAAAGTGGAGTGATGTAGAGCAGCCAATGGAAACAGTGAGTGGGCGGAGCTTAGAGAAAGAGTGGGAGATTTGAAAAGGAGTTGAGAAGAGTTCCCTCAGGGGAGAGCAGGTAGAAGGATGCGCTTGGAGCAGCTCCGGTCAGGAGGAGCTGCCAGATAGATTGGCTTGGATGAAAGTGTCAGGACTCTAATGTCAGGACTCGGTCGGCATCACCAC
The DNA here is from genome assembly GCF_039654945.1 of Dendrobates tinctorius. Lineage (NCBI taxonomy): Eukaryota > Metazoa > Chordata > Amphibia > Anura > Dendrobatidae > Dendrobates > Dendrobates tinctorius. Next base: position 27,686,869 of record NW_027361921.1, read on the forward strand.
GCCGAGCAGGGTGACTTACCCACACTATGGGAGAGCGCGGGGTCCAATACAGTAGTGACGGTTCAAGCAGACAGGACCTGCGGCACTGAAAATAGTAAGGAGTCCCAGGACCTAGATAATGTGACTGCAGGGGCGGGGCTTAGTGTCCTACTGCTGCAGATGATATAATGTGCCTACTATAGGGAAACTGTAGAAGAGGAGAGGAAAACGCACGTCAGACAAGCGAGGGTTCATACACGGAGAGGGCTGTGTGGTACCAAAGGGACGAGCAAAGAATAGTCAAGTCACAGGCGGAGGGTCATACACAGAGAGGTAGCGCAGTACAAGAGGGACAGGCAGAACTCGTAACAGAGACAGAACCGGATCAAAACCAAACAAGCAAGCAAGATATCAGACACAAGGCACATGTACGCACGAGGTCAACTAACTCAGCCGAGGGCAGGAGTATAACTGACAGCGAACCTAGGTCAAGTGAGCATTAAATAGCCACCCTCTGCCAGAGAGAGGCAGAAATAATTAACCCCTGTCTGACCTGGCAAAAGACAAAGCCCATCCTGGATCATGACAGTACCCTCCTCTCAGTGGGGGGCCACTGGACCCCCGGGTCTCTCAGGATACTTGGCGTGAAAGGCCCAGACTAACCGTTAGGCATGAACCGATCGAGCAGGAACCCACGACCGATCTTCAGTACCGTAGCCTTTCCAATGTACAAGATATTGAAGGGCACGACGGACCAACCTAGAGTCAACAATTTGTTCCACCTCGTACTCAGACTGCCCATCTACCAAAACCGGTGGTGGGGAAGATGATGATCCCTCCCCACAGGACCTCACAGGTTTCAAAAGGGCCCTATGGAAAACATTGGGGATCCGTAGAGATGGCGGGAGGCGCAACCGAAATGCCACCGGGTTAACCGCTTCGGTAATTTCATAGGGACCAATAAACTTAAGTCCAAGCTTCGCAGAGGGGACCTTGAGCCTTATATTCTTGGTAGATAACCATACCTTATCCCCAATCTGGAACACCGGCCCCGCGGGCCGTTTTTTTCTGCAAAAAACATATTTATCCTGGGCCTTCGTAATGTTATTCTGGACCTCCCGCCATACCTCCCCCAACCACTGGATAGTCTCCCAGAGTCCAAACGGGAAAACTCTCCGAAATGAGGATGAAACTCATAGTTGCAGAAAAAGGGAGATGTACCTGTAGACTGGTTAATTCGATTGTTAAATGCAAATTCGGCCAAAAGTAACACAGTACACCAATCAACCTGTCGGGCTGAGGTCAAGCAACGCAGAATTTGCTCCGGAGAAAGATTGGTACGCTCGGTCTGCCCATTAGTCTCTGGATGGTAAGCAGATAAAAAGGACAGACCAATACCCAACCTCTTACAAAATGCCCTCCAAAATCTGGAAACAAATTGTACTCCTCTATCAGACACCACATTCAAGGGTACCCCATGCAACCGCACCACATGCTCAACAAACAATCTGGACAACGTTTCGGCATTAGGTAGAGCTGCCAAAGGTACAAAATGTGCCTGCTTACTAAACCTGTCCACCACAACCCAAACGATGTATTACCCTTGGAGACAGGAAGGTTGGTGATGAAATCCATGGACAAGTGATCCATGGACACATGGTCCCCCATGTTATTATGCAGGGGTGGCATTTATGCACATGTAATCGAAGTACATGTATCAAAGTACTACTGGCAGTTATAACATGGATGAATGTGACACGCATCTCTTCTCTTCATACAGGTAACCAGCTTTTCCAATCTCTGCTCTGAATCCACTCCTGTGTCTCCATTCAATGTCAGCAAGCAGTTAATCCTGAATGCTATCTATGTGTTTTCAACTCTGCAAGCTTATATCTGGTAACCAGCTTTTCCAATCTCTGCTCTGAATCCACTCCTGTGTCTCCATTCAATGTCAGCAAGCAGTTAATCCTGAATGCTATCTCTGTGTTTTCAACTCTGCAAGCTTATATCTGGTAACCAGCTTTTCCAATCTCTGCTCTGAATCCACTCGTGTCTCCATTCAATGTCAGCAAGCAGTTAATCCTGAATGCTATCTATGTGTTTTCAACTCTGCAAGCTTATATCTGGTAACCAGCTTTTCCAATCTCTGCTCTGAATCCACTCCTGTGTCTCCATTCAATGTCAGCAAGCAGTTAATCCTGAATGCTATCTATGTGTTTTCATCTCTGCAAGCTCATATCTGGTATATAGTTTTTTTTTTCAACTTACTCTGCTTGTCCCCTTATGTTGTGAGGTCAAGAAACTTTTCAAAGTGCTTTATGATCCATGTAGTGCTGGACATGTGTTTATTTGACCACAACACTTTATTGGGTCCTGGTGTCTCAATTTAGTGTGATTGATTAACGAGAAGAGAGAGAGCAAAAAAAAAAAAAAAAAAATCTTAGCCTTAACCTCCTATATATTCAGACGTAGCTAAGGGGAGCATTTATGCACATGTAATCGAAGTACATGTATCAAAGTACTACTGGCAGTTATAACATGGCAGTTAGACAGGGCAGGAGACAGGTAAGACATTTATGTACATCTACTCCCTGTACATTAGGAGTACAACAAATATATACCATATGCATTTGTGTAATTTTTATCCTGGCCGCTGCATTCACACACATCCACAGCCCTGGCATTAACTCTCTACACTCCATCCATATCGGCCCCTCGCTCCTTTCCTCTCCTATGTATAGCACTCACGCTCTTTTCACATTGTTAACTTGCACAGATCCAGTCAGTCCAACCATTCAACATTTAGAGACGCTCTCACAAATCACTTAACCATCTGCTCACTCTTTCTATCCTCCTTCTCCTAGTCGTAGGAGACATTGCTCCCAACCCTGGTCCCCCATGTTATAGAAAGTCAAACCCCCCAACTGCTACACTTAGAAACCCCTCTAATCTTATTAATATTCCCTGCATGCAATCTGTCTCTCTTAATTGTGCACTTTGGAATTCTCGCTCAGTGTGTAACAAACTCTCCTTCATCCATGACTTCTTCCTTTCTAATTCTCTTAACCTCCTGGCTCTTACTGAAACCTGGTTCCAGCAGTCAGACACTACCGCTGCTGCTGCTCTTTCATACGGGGGGCTACACTTCTCTCATACCCCAAGATCAGACAGTAGAGCAGGTGGAGGCGTTGGTCTGCTCCTATCACCAAATGTACCTTTCAGGTTATCCCTCAAGTACCCTCACTAGTCTTCCCTTCTTTTGAGGTTCATGCTGTCAGACTCTACACCCCCTTCTCCATGCGAGTGGCGGTGGTGTATCGTCCTCCCGGCCCCTCCCATCAATTCCTGGATCATTTTGCCACTTGGCTTCCACATTTTCTCTCCTGTGACATCCCTACCCTCATCATGGGAGATTTTAACATCCCCATTGCTCTTCCCCTCTCCCCATCTGCTACTCACCTTTTATCTCTAACCTCCTCTTTTGGCCTTTCGCAGCTTACTAATTCTCCAATTCATGAAGACGGAAACTCCCTCGACTTGGTCTTCTCTCGGCTTTGTGCAGTGGATGATTTTGCAAACTCCCCTCTCCCGCTCTCTGACCACAATCTTCTTTCATTCTCTATCAAGAACTGCCAGGCCGCTCAGGTCACCCCCACTGTCCAGACTTATAGAAACATACAGGCCATTAACACCCAGAAACTTATGAAGAACTTGCAGTCTTCATTGGCCCCTATCTCCTCCCTCTCATGTCCTGATTCTGCATTGAAGCATTACAATGAAACACTTCAAAGTGCCCTGGATGAATTTGCACCCCCTATAAATAGAACACCACAATGCAGACGGCGACAGCCCTGGCACACGGTGCAAACACGTTTCCTGCAGCGGTGCTCCAGGTGCGCCGAACGTCTGTGGAGAAAATCCAATCTACATGAAGATTTCATCCATTTTAAGTTTATGCTTAGAACATACAACACTGCCCTTCACCTCTCCAAACAAATCTATTTCAACACCCTCATCACCTCACTGTCCAATAACCCGAAACGTCTCTTTGACACTTTTCATTCTCTACTCAATCCAAGAGTACAGGCCCCAACCACGGAGCTCCGAGCTGACGATCTGGCCAATTACTTCAAAGAAAAAATTGACCAGATTCGACAGGAAATCTCCCAATCACCTCATACCATGCACTGTCCTCCCTCCCCCACTGCATCTAGCTCACTCTCTGATTTTGAACCAGTCACAGAAGAAGAAGTAAGCAGGCTCCTTGCATCTTCTCACCCAACTACTTGCACCAGTGACCCATTTCCGTCACATCTCCTCCAGTCCCTGTCCCCTGCTGTCACCCCTCACCTAACTAAAATATTTAACCTCTCTCTCTCTTCTGGTATTTTTCCCTCCTCATTTAAGCATGCCATCATACATCCACTACTTAAAAAACCATCCCTCGACCAAAACTGTGCCGCTAACTATAGACCTGTCTCTAATCTTCCCTTCATCTCTAAACTCCTGGAACGTCTGGTCCACTCCCGTCTTATCCGCTATCTCTCAGAAAACTCTGTTCTTGACCCTCTCCAATCCGGTTTCCGCTCTTTACACTCCACTGAAACTGCCCTCACTAAAGTCTCTAATGATCTGCTAACAGCTAAATCAAATGGTCATTACTCCATACTAATTCTCTTGGATCTCTCTGCAGCATTCGACACTGTGGATCATCAGCTCCTCCTCACTATGCTCCGTTCCATTGGCCTCAAGGACACTGTTCTCTCCTGGTTCTCCTCCTATCTCTCCGACCGCTCCTATACTGTATCTTTTGCCGGTTCCTCCTCCTCTCACCTTCCCCTTACTGTTGGGGTTCCTCAATGATCGGTTCTAGGCCCCCTCCTCTTCTCCTTGTACACTGCCCCTATTGGTCAAACAATCAGTAGATTTGGTTTCCAGTACCATCTCTATGCTGATGACACCCAATTATACGCTTCTTCTCCTGACATCACGCCAGCCTTTCTAGAAAACACCGGTGATTGTCTAAACGCTGTGTCTAACATCATGTCCTCACTATATCTGGAACTGAACCTGTCAAAGACTGAACTCCTGGTGTTTCCTCCCTCTACTAATGTACCTATACCCGACATTGCTATTTCTGTGTGTGGTTCCACTATTACTCCCCAGCAACAGGCCCGCTGTCTTGGGGTCATACTTGATTCCGAGCTTTCCTTTGTCCCCCACATTCCATCAGTGGCTCGCTCTTGTCATCTGCACCTCAAAAACATTTCTAGAATTCGACCTTTTCTTACTTTTGACTCTGCAAAAACTCTTACTGTTTCTCTTATTCATTCTCGTCTGGACTCTTGTAGCTCTCTTCTAATCGGTCTCCCTCTTACCAAACTCTCCCCTCTCCAATCTGTCTTGAATGCTGCAGCCAGGATCATATTCCTCACCAATCGTTACACCGATGCCTCTACCTTGTGCCAGTCATTACACTGGCTACCCATCCACTCCAGAATTCAGTATAAACTTATTACCCTCACCCACAAAGCCCTCCATGGCTCAGCACCACCCTACATCCCCTCCCTTGTTTCAGTATACCACCCTACCAGCGCCCTCCGTTCTGCTGATGACCTGAGGTTAGCATCCTCAATAGTCAGAACCTCCCACTCCCGTCTCCAAGACTTTACACGTGCCTCACCAATTCTTTGGAATGTACTTCCCAGGTCAATACGATTAGTCCCCAATCCCCAAAATTTTAAGTGTGCCCTGAAAACGCATTTATTCAGACTGGCCTATTGCCTCAACACATTAACCTAATCTATCCCTGTGTGGCACAGCCAAAAGTTTTACCATAACCAGATTTCCCACATCATGTTCCCACATGCTTTATGCATCCATTAGCCCTCTGTGTCTGTACTGTTACACACTTAACATTATGGCTGGTCCATACAATCAGGGCAACTATTACCACCCACCTTTCGTGTCTACCTCTTTCCTCATAGACTGTAAGCTTGCGAGTAGGGCCCTCTTTCCTCTTGATATTTGTTATGATCTACTGTATGTGATTATTGTTATGCTGTATTGTCTGTACAAATCCCCTCTGAAATGTAAAGTGCTGCGGAATATGTCGGCGCTATAAAAATAAAATTTATTATTATTATTATTATCCTGTCGGGCTGAGGTCAAGCAACGCAGAATTTGCTCCAGAGACTGATTGGTACGCTCGGTCTGCCCATTAGTCTCTGGATGGTAAGCAGATAAAAAGGACAGACCAATACCCAACCTCTTACAAAATGCCCTCCAAAATCTGGAAACAAATTGTACTCCTCTATCAGACACCACATTCAAGGGTACCCCATGCAACCGCACCACATGCTCAACAAACAATCTGGACAACGTTTCGGCATTAGGTAGAGCTGCCAAAGGTACAAAATGTGCCTGCTTACTAAACCTGTCCACCACAACCCAAACGATGTATTACCCTTGGAGGCAGGAAGGTTGGTGATGAAATCCATGGACAAATGAGTCCATGGTCTCTCAAGAATTGGCAGTGGTACCAATTCCCCGGCCGGCCGGTTATGGGGGTTTTTCGCATGGGCAAAAACATCACACGCAGACACATACTCCCCAACATCAGAGGCTAAAGAAGACCACTAGAATATTCTAGTGATGGCCTTTCGGGTAGCCGAGATCCCTGGATGTCCACCCAGAACTGAGTCATAGAATTCCGGGAGGACCTTGAGACGAAACTGAGCTGGTGCGTAAAGTTTATCCACCGGCTTAGCCGGAGGTGCAAGAGACTGGGCTTCCCGAATCTCCCGTTCCAACATATTAGAAATACCTGCCACCATTTATATATGGATTTGCAGCATTTTGTGAGAAAATTAACCCTTAAGCGTCATTTTGCTATAAATCATGCTAGGGGAGAAGCAGTGGGAACCAAGGAAGATGGGATAGTTCATTCTCAACTTCAGGGAAAATCTAATTTTTACCCTATTCATAATAAAGGCCATCATTTAAAAACCTTTACTGATTTGGTTTTGAAGGATTTTGAATCCCTTAATTTGAAAAGAAAAAAGATGGGTAATCTCTCTGCTGCAGAAATCAGAGGTTTGAGATCTCTAAAAAATGATACCAACATAATGATCAGATCTGCCGATAAAGGGGGGGGTATTGTCATACAGGATCTGAATGTCTATTTAAAAGAAGCGGATCGGATTTTGTCGGATGGTACTACTTATGCCATCTCTAGTATTGATGAATATGACAATGCGGCTAAAAACTATAGGGAATTGATTAAATATGCTGATATGATTGGGATTTTAAATAAGAATGAAAAAGACTATCTTGATATAAAGAACCCTTCTATGGCTATTTATTATCATCTACCAAAACTACACAAGAATTTAGTGAACCCTCCTGGGCGCCCCATTATTGCAGGGTTTTAATTCATTAACCTCTAATTTACCCACCTTTGTTGATTCATTTATGAACAACTCTGTAAAAAGATTGGGAAGTTATCTCAGAGATTCTACCCATCTTATGCAGATACTTCAAGATATCGTATGGAAAGATGAATATGTGTTCACTGCTATGGATGTTACGGGATTTTATTCGAATATGAGCATAATATTGGTCTGTCTTGCTTTGAGATGTATGTGAATAGGGAGTTGGCTTTATCCATGGCACAAAAAAATTTTTTGATTGAAAGTATGGCTTTCATTTTACAGAATAATTACTTCCGTTTTGGGTATGCTATATACCACCAGATGCGGGGTACCGCCATGGGCTCGAGGGCAGCACCTACTTGTGCAAATTTGTTTATGGCTGTCTTCGAGTCCTGGCATGTCCTCCGTGGTGATTATGGGGCAAAATTAGTGTTATGTAACCGCTTTATTGATGACATTATTGTCATTTATAATAATGAAGGGAATTATGTCAACTTTTTTTTTAGATGGGGTGACTAATAATTGTTGGGGTATAGAATTGATTCCACTGATTGATAAGCAGAGTGTTATTTTTTTGGATCTCATTATTTATGTAGACAATTCTGGGAAGGTTTTTACTAGTAATTATTTCAAAAAGGTTGATGCCAATGGCTATGTTCACTATAATAGTGGCCATTATAAGCCTTGGTTTAAAAATATTCCCTGCAATCAATATACTAGGATTAGAAAAAATTGCTCCTCAGCTATAACCTTTGAGGAGGGGAGCAAAATTTTATTAAATAGATTTCAAGAAAAAAATTATCCTTCCAGACTGATAAAAAGAGCATATAAATCATCCAAAAATTTGACTCAAAAGGATTTAATTTATTCTCGTAAGACTGATAGAGGTGTGGATAATTATGATGCGAATTTTATAACCACTTTTTCTGTGCAGAATTCTCAGATTCGTAACATATTGGAAAAGCACTGGAAAATTGTTTTAAATGATCCAGTTCTGAATAAGGTGGTGGATCAGAAGCCAGGGTTCATTTTTAGGAGGGCTCCCACCATTAAGAATATTTTAGCCCCTAGTGTTATCTCCTCAAGGGATATTTCACTAAACAGTAGTATACCACATGAGAAAAAAGGCGCTTTTCAATGTAACAGGAAGGGCTGTCAGTGTTGTAGATCTATAATTGATTCTACTGATATATTTCACTCCCTTAGTTATCCTAGTGGGGAATTTAGGATCAGATATAGGATGACGTGTAGGACCAGTTTTGTCATCTATCTGATTCAATGCAACTGTGGGAAGCAATATGTAGGTAGGACATCTCAACCGTTACATAAGAGGATTAATTCCCATAGATTTAACATTTGGAAGGGATATATGAAACATGGTTTGTCCCGTCATTGCGTAGTGATCCATCAGGGTTCTGTGTCTCTGACGGTGCTTCCCATAGATCATGTATGCAAACATACCCCGAATAGAATACAAAATTTAAAAAGAAAGGAAACTTATTGCATATATAGATTAAATACACTCCAACTGATGGGTTTAAATGAAATTAGTGACCTATTTTAGACATTCTGGTGAAATGATAAAATGAGTGGGGTTTTTGTTAATTATGTATGAGGGTCTGAGGGGGTATGTGGATTTTGGTGTGGTCTAGTGGGCTAAGACACGTGAACTACATTTTTGAGTTGTTCTGAAGTGGTGGGTTCGAGTTTATATTTTTTGGCAGTTTATTTTATAATATATATTTTTGGTGTATAATATTTCCATAATTTTGATAGAAATTTTATTGGATTTTAATCAAAATATTTAAGCATTTTATTTATATACATGGTTTTATATGATATATGGGCGCTTCCACAGGAAATGATGTCAAAGAAAGGTGTATTGAAACAGTTTGTGATTGTATTTATATCCTGAATTTGTGATTGTTCCTTATGCCCTGATGAAGTGGCTGGTTTTGCCACGAAATGCATAGGCTTATTAAAGAAGTTTTTTATTATATGGACTGCCGAAGGTGCATTTTTTTTCTGGTCAGCGCGGTTTATTCAGCCTGGCTCTTTTTTTCCACTTTGGATCTTTTTCAACTTTGAATTTGTTTCATTCATTACCAGCGGGATACCAGCGATGACCGGACTTTTATGAGTGATTCCCAGTTTGTTGTGACTCACACAACTTCAGTAGGTGAGTCTAACTGATTGGGCTTGCTTGCTATTGTGGTTCTTCTAGACGATGCATCCTATGTGCGCTTTCCATCTTTGTTTTTTCTAGCATTTTCGAGGGCCCTTTATTCTAAAACCCTCTTTCCTGGGTCAGCAGCACTCGGGTGTCTCCATCAGGGACTATTTCCAACATAGACTATCCTCCAGAGAAAGACTTATTATACAATCCATTGGACTGGGGAGATTATTATGAGAACAAGGATGAGGAATGTGAATCGACTTTCTCTAAGGAAGAGATGATAATTATGAAGAGGAAATTCAACAAGTTTGAGGATTTATTAAAGGATGAATTACATTACCAGCTTGATGCACGATTTTTATCCATTTATATGGATGAGAAGATTTGCCCTAGGGGCCTGAGAGTTTATCGCAGATCTCCATTCCCCCAGGATGTTAGCTTCACTGAAGAGTGGGAGACTTCACTAAAGGAATGTATGTTTAATCTAATAGGGTGTTTGTTCAAGAAGAGAATTGTTTTAGTAGATGCATTTGTTGAGAAAATTACGAATTTATCCAAGGAACTTTTAGTATTTAGTACACATCCAGAATTTAACAGATTAAATTCTGATATAGTAGCTCGAATACTTAAACTGGAGCAGGATATAATTGCACGAAAGTCCAAAAAATTACAGAGAGATAGAGATGATTTTAAAAAATGAGGAAGGAGATACAAAAGTCAGTGGAACCGTCTAAATTACCTGTGAAAGATTTGTCACTGGCCCCACCCGTGGTATCAGATGGGATGAATCACACTATGTGCGCTCCATCTTTGTTTTTTTTCTAGCATGTTTATTCCCATACGGTATATATTTCTGGAGATAAAAGGGAATTCAAAGTGTTAAAGGAGGGCTGTTAGCTTTTTTTTCTCATTGAGACCACACTCTTCTGGGGATGAAAGTCAGAGAGTGGGGGTCATTATGTCTCAGTTAAGGGGAGCTCCCCAGGCTTGGGCTTTCTCCCTTCCGACCACTGCCCCTGAGCGTATGACTGTGGATGCATTTTTTGAGGCCCTGGAGCATATTTATGATGAGTCAGATCGGATGCGTATGGCTGAGGACAGGGTGATGAGTGTGTGCCAGGGGAAGCACTCAGCCGAGTGGTTTTGCTCAGAGTTCAGACGCTGGGCTGCTGAGGTCTGCTGGTATGATGCTGCCCTCTGGGGTTTGTTCCGTAGAGGCCTGTCTGAACGTCTGAAGGATGCCTTGGCTCTCCACCCTCCGCCTGATTCCCTGGAGGAGGCTATGACACAAGCCGTCAGAATGGATCGCAGGCTACGGGCCAGGGGAGTGATGCAGATTGAAACCCCGTTATTTTCCCAAGGAAGGGGAGCCAGTCCTACATTGGAAACCATGGAGATGGGAACCATCGACGTCAATGAGAAAGAAAAGAGGCAACGGCGCTTGAGAAAATGCTGTTTTCACTGTGGTGATTCCGGACATTGGAAAAAGGATTGCTCCTCCTGTCCACTGACTAGCAAGCGACTGAGCCTGGGTGATTGTTGTGGAGGTCACCCAGGCTCTCAGGTACCTTTTTCTCCATTTTCAAAAATGTTGTTACAAGTGGAACTTTGTTGTAGGAGTGTCTCCACACCAACTTCTGCTTTCATGGATTGCAGATCGTCGTTGAACTTTATTGACTGACTTGGTGTACAGGTGTAAGTTAGGGACAGTTAGGCTGGAGACTCCTATCCATGTTGTTGCCATTGACAAAACACCACTGGCTAAGAATGACGTCATATTTCTTACAGAGGAGTTTCTCCTTAAAGTGAGTTCCTTGCACCAGGAACATATTTCATGCTTTGTTATGGACAACCTGCCTGCGGGACTGGTGTTGGGGTTCCCCTGGTTACAATTACATAATCCAGTGATTAATTGGGAATCTCGGGACATTGTTAAATGGGGTCCCGATTGTTCTGAAAAATGTCTTGCTACTGTGTCTGTGTCGTCCGTGGGTCTGGAAGGTATTCCGGAGTACCTAAAAGACTATATGGACGTTTTCTCCGAAAGGAGGCTGAGGTTTTACCATCACACCGTCCATTTGATTGTGCGATTGACCTGGTTCCAGGTGCTAAATTGCCCAAGGCTCACTTATATAACCTTTCGGGTCCCGAACGGGCTGCTATGAAGGAATACATTTCCGAGAGTCTCCATAAGGGACACATTCTTCCTTCTGTCTCTCCCGTGGCGGTGGGGTTCTTTTTCGTAAAGAATAAAGACGGTGGTTTACACCCATGCCTCGATTTTCGAGAGTTAAATAAGATAACTGTGAGAAATACATATCCCCTCCCACTTATTCCTGATTTGTACAACCAGTTGTCAGGAGCTAAGTGGTTTTCGAAATTAGATCTACGGGGAGCGTATAACGTTATCCGAGTCCGGGAAGGAGATGAGTGGAAAACTGCTTTACTCACTACTGAAGGGTTGTTTGAAAATGTATTTGGTCATGCCTTTCGGTCTGACCAATGCTCCAGCGGTCTTCCAAAATTTCATAAATCACGTGTTCTCTGATTTTATTGGACGTTTTATGGTGGTGTATTTGTATGACATACTGATCTACTCTCCTGATAAACAGGCTCACATTGGTCCTATTCGAGCAGTCCTCCAAAGGCTTCGGGAGAACTGTCTCTTTGCTAAACTAGAGAAATGTTTATTTTTTGTACAGGAACTGTCTTTTCTGGGGTTCATTGTGTCTGCTGAGGAAGGTGCAGGCCATTGTCAATTGGGTCCAAACTTGTGATTTAAAAGCCCTGCAGCGTTTCCTAAGATTCGCCAATTATTATCTCAAATTTATAAGGGGGTTCTCACAGGTGGTTAAACCCTTCACAGACATGACTCAAAAGGGGGCCGATATCAAGAATTGGTCAGCCGCAGCGATAGCGGCGTTTCAGTTTTCATAAAAATGTTTCATGTCTGCTCCGGTTCTTATTCAACTGGACCCGTCTGAACCATTTATTGTTGAGGTGGACGCCTCAGAGGTGGGGGCGGTATTGTCCAAGGGACCTGCCATTTGGACTAATTTGAGACCTTGCACCTTTTTCTCGAAGAAATTCTCCTCTGCGGAGAGAAACTATGATGTTGGGAATCGAGAACTTCTGGCCGTGAAGTTGGTCTTTGAAGAATGGAGGCATTTTTTGGAAGGGACTGTCCATCCTATAACTGTAAATACAGACCACAAGAACCTAGCTTACATTGAGTCAGCTAAAAGGTTGACTCCTAGACAGGCTAGATGGTCACTTTTTTTTCCCGATTCCACTTCTCTATCACTTTTCGGCCAGATCCAAAAATGTCAGAGCTGATGCCTTGTCACGCAGTCTAGATCCGGTTTCCCCCCCGAACCTAAATCCTCCATTCTTCAGCCCGGGGTGGTGGTGGCAGGTATTTCTAATATGTTGGAACGGGAGATTCGGGAAGCCCAGTCTCTTGCACCTCCGGCTAAGCCGGTGGATAAACTTTTCGTACCAGCTCAGTTTCTTCTCAAGGTCCTCCAGGAGTTCCTTGACTCAGTTCTGAGTGGACATCCAGGGATCTCGGCTACCCGAAAGGCCATTGCTAGAATATTCTGGTGGTCTTCTTTAGCCTCCGATGTTGGGGAATATGTGTCTGCGTGTGATGTTTGTGCCCGTGCGAAAACCCCCCATAACCAGCCAGCCGAGGAATTGGTACCACTGCCAATTCCTGAGAGACCATGGACTCATTTGTCCATGGATTTCATCACCAACCTTCCCCCCTCCAAGGGTAATACCGTCGTTTGGGTTGTGGTGAACAGGTTTAGTAAGCAGGCACATTTTGTACCTTTGGCAGCTCTACCTAATGCCAAAACGTTGTCCAGATTGTTTGCTGAGCATGTGGTGCGGTTGCATGGGGTACCCTTGAATGTGGTGTCTGATAGAGGAGTACAATTTGTTTCCAGATTTTGGAGGGCATTTTGTAAGAGGTTGGGTATTGGTCTGTCCTTTTCATCCGCTTACCATCCAAAGACTAATGAGCAGACCGAGCGTACCAATCAGTCTCTGGAGCAAATTCTGCATTGCTTGACCTCAGCCCGACAGGATGATTGGTGTACTGCATTACCTTTGGCCGAGTTTGCATTTAACAACCGCATTAACCAGTCTACGGGAACATCTCCCTTTTTCTGCAACTATGGGTTTCATCCCCATTTTGGAGAGTTCTCCCATTTGGACTCTGGGTGTCCTGGGGCAGATGAAACTATCCAGCGGTTGGGGGAGGTATGGCGGGAGGTCTGGAGTAACATTATGAAGGCACAGGATAGATATAAGTATTTTGCAGACAAAAAACAGCCCGTGGGGCCGGTATTGCAGATTGGGGATAAGGTATGGTTATCTACCAACAATATAAGGCTCAAGGTCCCCTCTGCGAAGCTTAGGCCTAAGTTTATTGGTCCCTATGAAATTACCGAAGCGGCTAACCCGGTGGCTTTTCGGTCGCGTCTCCCGCCATCTCTACGGATCCCTAATGTTTTCCATAGGGCCCTTTTGAAACCTGTGAGTTCCTGTGGGGAGGGATCGTCTTCCCCACCACCGGTTTTGGTAGATGGGCAGTCTGAATACGAGGTGGAACGAATTGTTGACTCTAGGTTGGTCCGTCGTGCCCTTCAATATCTTGTACATTGGAAAGGCTATGGTCCTGAAGACCAGCCGTGGGTTCCTGCTCGATCGGTTCATGCAGATCGGTTGGTCCGGGCCTTTCACGCCAAGTATTCAGTGACCCCCCATTGAGATGAGGGTACTGTCATGATCCAGGATGGGCTTTTTATCTTTGGCCTGTCCTGGTCAGACAGGGGTTAATTGTTTCTACCTCTCTCTGGCAGAGGGCAGCTACTTAATGCTCACTTGACCTAGGTCCGGTGTCAGTTATACTCCTGCCCTCGGCTGAGTTAGTTGACCTCATGCGTACGTGTGCCTTGTGCCTGATATCTTGCTGCTTGTTTGGTTTTGACCCGGTTCTGTCCCTGTTACGAGTTCTGCCTGTCCTTCTTGTACTGTGCTACCTCTCTGTGTATGACCCTCTGCCTGTGACTTGACTATTCTTTGCTTGTCCCTCTGGTACCGCACAGCCCTCTCCGAGTACGAACCCTCGGTTGTCTGACATGCATTTTCCTCTCCTCCTCTACAGTTTCCCTGTAGTAGGTACATTATATCATCTGCAGCAGGACACTATGGCCCGCCCCCTGCAGTCACATGACCTAGGTCCTGGGACTCCTTACTATTTTCAGTGCAGCAGGTCCTGTCTGCTTGAACCGTCACTACTGTATTGGACCCCGTGCTCTCCCATAGTGTGGTTAAGTCACCCTGCTTGGCGTGGCAGTTTGCAGATGCCGACAGGGTCCTGACATTAGAGTCCTGACACTTTTGATATAGTGTCACACAAAAGGTTGATACATAAAATGAGAACAATGGGGATAGGGGAAAATAAGTGTAAGTGGGTTAAGAGCTGGCTTGGGGACAGGTAACAGGGTGGTTATTAATGGAGCACACTCAGACTGGGTCACGTTAGCAGTGGGGTACCACAGGGGTCAGTATTGGGCCCGCTTCTTTTTAACATATTTATTAATGACCTTGTAGGAGGCATAGAGAGTAGAATTTCAATATTTGCAGATGACACTAAACTTTGCAGGGTAATCAGTACAGAGGAGGACAATTTTATATTACAGGAGGATTTATGTAAACTAGTAAACTAGAAGCTTGGGCTGATAAATGGCAAATGATCTTCAATGGGGATAAATGTAAGGTCATGCATTTGGGTAGAACGAATAAGATGTATAATTATGTGCTTAATTGTAAAACACTGGGCAAAACTGTAACTGAAAAACACCTGGGTGTATGGGTGGATGACAAACTCACATTTAGTGGCCAGTGTTCTGCAGCTGCTGCAAAGTCAAATAAAATAATGGGATGCATTAAAAGAGGCATAGATGCTCATGAGGAGAACATAATTTTACCTGTATATAAGTCACTAGTGCGACCACACTTAGAATACTGCGTACAATTCTGGTCTCCGGTGTATAAGTAAGACATAGCTGAACTGGAGTGGGTGCAGAGAAGAACGACCAAGGTTATTAGGGAACTAGGGGGTCTGCAATACCAAGATAAGTTATTACACTTGGGGTTATCTAGTTTGGAAAATCGAAGGCTTAGGGGTGATCTTATTACAATGTATAAATATATGCGGGGACAGTACAAAGACCTTCTAATGATCTTTTTACTCTTAGATAGACCTGTGACGGGGACAAGGGGGCATCCTCTACCTCTGGAGGAAGGAAGGTTTAAGCATACTCACAGACGCGGATTCTTTACTGTAAGAGCAGTGAGACTATGGAACTCTGTTGTGAGCTCATTTTCTCGTTCACCTTTGATGTCCGATGAACTCCCTCTGCTGGTGAAAGGTGGTGAAACTGATTTGGATGGGAGAAACCTGTCACTTGAACAGGTGGATTGCGATTGGACATCCGGAATCTCTGAGTGGATATAAGGCTGCCGACGCCCTGCAAGGTTGCTGGTGATTTCTCTGCTCTGAGCTCTGGCCTCCAGTTCTGTTCCTGCCTTCTAAAAGCTAAGTTTTGCTCTGTTATTGTTCCATTAGATTTTGTCTGATTTGCTTAGTTTTGTGTTCAGCCAGCTGGGGCTATGTTGAATTTCCATTCTTGTCCCTGATCAGCTAAATCTCTTTTGCTCTGTCTTCAGAATATATCGGAGTTCTGATATAGGGATTTTGAAGTCTAGTAACTTCAGGGCCATTTTTCTTATCAGACGTGTTGGAACATTTTTGGTAGGATTTTTGCGGATTGCAGCTAGCATCTTTTCTGTCCTTTCCTATCTAGTTAGTTGGGCCCCATCGTTTGCTCTGCCTGTCTTTCTGTCTGTTTGTGTTTTCTTCTGTTTTCACCGACAATACACATGTTGGGGGCTGTCTATTGCTTTGGGGTTCTGCTCTGGGGCAGTTTAGATTTCCCCTTTCATTCTTTAGGCTTATTTAGTTCTCCGGCTGTGACGAGGTGTCTAGGATCACCGTAGGACTACTCCACGGCTACTGTTAGTTGTGTGAATAGGATCAGGGGTCTGCAATCCGTTAGCTACCAATCTCTCCGGTTTTCTGGACTTAGCTTGCATTTTTGTTTTTTCCTCCTCCGGTGACTCATTCATAACAGAACTCTCTGCCATATGATGTTGTAATGAGTGATTCCCTACTAAAATTTAATAGGGGTCTGGATGCCTTTCTTGAAAAGTATAATATTACAGATTATATACCCTGGTTTCCTTAATATTGCTTTGATCCAGGGAGCTAGTCTGATTGCCGTATGTGGAGTCGGGAAGGAATTTTTTTCCCCAATGTGAAGCTTACTGTTTGCCACATGGGTTTTTTTGCCTTCCTCTGGATCAACATATTAGGGCATGTTATGATAGGATATGGGTTGAACTAGATGGACTTAAAGTCTTCCTTCAACCTTAATAACTATGTTACTATGTTACACAGTTGACATTGGAGTTCTCAGGGGAGTGTCCAAAGAGTGCAAGGCTAGGAACCAGGTAGCAGCCTGGTGGGAATCCATAATTTGGTGGGCGATAATAAAAATGAATGTAGATTGGATAAACTACTTATACTATAACCAGGAGAGATTTATTAATTATACCCGAGATGCAGTTAAATGGATAGCTGAGCAATTAGGACCAACTTCTCTCATGGCTTGGTAGAATAGAATGGCATTAGACAAGTTCTTAGCAGAAAAGGGAGGTGTATATAAAATGTTTGGAGAATTTTGTTGCACGTTTATCCCTAATACAGATCCTGATTGAAGTATCTCCAAAGCTCTTGATGGACTGACTGTCCTGTCTAATGAATTAGCTGAGAACTCTGGATATGATGATATGTTTACTTCCTGGACTGAATGGTTTGGGAAATTGTCCAGATTATTCACTTCTGCGTTGACATCTCTTACCATCGTGGCCGGAGTGCTGACTGTTTGTGGATGCTGTGCTATTCCAGCATTAGAGGACTTGTTCAAAGACTAATTGACTCTGCCATAACAAAAACTATGCATCAAGGAACGGAGACCTTAGAATATAACAAAACAATGAACATTTTGGGACTTAATGATAAATATACTGAACATATTACTCTCCCTCTAGATTATGTGAAGATGATCTGTGAAATCTGACAAAAATAAATCTGTCCCCAATGTGTACAGATAGATGATTTTATTACAAGATGAGTGAACGTTATAATAATTGTAATAAAGTCCTTTCTTTTACGTGCATGTATGTGCGGTATATGTGTATATGTATATATATATATATATGTACATGATTGCATTATATGTCATTATCACTTTTTGTACTCTGGTAACATAGATAAGGATTAATAACAGCTAAGCATATTCAAATGTATGTACTATTTTGCAAACATAGTATTTTGAACACCCTCTTATTCTATTTAAACTCTAAGAATATGTATTGAGTCAGACAGATGACTGCTCACAGCTGGTGTGGCTGTCATTCTGTCTCCATGCTGGCATGATCAATAAAGAATCATCTTAGGCTACTTTCACATATCAGTTTTTTGCCGTCAGGCAGGATCCGGCTATTTTTAGAAAAAACGAATCGGCGTAAATTTTGGAGAACTGTAGAAACGTATCCGTTTTTCTGCCGGATCCGTCTAGCAGGTTAGATCTGTTTCCTGGGGGCTGGCCAATTGAATCTGAGCATGCGCAGACTTAAAAAAACGTATCCGGTGGCTGCATCCGTCTTTTTCTGGATCCGGTGCATTCCGGCGCCCATAGACTTTCATTGTGGCAAAAAGCCGGAAGCGTCGGATCCAGCGCTTCCGGCTTTTTCGCCGAAGACAAAAAACATTACAGCAGCCGTTTTTTCCAGATGCCGGAATGAGACAAATAGACGGATCTGGCAAAAAACGGACGAATCGCAATGCCATTGGACGCGATCCGGCACTAATACAAGTCAATGGGGAAAAACCGGATCCAGCATTGCATTTCGCCAGATCCGGTTTTACAAAAAAAAGCCGGATCTCACCTGACGGCGCAAAACGGATGTGTGAAAGAGGCCTTACTTATTCAGATCTGGACGATTTCTAATTGGAAGACTGAAACTCCACTGACACTGGGCTGCCGAGGGGTGGGTGGCTGGCTGGTATACACAGTTCCGCTAGGCTGCAGTGGGGTGGATGGCTGGTGTATACAGGTGCTGCTGGGCTGCAGTGGGGTGGCTGGCTGGTGTATACAGTGCTGCTGGGCTGCAGTGGGGTGGCTGGCTGGTATATACAGTGCTTCTGGGCTGCAGTGTGGTGGCTGGCTGGTATATACAATGCTGCTAGGCTGCAGTGGGATGGTTGGCTGGCTGGTATATACAGGTGCTGCTGGGCTGCAGTGGGGTGGCTGGCTGGTGTATACAGGTGCTGCTGGGCTGCAGTGGGGTGGTTGGCTGGTATATACAGGTGCTTCTGGGCTGCAGTGGGGTGGATTGCTGATGTATACAGGTGCTGCTGGGCTGCAGTGGGGTGGCTGGTTGGTGTATACAGGTGCTGCTGGGCTGCAGTGGTATACTTTATACAGTGCTTTATACAGTGCTGCTGGGCTGCAGTCGGGTGGCTGGCTGGTATGTACAGTGCTGTTGGGCTGCAGTGGGGTGGCTGGCTAGTGTATACAGCTGCTGCTGGGCTAAAAAAGGCAAAGTCGCTCATCTCTAACTGTAGTATAATGATTTAATAGTATGAATGCAATTATGATTCAGGCTGAGCACAGCTTGACATAATGGACCTTAAAATAAATTAATACTTGTAAAGTTTAATCAAAACTCTAAGTTGGTACAATATTATATTTTCTTTTTATAGGCAGTAATAGTGTTAGGGCTGGAGGAACGCACCAAATTATAAAAATAATAGTAGGTGCGTTCACAGCCCGGGGTCCACCGTGCAGAGGTGGTACACTGCTGCTAAGTAATGGCGGAAGAATTAAGCGGTGTGAAACCAGTCACCCGTGGGTTAAGTCACCCAATGTGAACAGGGGCGAACTCTGTTAATGCACAGAGCTGCACAACTGCTGAACGTAGATGCCGGAGCCTGTTAAGCTCACAGAGCCCGGCTAAAAGAGCGCACCGTGTACGGCCACAGAACTCTACCCCAAGGACACGGGGTTAGAGTCCTTCTAGGCCCACTGAACTAACGGCGTCGCTGCTGCGAACGCCGCTATAGTAAGCCACAAAAACCAATGTCTGACAAGATATAGAATAAACGGGCACCATCCACAATATCAATTTAGGTGGGATCACCTAGTGCATATAAATGAATTGACATGAGAACACATGAAGAAAAGGAAGTATATGCACATAAATAGGGATCACCACAAGGATATGATAATCAAAAAGTATCAATTTTATTAATGGACACAACAAACAAGCACTTTGTTTAAAAACAATTAAAAAGTCTGAACAAACAGACACTGATAACAAAACAAAGACAATGGGTCATATTGATAAATAGTTAAATACTATGGGTCCCAAGGCCAACCATTCAATATAATACCAGGTACCTGCTAGTTACCATAACCTAGGGTCTATCAAACCAATTGTAATGACAATCATGACCTTGAATCAAAAATACCATATTATCAATAACTACTATGGTTACATAGAAATTCTACATGTACCATGAATACATGGTACATGTAGAATTTCTATGTAACCATAGTTGTGTCCATTAATAAAATTGATACTTTTTGATTATCATATCCTTGTGGTGATCCCTATTTATGTGCATATACTTCCTTTTCTTCATGTGTTCTCACGCGAACGCCGCTATAGATGCTGGCTATGGAGCACGTGCACTGAGGCGTGCCGAGTCCCTGGTGAGGACTGATGCCTGACTCAACCTCTGTCCTACCTACGCCTAAGCCTGGGTGCCAGAGGCGTATCTAGGCTTCCTGGCACCCGGGGCAAGAATTTGGTTCGGCGCCCCACTCCCCAAAATACATATGCGTCTTCCACACTTAGCCATGTACCCACGAGCTGCTCTCCCTAATGCTCTCAATGTTCAGTAAAAAACTGAAAGCAGGAAGAGAAGCTCGTTGTCAAGTATGAAAATCGCATATGAGCGAAGTGTCCATGTGATGACTACTGGAACCTGCAGAGCAGAATCCTGACATTGCAGCTTCTGAATTCTCACAACGAATGCACTGCACACTTTTAGGATTCTCCCTTGCCGATGTACAATCATGTCAGCACAAGCATGTGATTTATATACTTCTGGCCACATTCCGACTAGACCTGCCCGGCCTCGCTCCATTCATTTTCATTGAGTGAGGCCACACATGTCTAGTCAGCATGTGACCGCATGTATGTAAATTACCGGCACGAGAGAATCCTGACAGCATTCAGTGAGCACTGTGAGAATTCAGAAGTCTGCAGTCACATAGAATGTCTGCAGACTCAGCACAGACCTGGACAACCCCTTTAATGTTCCTAACAAATAA
The DNA here is from genome assembly GCF_039654945.1 of Dendrobates tinctorius. NCBI lineage: Eukaryota > Metazoa > Chordata > Amphibia > Anura > Dendrobatidae > Dendrobates > Dendrobates tinctorius. The sequence goes on from NW_027361921.1 coordinate 27,707,994, forward strand.
AAACATGAGAATAAATAAGTAGCACAAATAACATTTACATCCAGGTACCTTATAGATGACGTCGTCTCTGGAGTCGTTCTCCTTTTCTTCTTCTTGTCCAGACCCCATGATGAGTTTTCTCATCCACAGCCGTCTCTGCAGACTTCCATCTTCTCCAGTCTTCTGCACCAACTCTCCACGCGATGCCCTTAAAGATAGAAGTGTCATTATAATGTTCCGGAATAAAAATGTCTGCAATATACTGTCGCCTCACACTATTCCCCTCCCTCCTCATACTGTCTCCTCTAACATCCCCCTGTTCACCATACTGTCTGCTCATATATTTACCCCCTCACTCTCTATACCGTCTGCTCACACATACCCCTGACTCCCCACACTGTGTCCACATACATTAACCCGTTCGCTCCCCATACTGTCTGCACCCAACCCCCATACTGTTTCCTCATACATACTCTGTGTCCTCAAATCTCCCCACACACATTAAATAACCCCCCATCCACACTCCAAATCCCTCACACACATTAAATAACCCCCATCCCCACTCCCAAATCCCCCCACACATTAAATAACCCCCATCCCCACTCCCAAATCCCCCACACACATTAAATAACCCCCCATCCACACTCCAAATCCCTCACACACATTAAATAACCCCCCATCCCCAGTCCCAAATCCCCCCACACATTAAATAACCCCCCATCCCCACTCCCAAATCCCCCCACATATTATGTACCCCCCACTCCAAATCCCCCACACATTAACCCCCATCTCCACTCATTAGCCCGCCACACATTAACCCCCATCCCCACTCATTAACCCCCCACACATTAACCCCATCCCCACTCTTTACCCCCCAACACAGTAACCCCCATCCCCACTCTTTAACCCCCCCACACAGTAACCCCCATCCCCACTTATTAACTCCCCCACACAGTAACCCCCATCCCCACTTAACTCCCCCACTGATTAACCCCCATCCCCACACATTAACCCCATCCATTAACCCCATCCCCACTCATTAACCCCCCACGCATTAACCCCATCTCCACTCATTAACCCCATCCCCACTCCAAATCCCCCACACACATTATGTACCGCCCACTCCAAATCCTCCACATATTAACCCCATCCCTACTCATTAACCCCGACAAACAATAACCCCCATCCCCACTCATTAACCCCCATCCATACTCCCAAATCCCCCAACATATTATGTACCCCCCACTCTAAATCCTCCACACATTAACCCCCATCCCCACTTATTAACCCCCCACTCAATAACCCCCATCCCCACTCATTAGCCCGCCACACATTAACCCCTTCCCCACTCTTTAACCCCACTACACATTAACCCCATCCCCACTCATTAACCCCACTACACATTAACCCCATCCCCACTCTTTAACCCCCCACACATTAACCCCCATCCCCACTCATTAACCCCCCACACATTAACCCCTTACCCACTCTTTACCCCCACACAGTAACCCCCATCCCTACTCTTTAACCCCACTACACATTAACCCCATCCCACTTAACTCTCCCACTGATTAACCCCCATCCATTAACCCCATCCCCACTCATTAACCCCATCTCCACTCATTAACCCCCCACGCATTAACCCCATCCCCACTCATTAACCCCCCATCGCCACACATTAACACCCCCCATCTTCGGTGGTTTCTTCAGCTCCACATTGGAGCACACTTACCACCAGCGCTGAGCGTTCACTCTGGGGAGCCGGGGAGTGACGTTAGCAGCGTGATCACATGACATGTCACGCTGCTGACGTCGCTCTGGCCCGGCGGTCAGAGCTGCAATTGTACTGGTGTCTATACAGACGCCAGTACAATTGTTCCCTGGGAGCTGGCACGCGCACCTTCTCTGGGCCGGCTGTCAGCTTGACAGATGACACAGAGAAACCGCCAACTCTCAGGCCAGGGGGGCGGCAGAATGCGGCCGCCAGGGAGGACACTGCGGACCGCTGCATTAGGCGGCCCGAACTGTGCCCAATGCCGGCTGCGCCCGGGGCAACTGCCCTGGCTGCCCCCCTAGATACGCCCCTGCTGGGTGCTAGCCGGCTAGGCTGCACAACACATGCGTACCAAGGGTAGGGGTTTCTTAATGAGTCATTCACCAGAGACATTCAAGCGTGCATACATCACTCACTCCACATAGTCTGTAAATGCAGTCTTATCCTAGCGCATGGCCGAGTGGCCATGCAAACCTTTTATAGCTCCGAACAGGAGCAGAACCTGAGCACGTGACCTTCGATCTCCAATGGGAGATCGCTCCACGGGCATGATCAGTGGCCCAACATGGGGACTTAGTCCCTGGAGAATCTCGCTGCTGAGCAGCATGTATTGTCATAGCTGCAAATATAAAAAGAGAGAAGCCAGCGCTGCAGGTGGTCATAGCTGCGCCAGAGGTGGCAGCAGCAAGCAAACCCACGGAGCTGGTCTGGGTAGAGTGCCTGGACCAATGAGTTTGCTGAGTAACCTCCTCTGCGGCTGGAGAGGAATGGGAAACCACTGGAAGTAAGGCTCGGGATTCTCGCTGTGCAGCGACAGAAATCCGACACCTAACAAGCAGTAATATCATAACATGTACAGTATATTCACTCATGTATTGATATAACATAGTATGACTTGTTCATATGTGCCAGATTTGCAGCAAAAAAATTCTGCAACTGAAACCCAAGTATACTTATATGGGCTTGCTTCTACAGTATATACATGGATTTCTGCAAACCACATGTTAATAGGGTCAATGTATGAAACTAATCAGCTGTGTGTAAATGGAACCTATGGATTAGGCTAAGGGATCCAGTCAGGGGCAGAAACTCTAATACAGTTTTAGCAGCTGTTTTGAGCAAAGAACATCTGTCACCATTATTGTATACATGAAATTCTTTATTACAGTATATTATAACTTACAAGCAGAATTAACTCCTTTGAGACGAAGCCCGTTTTCACCTTCCTGACCAGGCCAATTTTTACAATTCTGACCACTGTCCCTTTATGAGGTAATAACTCTGGAACGCTTTTATGGATCCTGGTGATTCTTAGAATGTTTCCTCGTGACATACGTAACTTTATGATAGTGGTAAACTTTCTTTGATATGACTTGCGTTTATTAGTGAAAAAAATGGAAATTTGATGAAAATTTTGAACATTTCGCACTTTTCAAACTTTTCATTTTTAGGCCTTTAAAGGGAATCTGTCACCCTTTTTTTGCCCTATCAGCTGCCAGCATCGACATCAGGGGCTTATCTACAGCATTATGTAATGCTGTAAATAAGCCCCCGATGTAACCTGAAAGAGAAGAAAAACACATTAGATTATACTCACCTGAGGGGGCAGTCCGGTCCGATAGGTGTCGCAGTCCGCTCCGGGTCCTCCCATCTTCATACGATGACGTCCTCTTCTTATCTTTCTGTAGTAGCTCCGGCGCACTGCTCTGCCCTGTTGAGGGTAGAGCAGAGTCCCGCAGTGCGCAGGCGCCAGGAGAGGTCTGGTGCCTGCGCACTGCAGTATTCTGCTCTGCCCTCAACAGGGCAGAGCAGTGCGACCGCGCCAGGGCTACTACACAAAGAGAAGAAGAGGACGTCATCGTATGAAGATGGGAGGAGCCGGGCAGCGACACCCATTGGACCAGACCGCCCCCTACGGTGAGTGTAATCTAATGTGCTTTTCTTCTCTTTCAGGTTACATCGGGGGCTTATCTACAGCATTACATAATGCAGTAGATAACACCCTGATGTCGATGCTGGCAGCTGATAGGGCATAAAAGTGTGACAGATTCCCTTTAAATCAGAGACAAATGACAAAATATAGTTAACAAATAACATTTTCCACATGTCTACTATACATCACTATGACAGATGAGCGACATTGCCTTTTTTAGGGTCGAGTCGGGTTTCATGAAAAGTCGAGTTGAACGAAATCGTCCGACTTTCGGGAAAAGTCAGAGGTCCGACTGAAACATGAAACCCAATGCAAGTCAATGGGGAAGCAAAGTCGTCAGGGAGTGGAGGACAGTAAACACACCTACAGTGCCCATTTCAATGCCAAAGACATCTTCTTCTTCTTTATTTTTTTTATATAGCGCTAACATATTCCGCAGCGCTTTACAGTTTGCACACATTTTTCATATAAACATGGAGGACATATAAACTCCTTGCAGATGTTGTCCTTGGTGGGATTCGAACCCAGGACTCCAGCGCTGCAAGGCTGCAGCGCTAACCACTGAGCCACCGTGCTGCCCTACAAAGACATCAATTCTTATTACTTAAGCTTGTCAACCTTAATTTATAATAATAGTTATGCCTTGAAAACTAGGGGGTTATTTGGCTAAAGTTATGGGGGGTAGGGCTGGCTCCAGGTTTTCGATGCTCCAGTATATGATGGGCCCCATGGATGATGCTCCATTGTATGATGGGCCTATACACTGCGTGCAGAATTATAAGGCAAATGAGTATTTTGAGCACATCATCCTTTTTATACATGTTGTCCTACTCCAAGCTGTATATGCTTGAAAGTCAACTGCCAATTATGTAAATCAGGTGATTTGCATCTCTGTAATGAGGAGGGGTGTGGTCTAATGACATCAACAGTTTATATAAGGTGCGCTTAATTATTAGGCAACTTCCTTTCCTTTGGCAAAATGGGTCAGACGAGAGATTTGACGGACTCTGAAAAGTCAAAAAGTGTGAGATGTCTTGCAGAGGGATGCAGCAGCCTTGAAATTGCCAAACTTTTGAAGTGTGATCACTGAACAATAGGGATGAGCTTTTCGATATTGAAATATTGGAAATTGGCCCGATATTTGCGATATCGGAATTCCGATTCCGATATTTTTTTCACATCGGAAATCGGAAATCCCATAATCCTTCAGCCTCTGAGTGCTCCGTGGAGCCAATCAGGAGCTGAAGAATTGCTGACAACATTGTGTAACTCCCCTAAGCTTAGTAGGAGGCGTCCAAACTTGCTAGCTAGGGGCTGCGCTGCGATTGGCTTGCTAGATGGTGTGATCAGGCAGTATAAAAGGCTGCGACTGCCATTTTAGCCTCACTCTACTGTGAAAGCAGATAGGGATAGGTTGCTGTTGGAGATAGGGAGAGATCTCGGATCTAATAGCGATACAAATTGTTTTTCAGCGACTGTAGCAGCCCCTGTGTGTTACAGAAGCAGTTTTTTTCCTCACTGACCCCGCTCAGTTTCATTTTTTGTGCTGTGCAGGCTCTAGATGAGGGGCTTAGTGAGACAGTGCAGAGCACATTCACTGCAGCTGCTGCAGCTCCTCTTGCTGCTGCAGCTCCTCTTGCTGCAGCACTGTGTGGTGTGTGTCTCACTGCCTTTTCTTTTCATCCCTTAAATCCCCTTCCCCTATTTTTTCCTAAAAGTTAAACACTATATAGGGATGGTGCTTTGAGGGACCCAAACAACATCTGTGGCTGGTGCCACACAGCACCTGGCCCAGTCCCGGAGAATCCTTTTTTTTTTTGTATCACAGCAGTGTCATTTACTGCGCTGTGACATCCGACCGTAACGTGTACACCAATACCACAAACACACGTTACTCTTTGTGTAGGCCACACTAGATTCAAATAAAGTGTAGCAGACACACCTTCATCATACAGTGCCATTAGTGTTTCTTATACCTGTTTGTAGTCCTACAGGAATAAGCACACTAATTCCTAATAATTACTTTCTTGCCGTTCTGAATCCATCGATAGAGATGAAGAAGGCAGGGAGTAAGGGACGTCCCCGTGGCAGCCGCGGAAGAGGTGCATCAGCAGCTAGACATGGTGCACATCCAGAGCAAGCAGCAGGCCCAAGTCACTCAGCACCTACTTTCACCCGGCAGCAGTCATTTATTCACAGCTTGTTAGGAGCGCAGGGCCATAGGCTGATAAGAGAGGATCAAGTAGAAACCGTTGTTGGTTGGATGGCAGCTGAGGAATCCACCTCAATGAGCACAGCATCCTCCCAGGACCTCTCCACCACATCGGGTCAGGCCACTGAAGAGTAGCACCCATCTGCTTCTTCACCGCCCACTAAATTGCCCAGACATTCAGAGGGTCAGGAGCCAATCTTAATCCTCTTCTCAGAATCTGTTGGCTTGGAATCTGTGTGCCATCGAGACAGCACTCCTGCAGCTGAAGAAGAGGTAGTGTGCACAGATGCCCAACTACTGTGTCCGTCTGAGGAAGAAGTGGAGGGTGGGCCAGTGCCCACAGTGACCATAACCCAGTCAGCAGATGATGATGAAACTCAGCTGCCAGTTTCTGCTGACGAAAGTGTATTGGATGACCAGGTCCTTGACCCATCATGGCATGCTGAGGGGCAGCAAGCAAGTGGGGGTAGCTCAGAGGAAGAGCTTGCAGGTGTGGCGCAGCGTGGCCATCCATGTGGGAGAGGAAGAGGGAAAAGTTGGTTGTCTGCTCCCTCAACTTCAGCACCAGTTAGGAGCAGGGCTCTTTTAAAGAACACAAGGGGTGCGCCCAAGAGTTGTGGTGCATGGGCCTTTTTCGACCAAGTTGCAGATGACGTTACAGTAGTCAGATGCAAGCTTTGTCGACAAACTGTGCGGAGAGGGAAGAACGTCAGTAACCTTAATACCACCAATATGTTGACGCATGTCAGGAAGAGGCACCCTGTGGAGTGGAAGCATCACACCCAAGATGATTCGCCACCTGCAGCTGGTTCCCCACCTTCCACCTCTTCAGCCACAGCGGCCACCTCTTACTCCAGCTCGCAAACAGCTGCTCCCGCTTCCTTGCCAGAATGCCAGGGTGCATCTGCAGGCAGTGTTGTGCGGTGGCACACTGTTTGTACTTCGTCAGCATCAGCATCCCAATTGCTGGCATCATCACACTCCCAATCCAGTGTGCAGCCATCTGTCACACAGGTGTGGGAGAAAAGGCGCCCGTACTCGTAAACCACCCACGAGCACAGGGCATGAATTCTAGCATTGCCAAAGTGCTTGCAGTGGAAATGCTACCATTCTGGCTGGTGAGCAAGCCAGCCTTTATCGATATGTTGGGGTTTGCAATCCCACAATACAGCGTTCCCAGCCGCTTCTGCTTCAGCAGGCAAGCCGTCCCTGCAAAAGCATGTAGAGCGTAAAATTAAGCAGCAGGCAAGCCGTCCCCGCCCTGGAAAAGCATGTGGAGCGTAAAATTAAGCATGCGCTACAAAATGCAGTTAGTAGCAAGGTTCACCTGACCACCGACACGTGGACCAGTCAGCATGGCCAGGGACGCTGCATTTCCATCACCGCCCATTGGGTAAATGTAGTTGAGCCTGGAACTGAAGTAGACAGTGCAAGTGCGCGGGTCCTGCCAACTCCACGGATTGCAGGCCTCTCCTCCGTACAAATGGACTCCTCCTCATACTCCTCGTCAGACTCGCCTGCACCCAGATGTACTACAACAACTGATTTCAGCACTGCATCGGCCAAACATCAACAGGCCGTGTTGAAATTGGTTTAGCTGGGTGATGTTAGCCACACCACAACCGAGCTGTGGAACATGCTCAAGGAGCAGAGCGACATGTGGCTTGCGCCGCTCAACCTCCAGCCAGGTATGGTGGTGTGTGACAACGGCCAAAACCTGGTCGCGGCTCTGAGCCTAGGTGGTCTGACTCACATTCCATGCCTTGCCCATGTCCTAATCTTGGTGGTGCAGAGTTTCTTTAGGTACTATCCTGACCTTGAGGAGCTGCTGCACAAAGTCAGATATGAGTGCTCTCATTTGTGGCGTCCAAGCATGGCTGCATCGCAACTTTCAGCCATGCAGCGCAGATTAGGCCTGTCCGAGCACCGCATCATTGTTGACCTCCCCACCAGGTGGAATTCGACTTTTGCATATGCTGCGGAGGTTGTGTGAGCAGCAACCTGCAATTATGGAGTTGCAGCTGCAGCAGGCGCAAAGTAGGCGACACACATCTCAGCCCTCCCACTTTACAACCACAGAGTGGGCATCCATGAAGGACATATGCACCATTTTGAAGAGGACTCCACTCAGATGGTGAGCGCGGATGCTGCCCTACTCAGCCTGACTATTCCCCTTATATGCCTTATAGAATCATCACTTAAAGGACTAAGGGATGAGGTTTCTCTGGAGGAGGAGGAGTATGATGAGACACTTGGACCAAACAGGCAATCTTCATCGGCCCGGTTGGTACAAAGCTCTGTGGGTGCCTCACAAAGGTCCAGGCAGGACATAGCAAGCGAGGAGGATGAGGAGGACTATGAGGATGAGCCAGAGGAGGAAAGTACACAGCGCTCTACTAGTAGTCACCAGATAGAGCGTGGATGGGGTGATGCAGAGCAGCCAGAGCTCATTCCTCCAGCTGGTGACAGTGATGCATGGCCAGTTGGCAGCCTTTAGCACATGAGTGACTTCATGCTGCAGCGTCTGAGAAACGACCCACGCGTGTCTCGTATTCTCCACACAAATGACTACCTGGTGGCCACCCTCTTAGATCCACGTTACCGGGACAGCCTTCAAAGCCTAATTACACCGTTGAACTGGGCGCGTAAAATGCAGGAGTACCAAGATGCACTGGTTAATTCACTCATGTACTCTTTTCCACCGCATAGCAGTGATGCGCATGCACTAGCAGGCACCTCAGTGCGTCCTGGGCCCAGCGGAATCCGTTCAGAAGCCTGTAGCAGAAGCAGTACATTTGCTACTGACAGGTTCAGTATACCCAACCTGTTCCAACGGTTTTTGAACCCGCAAACAGTTCGGGCACCATCAGCACAGACAGTGCAACGCACTAGGAGGCAACGTTACCGTGACATGGTGGCACAATGCCTCTCCACCCCTGTCAGTGTGCTTCAGGATGGATCTGCCCCCTTCAAGTTTTGGGTCTCCAAGTTGGATACATGGCCCCAGCTTAGCCAGTATGCCTTGGAGGTCCTGGCTTGTCCTGATGCCAGTGTGATTTCTGAACGTGTCTTTAGTGCAGCTGGCAATGTACTAACAGACCAATGTACCAGACTATCCGCTGCAAATGTGGACAGGCTTACATTCCTAAAAATGAACCAGGCCTGGATTTCTGGTGACTTTTGCTGCCCTGGGCCAGAGTAGACAGGTTACATGCATCAATCCAATCATATATTAAACCTCATATCATAGGAATATATACCATGGATCCCTTCAAAAAACAAACCATAATACCAAAAGAGAACACAAAAGGACAAAAATCCAAAAAATACAAAATTTATTTCAATAGTACAAAATCACATCATAATAAAATATGTATATAACAAAGCACATGTAAAGAGGTAAATACCTCTCCTGGATCAATAGAAAAGCTATGTGATAAACAGATAGAATTGCATAGGGTCACAACCATAGGCTGAACCAGCAACGATGCATGTGAATCCTTTCACCGCCTCTGCAGTTTCATCAGTTTCATCAGTTTCATGAAACCGCAGAGGCGGTGAAACGCGCGTCTGGGTACGTCACGGGTTCACAACCAGGCAACAGCATGACTACAGGTATATGGGGTATTTGATCTTTGCCTTATTATTTGGTCATTTTTACATCCTATGGGGGTGATAAGATCTTCCTTGACATGGGAGGTCTCTAACATTTGGTGAATGATAATATTTTTCTCACCAGTGTAAATTATGTTATTTTTACATTTTTTCCCTGGGATGTAATATAAGGATTCACATGCATCGTTGCTGGTTCAGCCTATGGTTGTGACCCTATGCAATTCTATCTGTTTATCACACAGGTTACATGCATGGTTGGTAGCAGTGTTATGAATGAGTCACCGAAGGAGGCAAAAACAGAAATACTAGCTAAGTCCAGAAAACCAGAGAAGTTGGCAGCTATCAGATTGCAGACCCCTGAACCTATCAACAACAACTAGCAGTAGCCGTGGGGGGTTCCTACGGTGCCCTAGACCCCTCAATCACAGCCGGAGAACTACATAGCCTAAAGACAGAAAGGGAAATCTAAACTGCCCCAGAGCAGACCCCAAAGCAATAGGCAGCCCCCAACATATAATGATGGTGAAGCAAGATGAAAAAACACTCACACAGATAGAAAGATAGGCTGAGCAAATGATGGGGCCAAAGCTAACTAAATAGGACAGGATAGGAAAGCTGCTGTCTGCAATCCGCCAAAATCCTCTCAAAACAAGAGCCAACAGACTGATAGGGAAAAAAGCCCTGAAGACGCTAGGCTTCAAAAAGACTATATCAGTACTCAGGAATTTTCTGAAGACAGAGCAAAAAGGAATTCAGCTCACCCAGCAGGGAAAGGCAGAAATCCAGAAAAACAAGGCAAAACAAAACCAAAACACAAATGCAAAAAGCAGAGGAGAAAACTTAGCTTTTGAGGAGCAGGAATCAGACTGGTCTCCAAGAATCCCTCAGAGAAATCACCCGCAAGGCAGAAGGGCGTCGGCTGCCTTATATCCAGTCAGCAATTCCAGTCACCCAGTCATCATCATTCTGCTCAGGTGCTTTGTAATCAGCCTCACTACCTTCCTTCACCAGAAGAGGGAGTTCATCAGACCTCAATGGTGAAGGGGAAAATGAACTCACAACATAGCAGTATGCATCCAAAAAAAAATCAAAAAAATACAAAATTTATTTCAATAGTACAAAATCACATCATAATAAAATATGTATATAACAAAGCACATGTAAAGAGGTAAATACCTCTCCTGGATCAATAGAAAAGCTATGTGATAAACAGATAGAATTGCATAGGGTCACAACCATAGGCTGAACCAGCAACGATGCATGTGAATCCTTTCACCGCCTCTGCAGTTTCATCAGTTTCATCAGTTTCATGAAACCGCAGAGGCGGTGAAACGCGCGTCTGGGTACGTCACGGGTTCACAACCAGGCAACAGCATGACTACAGGTATATGGGGTATTTGATCTTTGCCTTATTATTTGGTCATTTTTACATCCTATGGGGGTGATAAGATCTTCCTTGACATGGGAGGTCTCTAACATTTGGTGAATGATAATATTTTTCTCACCAGTGTAAATTATGTTTTTACATTTTTTCCCTGGGATGTAATATAAGGATTCACATGCATCGTTGCTGGTTCAGCCTATGGTTGTGACCCTATGCAATTCTATCTGTTTATCACACAGGTTACATGCATGGTTGGTAGCAGTGTTATGAATGAGTCACCGTAGGAGGCAAAAACAGAAATACTAGCTAAGTCCAGAAAACCAGAGAAGATGGCAGCTATCGGATTGCAGACCCCTGAACCTATCAACAACAACTAGCAGTAGCCGTGGGGGGTTCCTACGGTGCCCTAGACCCCTCATTCACAGCCGGAGAACTACCTAGCCTAAAGACAGAAAGGGAAATCTAAACTGCCCCAGAGCAGACCCCAAAGCAATAGGCAGCCCCCAACATATAATGACGGTGAAGCAAGATGAAAAAACACTCACACAGATAGAAAGATAGGCTGAGCAAATGATGGGGCCAAAGCTAACTAAATCATAGAATCATAGAATCATAGAATCATAGAATCGTAGAGTTGGAAGGGACCTCCTGGGCCATCTGGTCCAACCCCCTGCTCAAAGCAGGATTCGCTAAATCATCCCAGTTAGATGTCTGTCCAGCCTCTGTTTGAAGACTTCCATTGAAGGATAACTCACCACTTCTCGTGGCAGCCTGTTCCACTCATTGATCACTCTAACTGTCAAAAAGTTTTTTCTAATATCTAATCTGTGTCTCCTCCCATTCAGCTTCATCCCATTGCTTCTAGTCTTTCCTTGTGCAAATGAGAATAAAGTTGATCCTTCTACAATGTGACAGCCCTTTAGATATTTGTAAACAGCTATTAAGTCTCCTCTCAGTCTTCTCTTTTGCAAACTAAACATTCCCAAATCCTGCAACCTTTCCTCATAAGACAGGGTTTGCAGACCGGTCACCATTCTGGTCGCTCTTTTCTGAACTTGCTCCAGTTTGTTGATGTCTTTTTTAAAATGTGGTGCCCAAAATTGGACACAATATTCCAGATGAGGTCTGACCAAAGAGGAGTAGAGGGAAATAATTACTTCACGTGATCTAGACTGTATGCTTCTGTTAATACATCCTAGAATTGCATTTGCCTTTTTTGCTGCTGCATCACACTGTTGACTCATATTCAGTCTGTGATCTATTAGTATACCCAAGTCTTTTTCACATGTGCTGTCACTTAGCCCTATTCCTCCCATTCTATATATGCTTTTTTCATTTTTATTGCCCAGATGTAGTACTTTGCATTTCTCCCTGTTAAAAACCATTCTGTTAGTTGCTGCCCACTTCTCCAGTTTATTTAAATCTTTTTGAATCCTCTCTCTCTCTTCTCTAGTATTAGCTATCCCTCCTAGCTTTGTGTCATCAGCAAATTTAATCAGTTTACCCTCAATTCCTTCATCTAAATCGTTGATAAAGATGTTGAACAATACAGGGCCCAGGACAGAGCCCTGTGGTACCCCACTTGAGACATTCTTCCAACTGGATGTGCAGCCATTTACGACCACTCTTTGGGTCCGATCACTAAGCCAGTTATGAATCCACCTAACAGTTGCCTTGTCCATTCCATACTTAGTCATTTTTTCAATAAGGATTGTATGAGAGACTTTGTCAAATGCTTTGCTGAAGTCAAGATATACTATATCTACAGCATTTCCTTGATCCACCCAATCAGTAACACCGTCATAGAAGGAAATTAAATTAGTCTGACATGACATATTAGTTACAAACCCATGCTGACTCTGTTTAATCACTTCATTCTTATCCAGGTATTGACATACATGTTGTTTAATAATTTGTTCAAAGATCTTTCCTGGTATAGAAGTCAGACTCACCGGCCTATAGTTGCCTGGGTCCACCTTCTTCCCCTTTTTGAAGATAGGAACAACATTTGCTCTTCTCCAGTCTTCTGGCACATCTCCTGTTCTCCAAGAGTTTTCAAAGATTATGGAGAGGGGTTCAAAAATTTCTTCTGCTATCTCCTTCAGTACTCTGGGGTGTAATTCATCTGGACCTGGAGACTTGAATTCATTTAGGTTAGCTAAGTGTTTCCTCACTATCTTTCTGTTTATAGATATCCTGGATTCTTCTATTACCTTAATAGGACAGTGAATAACAGTTGATGTTACATTTCCTTTCTGAGAGAAAACAGATGCAAAATAGGAATTTAAAAGTTCAGCCTTCTCAACATCCTGTCTTACCATTTCATCATTTTCATCCTGTAAAAATCCTATAGCATCTTTGACTTTTCTTTTACTTTTGACATATCCCCAAAATCCTTTATTATTGCTTTTGACATCTCTTGCAAGCCTCAATTCATTTTCAGCTTTAGCTAATCTTATTTGTGCCCTGCAGGTTCTGCAGACAGCATTATATTCTTCTTTAGATATGCCTCCCTCTTTCCATTTTATAAACATTTTTTTCTTCCTTTTTAGCATGTGCTTAAGTTCTGTGTTCATCCATCCTGGTTTCCTTAAATGCTTCCTATTCTTCCCTCTTTTCGGAATTGTTAACAACTGTGCTTTGAGAATTTCATTTTTCAAGATTTCCCATCCTTCCTGGACATTTTTGTCTTTAAGGATATCCAGCCATTGGATCCCTCCAATTCTCTTTCTGAATCCCTTAAAATCTGCCTTTCTGAAATCTAACCTTGACGTCTGAGTCTTCACAGGTCTTCCGCCTCTAGTTATCCAAAATTCTAAAATAGCATGGTCGCTACCTCCTAGGGTCCCAGCCACTTTTACCTCCTCAATAGGACAGGATAGGAAAGCTGCTGTCTGCAATCCGCCAAAATCCTCTCAAAACAAGAGCCAACAGACTGATAGGGAAAAAAGCCCTGAAGACGCTAGGCTTCAAAAAGACTATATCAGTACTCAGGAATTTTCTGAAGACAGAGCAAAAAGGAATTCAGCTCACCCAGCAGGGAAAGGCAGAAATCCAGAAAAACAAGTGCAAAAGCACAAGAGGCGGGATCCAGCCATGCCGGCTGTTTCCTGGCAGTGAAGTGAGGACACAGGTGCCTCCCCCGAGGGATAAACCGAGTTCCAGCATCGCCAGCTGGTTCTCAGGAGTGCCCAAGGGCACGGGTACCTCCTGCTCCAAACCGTGTTTCGACAATGCTCGCCGTTACACGGTTGTGTCTGCCGCACTGTTCCACGCCCCCGCCGTACATCATTCTGGCTCAGTTTGCTGTTATCCGTGGTGTCGGCAGTGTAGGAGCCCCATACGTGGACTCCGGGACCTGGCGCTCAAGGCTGGTCTCGACAGTGCCAGTAGGCCCTACTCCTCCCCTGCTGTGACTGTGGAGTAAAGAAGACTGTGTCCGGGTTGCGGGGGCAAATGTGGCTCTTGCACCTTCTGCCGAGAAGACATTACTCCGGTAGAAGACCCAAGACAGGAAGACAGATGCAGAAGACCCAAGACAGGAAGACAGATGCAGAAGACCCAAGACAAGAAGACAGATGGAGATGTCCCCAGACTCCCGTATTTTTGCTCTTGAACTTGCATCTTTGTGGGGATTTTTGGGCTTCTCGGCAGTGCTTTTGGCTTATGTCACTACTACATTGTGGTATCCGGGCTACAATAATGTCAGCTGTTGCCCAGTACAGCCACTGGCACTTTTACCTTCTGCTGCTTATCTGGGTTCCAGTAACGTCAGCTGGTTCTCAGTTGAGTCAATGGCTTAGGTCCCTCCTTTGTGGTATCCGAGTTCCAGTAACGTCTGCTGGTTCTTGATAGTGCATTCTGGCACAGGTTACTTCCTGCTTAGTTATCGGCCTCCGGTAACGTCAGCTGGTGCCCGTTAGTTCCATTGGCTCTTATGCTGATTTCTGCTGCCTATACGGGTTCCAGACTCACCAGCTGGTTCTCTCAAGTTCCTGTGCCTACTGTTACTTCTGCATATTTCCTCTGGGTTTGAGACATTCTGCGACCAGCCAATAGCAGGATGACCATAGACAGAGGTTTAGGAAGCAGTAGGAGCAGATGTACATGAACCAAAAGCAGAATATCAATATGCAGAATTACTGAATAACAGTAATATAATCAGCAGAAGAAGACTAAGCATGGTTTAAAGGGAGTGTATCTGTTCCTCCATGTGGTTCTCCTGGAAACTCCCTGCAAAGTAAGGTGAGCTGAGCGCGGACACATGTCAGTCAAAGGGCATATTGACACCACCACCGGCAGTTTTAATTTAATAATGTAAAATCACTAACCCTAACTATCCCTAACCCCTAACCCTTACGCTAACCCTACTAACCATAAATCCTAACCCTATCCCAACTAATCCTAACCCAAAGAAAAAACACCGCTGTTAAGAAGATGTTTTCCTGCTACAGCTTTCGCTCTGTGCATTTTTCTAGTGATTTTTTTGCTCCTCTGCCTCTGCAAACTCCTTCCCCATTATCCTGAGGTGTTTCCCCTCCATTTTATCCATTTTATAGCACTGTAGTGGTCATTTTCTAATTCCGATTTTTTTCTCCTATTGACTTGCATTGATATCGGAAATCGGAAATTCCGATAGCCGATATTTTTTCAATATCGAAAATCGGAATTCCGATACGATATCGGGCAATATCGCTCATCCCTACTGAACAATCAAGCGTTTCGTGGCAAATAGCCAACAGGGTCGCAAGAAGCGTGTTGATAAAAAAAGGCTCAAAATAACTGCCCATGAATTGAGGAAAATCAAGCGTGAAGCTGCCGAGATGCCATTTGACACCAGTTTTGCCATATTTCAGAGCTGCAACATTACTGGAGTATCAAAAAGCACAAGGTGTGCCATACTCAGGGACATGGCCAAGGTAAGGAAGGCTGGAAAACGACCACCTTTGAACAAGAAACATAAGATAAAATGTCAAGACTGGGCCAAGAAATATGTTAAGACAGATTTTTGTAAGGATTTATGGACTGATGAAATGAGAGAGACTCTTGATGGGCCAGATGGATGGGCCTGAGGCTGGATCAGTAAAGGCCAGAGAGCTCCAATCTGACTCAGACACCAGCAAGGTGGAGGTGGGGTACTGGTATGGCCTGGTATCATCAAACATGAACCTGTGGGACCTTTTCGGGTTGAGGATGGAGTGAAGCTCAACTCCCAGACCTACTGCCAGTTTCTGGAAGACACCTTCATCAAACAGTGGTACAGGAAGAAGTCAGTATCGTTCAAGAAAAACATGCAGGACAATTCTCCATCACATGCATCCAAATACTCCACAGCGTGGCTGCCCAGTAAAGGTCTAAAAGAAGAAAAAATAATGACATGGCCCCCTTGTTCAACTGATCAGAACCCCATAGAGAACCTGTGGTCCCTCATAAAATGTGAGATCTACAGGGAGTTAAAACATTACACCTCTTGGAACAGTGTCAGGGATGCTGTGGTGGCTGCTGTACGCAATGTTGATCGTAAACAGATCAAGCAACTGACAGAGTCTATGGATGGAAGGCTTTTGAGTGCCATCGTAAAGAAAGGTGGCTATGCTGGTCCCTTTTTTTGTTTTGAATGTCAGAAATGTTTATTTCTAAATTTTGTATTGTTATATTGGTTTACCTGGTGAAAATAAACAAGTAAGATGGGTATATATTTGGTTTTTATTAAGTTGTCTAATAATTCTGCACAGGAATAGTTACCTGCACAAACAGGTATACTCCTAAGATAGCCAAATCTAAAGAAAACCCACTCCAACTTCCAAAAATATTAAGCTTTGATATTTGAGTCTTTTCGGTTGATTGAGAACATAGGTGTTGTTCAATAATAAAAATAATTCTCCTCTGAAATTCAACTTGCCTAATAATACTTATGCAAACAGTCTATAATGCTCCATATATATAATGGGCCCCATTTATAATGCTCCAGTGTATGATGGGCCCCATTTATAATGCTCCAGTGTATGATGGGCCCCATTTATAATGCTCCAGGGTATGATGGGCCCACATAATGCTCCATATATAAAGGTTAATGGGCCCCATATGATGCTCCAGTGTGTAATGGGCTCTATCTATGATGCTCAAGTGTATGATGGGCCCCATATATAATTCTCCAGTGTATAATGCTCCCCATATATTGCTCCAAACATTAAAAACAATAAAATACCTCTCCTCGCTGGGCACTGCTCTACTCTAGACTGCTCAGCGTCGCCATCTTCCAGCTCTCTGCACTTGGACTGTTCAGGCAGAAGGCGTACAGACATGATGTCATCGCGCTCTCTGACCTGAATGTCACTGTCAGGAAACGCAGAAGAGGTCACAGTGGTGGAGCAGGGAGAGGTAAGTATTGCAAGTGCTGGTGCCCTGAGCTTGCAGGGGGGGCCCACTCGTGGGCGATAGCACTGGCACAGGGCCCCTCATAGTACGACGGTGTCTCTGATGGCGAGTGTGCTCCCCCACCATCAGAGATACCGGCACACTGTGAGGGACACTGTGCCAGTGCCGTTGCCCATGAGTGGGCCCCCCACCTGCTCAGGGCCCCGACACTTGCCCGGGTGCACCAGGTGCTGACGCCGGCCCTGGGGGGGTACAGCCCAGTTAGGGAGGTGGAAAAACTGGCATATGTTGAGGTGTAGGCTGGTCTTTCAGCAGCTGCAAATGGAGGAATTGCACAAGTCAGAGGAAGAGGAGGACAAAGTGAACCATTTTGCTGGCAACCTATGTGTCATCAGGGGAAGTTTATACAAAATCCTTTGAAACCCAGGCATGGTTTAATTTACTGAAGGTGAGCTCACCAACATTTTGGGTCGACAGCCGGGTCCTTCTTTCTGTCAGGATTGATCCAGCAGCACTGAAGACTCTGATAGCACACTACCAGCAGGGCAAGCGATCTCCTGTAAGTCATATTGTGCCAATTCAGGCCAGGTGTCCAGTTTAGAGGCCCAGTAATCAAAGGGGAATGAACTGTGAGGGAGAACTTCGATAGGGGAGGAGAGGTAATTTTGAACCATAGTTGACAACTGCTGTCTCCTGTCTGTTGAAATCGGTTCAGTATTAACAGTCGTGTGAGCAGTCCTCGAGAAATCAGTCCACAACATGGTCATGAAACCCATGTCTCCAACGCCAGTTCAGCTGTGTGCAACACGAACATCTCTTCCATTTGGCCCAGTACGGCTCGTGGTAGAACCTGCACCGCTGCTGTGTGCTGGGAATGCCTCTAACAAACGGTTTACCAGAGTTGCTTGTTTGTTCGCCAGTATTAGCTCTAGGTTTTCCTGTGGCATGATGTTCTGTAATTTGCCTTTATAGCATGGATCGAGGATGCTGGCCAACCAGTAGTCGTCATCCTTCATAATTTTGACAATGAGGGGGTTCCTTTTTAGGATCCGCAACAGATAATCACACATGTGGGCCAATGTTCCAGGTGTCAATGATGCACTGACAGTGGTGAGTGGAGGAACACTTTCTGCCAAATCCACATCCCTCGAGTCACACACAAACCCTGTACCTGACCTTGGCAAGCCAACATTTTCTCTTGCCAGCATCCTCCTCCCCAAAAAAATCATCCCCCTCATCCTCCTCCTCCTTTTCCTCTTCTTCTTCCACCTCGTCCAGGACAATTCCCTGAGCAGACAATGGCTGACTGTCATCAATCATCCCCCTCATCCTCCTCCTCTTCCTTCTCTGATGCAGATGCCTGATCCTTATTGTGCATCAAAGTTTGCATGAGCAGACGCATAAGTGGGATGCTCATGCTTATGATGGCGTCATCTGCGTTTACCAGCCATGTGCATTCCTCAAAACATTGAAGGACTTTACAGAGGTCTTTCAGCTTTGACCACTCCACACCCGACAACTCAATGTCTGCCCTCAAACTGCCTGCCCGTGTATCCTCCCACAAATGCATTACAGCCTGCCTCTGTTCCCACAGCCTCTCAACCATGTGCGTGGTGGAGTTCCACTTTGTTGCAAAGTCTATGATTAGGCAGCGCTTGGGAAGGTGGAGCGATAGCTGCAGCTTCTGCATACGACTGGAGTCTAAGGGAGAGCGATGGATGTGCGAACTCAGTCTTCGCACCTTATGGAGCTGGGCTCTTAACTCCGGATAATTATTTAGCAAGCACTGCACCACCAGGTTCAAGGTGTGAGCCAGGCAAGGTATGTGTCTGATTTTTGCAAGAGCTATGGCCGCCACAAAATTAAAGCCACTATCACTGACTACCTTGCCTGGCTCAAGATGTAGACTGCCCAGCCGTGACTCAGTTTGTCGCTGCAACTAGTCGGCCAGTACCTCCGCGGTGTGTCTGATGACGCTTACCACTAGCTGTTCGATAGTGGGACACCTCGTGTGCAACACTGGCAGCTGCGGATGGAGTGCTCGTGCGACTGCGCTCTGTCGATGAGTTTTTGCTTCTGGAGGAGGAGGAGGAGGGTTGAATGCCTACAGCCAACTGTTTCCTATACCGTGGGCGAGGCAGCACTGTTCCACTGCCGCTGTCCACTTTGGCCCCTGCATCCACCACATTAACCCAGTGTGCAGTGATGGACACGTAATGGCCCTGGCCATGCCTACTGGCCCATGCATCTGTAGTGAAGTGCACCTTTCCACTCACTGATTGTTTGAGTGCATGGACAATGCGGTATTTCACATGCAGGTGGAGGGCAGGGATGGCTTTTCTAGAAAAGAAGTGCCGACTGGGTAGGTCATAGCGTGGGACAGCGTAGGCCATGAGCTCTCGGAACGCTTCACTTTCAACCAAACGGAAGGGCATCATTTCTAATGAGATCAGTTTGGCAATGTAGGCGTTCAAAGCCAGTGTACATGGATGAGAGGATGAGTACTTTCTTGTCCTACTCAGAGTGTCTGGTAGGGTGAGCTGGACTGGAAAGCTACATATGGGGGAAACTAGCGGTGGACCTGACGGACTGAGAGTGGGTTGGTGATGGTGATGGTGGGGGTGGTGATGGCCTAGATTCAGTCTTTTGTTGCAAAAACATTGTGATTTCCTGACTGCTTTGGCCTTGCGATGACTCCTCAACATTTGCTGCTGGTGGTGTGCTTACCGGTGGGCTTACAGTGAGGGAAGCAATGGAGCGTTGCTGCCTACCTTCAGTCGGAGCAGGTGCACATGTGCTACCTGAGGTTTTGAGGTCCGTCCACGCTTGCAAGTGCATGGTGATTAAATGTTTAAGCATGCAACTGGTATTCAAATTTCGGAGATTTTTCCCTTGGCTAAAAGTCCTTCCGCACTTCTTACAGATAACCTTTGCCTCATCAATAGGATTTTGGTCAAAAAGTGTCACACTGCACTCTTCCTACTATGGGAAAAATTTTCAGAGCTTGCACGCTGTGCTAATTTGACCGTCTGGCCAAGCTATCCTGCATCTTTTTTTGCTTTTTTGACCACGTTTTTGGACAGCGATGGGCCTGGCAAATAACCGCTGCTGCGATGTCGATGCCTGCTGTGTATCCTTCTCCTCTACTAAGCTATTGCCAGCAGCCCCCTCTTCCCCCAGTGGATTCCAATCTGGATCAACAACTGGGTCATCCATCACCTCCTCCTCAATTTCATCTGCACCTTCCTCTGTGTCACCGTGTAAGGTAAAAAAAAGGGGGGGGAGACAGAAAGCGCAATAGGGTCTTATCCACGTTACAAAGAATAGAGTATATAATGAAATTTGCTCACCTGGTTAGGATGAGATAAGAGCATGTAGGTAGCGGCTGCTGCAGATCCACAGGTCCTTAGTGACCAGAAGAAATGGTATATCCAAATGGAATTCGTAGTTATATTCCGCGCTGCCGCTGTGACAAAATCCAGGAGAATGCTGTACGATTGCAGTGGTTTTATTCAACGCGTTTCAGGGGTCTCATGCCCCCTTCATCAGGAAATACCACACAGTACATACAGGCATCACAGACAAATAGTTTTGAGAGGATGCTGGATTTCAAAAAAATGAGCGCCAACAAGTCAGATGATGCTGTGTCAAAGTTCAATGACATCACATAGTTAACAATTCAAGTGGAATATATTGCAAAGACATGCCTAGTGTAAAAGACTGCCAATTTATCTTGTATTTTCAGGAAATAAGTCCGGTTTATGATTTTGACAGAGGAAAAGAAAACAGAGAAAAGAAAAAAAAGAGAAAAGACCCGATATCTACTCAAATGGACAAGAACCTGTAAAAAAAAGGTTATTCCAGTTCAAAGGTAGATGTCTTACAAATGGACTACCATGTGGAACCAGCAAGCTACTTTTTCTCAGGAAAAAGCATTGCAATCTTTAAAGTAAAAGTGAAATAAAAACATACTGTATATACTTGTGTATAAGCCGAGATATTCAGCCCATTTTTTGGGCTGAAAGTCCCCCTCTCGGCTTATACACGGGTCATATACCTGGGGTCGGCGGGGGAGGGGGAGCGGGGGTGTCAGAGATCATACTTACCTGTCCTGCCGTGGTCTCTGCAGCCTTGCTAAATGGGAAACTGCTGGGGAAATCAGACATGGAAAAAGATTTAGGCATCTTAGTCAATAAGAAGCTAAATTGGAGTGCCCTGTGTCAGGCAGCTGCCACCAAAGCAAATAGGTTCATGGGATGCATTAGAAGAGGTCTGGGGACACGAGATGAAAACATCATTCTCCCTCTGTACAAATCACTCGTCAGACCACACTTGGAGTATTGTGTGCAATTTTGGACGCCGGTGCTCAAGAAAGACTTTACTGAACTTGAAAGGGTTCAAAGGCGGGCTACTAAAATGATAAAAGGAGTTGGTTCACTACAATACCCAGAAAGGTTATCAAAATCAGGTCTATTTACTCTAGAAAAGAGAAGTCTTAGGGGTGACCTAATATATATGTACAATTATATTAGAGGGCAATACAGAGATCTCTCCAACGAACTGTTTGTACCAAGGACTGTGACAAGAACAAGGGGGCATTCTCTTTGGAGGAAAGACAATGTCTGCACCAGCATAGAATAGGGTTCTTCACGGTAAGCGCAGTGAGGCTCTGGAATTCTCTTCCTGAGGAAGTGGTGATGGCCAACTCACTGAACGAATTTAAGAAAGGAATGGATGCTTTTCTTGTGAGTAACAGTATAGAAGGTTACGAATAACATAATATTATAGGTAGATGGTTGACCCAGCTTAGGAGAAGGAATTTTTTTCCCTATGGAGAAAATTGGCTTCTACTATGTGGGTTTTTTTTTGCCTTCCCCAGGATCAACAATGCAGAACAGCTGCATTAAAAATAGGCTGAACTAGATGGACATAAGGCCCTCCTTCAGCCTTCAAAACTATGTTACTATGTTACTTCTCCACTGTCTCCCTTCCTGTCTTCAGCGGTCACGTGGTACCGCTCATTACACTCATGAATATGTGCATATTCATGAGTGTAATGAGCGGTACCGGTACGGTACCACGTGACCGCTGAAGACAGGAAGGGAGACAGTGGAGAAGCGAGGCTGCAGAGACCGTGGCAGGATGGGTGAGTATATCGATATTCACTTGGCCCCCTGTCCATCACTGCTCACCACTGTCTCTGCTGCATCCTGTGTCAGTGACGTTTAGGCAGCAGGGGGTGTGGTGACGTGGTTAGTGCGCGCCACCCCTCTGCTGGCTGAACAGTCACTGACACAATAAGCGTCAGACAGCGGCGATGGACCCAGGAGAGGTGAGTATAGCTTTTTTTTGTAGCATACCGTTGTGGCCAAAAGTATTGACACCCCTGCAATTCTGTCAGATAATACTCAGTTTCTTCCTGAAAATGATTGCAAACACAAATTCTTTGGTATTATTATCTTCATTTAATTTGTCTTAAATGAAAAAACACAAAAAAAATTGTCCTAAA
This sequence comes from Dendrobates tinctorius, assembly GCF_039654945.1. NCBI lineage: Eukaryota > Metazoa > Chordata > Amphibia > Anura > Dendrobatidae > Dendrobates > Dendrobates tinctorius. The sequence goes on from NW_027361921.1 coordinate 27,730,778, forward strand.
GCCAAATTGGATATAATTCCACACCAAACATAAAAAAAGAGGGTGGACAAAAGTATTGGCACTGTTCGAAAAATCATGTGATGCTTCTCTAATTTGTGTAATTAACAGCACCTGTAACTTACCTGTGGCACCTAACAGGTGTTGGCAATAACTAAATCACACTTGCAGCCAGTTGACATGGATTAAAGATGACTCAACCTCTGTCCTGTGTCCTTGTGTACCACATTGAGCATGGAGAAAAGAGAGAAGACCAAAGAACTGTCTAAGGACTTGAGAAACCAAATTGTGAGGAAGCATGAGCAATCTCAAGGCTACAAGTCCATCTCCAAAGACCTGAATGTTCCTGTGTCTACCGTGCACAGTGTCATCAAGAAGTTTAAAGCCCATGGCACTGTGGCTAACCTCCCTAGATGTGGACGGAAAAGAAAAATTGACAAGAGATTTCAACGCAAGATTGTGCGGATGTTGGATAAAGAACCTCGACTAACATCCAAACAAGTTCAAGTTGCCCTGCAGTCTGAGGGTACAACAGTGTCAACTCGTACTATCCGTCGGCGTCTGACTGAAAAGGGACTGTATGGTAGGAGACCCAGGAAGACCCCACTTCTTACCCCGAGACATAAAAAAGCCAGGCTGGAGTTTGCCAAAACTTACCTGAAAAAGCCTAAAACGTTTTGGAAGAATGTTCTTTGGTCAGATGAGACAAAAGTAGATTTTTGGGCAAAGGCATCAACATAGAGTTTACAGGAGAAAAAAAGAGGCATTCAAAGAAAAGAACATGGTTTCTACAGTCAAACATGGCGGAGGTTCCCTGATGTGCTGGCGGTGCTCCTTTGCTGATGAGTGGTGGTGGTGCTCCTTTGCTGCGGAGTGCTGGCGGTGCTCCTTTGCTGATGAGTGGTGGCGGTGCTCCTTTGCTACGGAGTGCTGGCGGTGCTCCTTTGCTGAGGAGTGCTGGCGGTGCTCTGTTGCTGCGGAGTGCTGGCGGTGCTCCTTTGCTGAGGAGTGGAGTGCTGGCGGGGCTCTGTTGCTGCGGAGTGCTGGCAGTGCTCCTTTGCTGATGAGTGCTGGTGGTGCTCTGTTGCTGCGGAGAGCTGGCGGTGCTCCTTTGTTGATGAGTGCTGGCGGTGCTCCTTTGTTGATGAGTGCTGGCGGTGCTCTGTTGCTGCGGAGTGCTGGCGGTGCTCTGTTGCTGCAGAGTGCTGGCGGTGCTCCTTTGGTGTTGACTGGTGGTGTCAGTGGCCCAAGCAGGTTTTGTGGTGGTTTGGCTTCAAGCTGGTGGTGCTGTGGCGGTGGTGGTGCTCCATACAGGAGCATCGCTTGCCATAGTGGTGGTGGCGGAGGAGTGTCCAGCAGCACTCAGACTTGAGGTGGTGTAGTGATGTCCGGCTTCGCTGGGAATGCAGGTGGCCGTGCAGTGGTATGCAGCAGAAGTCGGTAGTGTGGTAAAGCGAGTCAGCGCTGGAACTTTTGGAAATGACACCACTGATTGCTGAACATATCGATACCGATTGCCCCCGGTGGCCTTTAGAATTATTGCAATCACACACACTTTGGCACACAGCCAAAGGAAAAAAAGTTCAATTGTGCATTTAAACTGTCAGATCCAACCAGGATCATGACACCAGCACCATCAGGACCATAAATCAATGCAGCAGTTGAAGACACAAATCAATCACAGTTTTCCACAAGGCATTGGTGCTTTTCATGCAAGAATATATCTTGTCAAAAAAAACATGAGCACCATCAGGACCATAAATCAATGCAGCAGATGAAAACCAAAATCAATCACAGTTTTCCACAAGGCATTGGTGCTTTTCATGCAAGAATATATCTTGCCAAAAAAAAAAAACACCATCAGGACCATAAATCAATGCAGCAGTTGAAGACCAAAATCTAGCAGTTTTCCACAAGGCATTGGTGCTTTTCATGCAAGAATATATCTTGCCAGAAAAACACCAGCACCATCAGGACCATAAATCAATGCAGCAGTTGAAGACACAAATCAATCACAGTTTTCCACAAGGCATTGGTGCTTTTCATGCAAGAATATATCTTGCCAAAAAAATACCAACACCATCAGGACCATAAATCAATGCAGCAGTTGAAGACCAAAATCAATCACAGTTTTCTCCAAGGCATTGGTGCCTTTCATGCAAGAATATATCTTGCCAGAAAAACACCAGCACCATCAGGACCATAAATCAATGCAGCAGTTGAAGACACAAATCAATCACAGTTTTCCACAAGGCATTGGTGCTTTTCATGCAAGAATATGTCTTGCCAAAAAAACACCAGCACCATCAGGACCATAAATCAATGCAGTAGTTGAAGACACAAATCAATCACAGTTTTCCACAAGGCATTGGTGTTTTAAATGCAAGAATATATCTTGCCAAAAAACACCAGCACCATCAGGACCATAAATCAGTGCAGTATCACAGAGCATCTTTATACTTACTGAACGCCCTTTTTGAAGCTGCAGAGGCGCTGTCCCAGCCATCCATCATCGCTGCGGCCACCTCATTCCAGAGCTGCCGGGTCACCACTGTGTCTTTGTACTGCTGGTCACGGCTGTCCCACAACGGGATACACTCCTCAACAAGGCGGATAAGGTGCCCATTGTCGATGCAGACTTCGTCATCCCGTTGTGGAACCTAGAAAAAAAATATAGAATGTTTAGAATTTTTGAAAAGATACAAAAAGAAACAGAAAAGAAGCAAGATAAATAAAGACAGAAAAAAATATATACAGTATGGGGGCATATTCTATGGAGCAGCATATGGGGGCATAGTCTATGGGGCAGCATATGAGGGGCATAAACTATGGAGCAGCATATGGGGGCATAATCTATGGAACAGCATATGGGGGCATATTCTATGGAGCAGCATATGGGGGCATATTCTATGGAGCAGCATATGGGGGCATAATCTATGGAGCGGCATATGGGGGCATAATCTATGGAGCAGCATATGGGGGAGCATATGGGGGGCATAAACTATGGAGAAGCATATGGGGGCATAATCTATGGAGCAGCATATGGGGGCATATTCTATGGAGCAGCATATGGGGGCATAATCTATGTAACAGCATATGTGGGCATATTCTATGGAGCAGCATATGGGGGCATAGTCTATGGAGCAGCATATGGGGGCATAGTCTATGGAGCAGCATATGGGGGCATATTCTATGGGGCAACATATGGGGGCATAGTCTATGGAGCAGCATATGGGGCATATTCTATGGGGCAGCATATGGGGGCATATTCTATGGGGCAGCATATGGAGGCATAGTCTATGGAGCAGCATATGAGACATATTCTATGGGGCAGCATATGGGGGCATAATCTATGGAGCAGCATATGGGGGCATGTTCTATGGAGCAGCATATGGGGGCATAAACTATGGAGAAGCATATGGGGGCATAATCTATGGAGCAGCATATGGGGGCATATTCTATGGAGCAGCATATGGGGGCATATTCTATGGAGCAGCATATGGGGGCATATTCTATGGAGCAGCATATGGGGGCATATTCTATGGAGCAGCATATGGGGGCATAAACTATGGAGCAGCATATGGGGGCATAAACTATGGAGCAGCATATGGGGCATAGTCTATGGATTCCACCCTCGGCTTATACACGAGTCAAGAAGTTTTCCCAACTTTTTGTGGCAAAATTAGGGGGGACGGCTTATACACGGGTCGGCTTATACACAAGAATATACGGTAATTTTAATTCTTTGCCAATAAAAAACATATAAAATAATTTAAGTTGAACTGTGATAATTTAATAAATATATAATTATTTTTATATATGAAAAAAGAGTGGGTTAAAAATTTTTTTATAAAAGGATGTTAAGTGAAGCAGTAGTAAGGGGGCTGTATTACTCATCAAAAAGAAATCTGACAGGTGCCATGCCCCTATCGAAGTGTATCAAACACGCCCCTTTTATACAATTTGATATCAGATTATTATAAAAGGGTTGTGTTTGATACACTTTTATATCAATTTGATATAAATTTGATATAAAAGATTTATCATAGGACAAAATATTTATATGTCCAATTATTTTCTCTTTTATAGGCCTCTTAATAAAGTAGTATATCAAAGTGTATCAAACACGCCCCTTTTATACAATTTGATATAAGGATAAGCATGGTCCTTATAAACAGGGAGGAAATGGTTGAGGAGGTAAAAGTGGCTGGGACCCTATGAGGTAGCGACCATGCTATTTTAGAATTTTGGATAACTAGAGGAGGAAGACCTGTGAAGACTCAGACGTCAAGGTTAGATTTCAGAAAGGCAGATTTTAAGGGATTCAGAAAGAGAATTGGAGGGATCCAATGGCTAGATATCCGTAAAGACAAAAATGTCCAGGAAGGATGGGAAATCTTGAAAAATGAAATTCTCAAAGCACAATTGTTAACAATTCCGAAAAGAGGGAAGAATAGGAAGCATTTAAGGAAACCAGGATGGATGAACACAGAACTTAAGCACATGCTAAAAAGGAAGAAAACAATGTTTATAAAATGGAAAGAGGGAGGCATATCTAAAGAAGAATAAAATGCTGTCTGCAGAACCTGCAGGGCACAAATCAGATTAGTAAAGCTGACAATGAATTGAGGCTTGCAAGAGATGTCAAAAGCAATAATAAAGGATTTTGGGGATATGTCAAAAGTAAAAGAAAAGTCAAAGATGCTATAGGATTTTTACAGGATGAAAATTATGAAATGGTAAGACAGGATGTTGAGAAGGCCAAACTTTTAAATTCCTATTTTGCATTTGTTTTCTATCAGAAAGGAAATGTAACATCAACTGTTCTTCACTGTCCTATTAAGGGAATAGGAATAGAAGAATCCAGGGTATCTATTGTAGTGAAACCTCCACCAGGGGGAGCTGGTGAGGGAAGAGAGGTTTTACACTAAGAGCAGCAACCCTGAGCAACAGCACAGGTGCCACAGGTAACGAGAGAGAATAGTCAGACGAACCGAGTCAGAAACTAACAGGAGCAGACGTACCAGAAGGAGCAGCAATACACGTAGTCAAAATACCAAAGCCGAGAGTCAGAAAGCCAGAACATGAGCACGGGGTCCAAAACGTGAGATGAAATATGTGGTCAGGGTACAAGCCAGGGAGTCAGATGCCAGAGAGGGAACGTAACAGCAGAGACGAAAACCAAGAGACGGGGTCACAAATCAGTCCGGGTCATACACGTGAATATCAGTCAAACGCAGGAGGATCACCAGGGTACCAGGGTCAGCGTCTCTAAACTGCAAGCTTGAGCTATCACTAACACTGGTCAGCAGGCTGTGAGGGATTGAAATAGCCCAGCTAGCTCCAGAACGAGGCTGAGGAGATTAACCCCTGCATGACCAGTCCGGAGTGAAGACAGCAGAAGATAAACTCCGGACTGGACCATGACAGTACCCCCCTCTCAATGGGGGGCCACTGGACCCCCAGGCTTCCCTGGATGACGAGCGTGAAAGGCCCGACCCAACCGATCCGCATGGACCGAACGCGCCGGCACCCATGACCGATCCTCAGGACCGTATCCTTTCCAATGGACCAAGTACTGAAGTGAACGACGGAGCATACGAGAATCCACCACCTGTTCCACCTCGTACTCGGTCTGCCCATCTACCATAACAGGCGGCGGGTGCGAGGGAGACTCGTCAGAGGAAGGCACTGATGGCTTCAGAAGCGCTTTATGGAACACATTAGGAATCCGTAATGACGGAGGCAACCGCAGGCGAAAGACCACAGGATTAATCACCTCTAAAATCTCATACGGACCAATAAACTTGGGACCCAACTTAGCAGAGGGAATTCTCAGCCTTATGTTTTTGGTGGATAACCATACCTTATCCCCCACCTGATAAGTCGGCCCCACCGAGCGTCGTTTATCTGCAAAACACTTATATTTGCCCTGAGCCTCCCCAATGTTTCTCTGAACTTCCCTCCAAACCTCTTCCAACCGCAAAAAGGCTGAATCAGTCCCTGGACACTCCGAATCTAGTCTGGAGAATTCACCAAAATGAGAGTGAAACCCATAGTTGCAGAAGAAAGGAGAAGTACCAGTAGACTGATTGACACGATTATTGAAGGCGAATTCCGCCATAGGTATCATAGAGCACCAATCATCCTGTCTGGATGTGACAAGACACTGCAGGATCTGCTCTAAAGAATGATTGGTCCTTTCAGTCTGACCATTGGTCTCGGGATGGTAGGCTGATGAAAAGGTCAGACTGATGCCCAGCCTTTTACAAAAATCTCTCCAGAATTTTGACACGAATTGCACCCCTCTATCAGACACCACACTGACAGGCACACCATGCAACCGAATCACATGCTCAATGAATAGCTTAGATAGAGTCTCAGCATTAGGAAGGCCCGTTAAGGGTACAAAATGTGCTTGTTTACTGAACCTATCCACAACTACCCAGATCACGGTTTTGCCATTAGAGGGTGGGAGATCAGTGATAAAATCCATGGACAGGTGAGTCCACGGTCTATCCGGAATTGGCAGTGGCACCAATTCCCCGGCCGGCCGGTTGTGGGAGGCTTTAGCGCGGGCACAAGTTTCACAGGAGGACACAAAACCAGTGACGTCAGAAGTCAACGAGGGCCACCAGAACAGCCTAGTGATGGCTTTACGAGTGGCCGAGATTCCTGGATGCCCACTCAGAGCTGAGTCGTGGAACTCCCGAAGCACCCTTAACCGATACTGGACAGGCACAAAGAGCTTACTTTCAGGTATGGATGGGGGAGCAAGAGATTGGGCCTCACGAATCTCCTGCTCCAATCTCTGGGACACCAAGGCCACCACCACCCCGCGCTGAAGAATGGAGGAAGGAGGCTCCGGAGGCGATACCGGATCTAGGCTGCGAGACAAGGCATCCGCCTTCACATTCTTGGAACCTGGTCTGAAAGTGATGGAAAACTGAAATCGGGAAAAAAAAAGTGACCACCTTGCCTGTCTCGGAGTCAGACGTTTGGCGGATTCGATGTAAGACAGATTCTTGTGATCTGTAATGACAGTGATACGATGGACAGCCCCCTCCAAAAAATGCCTCCATTCTTCAAAAGCCAATTTAATGGCCAACAACTCTCGGTTACCCACATCATAATTCCTTTCAGCAGAGGAAAATTTTTTAGAACAGAAGGCACAGGGTCTTAAGTTAGTTAATGTGGTGGGCCCCTGGGACAACACAGCCCCCACTCCCACCTCAGAGGCATCCACTTCTACGATGAATAGTTTAGACAAGTCAGGTTGCACCAGTACCGGAGCAGTCATGAAACGTTCTTTTAACAAAGAAAACGCCGCCACAGCTGGAGCTGACCAGTTTTTAAGATCCGCTCCCTTTTGGGTGAGATCAGTGAGGGGTTTGACCACTTGAGAGAACCCCTTGATGAATTTTCTGTAATAATTTGCGAAACCCAGAAATCGCTGAAGACCCTTGAGATCTCTGGGTTGCACCCAATCCACAATGGCCTGTACCTTCCTAGGGTCCATACGAAACCCCTCAGCAGACAGGATGACCCCTAGAAAGGACACTTCTTGAGTAAAAAATGAACACTTCTCCAATTTGGCAAAGAGTGAGTTCTCCCTGAGCCTCTGGAGAACCGCATGAAGATGACCCATATGACTTTGTCTATCAGAAGAATATATAAGTATATCGTCAAGATAAACAACTACAAAACGTCCAATAAAATCAGAAAAAACATGGTTAATGAAATTCTGGAATACCGCTGGTGCGGTAGTCAAACCGAAGGGCATAACCAAATTTTCAAACAGACCCTCAGAGGTGAGAAACGCAGTTTTCCATTCATCCCCCTCCAGCATACAGATGAGATTGTATGCTCCCCTGAGGTCCAACTTAGAGAACCACCTGGCCCCCGACAATTGATTGTACAAATCAGGTATCAGTGGGAGAGGGTAGGCGTTTCTTATGGTTATTTTATTCAGTTCTCGAAAATCGAGGCATGGGCGTAAACCACCATCCTTTTTTTTTTACAAAAAAGAACCCCGCTGCCACGGGAGAGACAGATGGCCGTATATGCCCTTTACGGAGGCTCTCAGAGATATACTCCTTCATAGCATCCCACTCAGGGCCGGAGAGATTGTACAGCCGGGCTTTGGGCAATTTGGCACCGGGAACAAGATCCACGGCACAATCGAATGGGCATTGTGGTGGTAGAACCTCAGCCTCCTTTTCGGAGAACACATCCTTAAAACCCTTTAGGTACTCCGGAATACCCTCCAGGTTGACGGATGACATAGACACAGTAGCAAGACAATTTTCAGAACACCCAGGTCGCAATTTAACAATATCCCGGGACCCCCAGTCAATAACTGGGTTATGCCGTTGCAACCAGGGAAACCCTAACACCAGGCCAGCAGGGAGGTTATCCAAAACAAAGCATGACATGCGCTCCTGGTGTAGGGCCCCCACCCTGAGGGTAAATTCTTTAGAACTGAAATGGAGACCATCCTTAGTGAGAGGTGTAGAATCAATAGCCACAATTTTTAAGGGAGTCTCCAACCTAACTGTCCCTAATCTACAGCGAGCCACCAGCTTAGAGTCAATCAGGTTCAGAGATGACCCACAGTCTACAAAAGCCGAAGTATGGAAAAAGCCGTTCTCAACACCAAGTTCCACCTTTAGCAGTACTCTTGAAAAGGAAGAAAAAGGTACCTGAGAGTCTGGGTGACCTCCACGATTATCACCCAGACTCAGCCGCTTGTTAGTCGGAGGACAGGAGGGGCAGTCTTTTTTCCAATGTCCAGGATCTCCGCAGTAAAAACACAACTTTCCATCACGTCGCCGTCTCCTCTCTTTCTCCTGGGGGTTGGTGGCTCCCACCTCCATAGGTTCAGATGGAAACAAAGCATCAGGGTTAGCAGGGAAAAACGGAACCCCTCGCTGAGTAACACCTCTCTCCCGCAGTCTCCGATCCATACGGATAGCCTGAGTCATAGCCTCCTCCAATGAACTGGGAGGTGGATGGAGAGCCAGAGCGTCCTTCAAGCAATCCGACAGTTCCTTCCTGAACAGACATCTCAATGCAGAGTCGTCCCAGGACACCTCAGTGGACCATCGACGGAATTCGGAGCTGTACCATTCGGCTGAGTGCTTCCCTTGCCTCAGACCCAAAATAGTGTCCTCTGCCACCCTAACACGGTCCGGTTCGTCATAGATAAGTCCTAGGGACTCAAAGAACCTATCTACCGACATCCGTTCAGGGGCAGTAAGGGGCAATGAAAAAGCCCAGGATTGTGGACCCTCCCTAAGTAAGGAGATAACAATCCCCACCCGCTGAGTCTCATCCCCAGACAATCGGGGTCTAAGAGAAAACCATAATTTACAATTCTCCTTGAATATATGAAATTTATCTTTTTCGCCAGAAAATGTGTCAGGAAGTTTAACTGAGGGTTCAGGAGAGTGCAAAATAACATCTACAGAGTCACCTGGTGGACAAACAGTATGAGAGGTGTTTCCCTGCATGGTCTTAATAGTCTCAGTCAGTTCTTTCTGTAAGTGGGACTGAGACATGACAAGGGTCTGATGATTCACAGAAAAGTCCTGCGCCATCTGTGTCAAACTGGACACTTGATCTGCCAAGTTATGCAGCAGATCCATGGCCAGAGAAAAAAAAATGCAAAATCCCGTTTAAATGTGGGGTTAGTGATAATGTAGTGAAACCTCCACCAGGGGGAGCTGGTGAGGGAAGAGAGGTTATACACTAAGAGCAGCAACCCTAAGCAACAGCACAGGTGCCACAGGTAACGAGAGAGAATAGTCAGACGAACCGAGTCCGAAACTAACAGGAGCAGACGTACCAGAAGGAGCAGCAATACACGTAGTCAAAATACCAAAGCCGAGAGTCAGAAAGCCAGAACATGAGCACGGGGTCCAAAACGTGAGACGAAATACGTGGTCGGGGTACAAGCCAGGGAGTCAGATGCCAGAGAGGGAACGTAACAGCAGAGACGAAAACCAAGAGACGGGGTCACAAATCAGTCCGGGTCATACACGTGAATATCAGTCAAAGGCAGGAGGATCACCAGGGTACCAGGGTCAGCGTCTCTAAACTGCAAGCTTGAGCTATCACTAACACTGGTCAGCAGGCTGTGAGGGATTGAAATAGCCCAGCTAGCTCCAGAACGAGGCTGAGGAGATTAACCCCCGCTTGACCAGTCCGGAGTGAAGACAGCAGAAGATAAACTCCGGACTGGACCATGACATCTATAAACAGAAAGATAGTGAGGAAACACTTAGCTAACCTAAATGAATTCAATTCTCCAGGTCCAGATGAATTACACCCCAGAGTACTGAAGGAGATAGCAGAAGAAATTTTTGAACCCCTCTCCATAATCTTTGAAAATTCTTGGAGAACAGGAGAAGTCCCAGAAGACTGGAGAAGAGCAAATGTTGTTCATATCTTCAAAAAGGGGAAGAAGGTGGACCCAGGCAACTATAGGCTGGTGAGTCTGACTTCTATACCAGAAAAGATCTTTGAACAAATTATTAAACAACATGTATGTCAGTACCTGGATAAGAATGAATTGATTAAACAGAGTCAGCATGGGTTTGTAACTAATAAGTAGTGTTGAGCATTCCGATACCACAAGTATCGGGTATCGGCCGATATTAGCTGTATCGGAATTCTGATACTTAGTTCTGATACTTTTTTCATATCGAATACCGGAATCGGAAGTTCCCATAATGCTAGGAGCCCGCTCGATTTGATTCAGCCAATGGGGATCCTCAGAAGTGTGGGCACATCCTGTTAGGCATGTAGGCATGTTAACTACTGGCATGGCTGTGATTGGCTGCTGAAATGATGTCATGATGCACTATAAAAACCGCAGCAGCCGCTATTTCGGGTTCAATCTGCTGTGAATTCAGTTAGGGACAGGCTGCTGTTGAAGACTGTGAGGGACAGTTAGAAATAGCGATCATCAAACATATCTATTGCTCTATCCAGGCTACATAATCCACCACTGTAGCATTTTTGTAGTCCAGCAGCACTGTTTTAATAGCGGTCTGCAAGGGCTGTGTGAGTGCAGACCCACGCTGTGTAGTGTGTCCTGCAGGCACGTCTGCTTGTAGGCCGCCCAGCGTGTGTCTCTGCCTCATACACATTTTTTTTTTTATTGCTGCTTTTTTTTTCTCCTGTATAGTGTGCTTCCATACGTATCCATATACGTTGGTTGCAAATACTAAAGGAGTGGACAGCGGAGCCTTACAGCAGCCTTTCAGTGCTATAGCCCATTTCTCTGCACTGTTTTTGGCTGTCTGATAGGTCTCTCTGTGTGTGAGTGCAGCTCATGTTGCAGTGTGTTTTACAGCCACCGCTGGTTGTAGTCCGCTCAGCGTGCGTCACTGCCTCATACATAGTCCTTTTTTTGCAGCAAATTTAGCCAGATTTTTGCTCCTATATTAGTGTGCTTCCATCCGCATCCATTGTCATTGGTTGGTTGCAAACACTATATAGGATTAGATAGAGGAGCCTTTTTGCTGGCTTGTGCCCTTCAGGGCCAGCCAGACTAGTATCACCCTATTTTTTGGAGCCTCATCAATTGCATTGTAGGTTAGCTTCCTGCATTGTAATTGCTCCAAAAAGTTTGTGATACTATAGCTTTCAAACTTTGGTCACATCCTTTTCTTTTCCCCCCCCAAAAAAAGGAAATAAAGTTCACCAAACACTCCACTTTACAGTTGTGTAGGCCACATTAGATCATATTAAAGTGTAGTACACACACTCTTAGCCAAACTAGTGTTTTTTATACTGGTTAGCAGGTGTTCAGGAATAAGAACACTAAGCCACCCCTTTTTTACTTTTCTGCCTATCTTTATCAGTCTACCAAGATGAAGAAGGCAGGGAGTAAGGCACGTGGTCGTGGCCGTGGAGTTTCAGCAGGGAGAGGATGGGGGGATTCAGCAGGGAGAGGACGTGGGGATTCGGTGTCTGCTGCGGCCACCAGTGACCCGGCATCCCCCACTTTTACCAGGCAACAGTCCTTCATGCGCAGCTTTGTAGGACCTCGCCGTACCCCACTGCTGCGTGATGAACAAATTGAAGCCGTTGTCGGATGGATGGCAGCTAACGCATCCACTTCAATGACTTACGCATCCTCCAAGGGCCAGAGCACTGAAGAGCAACCATCTGTCTCTTCACCACCTGCCAAATTGCCCAGGCAGTCTGAGAGCCCTGGACAGGAGCCATCTCAATCTTTACTTCTGTTCTCAGAATCTGTTGGCTTGGAAAGAGGTGGCCAGCCAAGCAGCATTCTAGAGCGTGAAGAAGAGGGAGTATGCAGTGATGCGCAACTGCTTTGTCCCTCTGAACCTGAAGAGGCGGGTGGGCCAGTGCCTATTGTCAGCACACCTCAGTGCTCATCTGATGATGATGAGACTCAGTTGCCAATTTCTGGTGCGTACGGTGCTGGCGAGACAACCCAGGACCAGCCGGTGATTGAAGAGGGGAGTGGAGATGATGAGGTTCTTGACCCATCATGGCGTCAGCCACAGGAAGGTGGTGGGAGCAGCTCTGAGGAAGAGATTCCCCGAACGGCCAAAAGAGGAGGGAGAGGGCGGGGGCAGACTTGGTTGCCTGTAGCATCCACTTTGGCACCCGTGAGGAGCAATCCTCTTCCAAAACAGAAAACGGGCGCTCCCAGGACTTGCAGTGCATGGTCTTTTTTTGACACAGTTGCAGATGACATTTGCTTTGTCAAATGCAAGCTGTGTCATCAGAAAGTTAAACGAGGGAAAAATGTGAGCAACCTCAATACCACAAATATGTGGAAACATGTGCGTACCAAGCATGAGGTGGAGTTACACAGACACACTGAAGATGTAGGCCAACCTTCAGCAGCACCTACCACCTCTTCAGCTTGTGTTGGGGCCTCTTCCTCCAGCTCACACACAGCTGGTTCGGCTTCCTCACTGGAACGCCATGGAAGAACCTCTGCCACTGTTGTCCAGAGACCCAGTGAAATTCCACCCACTGAACCACGTTCTCAGTCATCAGCACACTCCCAGGCCACTCACCAGCAATCGGTAGCACAGGCATGGGAGAAAAAGCGGCCATACTCGGCAAACCATCCCCGAGCACTGGCTCTGAATGCCGGCATTGCCAAACTACTGGCCCTTGAGATGCTGTCATTCAGGCTGGTGGACACTGACACCTTCCGGAACTTGATGTCATTGGCAGTTCCACAATACAATGTGCCCAGCCGCTTTTATTTCAGCAGGCAAGCCGTCCCTGCCCTGCAAAAGCATGTGGAGGGAAAAATTAAAAATGCGCTACTAAACGCCGTCAGTAGCAAGGTCCACCTGACCACTGATGCGTGGAACAGTAGCCATGGACAGGGACGATACCTTTCCCTCACTGCCCATTGGGTCAATGTTGTGGAGCCTGGTACAGATCTGGAGAGTGGCTCTGTACGTATTCGGCCAACTCCAAGGGTTGCAGGAATGCAGTCTGTACATATTGAGTCCTCCTCCTACTCTAGTTCCTCGGAATCAGCACTGCATGAGCCTGTTAGGCCAGATATGAGCACAGTTGTGGCCAAACGTCAACAGGCCGTCCTTAAATTAATTTCTTTGGGGAATCAGAGCCACACAGCACAGGAGCTCTGGAATGCCATCAAGCAGGAGAGCGATGTGTGGTTTGTGCCAGCGAATCTCCAGCCAGGTTTGGTAGTGACAATGGCCGAAATCTAGTGGCAGCTCTGGGCCTAGGCAACCTCACTCACATACCATGTCTGGCACACGTGCTCAATTTGGTCGTGCAGAGCTTTCTGAGGGACTATCCAGATCTTGATGCACTGCTGCACAAGGTTCGCCTAGAGTGTGCTCACTTGCGGCGTTCCAGCATGGCAAGATCACGCATTGCATCTCTGCAAAGCCGATTCCGCCTGCCAGAACATCGCATCATATGTGACCTCCCCACCAGGTGGAATTCAACGTTACATACGTTGGAGCGGTTGTGTGAGCAGCAGGCACAATGGAGTACCAGCTGCATCAGGCGCAAACAAGTCGCACTGTGCGCCGGACACACTTCACCACCACTAAGTGGGCCACTATGAGGGACATCTGTCAAGTTTTGCGTGCCTTCGATGACTCCACGCGGATGGCCAGTGCAGATGATGCACTAGTCAGCATGACTGTCCCCCTTATCTGTCTGCTTCAAAAAACCTTACAAGCACTAAGTGAGGAGGTTTTTGAAGAGGTCGAGGATGAGGAGTCAGAAATGCCATCTGCTTCTGGCAAGTCTGCGCAACGTGCCTCCACACAAAGGCCCAGGCAGGGGACACTTAGTGAGGAGGATGACGAGGAGTCAATGGATGAGGAGGAACACATCTCTCCAGAGGAGGGAGGTACACAAGGCTCTAGTAGTCAGTGTGTACAGTGAGGGTGGGGTGATGCTGAGCAGGCTGAGATGCTGCCTCAAGCTGGGGACAACGTTTCTGGTCCAGTTGGCAGTCTGCAGCACATGGTTGATTTCATGCTGCAGTGCTTGTTAAATGACCGCTGCATCGCCAACATTCTCCACACGGCTGATTATTGGGTGTACACCCTCCTAGATCCTCGCTACCGGGACAACTTACAAAGCCTCATACCACAGTTGAACCAGGAGCAAAAAATGCAGGAGTACCAAGAAACACTTGTGCAGGCCATCATGTTCTCCATTCCCCCCGCAAGTGTTGCTGGTAGTGCTTTTCAAAGCAGCCATGTGGGTAGAGGCAGTGGAGGTAGCTCTGCACAAAGAGGTAGCAGAGGCAGTGCCGCAGGACAAGGCAAGGCCAGTATGGCCCAAATGTGGAAAAGTTTTGTGGGACCGCCACAAACGGCTACACCATCACAGACGGCTCCAGTCAGCAGGAGGCAACGTTTCCGTCAGATGGTGACAGACTACTTGTCTTGCCCTGTTAGTGTACTCCCAGACGGCTCTTCCCCGTTCAAGTATTGGGTCTCTAAGCTGGATACATGGCCAGAGCTTAGCCAGTATGCATTGGATGTGCTGGCTTGCCCTGCTGCCAGTGTATTATCGGAACGTGTCTTTAGTGCTGCAGGTGGTGTGGTAACAGACCGTCGCATGCGACTATCCGCCGATAATGTTGACCGGCTTACTTTTCTGAAAATGAACAAGGCCTGGATCTCACCTGAATTTGCCAGTCCTCTTCCAGAATAAATTATTGGCTGGCAACAGGATCCAGGTCTCCTGTTGTGTTCATGTTTCTATGACCTGAACTTTATTTCCTGGGCTACAGCAACTCCCGTTGTTGCTCAGAAGTGCTGTCCACACAGACAAAACACTCGCTCATGTGTAAGTGGGGTTCGGTAACGTCAGCTGATCCCCTGCTGTGTGTATGGCAAAGTGTCCTGCTCCCTCCACAGTCAAACAACCTCAGATTTACACCTGCCTCCAAGTAGGCCTCGGCCTACTACCTGATTTTCCCTGGGCTCCGACAACGCCAGTTGGTGCACAGAAGTGCTGTCCGCACAGATAAAACACTCGCTCATGTGTAAGTGGGGTTCGGTAACGTCAGCTGATCCCCTGCTGTGTGTACGGCAAACTCTCCTGCTGCCTCCAAATTCAAACAACGTCTTATCTTAAACTGCCTCCAAGTAGGCCTAAGCCTACAAAATGACTATCCCTGGGCTCCAACATCATCAGTTGTTGCTCGGAAGTGCTGTCCATACAGAAAAAAACACTCGTTCATGTGTAAGTGGGGTTCGGTAACGTCAGCTGATCCCCAGCTGTGTGGAGGGCAAAGTGCTGCTGCCTCCAAATTATAACTACTTCAGATTTAAACACTCTCTGATTTGGCCTCTGTCTCCACTCTGTCTCTAGTATTTCCCCTGACCTCCAGCACCGCCAGTTCCTGCTCACAGTTGCCGTCCGCGCAGTCCACACTTGTTCCTGTGTTCCTGGTGTTCTGTTACGTGAGCAGATCCCCCAATGTGTGTCCGGCACTGTCCCCTGCGCTGTCCACCTTCCCACTACAAGCGGTGGGAAAGTGGTCAGAGCAGGAGACAGTGGCAGACACACATCAGGGGATCTGCTGACATTACAGAACCCCAGTAACAAAGGAACACGTGTGGATTGGGCAGACGGCTGCTGTACGCATAACCTGGTGGTGTTGGTGGTCACGTGAAATCCTGGAAACAGAGTGGAGACAGATGCCTAATTGGAGCACGTTGACAGTCCGTTGTAGCCTACAAACAATCTAAAACTGCCAACAAGTAGGCCTCGGCCTGCACCATGATTGTCCCTGGGCTCCAACAACGCCAGTTGGTGCTCGGAAGTGCTGTCCACACAGAAAAAAACACTCATTCATGTGAAAGTGGGGGTCAGTAACGTCAGCTGATCCCCTGCTGTGTGGAGGGCAAAGTGTCCTGCTCCCTCCAAAGTCAAAATACCTCCGATTTACACCTGGCTCCTAGTAGGCCTCGGCCTGCACCCTGATTGTCCCTGGGCTCCAACAATGCCAGTTGGTGCTCGGAAGTGCTGTCCACACAGAAAAAAACACTCGTTCATGTGAAAGTGGGGTTCGGTAACGTTAGCTGATCCCCTGCTGTGTGGAGCATGTTGACAGTCTGTTGTAGCCTACAAACAATCTAAAACTACCACCAAGTATGCCTCGGCCTTCACCATGATTGTCCCTGGGTTCCAACAACGCCAGTTGGTGCTCGGCAGTGTCTTTGGCACGGGTACTCCCTGTTGCCCAGCCTGGTTCCAGCACGCCAGCTGTTTCCGGGTAGTGTCAAGGTCACTATGCCACCAATCCGTTGTCCTGTCATCTTGCGGCCGGGTTAGCCGACTTTAAGGTGCCTGCAGTTTAGGTGACTCCTATGTGGGCTGCGGGAACTGGCACTGAAGGCTGGATCCGTAGTGCCAATGGGACATGGACCCCCTGTAGTACTGTGGGTTTCGGTAACTGCGGCCGGCTTGTGGCCTGGCTACTTTGCTTTGGATGGGTACCTTCTGCTTCCCACCCGAGTTCCAACACTGTCAGCTGGTTCTCGCCAGAGCCTTTGGCCTAGGTGCCTCCATCTCGGTATCCGAAGGTCCAGCACCGTCAGCTGGTCCTTGGTAGTGCTTTCTAGCACAGGTACCTCCTGCCTAGTAACCGTGGTCCAGCACCGTCAGCTGTTCCTCGGTAGTGCCATTAGCTCTTGTAGCTTTTGCTACCCATCTGGGTTCCAGCACCATCAGCTGGTTCTCGGCAGTGTCTTTGGCACGGGTACTCCCTGTTGCCCAGCCTGGTTCCAGCACGCCAGCTGTTTCCGGGTAGTTTCATGGTCAATATGCCACCAATCCGTTGTCCTGTCGTCTTGCGGCCAGGTTAGCCGACTCTACGGTGCCTGCAGTTTAGGTGACTCCTATGTGGGCTGCGGGAACTGGCACTGAAGGCTGGATCCTTAGTGCCAATGGGACATGGACCCCCTGTAGGACTGTGGGTTTTGGTAACTGCGGCCGGCTTGCGGCCTGGCTACTTTGCTTTGGATGGGTACCTTCTGCTACCCACCCGGGTTCCAGCACTGTCAGCTGGTTCTCGCCAGAGCCTTTGGCCTAGGTGCCTCCATCTCGGTATCCGAGGTCCAGCACCGTCAGCTGGTCCTTGGTAGTGCTTTTTAGCACAGGTACATTCTGCTTAGTAACCATGGTCCAGCAACTGCAGTTGGTCCTCAGTAGTGTCATTGGCTCTTGTTCCTTCTGCTACCCATCCGGGTGCCAGCACTGTCAGCTGGTTCTCGCCAGAGCCTTTGGCCTAGGTGCCTCCATCTCGGTATCCAAAGTCCAGCACCGTCAACTGGTCCTTGGTAGTGCTTTTTAGCACAGGGACCTTATGCTTAGTAACCGTGGTCCATCACCGTCAGTTGGTCCTTGGTAGTGCCATTGGCTCTTGTTCCTTCTTCTACCCATCCGGGTTCCAGCACTGTCTGGTGGTTCTCGCCAGAGCCTTTGGCCTAGGTGCCTCCATCTCGGTATCCGAGGTCTAGCAACGTCAGCTGGTCCTTGGTAGTGGTTTCTAGCGCAGGTACCTCCTGCATAGTAACCGGGGTCCAGCACCGTCAGCTGTTCCTCAGTAGTGCCATTGGCTATTGTTCCTTCTGCTGCCACTACGGGTTCCAGTACTGTCAGCTGGTTCTCGCCAGTTTCTCAGCCTTCTTGTACCTTCTGCTACATTTCCAAGATCAAGTTTTTTGAAATTGTCTTTGGTAATCCTTATTGATCTCCATGACGACGACCCTGATGATGACGACCCTGAAGACCACACCAAAGAAGACCAGAAATATGACCCTAAATAATAAGATCAAGAGGACAAAGAACATGAAGACAACCACCAAGATACAGAACAAAAGACAGAAGAACAAGAAGCAGAAGAAGCAAAAGCAGAAGAACAGAAAGCAGAAGAACATTAAGCATAAGACTAAAAATCAGCAAAGAAGAAATCAAAATTATAAGCAGAAGAAGACTAAGCAGTAAATGGGGGTGAGTCCGTTCCTCCTCGTGGTGCCCCTGGAAAATGCCTGCTGCTGCAGGCCAAACTGAACGTGGACAAATCATGTTGTAAATCTTTTGTGACAGGCAGAACGTAAGGTGTAATCTCATAACTTTTATAGATAAGTACTACAGGAATGCCTGTCACCATAAGAAAATGAAGAAAAAGAAGAATAGGAACAAGATGAAGAAATAGCATATGAAAATTAATAATAGCTGAATAAGAAGAATATGAAGAATGGAAAAAAAAATTAATGGGCAGAAGGTGAAGAAGAAGAAGATGAATAAGGTGAAGAAAAAGTTGATGAAAAAAATGCTACTGCTGCGGCTCATGAAGGAGAAAGTGTGGGAGAAGTACAAAAGAAGGTGAAGAACATGGAAGTTGTGAAACATACATATCTGACAAAATAAAAAAAAGTTAACATAGTCAATATCTTTTTAACTCCGAACGTCTTGAAAAAAAAAATTGGAATTAATGCTATGCCATGTGATTTGAATAAACCACTATGCCTTTAATGTCTCCTCCACCTCCCACAATACATTCTACATGATTCTTATTTGTTTTCAATTATGTAGAATTAGCCAACAAGGAAATAAAGGGCTTTTTTAAATTCCGATACCGGAAGTCCCATTGACTTGAATGGGACTTCCGATATCGGAATCGGCGATACCCGATATTTTTTTCGTATTGGGCGATACCATCAGATACGATATTTTTGGGTATCGAACGGTATCGCTCAACACTACTAATAAGACATGTCAGACTAACTTAATTTCCTTCTATGACGGAATCACTGATTGGGTGGATCAAGGAAATGCTGTAGATATAGTATATCTTGACTTCAGCAAGGCATTTGACAAAGTATCTCATACAATCCTTATTGAAAAAATGACTAAGTATGGAATGGACAAGGCAACTGTTAGGTGGATTCATAACTGGCTTACTGATCGGACCCAAAGAGTGGTCGTAAATGGCTGCACATCCAGTTGGAAGAATGTCTCAAGTGGGGTACCACAGGGCTCTGTCCTGGGCCCTGTATTGTTCAACATCTTTATCAACGATTTAGATGATGGAATTGAGGGTAAACTGATTAAATTTGCTGATGACACAAAGCTAGGAGGGATAGCTAATACTAGAGAAGAGAGAGAGGATTCAAAAAGATATAAATAAACTGGAGAAGTGGGCAGCAACTAACAGAATGGTTTTTAACAGGGAAAAATGCAAAGTACTACATCTGGGCAATAAAAATGAAAATGCACATACAGAATGGGAGGAATAGGGCTAAGCAACAGCACATGTGAAAAAGACTTGAGTATACTAATAGATCACAGACTGAATATGAGTCAACAGTGTGATGCAGCAGCAAAAAAGGCAAATGCAATTCTAGGATGTATTAACAGAAGCATACAGTCTAGATCACGTGAAGTCATTATTTCCCTCTACTCCTCTTTGGTCAGACCTCATCTGGAATATTGTGTCCAGTTTTGGGCACCACATTTTAAAAAAGACATCAACAAACTGGAGCAAGTTCAGAAAAGAGCGACCGACCAGAATGGTTACCGGTCTGCAAACTCTGTCTTATGAGGAAAGGTTGCAGGATTTGGGAATGTTTAGTTTGCAAAAGAGAAGACTGAGAAGAGACTTAATAGCTGTCTACAAATATCTCAAGGGCTGTCACATTGTAGAAGGATCAACTTTATTCTCATTTGCACAAGGAAAGACTAGAAGCAATGGGATGAAACTGAATGGGAGGAGACACAGATTAGATATTAGAAAAAACTTTTTGACAGTTAGAGTGATCAATGAGTGGAACAGGCTGCCACAAGAAGTGGTGAGTTCTCCTTCAATGGAAGTCTTTAAACAGAGGCTGGACAGACATCTGACTGGGATGATTTAGCGAATCCTGCTTTGAGCAGGGGGTTGGACCAGATGGCCCAGGAGGTCCCTTCCAACTCTACGATTCTATGAAAGTTCTATGAAAGTTCCATGAAAACGGTTGTGTTTGATACACTTTTATATCAATTTGATATAAATTTGATATAAAAAATGGATCATAGTACAAAATATTTGTATGTCCAATTATTTTCTCTTTTATAGGCCTTTTAATAAAGTAGAATAAAAGTTGAATAAAAGGGTCGCGATTGAATCACTTTTCTATCAATTGCTATTGTTTGATATAAAAGTCTACGTTTGATATGCTTTTATATGACCAATAATGGGTCCCTTTTATAGCCTTTTTATACTTTAATTAGTATCGATTCATTGGGCATATTATTTATATGGCCAATATTTTAATAATGGAAACAAATGGTTACCTTTTATAGACATTTTATACTTTAATTAGTATGAATTCATTGGGCATATTATTTATATGGCCAATATTTTAATAAAGGAAACATTTTATTCAAATTGTAAATAAAAATGAGATGCCATTTTTATGAAACAGATAACAGTGTTTATTGAACAACAATCAAATACATTTTTATAAAGCATTACATTTGACATTTAAAAGTGCTACAATCATATATAACAATTTGTATATTTAATATTATAAATATATGCATCATATTTCTTACATAATAATTTAATGCATTACAATTGAACAGAACCAATGTTACATAGTGACCACATGGATTGTAGTAACGGAACAGTACTTTTTTTAGGCATCAGTGGACCTTGTGTGATACCTAATGGTGAGAAGTGTAAAGGACGGATCGCCCGGCTGGGGGTGAATAGGGCTTGAGGGTTATACGCTCCATCAGTTTAACTCATGGGCATTTTTAATTTATCTAAATGTGCTCTAGTAGTGGAATTACCCACAACTGTGGATGGCATATTTAACTCGGCTATAGCATGCATAAATGTATTCCAGTTTATTGGTAAAATCCTGCCGGTTAGGGCATGGCTCTGAGTTGTGTTACACACCAAATCCAGCATATTAGAGCCGGTTATTACAGTACCTTTGAAAACACACTCGCATTTATCATTCCACAATGTAATATTTGTGTTTTGCAACATCTTGTTTAGTAGAAGTTCTGCATTCTTTTTATATCATGGATTTACATGACTTACAATTTCATTGACAGCGGGACTTTTATCAATGGCTGAATTTGACAATTGTTGGTGATCAGATTCTGGAATGTTAATGATCTTTAAAGTTCCATAGCATCTTGTTTAGCATGAACCAAGTATCTCTGCAGCACATCGCTATATTTTTTAATTTTCACGTCGTCCGGTATGTCACGACGCTGTAAAATGTCACTAATTTCACCATCAAGACGTTGGATAACCCTTTGGCGTATGTTGTCTGTAATAGGGGGCCGAAGATTGATTAGGTCCTGCTTGGGAACAAGATACATTTTCTCGGTATGTTCCATTATTTGCCGGTAAGCTGGCTTGTTATTATCGGGATCGCAAAGCCTAAAAGAGGACCTATAAAGCCACCAGTCTGCTTCAGTAGCTGCTTCCTTTTCTTTATGCTGTGAGATTTATTGCTCATGGTTTTTATAGCTTTTCGCCACTTTTTTAGTATATTTTTTGTCGCTCTTTCAGAGGGATTCGACCTTTTAAGATGTTTAACGCAATCTCCCCTATAGCTGTAATTAAATCATGACTTGCATTGCACAAAATAGATTTTCTGATTGAAGGCGGGGCCTTCACCAGTGTTTTTAAGAGCTTCCAGTTATGCTGTATTCTCTTTGACATCTTTACAACACTATGGTCACAGTGTAGAATGTCTGATTTTGTTTAAAATTCACCTTTTAGAAGTGTTTTTCTTTTGAACATACACAGCTGGTAACACTGGAGGAAACAGGCCCGTCCTCGAGCGAAGATCCTCAGGGGTGTCGGCTCTTAAGTCTAGCAACAAATACCCATAAGGCACCCGCAAGGCATCCGCAAAAGCTTCTAAGAAATAGCGGATTTTTCCTGGATACATTTGTCGCGCTAGTGTTACAATGTGCAATTTATCCCGAGGGTTATTAAAAAGGACCATGTACTTTGTGTTTAAATTTATCATACGGCTTTTCTTTCCTTGACAAAATATGTTTTGTACCAGGTAGAAAATGCTGAGATTTCTGTGGTGGACATACTTGGTAAAAGCTTTTTCTATTTCGCTGTTATCACTAGCACTCTCCATGAGATCATCAACAAGTCAAATTTACCTTTTCAGGAGGGAATAATTCATCATCTACGAATGTATGCGGCTGACCCTCCACAAATCTGATGAAGGGAAAAGAGAGATTTCATCATATAGTTTCTGCCAGCAGGAATAAAACCAAACAATATTATCAGGTTTATGAGAAAAATGAGTGTCAATATTATGTAACGATTGTTTTACAAAGTAACTTTTTCCAGAATTAGACGGGCCTGCTAGAATACACGAGAATGGATGCTGTAGACATGGGTCCATCACGAGTCACAATTAATATCCGAATGGTACGGTGGTAAAATCGTCTAATAGTCTGTGCTTTGTGTAAACACACTATTGGGTTTTTCAAAGAGGTCTTGTTTCAATGGACCAGTACTTTTTATTTTCACAATGCCTGGCTGCTCGACGATAATACGTTTCTGCGTTTCAGAATCAGAATTATG
Organism: Dendrobates tinctorius; assembly: GCF_039654945.1. Lineage (NCBI taxonomy): Eukaryota > Metazoa > Chordata > Amphibia > Anura > Dendrobatidae > Dendrobates > Dendrobates tinctorius. Next base: position 27,753,897 of record NW_027361921.1, read on the forward strand.
CGGGTAGTCCAGAACAAGATCTTTTAGACTGCTGAAATTAATAGATTGAGGATTACCAACTTTTAATGTTATTCCCTTCACTTTTAAGACAGTTTTACCGGTGTTGAGTTTGTATCCGTAGGTCTTTGGGCCAGCAGATACAAACTCAGTGATGCAAGTGTCATCAGGTATCTCACTGGTCAATTCCCCCAAGTAATCACCTAAAGGAGGTCTCCACTCACCTTCTCTCTGCACAAAGATAACAGAATCTGTATCGTGATAAAGGCACATTTCCTGCAGCCTGTCCAGCAGAGAGTAAAGCTCTAGTCTAGCATACGCTGTTGTAAAACCGGCTATAAAAATGTTTGTGTTCTTGTTGATGGTGTGGTGCCCTTCTGTATATTTACAATCAATTGTTGCAGTTTCATCATCAATAAAATTCAATATCGAAACGTCGTAATACGGTAAAAAAACATGTTGAAACAGTTCATCAGTATAATGCTGGTACATGGTAAATTAGATTTCTGAGCCAACTTTCCCCACAAAGAATTTAAGAAAAGTTTGGAGATCTGTCTCTTAGCAGGGTTCTCTCCTATATTTTCAGAGCGCAATTGCACCCCTTCTTTTTCAAGAAAGGAATCAATGTAATGTTGTTTCTTACTGTCATCAGTGCATCAGCTGGGATAACCTGAGGCCTCCTGCTTATTCCTAAGATGTAATTTAATGTACCGAGAAAACAGGCGATCACTGGTTTTAGGAAAATCCCAAATTTCATAGATGTGGGCTATCCTATAGCCTTTCTCTATGGCCATCTCAAGCTCTATAGTGCACAATGTACCTGCCAGAGCCCGCTCTTCATCACTATGTGTACATTCCTCTGTCTGCGAATTTACAGAGCATGTGTAGCATAGAGGAAAGAATAATTTTTTGTTGAGTTTTACCGGTAGAACAGGAAAAAATAAATCCCTCGGAGGGTAGACCTTGACTTTGGCAATACCAAAGTAATTTTCAATGAACCCAAAACCCTCATAGATAATGAGTGGATGACCAATGGGGTATGTTTTAGTTTTGTTTACAAAGGGATACAGGCTGGTGAAATCATAGTAATGTAGCATCTCCCCAGGTTTCAGTTGGTGAAGTTTAATGGCATTAGTACGTCCTCCATAAAGAGCATCGCGGGGGTCTAAAGGGGTAGGGAATTCCGTTTGGAGAAGAAATGATTGAAGATTAGATTCTTTTTGAATCATTTCATTCCATTCATGTTCCCACAGTACTCTCACTATGTAGCCACACCACTGCAGGTAATGTTTTTTAGCTAAAAAGGCATAATATAATTGACCATAGGAGGTGTTTGTGACCTTATTTGCATCGTATTCATTATAGCAGATTGGGCACCCATGATAAAAGCACCCCTGAAATTCAAATGCAATATATCTGTCGTTAACATAGACATAACCGTCTAAAAAATATTTCCCAACTCGTTTTTCACCCCCTCTTAAAGCATGTTGGATTACTATGTTCTCTGTGTGGGATACATACATAGCCACTGTATAGTGGGGGGTGAAAAGCGTTTTTTTGTCTTTTGATAATTATCACCCGGTAAAATGGCAATGGTCTTTTTTGGAAGAAATTTAAACCTGTACATTGACATACATACAGATGCAAGGGTTACGAGTTGGAAAGGATCAACACATCTGGACACTTTAATTTTTTCTTTTCTCGCTTACAGTATATTTTAACATTTTTCTGCGTCATTTCCATGACACGCTCCCTGTAAAGTTCACGTGAGTGTCTCAGAATCTCAACATCTTGTTTGCAGTAAGACTTTAGTTCAGACTTAAAGTCAAAAGTTATAACTCAATTTCTGCCACAAATTTGTGCAGACATAACAAAGGCAAATAGGCAAAAAATAGATGAATCAATAAAACCAATCATTTAGTAATAAATTTCATAAAATTCTTTTCTACAAGGAAATTTCTAAAAAAAAAAAAAAAAAAGGGAGTACAAATGTAATGATAGATGCTCACAGAATTAAGCTTTATGCAACATAATCACAGAATGGTTTTTTCTTTTCTTTTTTAAAATTTTTTACATACAAATTATCTCCAAATAGTGTTTATTTCTTAAGCATAAATTCATAAGCTATATTTATATAAAATTCTGTCTAAATATTTTTAGGGAAAGGCCCAATAGTTCTAAAAGCAGAAGAAACACATCTTTGATTAAATAGTGTGAAATACACACTGCTGAAGGTAAATAACAATTGGGTTTAACTCCCTATACTATGTGTATACCATGATAATCAAAGACAAGGCTAACTAATCCTTAATGGAGTAATCACAATGCATAAATGCTCAGATAGTAGCGACTTTTGTTCTCAATGTTTCTCTGATTAATTACAAATACTTATAAACAAAAATGCATAAGCTTACTTGATTGTGTAAATATGTATCTAATTGTTGTAACAAAGGAACAACCTAACTGTGTGTGCAGCCAAGAAAATTTCTCCTTAATGTGAATATATCCAATGCCTAGTGCAGAGAACTACAGGTTAATCATGTGTCCTGCTTAATATGCCAGCTATACTGATTCAATTTGAAATAAGCTATTCCTGCATGATGTAACAATGCAATCCTGTTATACAACAACTTAGGCTACTTTCACACTTCAGGTTTTCGGCGTCAGGCGCGATCCGGCTTCGTGCCGGAACGCCGGATCCGGCAAATGTTAGTAAAACCGGATGTGACGGATCCAGTTTTCTGCCGGATCCGTCTTTTTCTTGACAGACAAAACCGGATCCGTCTCATCCGGTTCATCCGTTTTTCGACGGATTACGCCGGATCCGGTTTTTAAAATTGACCCTTGTGGCCTTCCGAACGGGATTGGCTACTGGAAAACTATATATAGCATGTTCCTACAGCCCTTCTTTGACAGGTTGTAGAGGAGAAAGTGCAGGTTGGAGAGAAGAGCAAGTTATTGGCGAAGATGGATGTTGTCATTGGAAATATTTTGAAGAATTTGGCGGATTTTATAGCGGAGGCGAATCGTTTGAGGGTGATTGTTCTGGAGAAGGAGAGAGCGAGACAGCAGCGCATCAGGCATCGTAGACGACGTTTGTGGATCCACCCCATCACAGCCAAGAGAATGACGCGTGGGGTCTATTCTACACTCTGCATGGACCTTCGACGAAACCCGGATAAATTTTTTGGATATGTTAGGATGAAAATGGAGAATTTTGATTACTTGGTGGAGCACATTGCACACCTCATAAGAAAAGCGGACACCTATTGCCGCTTCTCTGTTTCACCCACAGAGCGTCTGATGGTGACTTTAAGGTAAGCCACATTTATTGGATGTGATCGCATCAGAGCACACTTTCACTGCAATCTTGTTGGTGGTAGTTTGTATCTCCAAGTGTTATAGCTCAGTTTTGGTATGTAATGCTGTGATTTAAAACTAATTTATTGTTTTTTAATTCCCCACAGATTTCTTGCAACTGGAGAATCCCTTTCGTCACTGCATTTCCAGTACAGACTCGGGATTTCCACCATATCTGGAATAGTGAAGTACACATGCCGTGCACTGTGGGACTCCTTAGCTGAAGAGTTTTTACCAGAGCCCACAACAGAGAGGTGGATTGAAATTGCTGACAAGTTTCAACAGATATGTCAGTTTCCCAACTGCTTGGGCGCTGTGGACGGGAAACATATCCGCATTGTAAAGCCAGCTGGATCGGGATCGGAATATTTCAATTACAAGAAATATTTTTCAATTGTCCTCATGGCCATCGCTGACGCGGAATACAAATTTATTGCGGTTGATATTGGGGCCTATGGCCGCTCCAATGACTCTCAAGTTTTCAAACTGTCTGCCATGGGGCGTAAACTGTATGGAAACACCTTCCAGTTCCCACCACCTAGACCGCTGCCGCAAACATCTGGTCCACCTATGCCATTTGTCTGTGTAGGGGATGAAGCCTTCCAGCTGTCAGAACACCTTTTGAAACCGTACTCTAGCAGAGGATTGACAAGACCAAAACGCATTTTTAATTACCGCCTCACAAAAGCAAGAAGAATGGTTGAATGTACCTTTGGTATTCTGACAGCCAAATGGCGGGTCCTATTGACTGCGATCAACCTCAAGACAGAAACTGCGGACGAGGTGATCAAAGCGTGCGTGGTACTCCACAATTTTGTTATCTGCAAGGAACCCATTTCCATTGAGGACACCTCTGAAGAAACCACCTTGCAAGATTACCATGACATTACCACTAGAAGTTCTCTGACGGTTTCAGTAATGAGGGACAATTTTGCACTATACTTTATGTCACCTCAAGGCAGAGTACACTGGCAGGATGACAGAGTGTGAAAGATTTGTGCCCAACAAACTTGTGTACCTTCTGTACCAACAGTATATACCTTTGCCAACCAAAGTTGGCTATCTTGTCATGGTCTCTATTTTTAGCTTTAGGCCACAGGTGTGTACCTGGTTGTGTTTTATGCAAAGTATTTCACCTTTTAACAAAAGTTGTGTACATTGTTAGGAAATCACCAACAATAAACACCACTTTTTAGGTGAAATACTTTGCTTCAAACACAACCAGGAACACAACTGTGGCAAAAAGCTAAAATTTACCCACAGTTATATACCTAGTTTTGAATACCATTTCACCTTTTAAATACCCTGTATTTAACCTTTTTCGCCGCAGAAAGAAATGACAGACAACCAGTGTAAAATAATTTAACTTTTATTGAAAAATGTTTTTTTTAGTAAACTTTTTTAAAATTTTAATAAACTTGTTTAATAAAGCTTTGAAACTATAAAACTGAAACCATAAAACTGGTCATTTTTATTTAAATACACACATTATAAATCTGTGTAGTGTGTGGTGGAAATACTGCCGTAGGGGCTGCGGGACACTTCGACACTGGGAGTGTGGAGAGAGGACTGGGATCGTGGTGGGGAAGGAACAGTTAGAGGTGAAGGTGTGGAAAAAACTACAGAATGGGTGGACATGTGGGAAGCAGAAGAGGTGGTGGGTGGTGGAGTGGAGGGTTGGGCAGGGACTGTAGGAGCAGATGATGTTGATGGCAAGTTGTATGGGGAAGGAGTTTGGTACGGGGCAGGTTGCTGGAAGTGGGGAGATGTCTGGTACGGGGCAGGTTGCTGGAAGTGGGGAGATGTCTGGTACGGGGCAGGTTGCTGGAAGTGGGGAGATGTCTGGTACGGGGCAGGTTGCTGGAAGTGGGGAGATGTCTGGTACTGGGGAGGTTGCTGGTACTGGGGAGTTTGCAGGTACTGGGGAGGTTGCTGGTACTGGGGAGGTTGCTGGTACTGGGGAGGTTGCTGGTACTGGGGAGGTTGCTGGTGCTGTGGAGGTTGATGGTGCTGGGGAGGTGGATGGTGCTGGGGAGATGGATGGTGCTGGGGAGGTGGATGGTATGTAATAGGAGGGGGAGGATGGAAAGTGGCTGGAGGGGGTGTAGATGTAATAGGAGGGGGAAGATGGAAAGTGGCTGGAGGGGGTGTAGATGTAATAGGAGGGGGAGGATGGAAAGTGGCTGGAGGGGGTGCAGGTGGAGGAACTACTGTGGTGGGAGGAGGAGGTTGGGAGGTAACTTGCTGGAGAGCAGTGTGGCATGAATGCATTACATGCATCTGCTGGGCAGGAGAGAGCGTTTCCATGCGCTCCACAACAGACCTGAAAAAGGTGTGGTTTGGCGAAGATCTTGCTTCTGAATGCATGGTTTGCAGAAGTGTCTTCACCTCCAGAATGCTGGAGTTGATCTGCTGATAGCCTGCGGAGATTTGCTCTGACAAGACTTTTAGACAGTTCTGGAAAGATGCATTCAGATGCAAGAACTCTGGCGCATAAGTCTTTTCCTGACCCCTCTGCCGCTGCTGCCCAGTACCCGCAGGTGTACTAGAGGTGGCAGGGGCAGAAGGGTGGGGTAAAGGGAAAGCGATCTCCTCACCAGCAGCTTCTTGTAATGTAGGCGGCCACGATGCTCCTGTGCTGGTGGATGGGACTGATGGGTCGAATGTGTGGGAAGGCTGGGAAGGTGCAGATGTACCGGGGTGGTCGAACTCTCCCTCGGTGCCGGTCTCCTCAGGGATCGCCTCAGAAGGGTCCAATCGTGCAGGCTCCCGAGTGCTGCTCACCGTGCTGTGGAATAAAGAGAAAAAAAAACAATTAAAATAGTGACATGGTATGGCCCTGGCTGAAAAAAAAAAGTTACATCTAAACATTTTTTTGTCACATGTGGTGTGTAATATTTACCTTCTGGTGAGCATTGTCTCCCGGAGGAACGACAGGGCTCGTGCGTACTTGTACTTGCTCCTGCGTCCTCCAGATCCACTCGGGGCCCGCATCTCTTTATTGAACTCCTTCTTGAAACGATCCCTCACAGACCGCCACCGCTTCACAATTCTCTCCCCTGAAACGAGAAAGGACAAAGTGGTTAGTATACAACATCAGTGTTTCCCAAACTCCAGTCCTCATGGTCCCCAGGGGTCATGTTTTCAGGATTTCCAAAGTAAATAGAAATCCTGAACACATGATCCGTGGGGACCACGAGGACTGGAGTTCGGGAAACACAGGTTTAAATCAAGCAACCGGTACTGTATATACTTACGCTCTTTAATCTGGGCCCGAGCTTCGGGGTCCTCCCAGCGGTCCACAAGGAGCGAACAGATTTCCTCCCAGAGTCGTCGGGTAACAATCAGGTCAGCGTGGCGTCGGTCAGCCATATTCCAGAGCGGCTCCCTTTCTCTGACGAGATCGATGAGGCGGTCGACATCAATCCCTCCATCCTCACCGTCAGAGTCGGGAGCACGCTGTGAAGGCTGTTAAAGAAAAAGACAAAAATAACATAATTAGCCTCCACAAAAGAAATGAAATAAAAAGTGCAAAAAAAACAAAGCAAAAATATTTATACTTACACGCTGGTGACCGCCGCGTTGCTGTCGCCGACGACCCTGGGAGGCACTGCGAGGACCTCTTGGCCGAGCACCAGATTGGGAAGACTAGAGAAGAAAACAAAAAATGTTATGTTTTTGGATGTAGGCATTTGTTTGCTGTGTGTGGTCTGCAGAACATTGTTTTCTATGTGTTGTGTGTAGTGTGATGTTGTGTTTCTGCGTTTGATGCAAAAAACTTACCAATTGTGAGCCCACTCCAAGTGTCTGTCCACCCCTTCCTTCTTCTTCTGGGAGCTCCTCTTCATCTTGTGATTCCTGTTTTGAAATAAAAGGCAATGAATACACATATATTACAGAGATGATGGATTTTGGAAATAAAAACTTACCGTCAAATGCTGACGATGCGAGGGAGGGCTCCCAGAAGATGTGCTGTCTTCCTCATGGCCAGACTCCATGGCTGTGGGTGGTGTTTCTGCTGCTGCCATTGCTGCTGCTGCATCTATTGGGCGGCTGTTGAATAAAGAGAAACAAAGAGCCAATGAATATCTTGATATTCCATAGCCCTAGTTTGGAGGAATGGGGGATTTGATAATTACCGTCTCTCATCTGCTGCTGGACTCCCCTCCCGTTGTTCAGCATGCTGCTCCATTTGGGGTGGTGCTGATGGTGCTGCTGCTGCAGATGTCTGCTGCCTTCTCCTGCTCCTGGTTCTTGGCTTGGGTGGCATGTTGGGTGTGGCTGAGGGTCCCATTGTCTTGCTTTTATATATGTCCTGTGGGCAGAGCTACTGAGCATGCTCAGACCAAAAAAACCGGATCCGGCTGTCGCCGGATCCGGCGCATTGCGGCGCTCATAGGCTTTCATTGTATGAAAAAGCCGGACACGCCGGATCCGGCGTGTCCGGCTTTTTCGACGGATACAAAAAACGTTACAGTCACCGTTTTTTCCAGACGCCGGATCACGTCACATTGCCGGATCCGGCGAAAATCGGATGAAACGCATGGCCATCTGGCTCGATCCGGCTCTAATGCAAGTCAATGGGGGGGAAACCAGATCCGGCATTGCATTTCGACGGATCCGGTTTTAGTCAAAAGCGCCGGATCGCGCCTGAAGCAGAAAACCTGATGTGTGAAAGAGGCCTTACATGTATAAAACTTCTGCGGCTCTCTCATACACGTGTCTGGTTACCCCGACAGCGCCGTTTTGCCATACTGGCTTCCTCAATAGGGGAAGCCAGTATGGCGAAACAGCGCTGTCGGGGTAACCAGACACGTGTATGAGAGAGCCGCAGAAGTTTTATACATGTAAGTTGTTGTATAATTGCAAACAGGATTGCATTGTTACATCATGCAGGAATAGCTTATTTCAAATTGAATCAGTATAGCTGGCATATTAAGCAGGACACATGATTAACCTGTAGTTCTCTGCACTAGGCATTGGATATATTCACATTAAGGAGAAATTTTCTTGGCCGCACACACAGTTAGGTTGTTCCTTTGTTACAACAATTAGATACATATTTACACAATCAAGTAAGCTTATGCATTTTTGTTTATAAGTATTTGTAATTAATCAGAGAAACATTGAGAACAAAAGTCGCTACTATCTGAGCATTTATGCATTGTGATTACTCCATTAAGGATTAGTTAGCCTTGTCTTTGATTATCATGGTATACACATAGTATAGGGAGTTAAACCCAATTGTTATTTACCTTCAGCAGTGTGTATTTCACACTATTTAATCAAAGATGTGTTTCTTCTGCTTTTAGAACTATTGGGCCTTTCCCTAAAAATATTTAGACAGAAGTTTATATAAATATAGCTTATGAATTTATGCTTAAGAAATAAACACTATTTGGAGATAATTTGTATGTAAAAAATTTTAAAAAAGAAAAGAAAAAAACATTCTGTGATTATGTTGCATAAAGCTTAATTCTGTGAGCATCTATCATTACATTTATACTCCTTTTTTTTTTTTTAGAAATTTCCTTGTAGAAAAGAATTTTATGAAATTTATTAATAAATGATTGGTTTTATTGATTCATCTATTTTTTGCCTATTTGCCTTTGTTATGTCTGCACAAATTTGTGGCAGAAATTGAGATATAATATGCTGAATTGAGGTGGCTATTAGTTTTGGACTATTTTGTTAAGTATTAAAGTCAAAAGTTGTATTTTCCTGCGTCTCATACCACTCTATGAATTCCCCTTTCTCATTAGGTGACATGTACTCTACCCCATAATATTTTACAGCTGGTAGGGGACCCACATAGTTTTGATTTTCTTCGGTGTTAAAAAAGTGGGGGAAATGTCCTTTTGAACCTGAGAATCCCATAGCCTGCGGCATCTTACTAAGCTTCATCGGTATGAAATTTAGGGAGTCAATAAACCTCAGTTACACACAAGAGACGGCCACCTGGGGATAATCAATTTCATACAGAGTTTTTCAGAAATCAATTCCTTAACAATAAAGTATGCGTCGTATCTTCCAGCATTGTGAGCTATAAACGTATATCCAGAAAATGTACCGGATGTAAAGAATTGCACAAAATCATGAGTTGCTGATTTACCTTCAAACTCCCAGGAGGGGCTACCATACACCATTGTAGCATAAATATAATTTGGGATGTGAGTACCTGTCTCCTGCATACATTCAAAGTCATAAAATATATATTGATCTGTTGCCTCCTTTGGTACATACCGGGGCATGTAACAAAGGTGCTCATCAAATTTAATTAAACGTCTGAGACAGACAGGACAACGCAACCCTTTACATTTATGTTCGGAATCACTTTCTCTGGAGAGAAAATGATGACATTTATCACAAAATGTTTTAAGTCTGCCAGAGGTGTAGCTAGGGTTTCGGTTCGGGGGGGGCAAAACTCCTGAGTGGGCTCCTAACTAGGTAACTTTGATTACAACTCAGTGACGCCCCCTAATAGTGGATGTAGGAGATGATTCCCCTCCAACCTCCAACTGGCTGTCATCTACCGCCCCCCAGGGCCAGCCACCACCTTCTTTGACCACTTCACCACCTGGTTACTTCATTTCCTTTCCGCGGACATCCCTACTATCATCATGGGCGACTTCAACATCCCCATTGACACTTCCCTCTCAGCTGCCACTAAACTTATATCTCTCACTTCCTCCTTCGGCCTCACTCAATGGTCTTCTACAGCCACCCACAAAGATGGCCACACACTGGACCTCATCTTCACCCGCCTCTGCTCCCTATCTAACCTCTCTAACTCACCTCTTCCTCTCTCTGACCACAACCTGCTCACATTCTCTTCCCTCTTCACTCCATGTCTACAATCCCCACCCCACAAACTTTCACACCCTCGCAGGAATCTTAAACACCTTGACCTACACTCATTCTCCGAATCCCTCCTCCCTCTTACAGATATAAGTTCCTTACACAATGCGGATGACGCTGCCGCTCTATATAACACCACAATAGCTGTAGCTTTGGAATCCGCTGCCCCACTTACACATACCAAAACTCGCAAAATCAACAGACAGCCCTGGCACACCAGCCTGACCAAAGAGCTGAGGCGAGCTTCCAGGGCTGCTGAGCGCAGATGGAAAAGATCCCACTCCAACGAGCATTTCATCGCATTCAAACAGTCCCTCACTACTTTCAAGACCACACTCGCCACAGCTAAACAAACCTACTTCTCATCTCTCATATCCTCCCTGTCTCACAACCCTAAACAGTTATTCAACACCTTCAATTCTCTCCTCCGCCCCCCAGCACCTCCTCCCTCCCCACTCATCTCAGCTGAAGACTTTGCCTCATTTTTCAAGCAGAAAATTGATAACATCAGGGACAGTTTTGGTCAACAACCCCCAGAGCCCTTCCTCCCGACTTCCCAGCCCTCCACCTTCAAAACCAACTTCTCCACCATTACAGAAGATCGACTCTCCACTCTACTCTCAAGATCACATCTCACCACCTGTGCACTCGACCCGATCCCATCCCACTTCATCCCAAACCTCACCACAGTCTTCATCCCAACCCTAACCCATCTCTTCAACCTATCACTAACAACTGGTGTTTTCCCCTCAAGCTTTAAACATGCCTCCATCACACCTATCCTCAAAAAGCCCTCTCTTGACCCATCCTCTGTATCTAGCTATCGCCCTATATCACTTCTCCCATACGCCTCCAAGCTACTGGAACAACACGTCTACCTTGAACTGTCCTCCCATCTCTCTTCTTGCTGCCTCTTCGACCGCTTACAATCTGGCTTCCGGTCACACCACTCCACTGAAACTGCCCTTACTAAGGTCACCAATGACCTCTTAACTGCCAAGAGCAAGCGACACTACTCTGTCCTCCTCCTCCTGGACCTGTCGGCTGCCTTTGACACAGTGGACCATTCCCTATTATTACAGACCCTCTCATCCCTCGGCATCACAGACTTGGCCCTCTCCTGGATCTCATCATACCTAACAGACCGGACATTCAGCGTCTCCCACTCACACACCACCTCCTCACCTCGCCCCCTATCTGTCGGAGTCCCACAAGGTTCAGTCCTAGGGCCCCTGCTGTTCTCTATTTACACCTTTGGCCTGGGACAGCTCATAGAATCTCATGGCTTTCAGTATCATCTTTATGCTGATGACACACAGATCTACATCTCTGGACCAGATATCACCTCCCTACTAACCAGAATCCCTCAATGTCTGTCCACTATTTCATCCTTCTTCTCCACTAGATATCTGAAACTCAACATGGACAAAACAGAATTCATCATCTTTCCCCCATCTCACGTGACCCCCCCCTACGAACCTATCAATTACAGTAAATGACTGCCCACTCTCCCCAGTCCCACAAGCTCGCTGCCTCGGAGTAATCCTTGATGCTGATCTCTCCTTCAAACCACATATCCAAACCCTTTCCACTTCCTGCCGACTTCAACTCAAAAATATTTCACGCATCCGTTCATTCCTCACCCAAGAATCTGCAAAAACCCTAGTCCATGCCCTCATCATCTCTCGCCTTGACTACTGCAACCTCATGCTCTGCGGCCTCCCCTCAAACACTCTCGCACCCCTCCAATCTATTCTAAACTCTGCTGCCCGACTAATCCACCTGTCCCCCCGCTATTCCCCAGCTTCTCCCCTCTGTCAATCCCTTCACTGGCTCCCAATTGCCCAGAGACTCCATTACAAAACCCTAACCATGACATACAAAGCCATCCACAACTTGTCTCCTCCATACATCTGTGACCTCGTCTCCCGGTACTTTCCTGCACGCAACCTCCGATCCTCACAAGATCTCCTTCTCTACTCCCCTCTTATCTCCTCTTCCCACAATCGCATACAAGATTTCTCTCGCGCATCTCCCCTACTCTGGAACTCTCTACCACAACATATCAGACTCTCACCTACCATCGAAACCTTCAAAAAGAGCCTGAAGACCCACCTCTTCCGACAAGCCTATAACCTGCAGTAACCACCGATCGACCAAACCGCTGCACGACCAGCTCTACCCTCGCCTACTGTATTATCACCCATCCCTTGAAGATTGTGAGCCCTCGCGGGCAGGGTCCTCTCTCCTCCTGTACCAGTTATGACATGTATTGTTTAAGACTATTGTACTTGTTTTTATGTATACCCCCCTCACATGTAAAGCGCCATGGAATAAATGGCGCTATAACAATAAATAATAATAATAATAATAATAATAATGATTGCGATGTTACTGAAAATAATCCCTATATAAAGACCAACATGCATATTACCACAAAACGGTCAGTAGTGTTGAGCATTCCGATACTGCAAATATCGGGTATCGGCCGATATTCGCTGTATCGGAATTCTGATACCCAGTACCGATATTTTTTCAATATCGGATACCGGAATCGGAAGTTCCCATAATGCAATGAGCCACTGTTGTGGCTGTGATTGGCTGCTGAAATTATGTCATCATGATGCACGGTCTGTGCGCATCATGATGCGCCATCAGTGCGGGCCTGCCGGGGGTCTGTGCCGGCTGCCGGGGGTCCGTGCCTGCTGCCGGGGGTCTGTACGGGCCTGCCTGGGGTCTGTGCCGGCTGTCTGTACGGGCCTGCCGGGGGTCTGTGCCGGCTGCCGGGGGGTCTGTGCCGGCTGCCGGCGGTCTGTACGGGCCTGCCAGGGGTCTGTGTGTGTGTGCAGGCATCGTCTGATGGGACTACAAGTCCCATCGGGTGATGCCTGCTACAATGACAGTGATTGACACATTAGCCAATGATGGGACAGTAGTAGTCCCATCATCCGGCTAATGTGTTGAATGTAAAAAAAAAAAAAACCATACATACTACATACATACTACATATATACTACATTCATACAACATACATACATACTACATACATACTACATTTATACAGCATACTACATACATACTACATTCATACAGCATACATACATACTACATATATTCAACATTCATACAACACACATACATACTACATACATACTACATTCATACTGTGATAAAACACTCCGGGATCGCCTTTGCTGGGGTCAAAGGTCACGTGCGTTCAGCATGAAACTCAGGCGCAGAGCTGGGATTCGGGTGTAACTGACCCTGAGTCAGGTTTATTAACAGTGAAAGCAATGCAAAAAGGAAATAAAACATAAAACAAATCCTTGCCTGTCCGGCACTAACTAAACAATGGACAACCTAACTACCAACTGGCGGGCTTCTCCCGTCCAGCCAAACCACAGTTGCAGTGGGCACTGCTTCCACACACGTGTGTCTCTCACACAGACAGGCTCTCTGTGTTCCCAGGCTGAGACACTCACACAACCACCTGGCATCCTTTTATATCTACCTCCCATTATTCATTAGCAAGCAGGTGCGATACTGACCAGACTAGGCCACATAGGAAAGGAATCTGGGCGAGATATACCTGCCCTCATCCACTATTCCCACATGATTCTCACATATTCCCCCCCTCTGCTCAGACCACTCTGGTCGAGCAATGACACCCGCCAAACAGTGCACTCGGGACAGGGCATCTGCATTCCCCATCTGTACCCCTGGGCGGTGCTCCACTGTAAAAGTGTAGGCCTGCAGGGCAAGGAACCACCGGGTCACCTGACTATTCCGTTCCTTGTTCAAGTGCATCCACTTGAGAGGGGCATGGTCAGTGATCAGCCTGAACTTTTGGCCCACCAGGTAATATTTGAGGGCCTCTAGAGCCCACTTAATGGCTAGGCACTCTTTTTCTACGACTGCATACCTTTGCTCGTGTTTATTCAGCTTCCTGCTGAGATAGAGGACTGGGTGTTTCACTCCGTCCCTCACTTGTGAGAGTACGGCCCCGATACCGGTATCAGAGGCATCCGTTTGTACCACAAACTCGCTGCGGAAGTCCGGAGTCACCAGTACGGGCTGAGAGCAAAGTGCCCGTTTTAGGCTATGGAAGGCTTCTTCAGCCGCTACACTCCATTTAATCATGACGGAGTCTTTCCCTTTTGTAAGATCCATCAGGGGGGTAGTGATGGCTGCAAAATTGGGTATGAACCGGCGATAATAGCCAGCGATCCCCAGGAAGGCTTGCACCTGCTTCTTGTTGACAGGTTGTGGCCAGTCCTGAACCGCCTGAATCTTATCAACCTGGGGTTTAACAACACCCCTCCCAATTACATACCCCAAATACCGGGCTTCTTCTAGCCCGATGTGACATTTCTTGGGGTTCGCGGTTAGACCTGCCCCCCACAGGTCGTCAATCACAGCTTGTACTTTCTGGAGATGAGTCTCCCAGTACCGCCTATGTGGCCTCAAGACTCGATCCATCAGTCTCTGGAAGGTCGCCGGTGCCCCGTGCAGTCCAAACGGCATATACACATACTGAAATAAACCTTCCGGCGTAGCAAATGCCGTCTTTTCTCTGGCAGCCTCAGCCAGAGGGATCTGCCAATACCCCTTTGTTAGATCTAGGGTCGTAATATACCGGGCTTTTCCTAACCGATCTATTAACTCGTCGACCCGGGGCATAGGATAGGCATCAAATTTTGAGACCGCATTCAGTTTCCTGAAGTCATTGCAGAACCGGATGGTGCTGTCCGGTTTAGGAATTAGCACAATCAGGCTGGACCATGCACTGTGCGATTCCTCAATGACTCCTAACTCTAACATTGCCTTGACTTCTCGGGAAACGGCTTCACGGCGTGCTTCTGGGATTCGGTAGGGCTTTACATGAACTGTGACACCAGGTTCCGTTACGATGTCATGTTTCATTAGCATAGTCTGCCCGGGTTTTTCTGAGAAAAACTTTTGGTTGTGAAGTAGAAACTGCCTGACCTCAGTCTTTTGCCGCTCCGAGAGAGTCTCTGCAACCCGTACCTCCGGTACGGTATGCGAGCAGACAGGACGGGCCAGCTCCGCTGACAAGGCAGACCGATCCTTCCAGGGCTTTATCAGATTTACATGATAAATCTGTTCAGGTTTCCGTTTACCTGCCTGGTATACTTTGTAGTTTACTTCACCAACTCTTTCCTTGATCTCAAAGGGGCCCTGCCACTTTGCCAGGAACTTACTGTCCACCGTGGGGACCAGGATCAACACCCTATCTCCGGGTGCAAACGTACGGATCTTGGCGCCCCTATCATAGATTCTTTTTTGGGCTCCTTGAGCCTGTATCATGTGTTCTTTGACGATAGGCATAACAGCCGCAATACGGTCCTGCATTTGTGTGACGTGATCTATCACTGTTTTAAATTGAGTGACCTGACTCTCCCAGGTTTCTTTTGCAACGTCTAACAGTCCGCGAGGACATCGGGCGTACAATAACTCGAAAGGCGAGAATCCCGTGGAAGACTGGGGTACTTCCCTGATGGCAAAAAGCAAATACGGAAGTAAATAGTTTCAGTTCTTCCCATCCTTGTCTATCACCTTTCTCAGCATCTGCTTCAGAGTTTTATTGAACCGTTCGACCAACTCGTCTGTTTGAGGGTGATACACGGATGTGCGCAACGGTTCGATTTGTAACAATCGGCAGAGCTCCTTCATTACCCTGGACATAAAGGGGGTCCCCTGGTCGGTGAGTATCTGTTTTGGTATACCGACCCGACTAAACACATGCACCAGTTCCTTGGCAATTGTCTTGGTGGCCGTGTTACGCAAAGGGATGGCCTCTGGGTAACGAGTGGCATAATCCAAGATGACCAGGATATGTTGGTGTCCACGTGCAGACCGTGGAAGGGGCCCAACTAAATCCATCCCAATCCTCTCAAACGGGACTTCAATAATAGGTAGGGGTACCAAAGGGCTACAGAACCGGGGCTTAGGTGCAGAGGCTTGGCAGTCAGGACAAGACTCACAATATACACGGATATCGTGATGCATGCCTGGCCAAACAAAACAGTGTAAAATCCTTTTGGTGGTTTTCTGGACTCCCAGGTGACCTCCCATCACATGTCCGTGGGCCAGGTCCAGCACCTGCCGCCGGTAGGGTTTTGGCACGACTAACAGTTGCACCGTATCTTCCCCCTTTTTCTCTATCTGATAGAGTAAATCATTCTCCAGAACCATGTAAGGATATGCCAGCCTAGAGCCAGGTTCTACGGGTACCCCATTTATCACTTTTACATTTGTCCTAGCCTGAGAAAGGGTAGGATCCTTTATTTGCTGGCTTTGGAAGTCATCTTTCTGAACTTCTAAATCCGGCAAACGGGGAGGTGGACGGCTGTCGGCCTCCTCCTCTTCCCCGGTCTCCTCCGTATCACCCGCCATGACTGAAAACGGGAACTGCAGGTCATATCCCGCAGACTCTTCCCCAGAGTCTTCCGGGGAGACCTCTTCCAGGGGTTCGGGACCCACACGCTCCCTGGGAGAAGAATCATGTACACTATTACCCGAGGGCATCAACTGATTCTCCCACAATTGCCAGAAGTGGGGAAAATCCCGGCCCAGGATAACATCATGCAATAACGCCGGGACGAGTCCCACTTTATGTTGCACAGACCCATAGGAAGTAGTAATGCATATGACCGTGGTGAGGTACGAACAGGTGTCTCCATGCACACACGTTACAGAAAATTTGTCTGATGGTCCAGTCAGGGCTGACACCAGACTGGCCTTCACCAGAGTCACCACACTTCCCTAGTCTAACAATGCCACCACCTTTTTGCCATCAACAGTTAAATCACACAAGTGTTTTTCCACATCCTTTTGACCGGCATTCACACTCACTACCCGTGCAACCATAGACATGCGGTTTTTAGAGTCTGTGACGTCGCACTGCATGGGCTCAGTAGTGACCGGACAGTTCACAGCAATATGTCCCATCTCTTGGCAGCGGAAACACCTAACGGGCCCCTTGCTTAGACCATAGTTCGTTACTCTCGGCGTCGCAGTGCGGGCAGTCCCGTTTTCCTCCCCCACTGTCTTAGGGATTTTTCCATCTCCCCTACTCCCTGGAACAGTCTTACCGGTTCCACGTGGAGATGATGAAGAACGAGGTGGGGTAGCGTCGTCTCGGAGTCCTTCCGCCACGGAGTAACGTTCAACCAGATCCACCAGTTGATCTGCCGTCGTAGGATTTCAATGGCTTACCCACTTCCTCAGGGCTGGCGGTAGAGCTCTCAGGTACTTGTCCATGACGACTCTCTGGATTATCTCTGGCGCTGTCAACACCTCGGGTTGTAGCCACTTCTTCGTCACGTGGACCAGGTCGAACATCTGGGACCGCGGTGGTTTATCCGGCTGATAAGTCCATTGATGCACTCTCTGTGCACGGACAGCGGTAGTCACTCCCAGCCGGGCCAAGATCTCGGCTTTCAGTTTGTCAAAGTCCTGCGCGGCTTCAGGCTCTAAGTCATAATAAGCCTTTTGGGCCTCACCGGAAAGAAACAGGGCAATCAGGCCGGCCCATCGTGCCTTCGGCCATTTTTCTCGCACCGCCGTCCGTTCAAACGTGGTCAGGTATGCCTCGACGTCATCTTTGGTCGTCATCTTCTGCCAGTACCGACTCACGTGAATCACTCTCGACTCGGCTTCCAGGTTAACCTCATGTAGGCTTGCCAGGCGCTGTGCCACCTGCTGGAAAAGCGAACGATCGGTAGCTGTCATGTCCACCAACTCCTTCAGCTGGGCCATCATCACCCGATTAGCTTCTTGCTGGACGGCGGTGGACTGTACCAGCGCTTTCACCACGTCCTCCATGCTCATGCTTGCAACGTGATGCCCGCGTTCTCCACCACAATGTGATAAAACACTCCGGGATCACCTTTGCTGGGGTCAAAGGTCACGTGCGTTCAGCATGAAACTCAGGAGCAGAGCTGGGATTCGGGTGTAACTGACCCTGAGTCAGGTTTATTAACGGTGAAAGCAATGCAAAAAGGAAATAAAACATAAAACAAATCTTTGCCTGTCCGGCACTAACTAAACAATGGACAACCTAACTACCAACTGGCGGGCTTCTCCCGTCCAGCCAAACCACAGTTGCAGTGGGCACTGCTTCCACTCACGTGTGTCTCTCACACAGACAGGCTCTCTGTGTTCCCAGGCTGAGACACTCATACAACCACCTGGCATCCTTTTATATCCACCTCCCATTATTCATTAGCAAGCAGGTGCGATACTGACCAGACTAGGCCACATAGGAAAGGAATCTGGGCGAGATATACCTGCCCTCATCCACTATTCCCACATGATTCTCACAATACATACTACATACGTACTACATATTGTGAGGTAACGCTGTCATTCAAAGTTGGGGGACACTCGCTTGGCAGCCAATCAGATCCAGCACGGGTTTTCATAAGCCATAACATAGTCCATGAGGTTTATACATCATCATAAACCACAGAAGCAACATAAACAGCATTACAGCATAGCATCCATTATAGCTTCACTCTGGTTAAGCCTGTGGTCACACACAGGTTACTCAATGTCCATACTCAGGCCCTTCAGCCTCATCATTATCTCACCCACGTCAGGGTTCTCTCATGGCTGTTGCTCCACGCTGCAGACATCCACTCTATCCTCAGGGACTCCCAGATGCTGGCCGCCATTACACACACAGCCGCTCCACATGCTGTTAGTGAGGAGAGCCTTCTCCTCACAGGACCTTCCAAACTAGACCAATCAGGTCCCAGCATTCAACTACATGTGACCTACCCTAGCCACATTATATGGTCTATAGCCATGCCCACCGGGTCACGTGACTATGACCTCATCACAGGTCCTTCACACACTCACATAGCCTTTTAATACAGGCATTTTCAGACACACCCCTGGGTGGGTTTGTAGGTAACCAGAATCCGCCCATCTCTCTAGTTACCTGAAGACTTCTCCCTTATACTTAGAACCAACACCTCAGCAATGATATTGCTGATCACACATACACAAGTCTCCATCTCAAAGCCACCCACTTTGAGATACATAACTATCCTTCAGGATTCTGCCACTCATCCATTCTCTTGGGACATCCACACAGCACCCCCTTGTGAACACAGTGGTCATTACACCACATACCCCGCCCCTCTGTTCAAACTTGTGGGGTTGAACACACAATCTTACACCAGGATCTCGAGACCGGGCACTCATTACACCTTGCTCCATAGGTCGAGAGAACCGTCTCCCTCTGTCATCCGGCCTCATTTCTACGTTAGGCCTCCCCCGCCCCCAGAGGTCAAAATATCGGTCATTGTCTTTGACCCTCCCGTTGCAGTCTGTCTGCGTCATCAGACACTGTTTAGTCACCACCCTCCTAGAGTGCGCTTCGTCACCTGACCGTTCTCCCACTGACCGGCTCTCCCGGTTGGTACGGTCATCAGTCTTAATCGGTCCTACTGTCTGGCCTGCGTCTGACCCATTCAGCGTCTCACAGGAACTGCGGTCTCTGAGCCTCGCATGGCCCTTCGAACTGCCACTTGCTGACATTCTTCGGCCACCTGCCATGTCACTACTTGGAGGAACCCTCCGGGTCCTTACATCTTGGGTTGCAGGTGGCCGCCACCTGGTATTCCGTACTTCTTTATTAATTCGCTGACGGTCCAGCCTCAACTGCTCAATTTCTTGCAGGTACCCTCTCGATACTCCACGAGCATCCGAAAGTCTCTCAGGCTCTCCATGGAGCCAAGCACCATGATGGGAATTCTCCCCACTTCACTGGACACCGGGTCTTCATTATCAGGAGGGATCCTCACCCTCACCACACCGGAGATATTCACAAGGTCTTTCATTACCTTCCCGGATCTTCCGATGATTCTCCCAATCAGAGCTTTGGGTACCGGAACCACGTCTTTCCGCAAACCCAGCCGATCCATAGCCTCCCTGGCTAACTCCAGGCGTCGAGCAGCTTTCACATTACTCTGCCTGACCCGCTGTTTGGTGTGGAGACATTGTAGATGCATCTCTTTCAGGACAGCTACTCGGTTTGACATATCTTCTCTGTCCGATACTATCACCAACCGCCGAGTCTCAGGTGCCCAGTGCACCTCACACGCCTTGACCGCCTCATGTACACCTTCCTCCGCACAGGCGTCTTGCATGTCTTCTGGAACATCAATCACAGTCTTGAAGGACGTGTTCTTGCTCTCTTCCAGGCCAGGAGGCTCTGGCCTTACCACGGACACTTCCCTCACGACAGTTGACCCGACCGGGTGACTGTCTTCTTCAGTTCTTAACTCATCAACTTCACATGGTTGGATCACTTCATGACCCTTGGCCACTATGGCTACTGGCAGTTCTGTCTTATTATCACTCACACTCACCCACGGTAAGTCTTCGTCCAACTTCTCACGCAGACTTTTTACTACTCCTCTGAGTTCCTCCTTCTCTTCCTTGAGGTTCTTGTTCACACTTACATGTTAACTTACATGTGTACGCTATCCATACATGTTATCCGGGGATACAGTACCCTTTCTAACCTTTGTGCAATCACGTGCAATCCATACTGGGCCTAACACCGTCTGAGCCTGCCTCCTGATGTATAGACATATATTTTGAATGTGTACGCTATCCATACATGTTATCCGGGGATACGGTACCCTTTCTAACCTTTGTGCAATCACGTGCAATCCATACTGGGCCTAACACCGTCTGAGCCTGCCTCCTGATGTATAGACATATTTTGAATGTGTACGCTATCCATACATGTTATCCGGGGATACGGTACCCTTTCTAACCTTTGTGCAATCACGTGCAATCCATACTGGGCCTAACACCGTCTGAGCCTGCCTCCTGATGTATAGACATATATTTTGAATGTGTACGCTATCCATACATGTTATCTGGGGATACGGTACCCTTTCTAACCTTTGTGCAATCACGTGCAATCCATACTGGGCCTAACACCGTCTGAGCCTGCCTCCTGATGTATAGACATATATTTTGAATGTGTACGCTATCCATACATGTTATCTGGGGGTACGGTACCCTTTCTCACCTTTGTGCAATCACGTGTAATCCATACTGGGCGTGAGAACGGCTGGCGAGCTGTTAAGCAAGCTACAGCACCTGTGGTGTGCACACGTTTTTCATTTTTTCAGGAATGATGGTTAGGCCTAATTCCGGAACTGCGGTTGACCTGCACTTACTGGGAAATCATTGTTCGCGGGTAATAATTGTAATCAGTGATCCCCATCACTAACGTTGTTCAGCGGGTTATCTGCACCTGTAAGCGACAAACGCTGGCCTTTTCAGTGTAGCGCACATGCAGCCACGGACATGTAAGGGCATGACACACCAGTTATTGGCCAATCTCATGTGCCAGAGCCTCACGTGTCCCTCTAGTAAGCCGGACTCGGACCGCGGGGCATGACGGAGTCTCGTTCATTAACGGAATTAAGCTTGCAATGTGTGCATCTGTTCTGTAGCTGGCATGGTTGAGGTTTCCCAGGTGGAGTCGAATTTAACCGTAGGCTCCACTCCTGGTGGTGCCCTTGTGGACATTCCTTTAAGGTTCAGCTTTGCAACCATACTGCCCACGTAAAACAAACACTTTGCCTTCATGAACACTGTTTGGAGGGTCATGACTCGTGGGAATAACGCCGCCCAATCAGCTAACCTGCTAGAGAGATCGTTCGTTGCTCCCAAGCATGACATCACACTCCCTAGGAAGAAGGTAATGCCACTGTGGCGACCGTACTCCTGGGGGCGACACAAGTGCACTGATGCCCAGCCACTGCTCGATGAATCTGCTGGTACATTGACCCAGACCACTACATTCCCCTCGCACGCTACACGACCTGAATCTGACCCTGATGAAACTCAAGTTACCCTTCCCATATACAGTTCCATCTTACACGGTGACAAAAAGGAAGCTGCAGATGAAAGTGCAGGTTCGGCCCACCCGCCATCAGACACACCACCGTACTATCAGGGGCCCTGTGCCAGTGCCGTCGCCAACGAGTGGGCCCCCCCTGCTTGCTCAGGATCACAGCACTTGCAAAGTTGAAATACTGTGCAGTGAGATGGAAGATGGGGACGACGAGGAGTCCAGACAAGTACAGGGATTCCCTAGCGAGGAGACTTATTTGATTGTTTTCAATGTTGGGACAGCAATTTTTGGGGAGCACTATACTCTGGAGAATGATAGATGGGGCCCACCATACACTGGAACATTCCAAAGGTGGACATCAGACACTGGAGCAGCATTTACAGGGCCCATTATACACTAGAGCATTAGAAATGGGGCCCATTATGTTTGGAGCATTATTTGGGCCCATAAGACAGTGGAGCTTCATCCATGGGGACCAACATATACTGTAGCATTATGTGGAGCTCATCATATACTGTTTCAAACATTATATGGGACCAATGATTCTGTATGGAGAAATAGATGGGCCTCGTCATGAGATGTAAAAAGTGAAGTATTTTTCATTGTACTATACCGCTATTTCTCTGCCGTATCGGAGCATGATGAGTTGTGGTATGTGTTAAAGGGGCGCTCTTTCGCCCAGGGCACATGAAAACCTGCAGCCAGCCCTCCCCCCCCACAACTTTAGCCAAATAACCCCCATTTTTCAGTGCGTAACTTGTATTATGAAGTTAATTAAGGTTGACAAGCTTAAGTAAGAAGAATTGATGCTTTTGGCATTCAAATGGGCACTGTAGGTGTGTTTCCTGTTCTCCTCTCACTGCCGACTTTTATTCCCCATTGACTTACATTGGGTTTCGTGTTTCGGGACGACCCCGACTTTTCCCTATAATCGGCCGATCTTGCTCGTCCCGACTTTTGGAAAAGTCGGGTTTCACGAAACGAAACTCGACCCTAAAAAACCAAAAGTCGCTCAACTCTAGTCGTCATCGTTCATCATTTTGGCAATGCGGGGGTCCCTTTATAGGATCTGCAAGGCATAATCTGACATGTGGGTCAATGTTCCAGATGTCAATGATACACTGCGAGTGCTGGGTGGAGGAGTACTTTCTGGCAAATCCACATCCCTCCAGTCACGCACAAACCCTGTACCTGACATTGCCACGCCAACATTTTCTCTTGCCCCACGAGAAGCATCCTCCTCCCCTAAATAATCATCCCCATCATCATCCTCTTCCTCCACCTCATCCAGGAGAGGTCCCGGAGCAGACAATGGCTGACTGTCATCAAGGCTTCCCTCCTCCTCTTCCTCATCCTCCTCGGCTGCAGATGCCTGCTCCTTAATGTGCTTCAAAGTTTGCATGGGCAGACGCATAAGTGGGATGCTCATGCTTATGATGGCGTCATCTGCGCTTACCAGTCGTGTGCATTTATCAAAACACTGAAGGACTTTACAGAGGTCTTTCAGCTTCGACCACTGCACACCCGACAACTCCATGTCTGCCCTCATAGTGCCTGGCCGTGTATCCTCCCACAAATGCATTACAGCCTGCCTCTGTTCGCACAGCCTCTCAACCATGTGCAGGGTGGCGTTCCACCTTGTTGCAACGTCGATAATTAGGCGGTGCTTGGGAAGTTAGAGCAATCGCTGCAGCTTCTGCATGCGACTGGAGTGTACGGGCGACCGGCAGATGTGCGAGCACAGTCTTCGGACCTTCTGGAGCAGGCCTGTTAACTCTGGATAATTACTGAGGAAGCACTGCACCACCAGGTTCAAGGTGTGAGCCAGGCAAGATATGTGTCAGAGTTTTGAAAGGGCTATGGCTGCCACAAAATTCCGGCCGTTATCACTAACTACCTTCCCTGCCTCAAGATGTAGACTGCCCAGCCATGACTCAGTTTGTCTCTGCAAGTAGTCGGCCAATACCTCTGCGGTGTGTCTGTTGTCACCCAAACACATCATCTTCAACACAGCCTGCTGACGCTTACCACTAGCTGTTCGATAGTGGGACACCTCGTGTGCAACACTCGCAGCTGCAGATGGAGTGCTCGTGCGACTGCGCTCTGTGGATGAGCTTTCACTTCAGGAGGAGGAGGAGGGTCGAACGCCTACAGCCAACTGTTTCCTATACCATAGGCTCGGCAGCACTGTCCCACTGCCGCTGTCCCCTGTGGACCCTGCATCCACCACATTAACCCAGTGCGCAGTGATGGACACGTAACAGCCCTGGCCATGCCTACTGGACCATGCATCTGTTGTGAGGTGCACCTTTCCACTCAGATTGCTTGAGTGCATGGACAATGCGGTCTTTCACATGAAGGTGGAGGGCTGGAATGGCTTTTCGCGAAAAGAAGTGCCGACTGGCTAGGTCATAGCGTGGTACTGCGTAGGCCATGAGTTCGCGGAAAGCTTCGCTTTCAACCAACCGGTAGGGCATCATCTCTAATGAGATTAGTTTGGCAATGTGGGCGCTCAAACCCAGTGTACACGGATGAGTACTTTCTTGTCCTACTCATAGTCTCTGGTAGGGTGAGCTGGACTTGAGAGCTGCATATGGTGGAACTAGCGTGGACATGGTGGACTAAGAGAGGGTTGATGATGGTGATGGAGTTGGTGTTCTTTCTGATGGCCTTGATTCAGTCTTTCGTAGAAATAACATTGTGATTCCCTGACTGCTTTGGCCTTGCGATGACATCTCAACATTTGCTGCTGGTGGTGTGCTAACTGGTGGGCTTACAGTGGGGAAAACTATGTAGCGTTGCTGACTAGCTTCATTGGGAGCAGTTGCACATGTGGTTCGTTAGGTTTGGTAGTCCTTCCAAGCTTGCAAGTGCATGGTGGCTAAATGTCTAAGCATGCAACTGGTATTCAAATTTCTCCGATTTTTCCCTCGGCTAAAGGTCTTTGCGCACTTCTTACAGGTAACCTTTGCCTGATCATTAGGATTTTGTTAAAAAAAGTGCCACACTACACTCTTCCTACTAGGGAAGACATTTTGAGGCCTAGCATGCTGTGTTAATTTGACCATCTGGCCAAGCTGTCCTGCAACTCTTTTGGTTTTTGTAACACGTTTTTGGACTGCTATGGTCCTACCAGATAACAGCTGTTGTGATGTCGATGCCTGCTGCGGATCCTCCACCTCCTCTTCTGAGCTATTGGCAGCGGCACCCTCTTCCCCCAATGGATGCCAATCTGGGTCAACAACTGGGTCATCCATCACCTCCTCTTCAATGTCATGTGCACCTTCCTCTGTGTCACCATTTAACATGGTATAGTATGCGGGAAGGGGCACCCGAGTTTCATCAGGGTCAGATTCTGGCTCAGTACACTTCAATTACAATGTAGTGCTCTGAGTGAATGTACCAGCAGATAAATCTAGCAGTGGCTGTGCATCAGTGCACTCCATGCCAGATTCTCCTTTGACTGGGTAATTCACGATTTGACTTGATAACCCAGGCATGGTATGTGAAAAGAGCTCCATGGAGTAATCTGTAGTGTGGCCTGCCGCATCACTTACTTTTGGTAGGGGTGAAGGACACAAGGAAAGGTGTGGTTCATAACCATGAGCCTCCAATGACGACTCAGTGCTTTTATTTTTTGAAAGTTCAGAAGAGGAGGCGATAGAGCTGGAGGCTGTGACAGCAATATAAGCCAAAACTTGATCCTGATGCTCCGGCTTTAAAAGCGGTTTACCTACTCCCAGAAAAGGGAGCCTTCGAGGCCTTGTGGAGCCAGACGATGACGCAGGCTCAACACCTCCTGCATTAGGTGCTATTGTGCTTTTGCCACTACCAGCAGATCCACTATCACCACCAACACCATCATTACCAGCTGGCAACCCACGCCCACTTCCACGGCCTCTTCCAACACACTTCCTCATTTTTGGGAAAATGTACCCAAAATACCACCAGCAATATGGTAGTGTAAAACAAGGTACAAGGTGTATATAGTATTGGGGAGAATTTGAAGCTCCCTACAGACTTGAGGACACTGAACTATTATCTCAGGCCCACTGTAGATTACACCTCAATATAACAGGCTGAAATTGGAAGGTGTATAAAATGTCTATATAGGACTGGGGAGAATTTGAATCTCCCTACAGACTTGAGGACACTGAAATAATATCTCAGGCCCAGTGTAGAATACACCTCAATATAACAGGCTGAAATTGGATGGTGTATAAAATGTCTATATAGGACTGGGGAGAATTTGAATCTCCCTACAGACTTGAGGAAACTGAACTAATATCTCAGGCCCAGTGTAGATTACACCTCAATATAACAGGCTGAAATTGGATGGTGTATAAAATGTGGTTCCATGACAATTGTGTACAAGATAATTGTGTACGGACAATTGTGTACAGAAAATTGTGTACAGGCCAATTGTGTCCAAGGACAATTGTGTACAAGGACAATTGTGTACAGGGCAATCGCCTTGTACACAATTGCCTTATACACAATTGTCATTGTACACAATTGGCCTGTACACAATTGTCTGTACACAATAGTCCGTACACAATTATCTTGTACACAATTGTCCTGTCACCATAAAATGTCTATATAGGACTGGGGAGAATTTGAATCTCCCTACAGACTTGAGGACACTGAACTATTATCTCAGGCCCAGTGTAGATTACACCTCAATATATCAGGCTGAAATTATATGGTGTATAAAATGTCTATATAGGACTGGGGAGAATTTGAATCTCCCTACAGACTTGAGGACACTGAACTATTATCTCAGGCCCAGTTGTTATGATGAGTCGCCGAAGGAGGAAAAAACAAAATACTAGCTAAGTCCAGAAAAACCAGAGAGGTTGGCAGCTATCGGATTGCAGACCCCTGAACCTATCCACAACAACTAGCAGTAGCCGGGGGGGGTTCCTACGGTGCCCTAGACCCCTCGATCACAGCCGGAGAACTACATAGCCTAAAGACAGAAAGGGGAAAAACTAAACTGCCCCAGAGCAGACCCCAAAGCAATAGACAGCCCCCACCATATAATGACGGTGAAGCAAGATGAAAACACTAACACAGATAGAAAGATAGGTTGAGCAAATGATGGGGCCCAAGCTAACTAAATAGGACAGGATAGGAAAGCCGCTGTCTGCCATCCGCAAAAACCCTATCCAAAATGTGCCAACCGACTGATAGGAAAAACAGGAATTGAAGTCGCTAGGCTTCAAAAGACTATATCAGCACTTGGGTATATTCTGAAGACAGAGCAAAAGATCAACAGATCAGAGACAAAAATGGAATTCAGCTCACCCCAGGCCAGGGATGGCAGAACTCCCAAAAAACAAGTCAAAACAAAAACAAAACTGAAGCGTACAGCAGAGCAGAAAAACTTAGCTTTGAGACGCAGGAATCAGACTGGTCTCCAAGAATCCAGCAGGATCACCAGCAAGGCAGAAGGGCGTCGGCTGCCTTATATCCAGTCCTCAATTCCAGCCACCCAGTCATCATCTAGCTGCCCAGGTGTTTGGTAATCAGCCTCACTACCTTCCTTCACCAGAGGAGGGAGTTCATCAGACCTCAATGGTGAAGGGAAAAATAAACTCACAACACCCAGTGTAGATTACACCTCAATATAACAGGTTGAAATTGTATGGTGTATAAAATGTCTATATAAGACAGGGGAGAATTTGAATCTCCCTACAGACTTGAGGACACTGAACTAATATCTCAGGCCCAGTGTAGATTACACCTCAATATAACAGGCTGAAATTGGATGGTGTATAAAATGTCTATATAGGACTGGGGAGAATTTGAATCTCCCTAGAGATTTTAGCATGCTGACAATGATGCTCTTAGTCCCAAGTATGGCAGCAGGCAGCCTAATAAGCAGGACTACTGCACACAAAAGTGTGGTGAAATTGAACTCTTGGTAACTGGGCAAAAAAGAGGATGAAAAGTATTTTTGCTTTTAAAAAATCAGTTTGCACAGCAGTAAGAAAACAGCAATGCAGCTATCAGGGAGCCTTATAAGGCAGCCTAATAACCAACAGAGCTGAATGCACCAAAATATAGCCTCGCATTGCACTGCACGCTAACTGTTTTTTTGTACAGGCAAAATCACTAGCAGCAGAAGCAGTTTTTTGTATCTTCTTCCCTGCCTAACGCTCTCCCTACAGAATCAGCAGCAGCAGCAGCAGCTCTCCCTATTCTGAGATCAGCAGAAGTAAGATGGCGGTCAGCGTGCACACCCTTTTATAGCCCCTGTGATGCCACAAAGCAAGCCAATCACTTGCATGCCCTTCTCAAAGATGGTGGTGACCGCCGCCTATGTCATTGCGTTGCCCACAGTGTGCGTCCTCCATCAATGGCTGTAAAAGGGCGCTGGAAGCATGTTTTGAAACGCGACTTTGGCACCATGGTCGCCGACTTCATGGCCGACCTCACGCTATGGTCGATTTTCTTTTCATGAAACTCGACTTTTGCGAAAGTCGGCGACTTTTGAAATTAACCGACCCGTTTCGCTCAACTCTAGTCTCCATCAAATTGTGATCACAAGGAGAGAAGTAGACATGGTCCTCACTGCCTATCATGATGTGTGTGGTCATTTTGGAGTGCAAAAGACAGAAGCCACAGTACGTAGGCGATTCTATTGGATTGGCATGAGAGGAGACATTGAAAAATAGGGGCAGGAATGTCACACGTCTGTGACTTTCACAACTGTGAAAGGTGATCATAAAGCACCACTGCATCCGCTTGTAAGTTGACGTCCATTACAAATGGTAGCCATTGATCATCTGAAGGTAGAGGCAAGCAGGACAAGCCGTAGCTACATCTTAACCATCATCGATCAATACACCAAATTTCTAGTGGCCGTCCCTGTGAAGGATTTAACTGCCCAGACTACACAGCGGTTGAGCAGGGAGAGGTAAGTATTGCAACTTGCAAGTGCTGTGGCCATGACCAAGCAGGGGGGCACACTCATGGTCGACGGTACTGGCAAAGGGCCCCTCATAGTATGCTGGTGTGTCTGACAGTGAGTGGGCCCTCCCACCGTCAGAGACACGGTATTGTACTATGAGGGGTCCTGTGCCAGTGTCGTCGGCCACCAGTGGGCCCATCCACCTGTTCAGAGCAACGGCACTTGCCTGGGTGCGCCAGGTGTTGACCCCAGCCATTGGGGGGTGGGTGGGCAGCCCACTTAGGGAGGTTTAAAAAATGGCATATGTTGATGTGTTGGCTGGACATTCAGCTGCTGCAAAGGGCGGAATTGGGCAAGTCCGAGGAAGAGGAGGACAAAAGCAAGGCAGTTTTCTGGCAACCTATGTGTCATCAGGGGAAGGTGGGACAAAATCCTTTGAAACCCACGCATGGTTCATTTTAATGAAGGTTAGATCATCAACATTTTGGGTCGACAGACTGGTCCTTTTTTCTGTCAGGATTGATCCAGCAGCACTGAAGACTCTTTCAGATAACACACTAGCAACAGGGCAAGCGAGCTCTTGTAAGGCATATTGTGCCAATTCAGGCCATGTGTCCAGTTTAGAGGCCCAATAGTCAAAGGGGAATGACCTGTGAGGGAGAACATCGATATGGGAGAAGTAGTTTGTAACCATAGTTGACAACTGCTGTCTCCTGTCACTTTTAATCGATGCAGTATTAGCAGTCGTGGGAGCGGTACTTGAGAAATCATTCCACAACATGGTCATTAAACCCGTCTCCAACGCCACTTCGGCTGTGCGCACCACGAACACCTCTTCCATTGTGCCCACTAAGGCTCGTGGGAGAACCATCACCGCTGCTGTGTGCTGGGAAAGCCTCAAACAAACGGTTTACCAGAGTTGCTTGTTTGTTAGCCAATATTATCTCTAGGTTCTCCTGTGGCATGATGTTGTGTAATTTGCCTTTGTAGCGTGGATCGAGGATGCTGACCAGCCAGTAGTCGTCATCCCTCATCATTTTGGCAATGCGGGGGTCCCTTTTTAGGATCCGCAAAGCATAATCGCACATGTGGGCCAATGTTCCAGGTGTCAATACTGCACTGCCACTGCTGGGTGGAGGAGCACTTTCTGGCAAATCCACATCCCTACAGTCACGCACAAATAGTGTACCTGAACTTGGAATACCAACATTTTCTCTTGCCCCCTGAGAAGCATCCTCCTGCCCAAAATAATCATCCCCCTCATCCTCCTCCTACTCTTCCTCTTCTTCCTCCACCTCGGCCAGGACAGTTCCCTGACCAGACAATGGCTGACTGTCATCAAGGCTTCTCTCCTCCTCCACTGCAGATGCCTGATCATTAATGTGCATCAAACTTTGCATGAGCAGACGCATAAGTGGGATGCTCATGCTTATGATGACGTCGTCTGTGTTTACCAGCCCTGTGCATTCCTCAAAACACTGAAGGACTTTACAGAGGTCTTTCAGCTTTGACCACTGCACACCCGACAATTCCATGTCTTCCCTCAAACTGCCTGCCGGTGTATCCTCCCACAAATGCATTACAGCCTGCCTCTGTTCGCACAGCCACTCAACCATCTGCAGGGTGGAGTTCCACCTTGTTCCAGCGTCTATGATTAGGCGGTGCTTGGGGAGGTGGAGCAATCGCTGCAGCTTCTGCATACGAGTGGAGTGGAAGTTTGAGCGACGGATGTGCGAGCACAGTCTTCGCACCTTATGTAGCAGGTATGTTAACTCCAGATAATTATTAAGGAAGCACTGCACCACCAGATTCAAAGTGTGAGCCAGGCAAGGTATGTGTGTGAGTTTTGCACGGGCTATGGCTGCCACAAAATTACGGCCGTTATCATTGACTACCTAGAGTGCCCATCCATGACTCAGTTTGTCGCTGCAAGTAGTCGGCCAGAACCTCCGCGGTGTGTCTGTTGTCGCCCAAAGACTTCATCTTTAACACAGCCTACTGATGCTTACCACTAGCTGTTCGATAGTGGGACACCTCGTGTGCAACACTGCCAGCTGAAGATGGAGTGCTCGTGCAACTGCGCTCTGTGGACGAGCTTTCGCTGATGGAGGAGGATGAGGGTCGAAAGCCTACAGCCAACTGTTTCCTATACCATGGGCTAGGCAGCACTGTTCCAACGCCGCTGTCCCCTGTGGAGCCAGCATCCACCACATTAACCCAGTGAGCAGTGATGGACACATAACGGCCCTGGCCATGCCTACTGGTCCATGCATCTGTTGTGAGGTACACCTTTCCACTCACTGACTGTTTTAGTGCATGGACAATGCGGTCTTTCACATGCTGGTGGAGGGCAGGGATGGCTTTTAGAGAAAAGAAGTGCTGACTGGGTAGGTCACAGCGTGGGACAGCGTAGGCCATGAGCTCGCGGAAAGCTTCGCTTTCAACCAAACGGTAGGGCATGATCTGTAATGAGATTAGTTTGGCAATGTAGGCGTTCAAACATAGTGTACGTGGATGAGAGGATAAGTACTTTCTTGCCCTACTCAGAGTGCCTAGTAGGATGAACTGGACAGGAGATCTGCATATAGCCGAAGTAGTGGTGGACCGGAGGGAGTGAGAGGGGGTTAGTGATGGTGTTGGTGGTGATGTCCTAGATTCAGTGTTGTGTTGCAAAACCATTGTGATTCCCTGAGTGCTTTGGCATTGCGACGACACCTCCACATTTAGTGCTGGTGGTGTGCTTAAAGGTGGCGGTGGTCTTACAGTGGGGGAAGCGATGGAGCATTGCTGGCTACCTTCAGTCGGAGCAGGTGCACATGTGGTACCTGAGGTTTTGTAGTCTGTCCACGCTTGCAAGTGCATGTTGATTAAATGTCTAAGCATGCAACTGCTGTTCAAATTTCTGAGTTGTTTACCTCGGCTAAAGGTCCTTCCGCACTTCTTACAGGTAACCTTTGCCTCATCAGTAGGATTTTGGACAAAGACGTGCCACACTGCACTCTTCCTACTATGGTATACATTTTCTGGCCCTGCACGCTGTGCTAAGTTGACTGTCTGGCCAAGCTGTCCTGCAACTCTTTTAGATTTTGAATCCAAGTATAGGAAAGGTCGCACTCGACAGGATAAAATATAGCTCCTTTATTGACACATATTTATATGTCAGGTCAGAGTGGTGTGGCAAGAGTGTTCACAAGCTGACAACGGCCGTTTCGCGCTGTTCAAGCGCTTCCACGGGTCAAAGAGCAGGAGGAAATGACGGACTCATATGCTACTCGCTTCATCTTGTCTACCCTCCTGCTGCAGCTGATGCATAAGTGATAAGTGAATTAAAACCATGTGCACAATACAATTCACAAAATACACCATGAAATACACATTTCATTAACCGCTGAACTGAGGGATTACAATTCCTCATATAGATGAACAAAATTACAATACCATTTCTTTGTATTCTTTTTTCTATACAGTATATGCTGGACTATAATTTATTATAATCTCTTATCCTTCTTTTCTGTGGAACAATAAAGCAGATATTTATGCCCATCATTATTATTAACCATAACGTGTATATATGGACAAAATTCTGCCCAGTAATATTCTCATTAATGCAACTAATCTGCAAGATAAATGTCCCTCATATAGATAGGGAACAAAATTATTATAATGCCATTTCTTTATGCCATTTTTTCTATATGTTCTAGACTTTAATTTATAATAATTTCTTATCCTTCTCTGCTAAGGGACAATTAAGCAGAAACTTGTGCCCATTAATATCAACAATCATCACGCATATACCTGAGAAAGTTCTGTCCTATAATATTCTCATTGACGCAGCTAATCATACTAAAAGTCACCAAACTAGATGGCTACAAAATATCTAATATTTATAAAAAACATATATACAACTTTTGATTATCTGAATGAATATTTCAGCATACTAATTAATTTATAAAGTCTACTGTCAGTCACATATTAATCATTCAAGTGACATATACACTCACTGGCCACTTTATTAGGTACACCTGTCCAACTGTGTGTTAAGACTTAATTTCTAATCAGCCAATCACATGGCGGCAACTCAGTGCATTTAGGCATGTAGACATGGTCAAGACAATCTCCTGCAGTTCAAACCGAGCATCAGTATGGGGAAGAAAGGTGATTTGAGTGCCTTTGAACGTGGCATGATTGTTGGTGCCAGAAGGGCTGGTCTGAGAATTTCAGAAACTGCTGATCTACTGGGATTTTCACGCACAACCATCTCTAGGGTTTACAGAGAATGGTCCGAAAAAGGAAAAAAATCCAGTGAGCGGCAGTTCTGTGGCCGGAAATGCCATGTTGATGCCAGAGGTCAGAGGAGAATGGGCAGACTGGTTCGAGCTGATAGAAAGGCAACAGTGACTCAAATTGCCACCCGTTACAACCAAGGTAGGCAGAAGAGCATCTCTGAACGCACAGTGCGTCGAACTTTGAGGCAGATGGGCTACAGCAGCAGAAGACCACACTGGGTACCACTCCTCTCAGCTAAGAACAGGAAACTGAGGCTACAATTTGCACAAGCTCATCGAAATTGGACAGTAGAAGATTGGAAAAACGTTGCCTGGTCTGATGAGTCTCGATTTCTGCTGCGACATTGGGATGGTAGGGTCAGAATTTGGCGCAAACAACATGAAAGCATGGATCCATCCTGCCTTGTATCAACGGTTCAGGCTGGTGGTGGTGGTGTCATGGTGTGGGGAATTTTTTCTGGGCACTCTTTGGGCCCCTTGGTACCAATTGAGCATCGTTGCAACGCCACAGCCTACCTGAGTATTGTTGCTGACCATGTCCATCCCTTTATGACCACAATGTACCCAACATCTGATGGCTACTTTCAGCAGGATAATGCGCCATGTCATAAAGCTCGAATCATCTCAGATTGGTTTCTTGAACATGACAATGAGTTTACTGTACTCAAATGGCCTCCTCAGTCACCAGATCTCAATCCAATAGAGCATCTTTGGGATGTGGTGGAACGGGAGATTCGCATCAGGGATGTGCAGCCGACAAATCTGCGCCAACTGTGTGATGCCATCATGTCAATATGGTCCAAAATCTCTGAGGAATGCTTCCAGCACCTTGTTGAATCTCTGCCACGAAGAATTGAGGCAGTTCTGAAGGCAAAAGGGGGTCCAACCCCTTACTAGCATGGTGTACCTAATAAAGTGGCCAGTGAGTGTATATGTGAGTCAATAAGAGTACATGTGGTCCCCTCACTTATATGGAAATGTAATCAGATCTATATATTACTTCTGATACAAATTATTTACTCAGGGCCATCTATTTATGGATATTTATTATCAAAGAAAAATTACCCATATCGACTCTATCATTGAAGCCCACTGGACCCATTGCTCGTGTATCAAGGATCCATTTAGATTCCTTTTTCAATTCCCGCAAACGAAAGAACACGAGGATCCATTCCATGTACATTCCTGACGTGGTCAATCTAACGCGGAACACCCTTTCCTGCTGTAATCGATTTAAAGTGTTCACGAAATCGGACATATAGAGGCCTTATAGTCTTACCTATATAATAAAAACGGCATGTACAAAAGATTACATACACAACATGATCCATCTTACATGTGATAAAATCCATCACAGTATGTTTAACTGCGCCCATCTGTAATGTGCGATCAATACAATGATATTTACAATATGAGCAATGCCCACACTTAAAGTTTCCCTTAGGGATACCTTGCTCCAACCAAGTGTCTCGTTTGGTTACTATTCGATTATGGACCAATATATCCCTAATTCTAGTACTGCGTTTACACAAAATTAACGGTCCTCTTGACACTACATCACTTAGTTCTCTATCCTGTTCCAAAATATGCCAATTCTTTCTGATTACAGATCTAATTTGTTGGTCCATGGGACCATAACGGAAACAAAAAGTGAATCTCTTTTCCTACTTAATGGGTTTGTGTTGCAAATACATCATACCTCTCTTTTTATCTGCCCATTGTGATTTCACTTTTTGAAGTGTAGCATCTAACAAAGTATCAGGATATCCTCGTTGTTTTAGTCTATCATATAATTCCTTAGATTGCATTTCCGCCCCTTCTGGTGTATTATTTAAACAAAATATTCTAAGGAATTGACTATATGGCAAAGAATTTACTGTATGCGAAGGATGGAAACTATCATAACGTAATAGTGAATTAGTTGCTAACGGTTTTCTAAAAACCGAAGTGCAAATATTTTCTTCTTTTATTTCCACCAAAACATCCAAAAATTCCAACTTTGAACCCCCAAAATTGTATGTAAATAACATGTTCATTTGATTTTCCTCATTTTAAATATTTAACAAATTCTTCAAATGAATTCTCCGTACCATCCCAGATTATAAGCACGTCATCCACATATCTAAGATATAATCTAATCTGTCCAAAACATTTTTTTGCATTGTAGACATATTTCTCTTCGAATGCCCCCAAAAACAAATTAGCAAATGTACATGATACCGGAGTACCCATCGCAGTTCCCACATTTTGGTAATACCGCGACTGGTCAAATGTAAAAGCATTATGGGTCAATATGAAGCTCAACGCTTCACATACAAAATCCCCACCTTTTTCTGTAGTATCTAATATTTCTCAAATAACTTCTACTCCCATTTTTTGGGGAATTCTCGTATAGAGACTCTCTATGTCTATTGATACCAAATTAAACCCTGGTTGCCAAGCAAAATCATGTATTACTTGTAAAAACGCATTTGTATCTTTTATGTATGATGGAATCTGCGTTAATAATGGACGTAATAGCCAGTCCACATATTGCGATAGAGGCTCGGTGACTGACCCTATCCCTGATACGATAGGGCGTCCTGGTGGACTAGTGGATGATTTGTGTATCTTAGGTACGTGGTACCAATGTGGACGTGTAGGGAATTCTGGCAACAATTTTTCTGCCTTTTTTTCAGAAATTACATTACTCATAACATGTTTCCTGAGAAGAGACCTTAATTCTTTAATGAACTTGAAAGTTGGGTCTGCTTTCAACTTAGTATAAACAGCAAAAAGCAGCCGACAGCACAACGGAGGATTGGATGCCAGTTCAAAGGTTCATGGACCCAAATGAACAATAGTCCAAAATAAGGAAGAGGAACAGCATCCGGTCTGGGTGAAAAATTGTATCAAAAATTTATTCTGCCAGTATATTTTATACTGGCAGAATAAATTTTTGATACAATTTTTCACCCAGACCGGATGCTGTTCCTCTTCCTTATTTTCAACTTAGTATAAGTCACCACGTCAGATAACTGCCGATAGGCTTCTGCAATATACATATCTCTTGACAATAATACAGTATTCCCTCCTTTATCTGAAGGTCTTACTATGGTGTCAGACCAAGATTTGATCTCTTTCATGGCCTGTTGTTCCATTACTGTTAAATTTGGGGGAACTGTTGGATATATAATTGACTTGAGTAGAAATTATTAGAGAAATATTAGATACTACAGAAAAAGGAGGGGATTTTGTGAATTTTGTATGTGAAGCGTTGAGCTTCATATTGACCCATAATGCTTTTACATTTGATCAGTCGTGGTATTGCCAAAATGTGGGAACTGCGATGGGTACTCCGGTATCGTGTACATTTGCTAATTTGCTTTTGGGGGCATTCGAAGAGAAGTATGTCTACAATGCAAAAAATTTTTTTGGACAGATTAGATTATATCTTAGATATGTGGATGACGTGTTTATAATCTGGGATGGTACGGAGAATTCATTTGAAGAGTTTGTTAAATATTTAAATGAGGAAAATCAAATGAACATGTTATTTACATACAATTTTGGGGGTTCAAAGTTGGAATTTTTGGATGTTTTGGTGGAAATAAAAGAAGAAAATATTTGCACTTCGGTTTTTAGAAAACCGTTAGCAACTAATTCACTATTACGTTATGATAGTTTCCATCCTTCACATACAGTAAATTCTTTGCCATATAGTCAATTCCTTAGAATATTTCGTTTAAATAATACACCAGAAGGGGCGGAAATGCAATCTAAGGAATTATATGATAGACTAAAACAACGAGGATATCCTGATACTTTGTTAGATGCTACACTTCGAAAAGTGAAATCACAATGGGCAGATAAAAAGAGAGGTATGATGTATTTGCAACACAAACCCATTAAGTAGGAAAAGAGATTCACTTTTTGTTTCCGTTATGGTCCCATGGACCAACAAATTACATCTGTAATCAGAAAGAATTGGCATATTTTGGAACAGGATAGAGAACTAAGTGATGTAGTGTCAAGAGGACCGTTAATTTCACGTAAACGCAGTACTAGAATTAGGGATATATTGGTCCATAATCGAATAGTAACCAAACGAGACACTTGGTTGGAGCAAGGTATCCCTAAGGGAAACTTTAAGTGTGGGCATTGCTCATATTGTAAATATCATTGCATTGATCGCACATTACAGATGGGCGCAGTTAAACATACTGTGATGGATTTTATCACATGTAAGACGGATCATGTTGTGTATGTAATCTTTTGTACATGCCGTTTTTATTATATAGGTAAGACTATGAGGCCCCTATATGTCCGACTTTGTGAAAACTTTAAATCGATTACAACAGGAAAGGGTGTTCCGCGTTTGATTGACCACGTCAGGAATGTACATGGAATGGATCCTCGTGTTCTTTTGTTTGCAGGGATTGAAAAAGTAGTATTACCCCCACAAGGGGGCAACCTTAATAAATTATTATTAAAAAGGGAATCTAAATGGATCCTTGATACACGAGCAATGGGTCCAGTGGGCTTCAATGATAGAGTCGATATGGCTATTTTTCTTTGATAATAAATATCCATAAATAGATGGCCCTGAGTAAATAATTTGTATCAGAAGTAATATATAGATCTGATTACATTTCCATATAAGTGAGGGAACCACATGTACTCTTATTGACGCACATATATATGTCACTTGAATGATTAGTATGTGACGGACAGTAGACTTTATAAATTAATTAGTATGCTGAAATATTCATTCAGATAATCAAAAGTTGTATATATGTTTTTTATAAATATTAGATATTTTGTAGCCATCTAGTTTGGTGACTTTTAGTATGATTAGCTGCGTCAATGAGAATATTATAGGACAGAACTTTCTCAGGTATATGCGTGATGATTGTTGATATTAATGGGCACAAGTTTCTGCTTAATTGTCCCTTAGCAGAGAAGGATAAGAAATTATTATAAATTAAAGTCTAGTACATATAGAAAAAATGGCATAAAGAAATGGCATTATAATAATTTTGTTCCCTATCTATATGAGGGACATTTATCTTGCAGATTAGTTGCATTAACGAGAATATTACTGGGCAGAATTTTGTCCATATATACACGTTATGGTTATTAATAATTATGGGCATAAATATCTGCTTTATTGTTCCACAGAAAAGAAGGATAAGAGATTATAATAAATTATAGTCCAGCATATATAGAAAAAAGAATACAAAGAAATGCTATTGTAATTTTGTTCATCTATATGAGGAATTGTTATCCCGCAGTTCAGAGGTTAATGAAATGTGTATTTCATGGTGTATTTTGTGAATTGTATTGTGCACCTGGCTTTAATTCACTTATCACTTATGCATCAGCTGCAGCAGGAGGGTAGACGAAATGAAGCGAGTAGCATATGAGTCCGTCATTTCCTCCTGTTCTTTGACCCGTGGAAGCGCTTGAACAGCGCGAAACGGCCGTTGTCAGCTTGTGAACACTCTTGCCACACCACTCTGACCTGACATGTAAATATGTGTCAATAAAGGAGCTATATTTTATCCTGTCGAGTGCGACCTTTCCTATACTTGGATTCAAAATCTAAAAGAGTTGCAGGACAGCTTGGCCAGACAGTCAACTTAGCACAGCGTGCAGGGCCAGAAAATGTATACCATAGTAGGAAGAGTGCAGTGCGACCTTTCCTATACTTGGATTCAATGATTTGATCGCTGCGAGGTCAAGCACCCAGGAGCATTGGATGACAGCCTGCTGCCAGACACATACCATCAGCTGATATATGGTAATAGCGGTGCCGTCCGCAGTTTCTATTCTTTTAGTTTTTGGTCCACGTTTTTGGACAGCTACGGGCCTGCCAGATAACTGCTGCTGCAACGTCAATGCCTGCTGCAGATCCTTCTCCTTATCGGAACTACTGCCAGCGCCACCCTCCTCAATGGATGACAATCCGGGTCAAGAACTGGGTCATCCATCACCTCTTCTTCAAAGTCATCTGCACCTTCCTCTTTACCTTCCTCTGTGTCACCGTGTAAGGTGGCATAGTATGCGGGAATGGGCACCTGAGTTTCATCAGGGTCAGATTCTGGCTCTATAGACTGGCAATGTAGTGCTCTGGGTCAATGTACCAGCAGAATCACCTGGCAGTGGCTGTGCATCAGTGCACTCCATGTCAGATTCATCTTGGACTGGGGAATTCAGGATTTGACTGGATAACCCAGGCATGGTATGTGAAAAGAGCTCCATAGAATAATCTGAAGTGTGGGCTGCCGCATCCTTAACTTTTGGTGGGGTTGAAGGACACAAGGAAAGGTGTTTTTCCTGACCAGAACCCTGCACTGACGACTCCGTGCTGGCAGGTTTCGACCGTTCAGAAGAGGAGGCACTAGAGCTGGTGGCTGTTTCGCCAATGTACGCCATAACCTGTTCCTGATGCTTCGGCTTTAAAAGTGTTTTTTTTACTCCAAGAAAAGGGAACCTTACAGGCCTTCTTGGGCCAGACGATGACGTAGGCTCAACACCTCCTGCCTTAGCTGCTATTGTGCTTTTGCCTGAACCAGCCGATGCACCACCACCATCAGTACCAGCTGCGCCCTCCTGCCCACGTCCGCGGCCTCTTCCACCATACTTCCTCATGTTTGGGAAAATGTACCAAAAATAACAGCAGAGAGATGGTACTGTATGAGTAGCATCCACCTATGTAAGGTGTATTAAAAAAATTAAATCTACGTATATATTTCGTTAGTCACAGACGCTCTCACAGTATGTATTTAATCGTAATCCAACAAGCAGATATACGGAACTGTATCAAAAGTGTACAGCTGTATACATTTTTTGGGTAACTAACAAACTCCGTATATGTATTTACGGAGTGTCAAACACACACGATGACTCTGTATAGATGTGACTGCAACGCGAACGGCAGATGTACAATACTGTTTGAGAATCGGACAGCTCTATGCGGTGTGTGTATGGAAAATTGTCAATCTCCGTTATATTTTTATACGGACTGACACACCCTGTCTCTGTCTAGTTTTCACCGTTATCAAACAGCAGATATACGAAACTGTTTAAAAAGCGGACAGCTGTGTAAGGTGTAGGTCTGGAAAAATGAAAAATCACCTTGGTTTGTTTTTCCAGAGTCACACACAGATAGCTTCACTGTTTGAAAAGTGGACAGCTCTATATGGTGTAGGTCTGGAAAAATGGAAAATCTCCTTGGTTTGTTTTTCCAGAGTCACATCCAGATAGCTTCTATTTATCTGTAATACCAGCCGGTACACGGTAGTGTGTGAGGAGCGTTCACCGCTATACGGTGTGTGAAAAAATGAACGCTCAGTAACTCACCAGAACAAAATAATAAAAGTTGTAGTGCTTTGAAAAAAGCAGTTTGTACAGCAGTGTGCACACAGCAATGCAGCTAGCAGGTAGCCTTAAAAGGCAGCCTAATCACCACCATCGCTGCTGCACACAACAAAAATCCTCCCCTTTCACTGTACACTAACTGTACAGTGAAAAGTGCTATCAGCAGAAGCAATTTTTTTTTCTTCTTCCCTGCCTAGCGCTCTCCCTATTGAGAATCAGCAGCAGCACCTCTCCCTATTCTAAGATCGGCAGAAGTAAGATGGCGGTCGGCGGTCACGGCATTTTATACCCACTGTGACGCCACACAAAGCCAGCCAGTCACTTCTCTAAGATGGTGGTGGCCACTGCGCATGTCATCGCGTTGCCCACAGAGGGCGACCTCCATCAATGGCTGAGAAAAGGCGCTGGAAGCATTATTTGAAACGCGACTTTGGCTCTCGGCTCGGTGACATCATGGCCGAACTAACGCTATGGTCGGGTTTCGATTGGCGAAACCCGACTTTAGCCAAAGTCGGCTATTTTTTAATTTGACCGACCCGTTTCACTCAACTCTAAGTTTGATGGGTCTCTATGGCAGAAAATACCCAAAAGTGACACCACTCTAAAAATTGCACCCCTCAAACTACTCAAAAATACATTCAAGAAGATTTTTAACCCTTCAGGTGCTTCACAGGAGCAGAAGCAATGTGGAAGGAAAAAAATGAACATTTAACTTTTTAGTCATAAAAATGATCTTTTAGCAACAATTTTTTTTATTTTCCCAAGGGTAACAGGAGAAATTGGACCCCAAACATTGTTGTCCAATTTGTCCTGAGTACGCTGATACCCAATATGTGGGGGGGAACCACTGTTTGGGCACATGGCAGGGCCCAGAAGGGAAGGAGTGCCGTTTGACTTTTTCATTTTGGAAGCTAGACCCTCCAAGGAACTTATCTAGATGTGTGGTGAGCACTGTGAACCCCCAAGGGCTTCACAGAAGTTTATAATGCCCGGGCGTGAAAATAAAAAATCATATTTTTTCCACAAACATGATCATTTAGTCCCCAATATTTTGTTTTCCCAACAGTAACAGGAGAAATTGCACTGCAAAAGTTATTGCCCAATTTGTCCTGAGTACGCTGATACCCAATATGTGGGGGGAACCACTGTTTGGGCACATGGCAGGGCTCAGAAGGGAAGGAGCGCCGTTTGACTTTTTCAACCTAAAATTGGCAGTAATTGAGATTGGACGCCATGTCGTATTTGACGAGCGTCTGATGTGCCTAAACAGTGGAAACGCCCAAGTGACCCCATTTTGGAAACTAGACCCCCTAAGGAACTTATCTAGATGTGTGGTGAGCACTTCGAACCCCCCAGTGTTACACTAAAGTTTATAATGCCCGGGCGTGAAAAAAAAATATTTTTTTTTTCCAGAAAAATGATTTCTTAGTCCCCAATTTTTAATTTTCTCAAGGGTAACAAGAGAAATTGGACACCAAAAGTTGTTGCCCAATTTGTCCTGAGTACGCTGATACCCCACATGTGGGAGAAAACTGTTTGGGCACACGTCGGGGCTCGAAAGGAAGTAATGACGTTTTGGAATGCAGACGGTGTGAGGAATGTTGGTACCCAGATGTAGCAGTGCTGGTGGCGTTGGCGCACAATTGAATGGAAGACACCAGGGCTTGTAGTTCCAAAGTTTTACTCACGGTTCGTGGTACACACTGGTGCCTGCCTCTGTACCGTGTCCTCCGGGGCTGAGACTCAATCAATCTCCCGGGCAAGTTAGGCTTCTCTTCTCCAACACTCCGCCAACATGTACCTTTCCTGAACGACTCCTCTCTTGCGCCTTTCAGTGTGAAGAGCTCCAGTACCATGGTACTCTGAAGTTCCTCCTGTCAGATGTTCCTAACAACTCTACTTGTATGACAGAC
Organism: Dendrobates tinctorius; assembly: GCF_039654945.1. Classification (NCBI taxonomy): domain Eukaryota; kingdom Metazoa; phylum Chordata; class Amphibia; order Anura; family Dendrobatidae; genus Dendrobates; species Dendrobates tinctorius. The sequence goes on from NW_027361921.1 coordinate 27,796,500, forward strand.
AGCTGTAGCCTCTCTTGGGGACTGCTTTCTCCAGAGAATGGGCTCTCTATTCAGTTGCTGTTGTGTCCCAAGTCTTGGATGGGAGTAGTGCATTTACAGCCAACTACTAAATCGGTGTCTGCGGCAGAACCATAAGTGTCCGTACAACCTCGGGGACCGGGCCCCGGCCTTGCGCTGAGAACCTATAGGCAGGGTTCCTCATCCAACCAACAACTCCTCTCTGTTCTCCTACTCATTCGTTCCGTGCTGTTCCTTCTCTCTCTTATGGAAGCTTAGGTTGCAGTTCTACGTCTTTCTCCTTCTGTTCCTTTCCCATGCCAGCTGGCTCAGATCACTGAGGCAGCTGCAGCACTCCTTCCTCCATCCCTTCTTCCAGGGATCCCCACTCATCCCAAGTGGCCTCCTCTCAGACTGATCTGTAATTCTAAACCTTCCAAACCCTTTATATGAATCTCAACTCCACCCACCTCCCAGCACATCTCGTGTTACGAAGCAAGGACCCACAAAAGGTGCTCTGCTATCCTCTAAGCATGGAGCCGCAATCTGGTCCATTGCTGAACTATCCTGTGTGTGGGTGCAGGTGTTGGAGTGTGGAAAGGAGTTCCCAACTTTCCTAGGTGGTGGGGCACTACCCCTTAGGAGAAGGTGCAGTACCTCTGTGGCGACTGAGCCTCAGGGGTGCCACATACCCCCCCGATAAACACAGCATGACCGCAGGCTGCAAGGTAACAAAGTAGACAGCAAAGAAACATACAAAAATTTTTTAATGCATAACAAACTTTTCTTATACTAATCTTCCTAGTATAGGAGGTACTTATCTTGAACGTTACAAACAATTCTATCTTAAATTCTATCTAAAATTTTTGTTTAATTCTAAGTGCAATTCTCAATTCAAAGTGCTATTCTCTGTAACACATTTTTCTCTCATTTTCCTCTCTTTCTCTAGACGCAAGACGCTGACTGCAAGTACCTGGTCCGTCACCTGTCTACTTTCAGTTCTTTATTCACATCACTCATCTCTAGATCAGACATTCCTAATTCTTGTATAAAAGCCATTTCTCAGTTACTAATACTCTTATAAAACACATTATCAAATACTTCACAGTAAAACATTCAACAATTATTCTTGTAAGTGCTGGACACCGCTCCCAGCCGGGATTTCTTGCAGTGTCCTTTGAGGTAGACATCATCTTCGAAAAGTGTCCATGCAAAAACATTATCTTCGCAAAGTGTCTTTTTATGTAAAACCAAGAAAGGGCACCTAAAGAGGTGCAACTATTTACAATAAAAGTTTTTGGATCACTCCAAGTTCATGATCGCTAGTTCAAAAATTGAAGAACGCTGCCACTGCAAAAACTAGGCAACAAAAGTGCTACCAGAAAAACATGATAACAAAAAGGTACAACTGGTGCAAACGAACCCTCTTGGGTAACGAGATTTGAAAGTTTTCTTAGTACTGGTCCCCTCCTGGGGTTCTCGAAGCCGCATTGGAACTGCTACCAGATTCAAAGTAGTCATTGGCAATGTTTAATTACTCCTCTTCCCGGGACAGATCCAAGCTGGTATGGTACTGCGGCGCCACCTTCAGGGGTTCCGGTGTTCCCCCCGGGGACTGATATCCCGGTCCCAGACCAGATCTAGCACGACCCGGCCAACCGCTGCGACCGTGGTGCACCCCAGGGCCTTCCCAGTTGTCGGGACATCAGACGTACCTGGGGCCTCCTGGCGGTGTGGTCTCTGCTCTGGTGCAGCGGCGGCAGTCACCGCAGATGTAGGCCCCTCCTGGGCGTGCGGCCTGCTCAGCCTCCATAAGGCCTCCTGCCTCAGTTGCAGGCGGCGCGTCAGCTGGGCAATTTCGTCCTCCAGCTGCTGGCGGTCCATCTCTGAGATTGGGTCGGAGCCGTCAGCCATGGCGCCAGGGAGATCCGTTTCCCCGCGCTCCGCAGGCCTCCTTCCCTCACTCTCCAAAATGGCGTTCTGGCGTTCTTCTTCCTGCCTCGGCCCCTTTCCCGCCACTGACTTCTTCTGCCCCTCCTTCCGGGAGCGGCGTCTTCTTCCAGCATCTCCATACCAAGCCAGTAAACGAACCCCTCGGGGGGTGGGCCATGTCGCTGTCACATAGTAATTCAGGCAGGGAAAGCCCAATAGTCTTTGCGGTCTTTTCCTAGGACCTCCCATCTCTTCACGCTCTTCTTCTCCACGCCAGCGGCCATTTCTAATGTCCATTTTACAGTTTATCAAATCAGGTCTTCCACACATTTTCAAAAGTACAAAGTCTCACAAATTTCAGGCACACAGAACCCGATGGCATTGGGTCTCGTCATCCTGTTCGTGACGCCAAAATTGGGTCGCCCCGTCCCAGGGCCATGGGGTACTCAGTACCGGGCCGGTGTCAGTGGGTTGTGTCACAGCAGCAGTGACCCGGTCCATGGCCCTGGGCGCCCAAATCAATGGTGGATTGTAATATAGTTTATGTGATAGTTCATGACGCCACCTGTGGTGTTTGGCAAGCAAGATGCTAAGCCAACACTGCGTGCAGATCTTCTGGGGCTGATGGTGTGTTGCAGCATAGATGGTGTAGCTCCCCACAGGTGAAGCTGTAACCCCAGGGCAGTGTATAAGTGCAGGCGGTGTGAGGAATGTTGGTACGCAGATGTAGCAGTGCTGGTGGCGTTGGCACACAATTGAATGGAAGACACCAGGGCTTGTAGTTCCAAAGCTTTACTCACGGTTCGTGGTACACACTGGTGCCTGCCTCCGTGCCATGTCCTCCGGGGCAGAGACTCAATCAACCTCCTGGGCAAGTCAGGCTTCTCCTCTCCAACACTCTGCCAACATGTACCTTTCCTGAATTACTCCTCTATTGCGCCTTTTAGTGTGAAGAGCTCCAGTACCGTGGTACTCTGAAGTTCCTCCTGTCAGATGTTCCTAACAACTCTACTTATATGACAGACAGCTGTAGCCTCTCTCGGGGACTCTTTCTCCAGAGTACTGGCTCTCTATTCAGTTGCTTTTATGTCCCAAGTCTTGGATGGGAGTAGTGCATTAACAGCCAACTACTCCACCGGTGTCTGCTGCAGAACCATAAGTGTCCGTACAACTCGGGGACCAGGCCCTGGCCTTGCGCTGAGAACCTATAGGCAGGGTTCCTCTTCCAACCCACAAATCCTCTCTGTTCTCCTACTCCGTTGTTCCGCGCTGTTCCTTCTCTCTCTTATGGAAGCTTAGGTTGCAGTTCTACATCTTTATCCTTCTGTTCCTTTCCCGTGCCAGCTGGCTCAGATCACTGAGGCAGCTGCAGCACTCCTTCCTCCATCCCTTCTTCCAGGGATCCCCACACCTCCCGAGGTGCCTCCTCTCAGACTAATCTGTAATTCTAAACCTTCCAAACCCTTTATATGAATCTCAACTCCACCCACCTCCCAGCACATCTCGTGTTACGAAGCAAGGACCCACGAAAGGTGCTCTGCTATCCTCTAAGCATCAAGCCGCAATCTGGTCCATTGCTTAACTATCCTGTGTGTTGGTGCAGGTGTTGGAGTGTGGAAAGGAGTTCCCAACTTACCTAGGTGGTGGGGCACTACCCCTTAGGAGAAGGTGCAGTACCTCTGTGGCGACTGAGCCTCAGGGGCACCACACTGGTATAAAAGTTATCAGTGTAGAGGTGATAACCTTTATCCAGCAGTGGGTGCTCCAAATCCTGCACAATTTTCCTACTCACTCCCAGGAAAGGAGGACACTCAGGGGGTTCAATCTGGGTGTCCTTCCCTTCGTAAACTCTGAACCTGTGGATGTACCCTGAGGTACTCTCACACAGCTGATAGAGTTTGATTCCGTACCTGGCCCACTTACTGGGCAGGTATTGATGGAATCGCAGCCTTCCCTTGAAGTGAACCAAAGACTCATCCATGCAGATGTCCCTTTGGGGCACGTGCACCTCAGCAAACTTTTTTTTGAAGTGTTCGATGACCGGTCGAATTTTGAAAAGACAGCCAAAGTTGGGGTCATCTTGTGTGGGACACTGTGCATTATCAGTATAATGCAGAAATGCATCCGGGCCATGACCATTCGGAACAATGGAGTGTTATATAAAATATCAACACTCCAATATTGCCGAAGTTCGGGCTTCTTCAGGATCTCCATATGGAGGACCAGGCCCCAAAACTGCATCATTTCAACTGCGTCTACAGGAGACCAGTTTGAAAATGATGAACGCGGGATTTGCTCCAAAAATTGACAGGCGTACAAATTAGTTTGCTCCACCATGAGGTTAATAAAATCCTCAGAGAAAAAGACTTTGAAAAAGTCAATTTCTGTGGGGCCGATGGTGTCAAACTTGATTCCTGATTCTGCCACAAAATAAGGAATCAGTGGCTTGTAAATTTCGGGGGGCGCTGGGTCAGCTGCGGGCATGGTTGGCGCTGCCTCATCATCTATCCTGAAGCGTCTGCAAGGCGGTTCCGCAGGACCTGAGGAGGAAGATGAGGAGGGGGAAGAGGAAGAGGATGAAGAATCCAAAAAATAAAGAAAAGTGGGATCCTCATCCTCGCTATCAGTGTCGGAGGCAAGTATAGCATATGGCTCCTCCATTGAATAGCGCTATTGGGATGAATTTTGTGCCATTTTTGTGTAAATATGGTGCTTGGGTGTACACTTTAATGAAAACTGTGTATGTGTGTGGGGGGGAGTGATTGGTGTAAACTTTCCGTAAAGAAAAAGCTGTGGAAAAAAGTCTAAAACAGCAGGCCTTAGCTCTGATAAGTAGAGTTGAGCGAAACGGGTCGGTCATATTCAAAAGTCGCCGACTTTCGCTGAAGTCGGGTTTCATGAAATGAAACCCAACCATAGCGTGAGGTCGGCCACGAGGTCGGCGACCAGAGCGCCAAAGTCACGTTTCAAAAGATGCTTCCAGCGTCCTTTTTCAGCCAGTGATGGCGGACTCACACTGTGGGCAACGCGATGACATAGGCATCGGTCACCACCATCTTTGAGAAGGGCATGCAAGTGATTGGCTTGCTTTGTGTGGCATAACAGGGGCTATAAAAGGGCGTGAACGCCGACTGCCATCTTTCTTATGCCGATCTTAGTATAGGGAGAGCTGCTGCTGCTGATTCTGTAGGGAGAGCGTTAGGCAGGGAAGAATAACCCAAAAACTGCTTCTGCTGTTAGCGATTTCCACTTACAACACAACACTTTGTGTGCTGTGACAGGGGAGGCACTATTTTTGTGCATCAGCTGTGTTGTTTATTAGGCTGCCTTATAAGGCTCCCTGATAGCTGCATTGCTGTTTGCACACTGCTGTGCAAACTGCTTTTTTAAAAGCAAAAATACTTTTCTTCCTCTTTTCTGCAAAATTACCAAGCGTTCATTTTTCCACCCTTTTGTGTGTGCACTGTGCAGCAGTCCTGCTTACTAGGCTGCCTGCGTCCATACTTGGACTGAGAGCATCATTGTCAGCGTCCTCAAATCTCTAGTGAGATCCAAAATCTCACCAATTCTATAGACACCCTCCACCTTGTCATACACCATCCAATTTCAGCCTGTTACATTGAGGTGTAATCTCTCCTGGGCCAGAGACAATAGTTCTGCGTCCTGAAATATATAGTGAGATCCAAATTCTCACCAATCCTATAGACACCCTCCACCTTGTCATTCACCAACCAATTTCAGCCTGTTACATTGAGGCGTAATCTCTACTGGGCCTGAGACAATTGTTCAGCGTCCTCAAATCTATAGTGAGATTCAAATTCTCACCAATCCTATAGACACCCTACACCTTGTCATTCTCCATTCAATTTCAGTCTGTTACATTGAGGTGCAATCTCTCCTGGGCCAGAGACAATAGTTCTGCGTCCTGAAATCTATAGTGAGATCCAAATTCTCACCAATCCTATAGACACCCTCCACCTTGTTGTTCACCATCCAATTTCAGCCTGTTACATTGAGGTGTAATCTCTACTGGTCCTGAGACAATAGTTCTGCATCCTCATATCTATAGTGAGATTCAAATTCTCACCAATCCTATAGACACCCTCCACCTTGTCATTCACCATCCAATTTCAGCCTGTTACATTGAGGTGTAATCTCTACTGGGCTAGAGACAATAGTTCTGCATCCTCAAATCTATAGTGAGATTCAAATTCTCACCAATCCTATAGACACCCTCCACCTTGTCATACACCATCCAATTTCAGCCTGTTACATTGAAGTGTAATCTTTGACTGGTCTCCCTGAGGTCAGTGATTGTTTCGTGATGTTGGTCTACTAGGCATTGCTCCCACCTAGCCAGAATCCTACTCCACACTGATGAGGGGCAACACCCTGAAACAGCTGTCTGTGGATGGATACCTGGCCTTGGTATTTCCCTTGTCATATCTGTAAACTAGTAAAGAGCTGGATATTGACTTAAAGGGCCTCTTAATATGGTGGTAATGGTGGTTTCCGAAAGGAGCCACTCCTTGGCTGGGTCCTTCACTGGAGGAAGATCTGGCTAGTCTGTGTTTGAGACTCTTAAATGAGGCTCATTGGACTTTATTTGCATATTCATATTTCCCAGGGAGCAATGCACCTAGGATTTCACTGATTGAGCGCCTTTGCCGGCTACCGCAGTGTTTTCTTTGACTGGTCTCCCTGAGGTCAGTGATTGTTTCGTGATATTGCTCAAATCTATAGAGATTCAAATTCTCACCAATCCTATAGACACCCTCCACCTTGTCATTCACCATCCAATTTCAGCCTGTTACATTGAGGTGTAATCTCTACTGGGCCTGAGACAATAGTTCAGTGTCCTCAAATCTACAGTGAGATTAAAATTCTCACCAATGCTATAGACACCCTACACCTTGTCATACACCATCCTATTTCAGTCTGTTACATTGAGATGTAATCTCTACTGGGCCAGAGACAATAGTTCTGCGTCCTCAAATGTCTAGTGAGATTAAAATTCTCACCAATAGTAGATACACCTTCTACCTTGTTTTACAGTACCATATAGCTGGTGGTATTTTGCGAACATTTTCCCAAAAATAAGCAAGTGTAGTGGAATACGCCATGGAAGTTGGCGGGGGTTGCCAGCTGGTCCCGATGGTGGAGGTGGTGCTGCATCTGTTGGTAGTGGCAAAAGAACAATAGCACCTAAGGCAGGAGCTGTTGAGCCTGCGTCATCGTCTGGCTCCACAAGGCCTCGAAGGCTCTCTTTTGTGGGAGTAGGTAAACCAGTTTTAAAGCCGGAGCTTCAGGAACAAGTTTTGGCTTACATTGCTGACACAGCCTCCAGCTCTCTCGCCTCCTCTTCTGAAGTTTCAAAAAATAAAAGCACTGAGTCGTCAGTGGAGGCTCCTGGTCAGTAACAATACCTTTCCTTGTGTCCTTCACCCCTACCAAAAGTTTAGAATGTGGCAGGCCACAGTACCGATTACTCCATGGATCTCTTTTCACATACCATGCCTGAGTTAGCAAGTCAAATCGTAAATTCCCCAGTCCAAGACAAATCTGACATGGAGTGCACTGATGCACAGCCACTGCTAGATTTTTCTGCTGGTACATTCACTAAGAGCACTACATTGTCCTCGCAGTGTACTGAGCCAGAATCAGACACTGATGAAACTCAGGTGCCCCTTCCCGCATACTATACCACCTTACATGGTGACACAGAGGAAGGTGCACATGAAATTGAAGAGGAGGTGATGGATGACCCAGTTATTGACCCAGATTGGGATCCATTGGGGGAAGAGGGTGCCGCTGCCAATAGCTCAGAAGAGGAGGAGGATCCGCAGCAGGCAGCGACATCGCAACAGCTGTTATCTGGCAGGACCGTAGCAGTCCAAAAACATGTTACAAAAATCAAAAGAGTTGCAGGACAGCTTGGCCAGATGGTCAAATTAGCACAGCGTGCAAGGTCTCAAAATGTCTTCCATAGTAGGAAGAGTGCAGTGTGGCACTTTTTTGAACAAAATCCTAATGATCAGGCAAAAGTTATCTGTAAGAAGAGCGCAAAGACCTTTAGCCGAGGGAAAAATCTGAGAAATCTGAATACCAGTTGCATGCTTAGACATTTAACCACCATGCACTTGCAAGCGTGGACGGACTACCAAACCTCACGTGCCACATGTGCACCTGCTCCGAATGAAGGTAGTCAGCAATGCTACATCATTTCTCCCATTGTAAGCCCACCGGTTAGCACACCAGCAGCAGCAAATGTCGAGGTGTCGTCGCAAGGGCAAAGCAGTCATGGAATCACAATGCTATTGCTACGAAAGACTGAATATAGGCCATCAGCAACACCACCAACACCATCACCATCACCAACCCTCTCTCAGTCCACCATGTCCACCGCTAGTTCCACCATTTGCAGCTCTCAAGTCCAGCTCACCCTACCAGAGACTCTGAGTAGGACAAGAAAGTACTCATCCTCTCATCCGTGTACACTGGCTTTGAACGCCCACATTGCCAAACTAATCTCATTAGAGATGATGCCCTACTGGTTGGTTGAAAGCAAAGCTTTCCGCGAACTCATGGCCTACGCAGTACCACGCTATGACCTACCCAGTCGGCACTTCTTTTCGCGAAAAGCCATCCCAGCCCTCCATGTGCATGTGAATGACCACATTGTCCATGCACTCAACCAATCAGTGAGTGGAAAGGTGCACCTCACAACAGGTGCCTGTTCCAGTAGGCATGGCCAGGGCCATTACATGTCCATCACTGCGCACTGGGTTACGGTGGTGGATGAAGGGTCGACAGGGGACAGCGGCGGTGGGACAGTGCTGCCTAGCCCACTGTATAGGAAACAGTTGGCTGTAGGTGTTCGACCCTCCTCCTCCTCCAGAAGCGAAAGCTTGTCCACAGAACTCAGTCACACGAGCACTCCATCCGCAGCTGCGAGTGTTGCACATGAGGTGTCCCACTATCGAACAGCTAGTGGTAAGCGTCAGCAGGCTGTGTTGAAGACGATGTGTTTGGGAGACAACAGACACACCGTGGAGGTACTGGCCGACTACTTGCAGAAGAAACAAACTGAGTCATGGCTGGGCAGTCTACATCTTGAGGCAGGCAAGGTATTTAGTGATAACGGCCGGAATTTTGTGGCAGCCATAGCCATTTCAAAACTCAGACACATACCTTCCATGGCTCACACCTTAAACCTGGTGGTGCAGTGCTTCCTCAATAATTATTTGGAGTTAACACCCCTGCTCCATAAGGTGCGAAGACTGCTCGCACATCCGTCGGTCGCCCGTACACTCCAGTCGTATGCAGAAGCTGCAGCGATTCCTCCACCTTCCCAAGCACCACCTAATTATCGACGCTGCAACAAGGCGGAACTCCACCCTGCACATGGTTCAGAGGCTGTGCGAACAGAGGCAGGCTGTAATTTATTTGTGGGAGGATAGACGGGCAGGCAGTTTGAGGGAAGACGTGGAATGTCGGGTGTGCAGTGGTCAAAGCTGAAAGACCTCTGTAAAGTCCTTCAGTGTTTTGAGGAATGCACACGGCTGGTAAGCGCAGACAACGCCATCATAAACATGTGCATCCAACTTATGCATCTGCTCATGCAAACTTTGATGCACATTAAGGAGCAGGCATCTGCAGCCGAGGAGGAAGAGGAGGAGGGAAACCTAGATGACAGTCAGCCATTTTCTGCTCAGGGAAGTCTCGTGGGCAAGGTGGAGGAAGTAGAGGAAGAGGAGGAGGATGATGGGGATGATTATTTTGGGGAGGAGGATGCTTCTCAGGGGGCAAGAAGAAATGTTGGTGTGGTAAGGTCAGGTACAGGGTTTGTGCGTGACTGGAGGGATGTGGATTTGCCAGAAAGTGTTAGAATCATAGAATCATAGAATCGTAGAGTTGGAAGGGACCTCCTGGGCCATCTGGTCCAACCCCCTGCTCAAAGCAGGATTCGCTAAATCATCCCAGTCAGATGTCTGTCCAGCCTCTGTTTGAAGACTTCCATTGAAGGAGAACTCACCACTTCTCGTGGCAGCCTGTTCCACTCATTGATCACTCTAACTGTCAAAAAGTTTTTTCTAATATCTAATCTGTGTCTCTTCCCATTCAGTTTCATCCCATTGCTTCTAGTCTTTCCTTGTGCAAATGAGAATAAAGTTGATCCTTCTACAATGTGACAGCCCTTTAGATATTTGTAGACAGCTATTAAGTCTCCTCTCAGTCTTCTCTTTTGCAAACTAAACATTCCCAAATCCTGCAACCTTTCCTCATAAGACAGGGTTTGCAGACCGGTCACCATTCTGGTCGCTCTTTTCTGAACTTGCTCCAGTTTGTTGATGTCTTTTTTAAAATGTGGTGCCCAAAACTGGACACAATATTCCAGATGAGGTCTGACCAAAGAGGAGTAGAGGGAAATAATGACTTCACGTGATCTAGACTGTATGCTTCTGTTAATACATCCTAGAATTGCATTTGCCTTTTTTGCTGCTGCATCACACTGTTGACTCATATTCAGTCTGTGATCTATTAGTATACCCAAGTCTTTTTCACATGTGCTGTCACTTAGCCCTATTCCTCCCATTCTATATATGCTTTTTTCATTTTTATTGCCCAGATGTAGTACTTTGCATTTCTCCCTGTTAAAAACCATTCTGTTAGTTGCTGCCCACTTCTCCAGTTTATTTAAATCTTTTTGAATCCTCTCTCTCTCTTCTCTAGTATTAGCTATCCCTCCTAGCTTTGTGTCATCAGCAAATTTAATCAGTTTACCCTCAATTCCTTCATCTAAATCGTTGATAAAGATGTTGAACAATACAGGGCCCAGGACAGAGCCCTGTGGTACCCCACTTGAGACATTCTTCCAACTGGATGTGCAGCCATTTACGACCACTCTTTGGGTCCGATCACTAAGCCAGTTATGAATCCACCTAACAGTTGCCTTGTCCATTCCATACTTAGTCATTTTTTCAATAAGGATTGTATGAGAGACTTTGTCAAATGCTTTGCTGAAGTCAAGATATACTATATCTACAGCATTTCCTTGATCCACCCAATCAGTGATACCGTCATAGAAGGAAATTAAGTTAGTCTGACATGACTTATTAGTTAGAAACCCATGCTGACTCTGTTTAATCACTTCATTCTTATCCAGGTATTGACATACATGTTGTTTAATAATTTGTTCAAAGATCTTTCCTGGTATAGAAGTCAGACTCACCGGCCTATAGTTGCCTGGGTCCACCTTCTTCCCCTTTTTGAAGATAGGAACAACATTTGCTCTTCTCCAGTCTTCTGGCACTTCTCCTGTTCTCCAAGAATTTTCAAAGATTATGGAGAGGGGTTCAAAAATTTCTTCTGCTATCTCCTTCAGTACTCTGGGGTGTAATTCATCTGGACCTGGAGACTTGAATTCATTTAGGTTAGCTAAGTGTTTCCTCACTATCTTTCTGTTTATAGATATCCTGGATTCTTCTATTCCCTTAATAGGACAGTGAATAACAGTTGATGTTGCATTTCCTTTCTGAGAGAAAACAGATGCAAAATAGGAATTTAAAAGTTCAGCCTTCTCAACATCCTGTCTTACCATTTCATCATTTTCATCCTGTAAAAATCCTATAGCATCTTTGACTTTTCTTTTACTTTTGACATATCCCCAAAATCCTTTATTATTGCTTTTGACATCTCTTGCAAGCCTCAATTCATTGTCAGCTTTAGATAATCTGATTTGTGCCCTGCAGGTTCTGCAGACAGCATTATATTCTTCTTTAGATATGCCTCCTTCTTTCCATTTTATAAACATTTTTTGCTTCCTTTTTAGCATGTGCTTAAGTTCTGTGTTCATCCATCCTGGTTTCCTTAAATGCTTCCTATTCTTCCCTCTTTTCGGAATTGTTAACAACTGTGCTTTGAGAATTTCATTTTTCAAGATTTCCCATCCTTCCTGGACATTTTTGTCTTTAAGGATATCCAGCCATTGGATCCCTCCAATTCTCTTTCTGAATCCCTTAAAATCTGCCTTTCTGAAATCTAACCTTGACGTCTGAGTCTTCACAGGTCTTCCACCTCTAGTAATCCAAAATTCTAAAATAGCATGGTCGCTACCTCCTAGAGTCCCAGCCACTTTTACCTCCTCAACCATTTCCTCCCTGTTTATAAGGATTAGATCCAAGGTAGCAGTTCCCCTTGTTTTCTCCCTTACCTTTTGGAAGATAAAGTTGTCAGCAAGAGAGGATAAGAATTTCCTTGACCTGTTAGTTTTGCCTGAGAGAGATTCCCAACAAATGTCTGGATAGTTGAAATCTCCCATGACAACTATGTCATATTTTTTGGAGAACTTGGCCATCTGATGCATAAAGAGTTCATCTATATATTCGGCTTGCACAGGCGGCCTGTAGTAAATGCCTACAATGGTGTCCTTTCCATTGTTCTGTCCTTGTATTCTTACCCAAACAGTTTCCACAGAACTCCCAGTCTCTGAAGCTTCAATCTCTGTGCAGATATACGCGTTTCGAACATACAATGCGACACCCCCTCCTCGTTTATCAAGTCTGTTTCTTGCAAATAAGTTGTATCCTTCTAGTCTTGTATTCCAATCATGTGTATTGTCCCACCAAGTTTCAGTGATTCCAATTACATCATATTTCTGTTCCTGTGTTAGTAGTTCCAATTCTCCTTGTTTGTTGCCCATGCTTTGTGCATTAGTATAGAAACATTTTAGTTTGTGATTGGTTTCTCTTTCTCCAATGTTTTTATTAATTAGATTCTTTCGTCTTTGTTCTTCCTTTCCACTTCTAATAGCAGAGTTCTCAATAGCATTTGTCAGGTGTATGGCTTTTTCTGGTCTTTTGCTTCCCTTCCCATGTTGTTCTAGTTTAAAGCTCTCCTTACAAGTGTAGCAAGGCGACTTCCAAATACATGCTTTCCAGTCTTCGTAAGGTGCACCCCATCTCTAGCAAGTAGTCCATCGTATAAGTAGTTCACTCCGTGATCCAGAAATCCAAATCGTTGCTGACGGCACCATCGACGTAGCCAGTTGTTCACCTGCAGAATCTTATTCCACCTCCTTGTTCCATGGCCATCCACTGGGAGGATGGAAGAGAAGACCACCTGCGCTCCCAGTTCTTTCACTTTCTTGCCTAAGTCTTCAAAGTCTCTGCAGATGATTTCCAGGTCGTTTCTTGCGGTGTCATTTGTCCCCACATGTAGTAGCAGGAATGGGTAGTCATCTGTAGGTCTGAAGAGTCCTGATATCCTGTCAGACACATCTTTAATTTTTGCACCTGGAAGACAGCACATTTCTCTTGTAGTTATATCCGGTCTGCAGATAGCGGCCTCTGTTCCTCTCAGCAGGGAATCCCCCATGACCACCACTCTCCGTTTCTTCTTCACAACGTATTTCTTTCTCCATCCAGGAGGACTCTGAGGGCGTACAAGGTTGCTGTTTGTTGGCAAAGTCTTATCCTGATGTATTTCTTCATCGTTTTCCTGCGTGAGAGCCTGGTACTGGTTTCTGAGCAGTATGGGTGCTGACTGCCTCCCGATCCTCCTGCTTCTCTGGGTCACATGTCTCCATTCCTCTGTTTCTTCAGGTGCACTTCGAATTTCTTCTCTTTCTGTAACATGAAGAGATAATTCTGCTCTGTCCAAGAACTCTTCACCTTCCTTAATGATCTTCAACGTAGCTAACCTCTCTTCGAGATTTTGCAACTTTTCCTCCAACAGGGACACAAGCTTGCATTTGTGGCATGTGAAGTTTGGCTTTTCCACTGGTAAATCTGTGAACATGTAGCAAGAAATGCAGCTCACCAAATGGCTCCTGGCCTCTTCCATCTTGAGATTTCTTAAAAACGATGAAAGATGACCCAAATGAATATGCAAATGATCTCCTCAAGACTCTTCCCCTGGTTTTCCGATTTCCTCTTTTCAGCTGCAACCGCCAAAACCCAGTGATCGTTGAGCTCGGAGACTCTTCACTTATCCCAGAAGGCACTGGGAATATGCAAATGATCTCCTCAAGACTCTTCCCCTGGTTTTCCGATTTCCTCTTTTCAGCTGCAACCGCCAAAACCCAGTGATCGTTGAGACTCTTCACTTATCCCAGAAGGCACTGGGAATATGCAAATGATCTCCTCAAGACTCTTCCCCTGGTTTTCCGATTTCCTCTTTTCAGCTGCAACCGCCAAAACCCAGTGATCGTTGAGCTCGCGGAGACTCTTCACTTATCCCAGAAGGCACTGGGAATATGCAAATGATCTCCTCAAGACTCTTCCCCTGGTTTTCCGATTTCCTCTTTTCAGCTGCAACCGCCAAAACCCAGTGATCGTTGAGACTCTTCACTTATCCCAGAAGGCACTGGGAATATGCAAATGATCTCCTCAAGACTCTTCCCCTGGTTTTCCGATTTCCTCTTTTCAGCTGCAACCGCCAAAACCCAGTGATCGTTGAGCTCGCGGAGACTCTTCACTTATCCCAGAAGGCACTGGGAATATGCAAATGATCTCCTCAAGACTCTTCCCCTGGTTTTCCGATTTCCTCTTTTCAGCTGCAACCGCCAAAACCCAGTGATCGTTGAGACTCTTCACTTATCCCAGAAGGCACTGGGAATATGCAAATGATCTCCTCAAGACTCTTCCCCTGGTTTTGTTCCTCCACCCAGCACTCGCAATGCATCATTGACACCTGGAACATTGGCCCACATGTCTGATTATGCCCTGCAGATCCTAAAAAGGGACCCCCGCATTGCCAAAATGATGAACAATGACGACTCTGGTTGGTCAGCATCCTGGATCCATACTATAAAGGCAAATTCCTAAACATCATGCCACAGGGGAACCTAGAGCTAATATTGGCTAACAAACAAGCAACTCTGGTAAACCGTTTTTTTTTAGACATTCTCAGCACACGGCGGTGATGTTTTTCCAACAAGCCATAGGGGGCAACATGAAAGAGGTGTTCGTGGTGCACACAGCCGAAGTGGCGTTGGACACAGGGGTTTCATGACCATGTTGTGGACTGATTTTTCAAGTACCGCTCACACGACGGGCAATACTGCATCGATCGAAAGTAACAGGAGACAGCAGTTGTCAACTATGGTAACAAACTACTTCTCCTCCCATATCGATGTTCTCCCTCACGGGTCATTCCCCTTTGACTATTGGGCCAGTAAACTTGACACCTGGCCTGAATTGGCACAATATGCAGAACAGGAGCTCGCTTGCCCTGCTGCTAGTGTGTTATCTGGACGAGTCTTCAGTGCTGCTGGATCAATCCTGACAGAAAAAAGGACCCATCTGTTGACCCAAAATGTTGATGATCTAACCTTCATTAAAATGAACCATGCATGGGTTTCAAAGGATTTTGTCCCACCCTCCCCTGCTGACACGTAGGTTGCCAGAAAAATGGCTTGCTTTTGTCCTCCTCTTCTGCGGACTTCTCCAATTACTCCATTTGCAGCTGCTTAATGTCCAACATCAACATATGCCAATTTTTCCACCTCCCTAACTGGGCTGCCTCCCCCCACAGGGCCGGGGTCACCACCTGGCGCATGCACCCCTGCAAGTGCCGTTGCCCTGGACAGGTGGGTGGGCACACTGTTTAGCAACGGCACTGGCACAAGATCCCTCATAGCAGAATCAAGTGTCTCTGACGGTGGGGGTGCACACCCGCCGTCAGACACACCGGCGTACTATGAGGGGCCCTGTGCCAGTGCCGTCGCCAACAAGTGGGCCCCCCTGCTTGCTCAGGATCACAGCACTTGCAAAGTTGAAATACTTACCTCTCCCTGCTCCACCGTCGTGACGTCTTCCGCGTTTCCTGACAGTGACATTATGGTCAGAGAGCGTGATGACATCACATCTGTATGCTCTCTGCCTAAACAGTCCAAGTGCAGTGAGATGGAAGATGGTGACGATGAGGAGTCCAGACTAGTACAGGGATTCCCTAGCGAGGAGACTTATTTAATTGTTTTCAATGTTGGGACAGCTATTTTTTGGGAGCACTATACTCTGGAGAATGATATATGAGGCCCACCATACACTGAAGCATTCCAAAGGTGGACATCAGACACTGGAGCAGCATTTACAGGGCCAATTATGCACTGGAGCATTAGAAATGGGGTCCATTATATATGGAGCATTATTTGAGCCCATAACACAGTGAAGCTTCATCCATGGGGACCAACATATACTGTAGCATTATGTGGAGCTCATCATATACTGTTTCAAACATTATATGGGGCCAATGATTCTATATGGAGAAATATATGGGCCTCATTACCAGGGCTGTGGAGTCGGTAAGCCAAACCTGCGACTCCGACTCCGACTCCTCAATTTCCCTTACACCGACTCCGACTCCAACTCCGACTCCGACTCCACGACTCCGACTCCCACACATATTGCTTATATTTAAGTGAAAAATTTATTGTAGTACAATGTGAACCTCAGACATTTAATCATTTTTATGATCCAATAATCAAGATATTTAGATAGAACAGAATATATATTGGTGTACTACCCGGTTTTCATTCTTTTTGGTACAGATACGATATGGATAGACAGATATGGATAAATGGATAGATCAGATTTCTAATCTGCTTTTGCTATTGAAAACATTATCTATGAGCTCAAAAACCTTTCAGGTGATGCAGTTTTTTAAAAAGATGATCAGCTTTTGCAGCTGAAAAACGTATCCTCAAAAAACACAGGAAAAACGTTGTGTGTGAATGTAGCCTTAGATCAGGAATATAACAGCCATTTATAGGACATTTCATAACTTTCCCAAACTCCTATGAAAAAATATTCAGCACATCCTGCATTGAATTACTGTACCCAATTTATTATATATTTTAGGAGTCGGAGTCGGTCCATTTTATACCGACTCCAACTCCGACTCCACCAAAATGAGCACCGACTCCGACTCCGACTCCACGACTCCGACTCCGACTCCACAGCCCTGCTCATTACTCTGTATAGCGCACTATGCGGTGGCCACAATACTGTATGGAGTAATATACTGTCCGTTTTTGGAGCTATTGGAGAATTTAAAATGGATATCAGTCATGAGATGTAAGAAGTGAAGTATTTTTCATTGTACTATACCGCTATTTATCTGCCGTATCAGAGGATCATGAATTGTGGCAGGTGTTAAAGGAGTCAATTGACACTCTTTGGCCCTGGGCCCACGAAAATCTGGAGCCAGCCCTACCCCCCCACAACTTTAGCCAAATAACCCCCAGTTTTCAATGTCTAACTATTATTATAAAGTAAATTAAGGTTGACAAGCTTAAGGAATAAGAATTGATGTTTTTGGCATTAAAATGGGCACTGTAGGTGTGTTTCCTGTCGTCCACTCACTGCCGACTTTTCATCCACATTGACTTGCATTGGGTTTCGTGTTTCAGTCGGCCTTCGACTTTTCATGATAATCGGCCGATTTCGTTCGACCCGACTTTTGAGAAAGTCGGGTTTCATGAAACCCGACTCGACCCAAAAAAAGGCAAAGTCGCTCATCTCTACTGATAAGTGAACAGCATGTCACTTATCAAAATTAGGCTGCTGTATGTTCGCGCGGGAATGGCGCAAGGGGGGCTGGAAAAAAAAAGGAAACCGGCAAGCACAAACTCTGATAAGTGAACTGTGTCACTTATCAAAGTTTGGCAGCTGGGGGATGTGTGTGTGGAGTTGGCGCTAAGGGGGCTGAGAAAAAAAAGGGAGCACGAGTGTTGATCAGTGAACTGCGTCACCAATCAACGCTCGGCGGCTGGCAAAGGGGGGTGGATGAAGAGAGATTGGGCAGAGATCAGTTAGGTTGTAATTAGGTGGCACAAAGGGGGGTGAAAAAAATGAGAAACGGCAGGCACAAGCTTTGATATGTGACATGTGTCATTTATCCAAGTTTTGCGGCTGCGGGATATGTGTGTAGGGAGGTGACGCAAAGGGGGCTAAGGAAAAAAAGCGAGCACGAGTGTTGATCGGTGAACTGCGTCACTGATCAATGCTCAGCGGCTGTGCACGGTGGCAGCGAAAAAGTGGGGTGGAGGGGAGTAAAAAATAGGGGGAAGGGGGATTGGAGTGGATGAAGAGAGATTGGGCAGGGATCAGTTAGGGTTGTAGTTAGGTGGCACAAAGGGGGGTGAAAAAAATGGGAAACGGCAGGCACAAGCTTTGATATGTGACGTGTGTCATTTATCCAGGTTTTGCGGCTGTGGGATGTGTGTACGGAGGTGGCGCAAAGGGGGCTAAGGAAAAAATAGCGAGCACGAGTGTTGATCAGTGAACTGCATCACCGACCAATGCTCGGCAGCTGCGCATGAAGGCGGCACAAAAGGGGGGGATGGAGGGGGGTAAAAAGAGGGGGATGGGGGATTGGAGGATGAAGATAGATGGGGGGTGAAGATAGATGGGGGTGTGAAGATTGATTGGGCAGGGGATCAAGGTGTGATGGTCACGTGCGACTGGACACACCGCCTCCAGCAGGGCGAATTTCACTGACACGTGACCCTGGATACACCACCTCCAGTAGGGCAAATTTAAATAATATAACGTGCAGCCGGATACACCGCCTCCAGCAGGTGAATTTCAGTATTACACGTATATCAGGATACACCGCCTCCAGCAGGGCGTATTTACACAATTAAGGGAAACACCAGGGAAACCGATACAATGGAGGGCCCTGCGATAGGGAACGGGGATGTGGAGACCTCCTGCACTCCCCTGAGTCAGTGTCTCTACACTCCTGACAGTCCCTATACAGGCTCCGCACCTGTCGCCGAGCAGGATACCTAAAAACACTAGCTCGCCCTGCACCTAGCCCTTTCTAGGGAAATGGAAGGTGCAGAAACTAATCCCACCACTGCACTGAAACACACAAAAGGAAAGGTACGAATAGGGATAACACCACTTAGCTTTGCTCTGTTGCTCTTGCTCCCAGCAACAGAGTCCACCACCAGAATTCAGCTTCCACCTGAAGCTACTACACCAGAGCTCTGCCTGAGCTGCAAGGAACTCCTCTCAATAGCTCCCTCCTTCACCAGACTTGGTTGGAAATGACCAATATCACCAACAGTGAGTGACAGAACAAGACACTCCTATATAGTTAAACCAGAGCAATCACACCTGTTAGTGATAATCACGTGCACTAAACTAAAGTAACCAGAGTGCAATGACCCTAACGGCCACCGGGGGAAAAACTAGAACAGAAATCACCACAGTGCAATGACCCTAATGGCCACCGGGGGCAAAACTACCTTTAAGCACACAGCTTAAGGAAAAAAAACGGTTACTTGTGCAATTATCTGTCATAATCCAACCCGGATCATGACACAGAGATCAGGGATCTGGAACACTTATGGTTGGTGGCTTTTTCTTTCTTTTTTTTCTGCAGGGATTGTGATGCTACAAATTGTGGCACCACAATACCCAGCACAGGAGCTCTTGCTGCATCTGACCTCTCTGCAGAAATCCTCAGCTAGAGTGAGGACCCCTGAAGAGATGTCAGATAGGTCATCTGCAGGTCAGAGACAGGTCACAGAGCAGTCACATCGCTGCTGTGATCTGTCATTGGTGGGATCGAATGATTACATCAATCCCACCAATCCCTGCTCTGCCTGGTGACCATGGCAACTGCCTAAGATCGGAGCTCACAGCTCCGATTCTTAGGCAGGTCATTGCCAGGTCACCAGCAGGGCACAGAGCGGTCACAGCGTGACAGCAGCTGTGCCCTGTGGTTGGCGCGATTGCCGAACGAATCGATCGTGCCAACCAGCTCCTGCAGGCCCTTGTGGGCCTGCACTAGGCTCCGGCCTAGGATTGGTGCTAATACAGCACCGATCCGGGACGGTACTGGCAGGGCACAGTGGCGATATTGCGCCGCTGTGCCCTGCGATTGGCGCGATCGATTAGATCGGCGATCGCGCCAATCTGGGGGCTTTTTGCCAGTGCCTGACGTTGCCAGGTACCGGCTCTAGGATCGAGTACATCGGTACTCCGATCCTAGCCTATTACCTCTTTGTTTCAGCCGCTCTGATTGGCTGAAACAATGAGAAATGCTGCGATTGGCTGTTCATAATTGAACAGCCAATCACAGCGCTCTGGATGCTGGCAGGGCGGGATCACAGACCGGGAGGCCGACGCCATCTTCCCTAAGGTGAGATGGCATCAGAATTTTAATGCGATCATGGTATCGCATGAAAGGGCTGTACGTACTATCCCGTCCATGGTCATACGGCCCGGGTACCGTGGACGGGATAGTACGTTGGATGTTGGGAAGGGGTTAACCCTCTCCCCACATCATCATGCGTAGTCCCCCATTGACCCCTTCCCCACATCACCATGTGCGGTCCCCCTTTAACCCCATCCCCACATCACCATGGCAGTCCCCCTTTAATCCCATCCCCACATCACCATACAAGAGCCAAGGTATATAAAGCATCCTACATGTGAAGTGATAAAACACTGGTGCTCAGGTGTTGGACAATCATGGATCAGTCGCTACTATATATTGAACGTGAGTGTGGAGACCACAGAAATTACGACCAAAAGATCCTGTATCATCAGATTATAACATCTTTATTAGAAAAGGACAGAAAAGGACAATAGGGGGACATGTGCAAATCGCAAACTAAAGTGCAGCAGTGCTGAAGATGCGCTATATTGACACCAGCCACAAAAAAGGGGGGGTAGTAGAGATCAATATATGTACAAAGAGCTATAATGCCCCACTCAAATGCCTATAAAACTCTGATGCGCTGCTGTGATAAGTTCAAACAATTATCATAAGCTCACATTACAAATGGGAGGAAAGTAATCATTCCCCCCAAGGGACTTAACTATCATCCACCCAGAAGGGGTTAAAAACCCCAAGCCAACATTACCTCAGTGGAACCCTCAGATGACCGGGCAGTCAGGACATCACCCCAACGTGCGTTTAGGAGCCTTATGCTCCTTCCTCGGGGGGCATAGGTGTAGAGCACTTCATGCCTGTATTTATATGCGCCCGCCGGAAGTGCCGCGGGCGCGCCACCCGCATGTCTTGCAACGAATGGAGTCTCCCATCCATGACGCGGCCGGATTGACGCGGGCCCACATGATCCAGCACCCAACATGGGCGGAGCCCCACACGCATACAGAGAACAGCAGGCGCGCCTGCGCAGCAGTGATGATCCAGCGGCGGCCATTATTGTACAGGGCAAAACCAATGGAAACGTGCACACCTCTCAATTTAAGACAAAATCGAGCCAAACATTGGACTAACATTGTATCAGTATGCAGAATACTTCATAAGACGTCACTACTCAACGGGTGTGAAAAAAAAGGGAGGGGGGGGGCAAATATAATATAACCCATTTACGGTCACTATTGTTCAAGCCTATTTATATACTCAGATGGGAATACTATCCCATATACAAAAAGTGCTTCATCAAGGCACCAATGTATATTCATATAATCCTTATAGAAAAGAGGGTAAGGGGAAAGATATGACATAGTGAAACATCAATACAATATATCAAGCCTATTAATATACCCAGATGGGAATACTATCCCATATACAATAAGTGCTTCATCAAGGCACCAATGTATAATCATATAATCCTTATAGAAAAGAGGGGGAAGATATAACATAGTGAAACATCAATCCAGTATATCAAGATATCAGTACCCAACTGACCATATCCCTGATCAGATAATACCCCATCAAGGTCAAAATTTATATATCAAAACCTATGCTCGTTGTTTACACATGCAAATAATTGTCCCATCAGACCAGTGGGCACATGACACCCAGATATATGAAATTAATTCTCCCCTGTATATCATCAGTATATGGGTCAATATTGTGGTCCGGGGTAGAACCGTGTCTCGAAATATCTTTTTTCCATATATACGCAACATTGAGACAATTAAAAGAGCATCCAACCCCTTACAAGTATCTACCCCCTCAAAAACAATAAACCCATATATGTATAAGAGATCCCTACACACTTTATCTTGGGGCAGAGGGGACCAAGCCCCACAAACATGCAAGAATGTAAATATATATCCCGTACCTGCTCTGATCGTGCATTGTAGTTAGTAATAAATCTCACTACCTCAGAATTTTTTGGCTCTACACTGGTTTTGTACAAGAGGGAATTTCTATTACTATGTTTGGCCCGTAGATAGGCCCTTTTAAAAGACCTATTGCTGTACCCTCTCTCTACGAAGCGACCCCTCAAATCTTTGGCCTGATTTTCAAACTCTTCATCAGTTGAGCACAAGCATCGAAGACGCAAAAACTGGCCAACTGGTATAGACCGCACCGTGTGTTTCGGGTGCGAGGAGGACGCATGTAGGAGCATGTTCGTGGCAGTTGGCTTCCTATAGATGGTGGTTTGTATTGTCCCCTCTAATGTGAGCTTATGATAATTGTTTGAACTTATCACAGCAGCGCATCAGGGCATTATAGCTCTTTGTACATATATCGATTATAGGTAATGGATATTTGTCTTTATAACCGTGACCTTTTTCAGAGGTGATGTAGGCTGTTTTGTGTCATTCTGTTGTATACCTGTAATAACTGCCCCATACGCTCCATTAATATGCTAACATATTTTATGCCTCTTGATAAATAGATTTGTATATCTCTACTACCCCCCCCTTTTTTGTGGCTGGTGTAAGTATAGTGCGTCTTCAGCACTGCTGCGCTTTAGTTTGCGATTTGAACATGTCCCCCTATTGTCCTTTTCTGTCCTTTTCTAATAAAGATGTTATAATCTGATGATACAGGATCTTTTGGTCACAATTTCTGTGGTCTCCACACTCACGTTCCACATCACCATGCGCAGTCCCCTGTTAACCCCATCCCCACATCACCATGCACAGTCCCACTTTAACCCCATTCCCACAACATCATGCACAGTCCCTCTTTAACCCCCTCCCCACATCGTCATGTTCACACTGCACCCAGGGTTGGAGCCGCAGTAGCATCATCCATCATCCATCAATTACTGCATCTAGTAAAGTTTTCCTAAACTTGTTCTGGCCTGGAGTGCGGTAGCCGGAAGCAAACTCACCTGGAGCTGGCTGCTGGCTGCTGACATTGGCCGGGCTGGCAGGACTCCGTCGCAGCACAAGTCCCATCTGAAGCAGGAGCTCTGCTGCCAGCCGCACCATCCTCTGGGTCCAGGGAGGCTGGCTGGTTGGAGGAGCCGCCGCCACCACTACCATCCGCTTTTTAAACGTCTGCACAGGGCCTGGTGCGCTCTCTTCCTTGCACTGATGTGGGCCGCTGCGGCCCTGGTCAGCACGTGCATCGAGAGAGTATGCGTGCACCAGGGCCTGTACAGAAGATTTAAAGGGCCGGTGGCCCATTTTGAAGCTCAGCTCCGCTGGCCCAGCGGTCATTTGCCCACGTGGGCAGATTGTCAATCCGGGCCTGATGCCATGTCACGCCACCCCCCACACATCTTACGTAATATTCCTCTAGGAGAATTAATTTGGATAAAAAGATATTGCTCTTCTGATGAAATTTATTTTTCTGAAAAAACTAAAACTATTGGTAGATTACAACAAAGGGGATATACAAATCGACATTTAAATAGAGTGACATCGATTGTGGACAATATCAACAGAAATGATCTATTATTGGATCGATCTAGAACCGCAGACCATGATTCTTTTATTACTTTTTCCACTGAATATAGCCCTCCATATAGGAATATTATTCAAATTATACAAAAATATTTACCTATATTAAATGAAAATGAAAAATTGTCTGAGGCTCTAAAACGTTCTCATATTCGCTTTGTGGTTAAAAAATAGCAAACTCTGGGAAACATTGTTTCGCTCAGTTTTTTTCCTGAACAGAGTGCATCCACACAACCCACATGGCTTTTGCATAAAGGTTTCTATAAATGTGGACATTTAACCTGCAAAGCCTGTGAACATGCAGATTTTAATAAAAAAAAGTTTCTCCTTCAGTTACTAACAAAAGTTTTTTGATTGGCAGTTATATTAATTGCAATACTACTGGTGTAATTTATTTGGTCGAGTATGTTCAGTGCAACTTACAATACATGGGTTGCACCACTGGTCCATTAAAAAAGCATATTAGGAGACATATATCAGACATATCTCAGACACTAATAGTACGACTGCATTAAATATATATAAATAATGGAGATACTAGGTGTCTTAAATTCAAAGGTATAGAGAGGGTGTTCAGACCCATGAGAGGAGGAGATCGTAAAAGAAAAATCCTCAATAGGGAATCTTATTGGATCTTTAAATTAAATACTAGGGTCCCATTGGGTATGAATTCTAGACAAGATCTGATATTGCAATATTAATATATGTTTTTTCAGTGTCTTGTTTTTAATTATTTTTCCTGGTTGTTATACGTATGTTTATCTATTTTTTTTCTATCTATTTTCCTTCTTTACCAGGAAGGGTTAATTTCTTGATGTGTGATTTGAAATTGAACCTCCACCTGATGCACTCTATGGTAGAGTATATAACTTAGATGACTTTGTTTATGTGTATACCATGATTAAGACTTAATTGCTGAAACGCGTTGGTCATTTTTTTGCCTCTTGTGTTACCCACATTGTTTTTTCATGTTTTTAAGAAGCAAATAAAAAACTGTTTTTAATACATCAGTGGATTGTTTCATCGCTGGAGCACATCTCTTCTTTATTTCTACAAATCGGAATAAAAAGCGATCAAAAAATGTCACGTGCCCAAAAAAGGTACCAATAAAAATGTGAACTCGTCCTGCAAAAAATAAGACCTCACATGACTCTGTGGGTGAAAATATGGAAAAATTATAGCTCTCAAAATGTGGGGATGCAAAAACTATTTTTACAATAAAAAGCGTCTTTAGCGTATGACAGCTGCCAAACATAAAAACCCACCATAAATAGTAAATCAAACCACCCTTTATCATCCAGTTAGGCTAGTTTCACACTAGCATTACTGGGCGCAGCGCACGGCCGACGCTAAGCTCTTCCCCCGGCTGCGCCCCCTCCGGTCAGCTCCAGTTTTGCCTCAATCCCGCAAATGCGGTACTTGCAGCAACAGAAAAAAACGCTGCTAGCGGTGTTTCTTTTGTCTCATCACATGTGCAAAACCGCAAGTGCCAAACATGTTCGCAAGTCCCATAGGGAATGAGTAAGGGGTCTGAATCTATGTATATGCCCATGTAGCTCTTTCAAAGGCAATTCCAGCAATATTTTTACATGTTCAGTCTATTCATCTGAAATTGGTTTGCATACAAATGCTAATGAGGGAGTAACACAGTAACATAGCTATTAAGGTTGAAGGAAGACTTTAAGTCCATCTAGTTCAACCCATATCCTATCCTAACTTGCCCTAACATGTTGATCCAGAGGGAGGCAAAAAAAACCCATGTGGCAAACAGTAAGCTTCACATTGGGAGAAAAAATTCCTTCCCGACTCCACATACGGCAATCAGACTAGCTCCCTGGATCAACGCAATATTAAGGAAACTAGTGTATATACCCTGTAATATTATACTTTTCAAGAAAGGCATCCAGTCCCTTCTTAAATTTTAGTAGGGAATCACTCATTACAACATCATATGGCAGAGAGTTCCATAGTCTCACTGCTCTTACAGTAAAGAATCCGCGTCTGTGACTATGCTTAAATCTTCTTTCCTCCAGAAGAAAAGGATGTCCCCTTGTCCCCGTCACAGGTCTAAGAGTAAAAAGATCATTAGAAAGGTCTTTGTACTGTCCCCGCATATATTTTAATGTTACTCCAGCTCTATACCCGCTCGGTGCCACCTCTTCCTGATCGACTTACAGCCCTTTTTTCCAGAAGGAAACACATCATAGAGGCTGTCAGTGAAGCAAAAGGAGGTGGCACTCTGCGGGAAATAAAGCTGGAGTGACAGAGGGGTAAGATCCACCATAGTCGTTAGGCATTATTTATATATCAATTGAAATGCTGATTTCTCAGTACAACAAAACGGATCTGTTTCACAGATCTGTTTTTTTCACGGATCTGTACAGATTCATCTCCATAGACATCCATGTTATGTGACTCAGAAAGCTACGGATCCACGTCTGTCCGTTTGTGTCGGCGTTTTTCAAGGCAGCCAAAGACCAGAGAAATCTCCAATTCTGGATGCATGAAAAAAACTGACGCAAATGGATCAGTGACAAAGCAAATAGAATAAAACGAATAAAAAAAGAATAGACACGGATCAGAAATGTAGCAGTGTGAAAGCACCCTAAGATGTTTTTGATTGAAAAAGCATTTTAATTCAGTAAATGTGGCCTCTTAGACTGGAAACACAAGGTGTGAGATGCATGCGAGATACTTGTACGAGTCTTACATGACTGACCTGGGACAGTTGCAAGAGGGAGCATGTCAGCTGGATGTGTTTCTATGCAGCTGAGGCCGGTTTCACATTTGCGCTTTATGGCGCAGCAACGGTCTGTGCACGGCCGCCGCTAAGCCCCGCCCCCTGCCGGCTCCCTGCCGGCCCCATCCGGTCATCGCCGCCTACTAGCGCACATGGACACTTGCGATCTGCGCACCCTATCTTTAGCATAGCGTGCGCAGATCGTGCGCTGGCCGTGCGCTAGGATTTTGCCGTGCGCTGCGCACTTTTGAAGGTGCGCCCGTGTGCGCCGAACACAGCATGTTGCATTTCGGCGCGCACAGCGCACCTTCAAAAGTGCGCAGCGCACGGCAAAATCCTAGCGCACGGCCAGCGCACGATCTGCGCACCCTATGCTAAAGATAGGGTGCGCAGATCGCAAGCGTCCATGTGCGCTAGTAGGCGGCGATGACCGGATGAGGCGGGCAGGGAGCCGGCAGGGGGCGGGGCTTAGCGGCGGCCATGCGCAAGCCGTCGCTGCACCATAAAGCGCAAATGTGAAACCGGCCTGACGCACTAACGTCCAGAGAGCCTGCAGCTGTCCCGGGTGAGTTATGTGAGACTCATGTGCGTATCTCGTATGCCTCTCGGTCCGTATTTCCAGCCTTAATGCTGCAAAATCAACAAATGACCATTGGAACGTACATAGTGTATAAGTATGGTAAAATAGCAGTCATTATTCCATGAAACGCTACAACTCCTTCTGGCAATTGATCAGTGCTGGTGTCAATATTGATGGCCTATTATAAGGATAGGATATCAATTATAAATCATCAAATAAATCAACTAAAAACAAATGTTTAGTGTATATGATAAGCATGGAAAGAGCTAATACACAACGCTGCCAGCAAAAAATATTCTTGCATAGCTATTATGGCAGCACGGTGGCTCAGTGGTTAGCACTGTATGCGTTGGCTCTGTGGTTAGCATTGTATATGGTGGCTTAGTGCAAAGCACTGTACATGGTGGCTCAGTAGTCAGCGCAACAGCTTTGTAGCAAGGATGACATCTGCAAGGAGTTTATATGTTCTCCTCATGTTTGTGTGGGTTTTCTATCACACTCAAAAGACCTACTAATAGTATGTTTAGATTGTGAGTCCCAATGTTGATGATGTATGTAAGGGTGTGTGCACACGCTACGGACTCTGCTGCGGATCCGCAGCGGTTTTGGTCCTGCGGATCCGCAGCAGTTTTTACTGCTGTGTACAGTACCATTAAAATCAATGTAAAATGAAAACCGCAGTGCAGACGGTGCGGAATTTTCCGCGCGGATTTGCTGCAGTTTCAAAACTGCAGCATGGCAATTCTTTGTGCGGATTCCACAGCGGTTTAGCACCTGCACAATGACAGGCATCAAACTGCACGGGAAAACGGCAGGCTAAACCGCAGAAAAACTGCAGATAAACCGCAGGTCTTTTGATCTGCGGATTTACCTGCGATTTTTGACAAATCCATGCGGAAAATTCCGCAGCACAATCCGCAGCGTGTGCACACACCCTTAAGCGCCGTGGAGTTAATAGCGCAATATCAATGAATAAATCTTATTCTTAATATTATGTCACAATACCAGGATCTGGGGATCTTCTGTTTCGAGGTCATGAGCTCTCTTAGGCGATGTTGCTGCCTGTCTCGCTGTCTTCCTCTTTTGACACTGCAGTGTGGTGGACAAGAGAGCATTAACTGGTTAACAACAAGAAGTCTGGTGTCTGTACTAACTGAACTATAAACTCTCCCCATACCATGTCCAGCAGACATTGGAGGATTACTAGATGGATTTTATTCTTCTATTACTGCCCAGTCTCTGAATAAGGCCTTATTCATATGTCTGGGTTTAAACAGATACTAACATATAAATCTGGACATTTTATATTGTAGATCTCCCTGTATATTATTTATTATATATCTACTTTGACATTATTTACTAACTATGAACCCGTTCTACGCCCGGGTGGCGAGCATTTTTATTCTTATATGGTATCCCATCCTGCTTTGTGCTGCCACCCTCCTATCCTGGTATGCATGGCACCCCATTCTTCATCCTGGTATGCATGGTCCCCTCACCCCCAATCCTGGTATGCATGGTACTCCCTCATCCCTATCCTGGAATCCATGGTCCCCTCACCCCCTATCCTGGTATGCATGGTACCCCTTATCCCCCAATCCTGGTATGCATGGTACTCCCTCATCCCTATCCTGGAATGCATGGTGCCCTCACCCCCTATCCTGGTATGCATGGTACCCCTCATCCCCCAATCCTGGTATGCATGGTACCCCTCATCCCCCAATCCTGGTATGCAAGGTCCTCTCACCCCCCTATCCTGGTATACATGGTCCCCTCACCCCCTATCCTGGTATGCATGGTACCTCTCATCCCCCAATCCTGGTATACATGGTACTCCCTCATCCCTATCCTGTATGCATGGTACCCCTCATCCCCCAATCCTGGTGTGCATGGTCCTCTCACCCCCCTATCCTGGTATGCATGGTAATCTCACCCCCTTATCCTGGTATGCATGGTCCCCTCACCCCCAATCCTGGTATGCATGGTACCCCTCATCCCTCAATCCTGGTGTGCATGGTACTCCTTCATCCCTATCCTGGTATGCATGGTCCCCTCACCCCTTATCCTGGTATGCATGGTATCCCTCATCCCCCAATCCTGGTATGCATGGTACCCCTCATCCCCCAATCCTGGTATGCATGGTACTCCTTCATCCCTATCCTGGTATGCATGGTCCCCTCACCCCTTATCCTGGTATGCATGGTACCCCTCATCTCCCAATCCTGGTATGCATGGTACCACTCATCCCCCAATCCTGGTATGCATGGTCCTCTCACCCCCCTATCCTATCCTGGTATGCATCGTCCCCTCACCCCAATCCTGGTATGCCTGGTACCCCTCATCCCCCAATCCTGGTATGCATGGTCCTCTCACCCCCCATCCTGATCTGTATAGTCCCCTCACCCCCTATCCTGGTATGCATGGTACCCCTCATCCCCCATTCCTGGTATGCATGTTACCCCTCATCCCCCAATCCTGGTATGCATGGTACCCCTCATCCCCCAATCCTGGTATGCATGGTACCCCTCTACCCCCAATCCTGGTATGCATGGCCCCCTCACCCCCCAATCCTGGTATGCATGGCCCCTTCACCCCCCAATCCTGGTATACATGGCCCCCTCACCTCCCCTATCCTAGTATGCATGGTCCCCTCACTCATATTCAAACTACACACATACAAAAAAAACAAACAAACAATCTTTATACTCACCCTTTCCTGTGCTCCAGCGCTGTCACGCTCTGCTGGTGGCCGGGGCAGGAGTGCAGCCTGAATCGCGCATGCCCATAGCGCTATATTGTTGAAGACACACTGCAAGTGTGTCTTCAGTATAATGGCGGCGGATCGCGCTATGCACATGCGCGATTCCGACTGCACTCCTGCCCCAGAGCCATATTGCTGAAGACACACTGCAAGTGTCTTCAGTAAAATGGCGCCGGATCACGCTATGCGCATGCGCGATTCCGGCCGCACGCCTGCCCTGGTCTCCGGCCGAAGAGAAGCGCCGTGGCAACGCTCCTCCCAGTCAGGTAAGTATGTAAGTATGGCGTCGGAGATGGCGGTATGCAGTGTGTACGGTACCACCATCTCTGGCGCCATACACGCTCCTCACCTCTGGCTGCCTCATTCTGTCTGGAGCCAGACAGCGCAGGCGCGTCGCGCTTGCGCAGTCTATAAAGGCTTCGGACAGAGTGACGCTTAAAGCGTTATATTATAGATTATAGATCTATAATATATAATGTACAAGGAGACCTATAGCATAAAATGATGTATAATATCCAGGGTGATATATAACGCTCAGGTAGTAGATTTATAATAATGGACAGTCCAGGCAAATCTATACTATATAATGTCCAGAGGCAGAGATATATTTAGGGTACGTTTCAACTTTCAGGAAACGATGCGGGTTGGACGCTGAGAACAGCCGCATCGTCCAGATGTTACAGCATAATAAATAGATAGATATGGGATAGATAGATATGGGATAGATACAGTTAGGTCCATATATATTTGGACAGAGACAACATTTTTCTAATTTTGGTTCTAGACATTACCACAATGAATTTTAAACAAAACAATTCAGATGAAGTTCAGACTTTCAGCTTTCATTTGAGGGTATAGATATGGGATATATATGGGATAGATAGATAGATAGATAGATAGATAGATAGATAGATAGATAGATAGATAGATAGATAGATAGATAGAGATGAGATAGATATTGGATGGGATGGATAGATTGATAAGGGATGGATAGATAGATATGGGATGGATAGATATGGTATAGATACACAGATATATCTATCTATAGATATATCTATATCCATGTTTATTAATGAACAATGTTTCAGTTAAAAAATAAAACTGAAAAAAAAAATGGCGTGGGCTCCTGCGCAATTTTCTGTGCCAGAGGGGGAAAACCAACGGCCGGGGGCCAATATTTGTAGCCTGGGAAGGGGGTCATACCCAAGGATCTTCCCAGGCTATGAATATCAGCCCGCAGCGGTCTACATAGCCTTTACTGGCTATTAAAATAGGGGGACCCCCAAGAAATTGACGTTTGGTCCACTTATATTTTATAGCCAGAAAGGCTACGCAGACAGCTGCGGGCTGATATTCATAGCCTAGGAAGGGGCCATGGATGTTGACCCCCCCGGCTACAAAATACCAGCCTACAGCTACCCCAGAAATGGTGCATCTATAAGATGCACCAATTCTGGCACTTAACCCCTTTCTTCCCACTTTCGTGTAGCAGTGGTATATGGGGTAATAAGAGGTTAATGTCCCCTTGCTATTGTAAGGTGACATTAAGCCTGGTTAATAATGGAGAGGCGTCAATAAGACGCCTATCCATTATAAATCTTATCGTAATAAAGGGTTAAAAAAGCACATACATAAGAATAAAGTATTTTAATTAAATAAAACACAACACGGTTTTCATATTTTCCTTGCACACCCAGATCCAAATGACACCCTCGGTCTCCTATAATAAAAAGTAAAAAAATAAACCAAACATATACTCCCTGTCCGACGCAGTCCAACTAATAACGAGTGTCCCACGACGATCTCCCCTATAGAACAGTGACAGCAGGTGATGTCACTGCTCTACAGGGCCTCCCACTGATGAACTGACAGGAGACAATGGCTCCTGCAGTGCAGCACTGAGGTTACCTGAGTTTAGGATCTCACTTTACAGCAATGTTGCGTGAGAATTAGGGTTAGGGCTTGGGTTAGGGCTAGGTCTAGTGTTAGGGCTAGGGTTAGGGCTACGGGACCTCTTTCCCGGGGGAGGGATCCTCCGCCTGTCATTTCATCGGGGTAGCCCCTGTAGAGCACTGACATCACCCAATGTCAGTGTTCTACACGGGAGATCGTTGTGGGACCCTCGTTATTAATGGATTATGGTGGAAAGGTGAGTATAGGTTGCTTTATTATTTTATTTTTATTACAGGACATCGAGGGCTTCGGGGAATTAGGTGATTGGTAAGTATGTACTCTATGTTATGTGTTGTATGTTATATGTATGTTCTGTATGTTATATGTTGTATGTTTGTTTTTTTTTACATTCAACACATTAGCCGGATGATGGGACTACTACTGTCACATCATTGGCTAATGTGTGACTAGTAGCAGGCCTAACCCGATAGGACTTGTAGTTCCATCGGACGATGCCTGCATACAGACCACCCCCGGCAAGCCCCGCAGACCCACCACACACACACAGACACCATATACGCACAGTCACTGCCCACACAATATACATGCACACAGTCACCGCCCACACTCTTCCCCCCTCCCGATCTGCAGCGTTTCATCCGCAGCAAAACCGCAGATCTTTCTTAGATCTGCGGTTTTGCTGCAGAAGTGCCCAACTCAATGCAAGTCAATGGGTGCAGAAACGATGCAGAACCGCACAAAGAATTAACATGCTGCGGAATTAAACCCGCAGCGTTTTTTATTTTACATAGACTATAATGGTACTATACAATGCAGGAGAATCTGCTGCTGATCCGCAGGGCCAAATCCGCTGCGAATCCACAACGTGTGCACATACTCGAAAATGCAGGAAAAATCCGTGCATTTTTATACATATTTTCAGTCGTTTTTTCATGCGGTTTATGCATTTTGTAGGCTAAAAAAATCTCATTCTCCCCCCGGCACTCATTCTCCACCTGGTTCATTTCCCCACCCCGCCGCTCATTCCCCCCGGTGCTCATTCTCCTCCCGGTTCATTTCCCCACCCCGCCGCTCATTCCCCCCAGTGCTCATTCTCCTCCCGGCTCATTCCCCCACACTGCTCAGTTCCCCCCGGCGCTCATTCTCCACCCGGCTCATTCCCCCCGGCGCTCATTCCCCACCCTGCTCATTCTCCCCCCGGCCCCCATTCTCCACCTGGCTCATTCCCTCCCCTTGGCGCTCATTCTCCCCCCTGGCTCATTCCCCCGGCGCTCATTCTCCACCCGGCTTATTCCCCCTGTGCTCATTCTACCCCCGCCGGCCCCCATTCTCCACCCAGCTCATTCCCCCCGGTGCTCATTCTTCCCCAGCTCATTCCCCCACTCCTCATTCTCCCCCCTCCACTCATTCCCCCGGCCCCCATTCTCCATCCGGCTCATTTCCCCCCCATCGCTCATTCTCCCCCCAGCTTATTTCCCCCGCCGCTCATTCTCCATCCAGCTCACCTGAGTCGTGGCACGGTCCAGTCCCTGCTACTGCATGTGTATGTCTCTTGTCTAGCCAGGTGCCGCCAGCGCCGGTATCTTTAGTTCTTCCTGTTTGTGTGTGTGAGCGCACGGTCATGTGGTACCGCTCATTAAGGTCATGAATATGGGCGCCACGACTATGACAGTGGAGTGGCGTCCATATTCATGACCTTAATGAGCGGTACCATGTGTGACCACGCGCTCACACAGGAAGAACAGATATCGGAGCAGGACCATTAGAGTTGCAACAGGCACCGCTGGAGGAGGTCAGTATGATCGGGGGAGGAAATATGGCCCTGGGCGCTGCTTCCCTTCCGAGCTCTGCCATGCGGCCAAATAGTGATTTACCCCCACATATGGGGTATCAGCGTACTCAGTACAAATTGCAGAATAACATTTGGGGTCCTATTTCCCTTGGGAAAATAAAAATTGGGGGTGAAAAAACCATTTTTTTTTGGAAAAAATATGATTTTTAAATTGTACGGCTGTACGTTATAAACTTCTATGAAGCCCTTAGGGGTTCAAAACTCTTAACACATACCTAGATAAGTTCCTTGGGGGGTCTAGTTTCCAAAATGTGGTCACTTGTGGGGAGTTTCCACTGTTTAGTTACATCAGGGGCTCTCCAAATGTGACATGGTGCCCGATCTCAATTCCAGCCAGTTTTGCGCTGAAAAAGTCAAACAGCGCTCCTTCCCTTCCGAGCTCGGCCATGCGCCCAAACAGTTGTTTACCCCCACATTTTGGGCATCAGCGTACTTAGGACAAAATGCACAATAACTTTTGGGGTCCAATTTCTCCTGTTACCCTTGGGAAAATAACCCAAATTGGACCTGAATTAATTTTTTTTTTTTAAAAAGTTAAATGTTAATTTTAAACATTCAAAAAATTCCTGTGAAGCACCTGAAGGATTAATAAAGTTCTTGAATATGGTTTTGAGCACCTTGAGGGGTGAAGTTTTTAGAATGGTGTCACTTTTGGGTGTTTTCTATCATATAGACCCCTCAAAGTGATTTTAAATGTGATGTGGTTGCTAAAAATAAAATGTTGCAAAAATGAGAAAACGCTGGTCAACTTTTAACCCTTATAACTTCCTAACAAAAAAAAATTTTGGTTCCAAAATTGTGCTGATGTAAAGTAAACATGTGGGAAATGTTTCTTATTAAGTTTTTTTGTGTGCCATATCTCTGTGATTTAAGGGCATGACATTTTCAAAATTTTAGCCAAATTTCTGTTTTTTTTTCACAAATATACGCAAGTTATATGAATGAAATTTTACCACTAACATGAAGTACAATATGTCACAAAAAACAATGTCAGAATCACCAGGGTCCATGGAAGCGCTCCAGAGTTATTACCTCATAAAGGTACAGTGGTCAGAATTGTAAAAATTGGCCCGGACATTAACATGAAAACCACCCTTGGGAGTAAAGGGGTTAAATGTGATGCAGTTCATGGTTACTATATGGGAGCTTGTTATACTAATACTTGTTAAAGAACCAGCTGGTAAGTATTAAAAGCCCCCTAACTCCCCATCTTCTGCCCCCCCCAGATAGCAACTATTACATGTAATAGAGTGCATATAATCTCCTAACAAAACAGTATAATAATCAGCCCACCAGGGCTCTGTTTCCACTCACTCACCACCTCAGCCCTCACAAGACCCCCATGCTCTAACATTTACCCCCCAGTGCCCTGTCCTCCTCCTCCACTTCAGCTCCCACAATACCCCATCTTCTCATATTCGCCCCCGAGTGCCCTGTCCCTCCTCCCCCACAATACCCCCATCATCTCACATTCACCCGAGTGCCCTGTCCTCCCTCCCCCACAATACCTCATCCTCTCACATTCAGCCCACCAGGGCCCTGTCTCCCTCCCCCACTTCAGCTCCCACAATACCCTCATCTGTTTACATTCACCCCCCAATGACCATGACATGCCTACATATAATCAGTCTAGTACATTTACATTCCATCCCCACTTACCAGGTTACTTTGCAGGCAGCGAGGCAGGACCAGGAAGTGTCTGGGAGAAATGTAGGGTGGGCACTAGGACCCAGCGTGCCTGAATTAATCCCAGCATGCACCAAACTGCAACCCAGAAGAAGCTCCTCAGGTCAGTAAAGCCTGCACTGTACACTCCAGGAGCCAGGAAGGAAACTCTGTAACTGGCCACTGTATCGGCGTGCAGAATCTCAGGCAGGCAGGGGAGCAGGCATTTTCCTGCTCTCCTCTTGTGCTGTGTTCTGCATCATCAAAAAAGTGACAGTCATTCTCGGTGGGCCCCTTCATGTGACGGGGCCCGGGGCGAAGGCCCCCTCTGCCACCCCCCCCCCAGTAGCTACG